>NC_086446.1:455644049-456244049 GCF_028390025.1 Pseudophryne corroboree
TAGGCCGCAGGACAGAATATGCCCAGTAAGGTGTACTGTGCACAGCAATTAGTCAGCAGAACGGAATATGCCCAGTAAGGTGTACTGTGCACAAAAACTAGGCCGCAGAATAGAATATGCCCAGTAAAATGTACTGTGCACAGCAATTAGGCCGCAGGACGGAATATGCCCAGTAAAATGTACAGTGCACAGCCATTAGGCATCAGAATGGAATAAGCCCAGTAAGATGTACAGTGCATAGCCATTAGGCCGCAGAATGGAATAAGCCCAGTAAGATTTACTGTGCACAGCAATTGGGCCGCAGAACAGAATATGCCCAGTAAGGTGTAATGTGCACAGCAATTAGTCGGTGGAACAGAACATGCCCCATAATGTGTACTGTTCAGAGCAGAATTAATAATGGCCAGTAATATATACCGTGCACAGCCATTAGGCCGCAGAATGGAATATGCCCTGTAAGATGTACTGTGCAAAGCAGATAGGCCGCAGAATGGAATATGCCCAGTACTAAACCATCAATATGGTCATTATTTGAGAACACAAATGGAGAAAATAAGTAGAATCGGACTTCTCTGTTACCTCATGTTTTTTATACGCAGCCTACCAGCTTTTAGAAATCTAAGTAATGAAACCTACATCCAGAACAAGGCTAATCAGAAATTTTAAAACAAGTATTTTGTGTGTGCTTAGTATATGTGTGTAATAATATCCAATAAAAAATGTTTTCAAAATCACATTTGGAACATTCAGTCATAAAAAATTAAAAAGGAGATTGATGGTAAGAACTAACCTTTGTTAAATTTCTTTCTGCGAGGTACACTTGATCCCACAGGGAATAACATCGGGGTGTAGAGTAAGATCTTGATCCGAGGCACCAACAGGCTAAAAGCTTTGACTGTTCCCAAAATGCTCAGCACCACCTCCTCTATAACCCCGCCTCCGTGCACAGGAGCTCAGTTTTGTTAACCAGTCCAATGCAGTAGCAGGTAAAAGAGACGACAACAGTTAGTAGCTACAGACACCACATTCTCACGACAGGAGAACGTATCAGCGGCTAATGCCATACCAACCCAAAGAAGCTAAGTGCGTCAGGGTGGACGCCCTGTGGAATCCAGTGTACCTCGCAGAAAGAGATTTAACAAAGGTAAGTTCTTACCATAAATCTCCTTTTCTGCAGCGGGGTACACTGGTATTCCACAGGGAATAACATTGGGATGTCCTAAAGCAGTTCCTCAGGGGAGGGGATGCACTGTAGCGGGCACAAGAACCCAGCGTCCAAAGGAAGCATCCTGGGAGGCGGAAGTACCGAAGACATAGAACCTTATGAACGTGTTCACTGAGGACCAAGTAGCCGCCTTGCACAATTGTTCAAGGGTCGCACCACGACGGGCCGCCCAAGAAGGTCCAACAGACCGAGTAGAATGGGCTTTGATGGTAGCAGGAGCTGGAAGGCCAGCCTGTACATAAGCATGTGCAATCACCATTCTAATCCATCTGGCCAAGGTCTGCTTGTTAGCAGGCCAGCCACGTTTGTGAAAACCAAACAGTACAAAGAGAGAATCAGACTTCCTAACGGAGGCTGTCCTCTTCACATAGATACTGAGAGCCCGTACCACATCCAAAGACCGCTCTTTGGAGGATAAATCCGGAGAGACAAAGGCCGGAACCACAATCTCCTGGTTAAGGTGGAAAGAAGACACCACCTTAGGTAGATAACCAGGGCGCGTCCGAAAAACCGCACGGTCACGGTGAAAAATCAGATAGGGGGACCTACAAGACAAATCTGATACCTGTCTAGCAGAGACAATAGCCAGCAGAAACAAGACCTTGAGGGAAAGCCACTAAAGGTCCACAGATTCAAGAGGTTCGAACGGAGACTCTTGCAAAGCTTCCAGAACTACCGACAAATACCAAGGAGCCACAGGTGGGACATAGGGAGGTTGAATCCATAAGACACCCGGGGGTAAATTTACTAAGGTCCCGATTTTGACCGAGATGCCGTTTTTTCATCAAAGTGTCATCTCGGTAATTTACTAAGCAATAATCACGGCAGTGATGAGGACATTCGTAATTTTATGGAAGTCCAACAAAAAAAATACAAATGAATACACCATCGGTCAAAACGCGGCTGTTTAAGTATGAATCTCGGTAATTTACTAAGAAGTGCAAAGCAAAAAACAAACAAACACTGCCGTGAAAAATTACAACTCGTAAAAAAGTGCTAAAAAAAACCAGACCTGCTTTTTTAATCCGTGATTGTATAGGCATGCAGGGATCCATGAGATCCGTGCATGTATATCAGTGGGAAGGGGTGGGAAAGTGGTTATTTTCTTTAAAAAAAATTGCGTGGGGTCCCCCCTCCTAAGCATAACCAGCCTCGGGCTCTTTGAGCCGATCCTGGTTGCAGAAATATGGGGAAAAAATTGACAGGGGTTCCCCCATATTTAAGCAACCAGCATCGGGCTCTGCGCCTGGGTCCTGGATCCAAAAATACGGGGGACAAAAAGAGTAGGGGTCCCCCGTATTTTTAAAACCAGCACCGGGCTCCACTAGCTGGACAGATAATGCCACAGCCGGGAGTCACTTTTATATAGTGCCCTGCGGCCGTGGCATCAAAAATCCAACTAGTCACCCCTGGCCGGGGTACCCTGGGGGAGTGGGGACCCCTTCAATCAAGGGGTCCCCCCCCCCCCAGCCACCCAAGGGCCAGGGGTGAAGCCCGAGGCTGTCCCCCCCCCATCCAATGGGCTGCGGATGGGGGGGCTGATAGCCTTTTGTGATAATGAAAAGATATTGTTTTTAGTAGCAGTACTACAAGGCCCAGCAAGCCTCCCCCGCATGCTGGTACTTGGAGAACCACAAGTACCAGCATGCGGCGGAAAAACGGGCCCGCTGGTACCTGTAGTACTACTACTAAAAAAATACCCAAAAAAAGACAAGACACACACACCGTGAAAGTAAAGATTTATTACATACATGCACACAAACATACATACATACTTACCTTATGTTCACACGAGGGTCTGTCCTCTTCTCCAGTAGAATCCAAGGGGTACCTGTTGAATAAATTCTACTCACCAGATCACGGGTCCCAGGGTCCTCGGGGCAAACATTTGTAATCCAGGTACTTGAATAAAATAACAAAACGGATACCCGAGCCACGAACTGAAAGGGGCCCCATGTTTTCACATGGGACTCCTTTCCCCGAATGCCAGAAACCCACTCTGACTGATGTCTAAGTGGGTTTCTTCAGCCAATCAGGGAGCGCTACGTTGTAGCACTCTCCTGATCGGCTGTGTGCTCCTGTACTGAGTGACAGGCGGCACACGGCAGTGTTACAATGTAGCGCCTATGCGCTCCATTGTAACCAATGGTGGGAACTTTCTGCCCTGCGGTTGACCTAAAGTGACGTCACCGCTGAGCAGAAAGTTCCCACCATTGGTTACAATGGAGCGCATAGGCGCTACATTGTAACACTGCCGTGTGCCGCCTGTCAGTCAGGACAGGAGCACACAGCCGATCAGGAGAGTGCTACAACGTAGCGCTCCCTGATTGGCTGAAGAAACCCACTTAGACATCAGTCAGAGTGGGTTTCTGGCATTCGGGGAAAGGAGTCCCATGTGAAAACATGGGGCCCCTTTCAGTTCGTGGCTCGGCTTTCCGTTTTGTTATTTTATTCAAGTACCTGGATTACAAATGGTTGCCCCGAGGACCCTGGGACCCGGGATCTGGTGAGTAGAATTTTTTCAACAGGTACCCCTTGGATTCTACTGGAGAAGAGGACAGACCCTCGTGTGAACATAAGGTAAGTATGTATGTATGTTTGTGTGGATGTATGTAATAAATCTTTACTTTCACGGTGTGTGTGTCTTGTCTTTTTTTGGGTATTTTTTTAGTAATAGTACTACAGGTACCAGTGGGCCCGTTTTTCCGCCGCATGCTGGTACTTGTGGTTCTCCAAGTACCAGCATGCGGGGGAGGCTTGCTGGGCCTTGTAGTACTGCTACTAAAAACAATATCTTTTCATTATCACAAAAGGCTATCAGCCCCCCCATCCGCAGCCCATTGGATGGGGGGGGACAGCCTCGGGCTTCACCCCTGGCCCTTGGGTGGCTGGGGGGGGGGGACCCCTTGATTGAAGGGGTCCCCACTCCCCCAGGGTACCCCGGCCAGGGGTGACTAGTTGGATTTTTGATGCCACGGCCGCAGGGCACTATATCAAAGTGACCCCCGGCTGTGGCATTATCTGTCCAGCTTGTGGAGCCCGGTGCTGGTTTTAAAAATACGGGGGACCCCTACTCTTTTTGTCCCCCGTATTTTTGGAACCAGGACCAGGCGCAGAGCCCGATGCTGGTTGCTTAAATATGGGGGAACCCCTGTCATTTTTTTTCCCATATTTCTGCAACCAGGATCGGCTCAAAGAGCCCGAGGCTGGTTATGCTTAGGAGAGGGGACCCCACGCAATTTTTTTTTTGGATTTTACAGTGTTTTATTTAAAAAAAAAAAAAAAATGAACCCCAGCACGGATCACACAGATCCGGCCGAGATTCATTGTAAAAAAGTCGGCAGTGTAAAAAGTCGGCCGTAAAAATAAAAAAAAAAACACGAATGACATCGACATCGGAACAAAAGAAAAACCCGAATACGGCAGCTTAGTAAATCCGTCGTAACAAATTCAAAAAGATGCAGTTTTACACTTTCGATGTCATTCGTGATTGAACTTTGACCTGAAACGGGAAAATACGAATGTTAGTAAATTTACCCCCCTGAGTGAATAAAACCACACAGTTTTGACTGTCTAGCCACTAATGGTTTTAACTGTCAAACCTGTGTAACAATCAAGCGCACTAAAATTAACTCCTAAGATGGGTACCAATTTTAAATAATATATTTGCAGCTTCCAATAGAGTATTCTACCTTACTCCAAACAAAACACTAAAAACATGTACCATATGAAAATATATTACAAGGAAGCGCATATATATATTTGATTAAAAATTGTAGATATTTTTATTTTTTAATAATCAATTTTCTTAATAATGCAAAACATAAGGGGGCGTGGCCACGGCGGCAAGGGACTAGGCAGCAGGATCGAGGAGCTCCCTGGATATTAATCCTGTATCGATCCTGGGGCTCCTTTTGTGGTCTTCTCTGGACTCCTCTCCTGTCTGGCGGCACTGGGGAGGCGGCAGGCACCGTTGTGGACCCGTGTGAGTGTCCCCGGCTCGCGCCAGCGGCCGCCCGGACTCCGGGCCTAGGCCGCAATTCAGTCCCCGGCCTCGATTTTGGAGCTCCGCCAGGCGCGCGCGCGCACACGATCGCGCACCCGAGGCGGCCACAGCGGCACAGGAGGAAAGCGGCACCCCACTCCTGCACCCCCAGGGCTCCACACATAAATGATCCTGCTCCCCTGAAGGCTGGTGCAGGGAGGGAAGAAGGGGAAGTCTGTGTGCTGGGCGGCCATTTTACTTACAGCTCCCTGTGTCTCTCCTCACAGCAGAGTGCAGTTTGGGTGAAGATTGTACTGGGCTGGAGGATTAGTACTGGTCCCAGCTGCCCTGCCTATTGCTTATGCTGTTGGAATACCATACACTGGACATATTTATTTATACCACTGGACTCCCCTGGTCCCCCTTCTCCCTTCAATATAACAGCTGGCTATCCCAGTGCCTGGCGTGCTGCTGATACAGCATTTACCACCCACTGCTATACTTCTTGACACTGAATATCGGGACTCTGAGTATTGCTAGGCCTTGATACGATGGTGAGGGGCGGCCAGAGTGCGGCCGCGGCTAAACTGGAGAAGTTTGCTCGACAGCCTGCAACCCAGTCGACGCAGTCATCTCCTAAGCTCTCCCCCCCTGCCAGAATGGATCCCTCGGCCGGGGCCGACTCAGGGGCGAATACACAGCCATCTGCTCCTTCCATCCAGCAGGTCCTGGAGGTCATAGCGGCCAGTGAACAGCGTCTGTCAGACTAGATGGAGAAGGTGCAGTGTGATTTATCACTGCTGCGACAGGACGTCCAGCGAGTGCGGGAGAGGGTGGGCGAAACTGAGACAAGGGTCTCCAACTTGGAAGACCTCAGCGGCCCTTTACAACGATCGGTGTCTGCAGTTACACAACAAGTCACAACGATGCAAACCAAACTCCTGGACATGGAGGGCAGACTCTGCAGAAATAACGTGAGGTTCGTAGGCCTCCCCGAAAAGGAAGAGGGGGCACACCCCGAAGATTTCTTGGAGTCCTGGCTAAAAGAGGTATATGGTGCTGAATCCTTTACCTCTCAGTTTGCAGTGGAGCGGGCTCACCGCGTGCCCTTCCGGCCTTTACCCCCAGGCGCCCCACCACGAACTTTTATAGCAAAATTCCTGCACTACAAGGACCGGGACTCTGTCCTGCGCCTGGGACGCGTGAAGGGCCCCCTGATCCGGAATGGAATCCGGGTGTCGGCATTTCCGGACTTTGCAGCGGACGTTCAAAAAGACCGGGCCCAGTTTCTTCCCATTAAGCGACGCCTTCGTGACCTGAATCTGTCCTACTCGATGCTGTTTCCCTCCAGGTTGCGTGTGGTGGCGGACGGGGAGACCAAATTCTTCAGCTCGCCCAGGCAGGCGGCTTCCTGGTTGGACAGATATGCTCCGGGGGTCCGCCAGCTGGCTCCAGACTGACATCGGGTCGCCGTCCTCTATGGGCCCACATTCCGCAAGTATAAGTCCAGGGAGCTTCCTCTCGTTTAGTGGTTCTGGACTTTGCTGAGAAGTGTTATAAACGTATAAACGCATAAAGGTTTTGGTATTGGGGTTGTTTTGATCTGTACGCCTGGTACAGTGTTGCCGTAGGCTTTGGGATCTCCAGGGCTAAAGTTTGGTTAGGGATATGGGTATGCCACAGTTCGGGGAGGTATACGGGGTGGGGGGATGTTTGGGGGCCGTTGTTGGCCTCTCAGCAGTTTTTCTGTTATATGTTTTGAATTTACGAAGCCTATATACTTGTTATTCAGGAGGGTGTGGTGGGGTTGCACTGTTTTCTGGGGTTCGGCTCGGGGTCCGGGGCCTGCGGACGACATGATTACGTGAGCGGAGCGCCGGGTGGACGGGCGGTTGCTAGGAGTGTTGTGCCCCTGTTGATAACTTGGCCGACATGCCTCCCTTAAAAATGTTGGCGTGGAATGTCCGGGGCATCAACAACAAAGTTAAGCGATCCTTAGTATTTAAAATGATCAAGAAATATGGCCCGGATATCATTTGTTTAAGCGAAACCCACTTGGAGGGAAATAGGCTGTTGTCGCTCCGTAGGCCTTGGGTGGGGTGGGCGTATCATTCCTCGCACTCCTCTTATTCCCGAGGGGTGTCGGTAATGATAAAGAGGACTGTTCAGTTTGAGATGATCAGGGTAAATACAGATCCACACGGTAGATACGTGTTCCTAGAATGTAAACTGTTTTCACGTAATTTTTTCCTATTGTCTGTGTATGTTCCCCCCCCGTTTTCATATGATGTCCTGCAAAAGGCCGCCTCATTTGTTGCCTCCTCCCCCCACACCCCTGTCATCTGCCTGGGGGACTTCAACACTGTGTTGGATGCCTCTTTGGATAGATGGAGGGCTCCTCGAGATCAAGGGGCGGGGGGCGGCTTAATTTCATCTAGATCTAAATTCGCAGACTTTATAGATAGCATGCAGTGGGTAGACGCCTGGAGGATTCGGAATCCTAATCTTCGGCAATACTCCTGTTATTCGGGTACACATGGCTCTTTTTCCAGAATCGACCTGGCCCTGGTCTCGCCTGGGCTTCTGCCTGGCGTGACGGATGTCCGTTACGAAGCACGGGGGGTGTCCGATCATTCACCCCTGGTGCTGTCAATAGATGGGGAATGTCAGAGGGGACAGTCATATTGGCGGCTGCATCCATCTTGGCTGGCCCAGCTGGGCGATTGCCCGGATTTAGCGCCCACATGGGAGGGATTTTTTGCAGATAATGCGGGAACGGCCCCGGTTGTTTGGGATGCAGTCAAAGCGTATTTGCGAGGTACATTGATTGGCAAAATTGCTGCCTGCAAGGTGGCTCGCAGGGCGACGGAAAGACAACTTGAGACTGAGTGTAGGGATCTGGAGACGCGATACCTGACTGAGGGTACCCCTGCGCTGAAAACCCGCTGGCTGGTGGCTCAGGAGCCTGGCTCGCTCACCTTTCAGACAAAAATGCACGTTCCCTCTTGTTTAGGGCCACTAACATCTATATGCAGGCGGACAGACCAGGTAGTTTGATGGCCCACTTAGTGCATTATGACCGACCTGGGACCACGATAGCGCAGCTGCTTGACTTTGACGGCTCCACGGTAGATAACACCCCTGACATCGCACAGATGTTCCTCAGCTACTTTAGGGAGGTATATGATAGCCGACTGACATGTTCCACGGAGGACTTAGACCTATACCTGACAAATATTCCCCTTTCTAAACTCTCCCCTGAGGCTAGGGACGCCTTGGACGCGCCTCTGACCCTGGAGGAGGTGACGTCGGCGGTGGAGGTGTCTCCTAGTGGTAAAATCCCCGGGTAGTGACGGTATTCCCACGGAACTGTATAAACAATACATTGAGTTCTTTGGTCCTCAGCTGCTTGACACGTATGTTGATATGTTTGCCGCTAACAGCCTTCCTCCCTCAATGTCCGAGGCGATTCTCATAATGCTTCCAAAACCTGGTAAGGACCCCAAGCTGTTGGAGTCCTACAGGCCGATATCCCTTATCCCCACCGATGCCAAGATCCTGGCGAAAATTCTTGCGGTCCGGCTCAACCTAGTAATTGAATCTATAATTCATCCGGATCAAACCGGCTTCATGCCTGGGAAATCCACATCCATTAATCTGCGCAGGCTGTACACTATTTTGCAGGCTCCTCATGACTTCCCCTCGGACGCGGCTGTGGTCTCACTGGATGCAGCCAAGGCATTTGACAGCGTTGAGTGGCCTTACCTGTGGGGAGTCATGAGGAACATGGGCTTTGGCCCAAACTTTATACAATGGATCAAATTGCTATACCAGAATCCACGCGCCAGGGTCCTCGTGAACGGCTACATTTCCTCCTCCTTCCCTTTGACACGGGGCACCAGACAGGGATGCCCCCTCTCCTGCCCTGTTTGCCATAGCCATAGAGCCCCTGGCTTGCTTGATCAGGTCGCACCCGGACATTGGGGGAATAGATACGGGTTCCTGCACTGATAAAATAGCCCTTTATGCGGATGACTTGCTGTTATTCCTTCGAGACTACGCGGTGGAGATGCCCACTGTGTTGCGGGTCATTGAGACCTTTGGTGGGTATTCGGGTCTCCGCATAAACTGGTCCAAATCGTTTATTATGCCCATTATAGGCTCCCTCCCCCAGGTTCCGAAAATATCCCTACCGCTGTGTTGGACAGTCCAGTTTAAGTACCTCGGGATCCTAATTACCAACGACCCATCAGACTTTGTACCCTTAAACCTTGACCCTCTTGTACAGACAGTAGTGCGCAAATCGAGAGCTTGGTGTAAGCTTCCACTGACAATGACGGGTAGGGTCGGCCTCATTAAAATGGTAGATTTGCCTAAACTATTGTATGTTCTCTTGCAGTCCCCTGTATACATCTTTCCAGCCTTCTTCAGGAAATTAAATAGTGTCCTGACGTCCTTGATATGGGCCAATAAAAGATCTAGAATAAAATTAACCACCCTTACCAGACAAAAAAGGGACGGCGGCTTGGCCTTGCCCCACTTCCAACTGTATTACTATGCTGCTCAGCTATCACATATCGGTATGTGGCTTCGAGGAGGGGAGGGGACTGGACTGGGTTGGGCATTCCTTCGGTGCTATTACCCGGATCTTTCCCCGACACAGGTCCTGGTGGGGGGAAACCCTTCTAGATTCTCACCTCCTATTGTCTTTCAGGCTATGAAGATATGGCTAGCATTGAAGGGCCTGCTTGGGTACGAGGGTATGGACCCGGACACTCCCCTATGGCACTCCACATTGCTTAGCGAACTGGGGTCTCTAGAGGGCGGGGAGGTGTGGGCTCCATATTCGATAGTCTCACTGTCCCAGTTATATAGTGATGGTTCATTGAAATTGTTTCAGCAATTAAAGGAGGAGTTTGGACTCCCGAACTCTCACTTTTACAGATTTTTACAGCTCAGGCACGCCTTGCGGGCGCAGTTCGGAGATTCTCCCCCGGCGCTCCTCCCCTTCCCCATAAAAACATTTCTACATTCACTGGGTCGAGTCGAGGTGATTTCCTTCACCTACTCATACCTTCTTCAAACAATACATGCAGACCCGCTCTCGGATCTTCGGGAGAACTGGGAGTGTGACTTGGGTCCCATAGACGGGGAAGACTGGGAGGGCGCTCTGGGCAATCCGAGCCAGGTTACCAAATTGCTGCGGTTTCAGCAGATACAGCTTTTCATTCTGCATAGATCATACATGACGCCGAGCAGGCTGGCCAGATTTAGGTCTGATAGTGCTGATGTTTGCCCCAAGTGCGGGGCTGCCGGAGGCACATTCTGGCACCTCGTATGGGAATGCCCGTTGCTGCAGGTGTTCTGGGCTGGGGTCGGGTCGATTCTGGAACATACGGGGATACCGAGAGGTTTGTTGACCCCGAGATTTTGTATTTTGGGGGTGGGCGATTCTGACTCAGGGTCCCGATGGGAAAGCATGTATGCCCGCAGTGTGTGCGCTCTTGCAAAGGTGTGTATTGCGCGGACATGGATGGCCCCGCGTCCTCCCACGATACCTGCTTTCAAAAGTTTGGTAAACGATAATCTATTAAAAGAACGCTATGTATATATGAAATATAATGCCCTTACCAAATACGAGAAGATATGGTCTCCCTGGATCAATTCCACATACTCCTCCCTTGCCCTTCAGATTTAGAGGGCACCGGCTTCCGCTGCGGAGCGTTAATTGGGCCCTGGGGCGCTGGGCCGAGCCTTTACCTCCCCTTTAACGAAGTTGTTTAACTATCTAGCTGCCACACCGCACCATACACACCTTGGCTTGACTAGGCTTGAGTTTGTTTCAGAGGGTTCTGTTCGGGGGTAGTGGGGTTGTGGGCTATATAAGGCCTACTAGACGGGGTAATTACAATAAAGGTTTGGGGAGAAAATATCTAAAATGATAAGTATGTGAATCATGACCTGTTTACAGACTTCAGAAAATATGCATATTGTGGAAAGACTGCACGGGAATAGCAATACGGGGAATGGCATTCGTATATGTATACCCTTGGAAAAACGTATGACTCTGAATATCGTGTAATTCTAATTGTGCTTCCCAGTGTACACTGAAATGTCTATCTTTAATATGCTGTTGAATAAAAAATTACTCTATTTAAAAAAAATAATGCAAAACATAATGTAACTTTAAAACACACCAAATCTGCAGTGCAAAGAAGTCCAGAAACCGTGACTATTACCGTCCAGATAACCATATACCGCTGGAGCTCCAATATGGATATTCTTTAAGCACACAAGGTGCTATTTCTGTAACTCCCCGGTGAAGAGCTGGTTACTTTAAATGATATATGTTGTTACTTTGTATCCACAAGCCAGAACAATATACTTTTGTAGAAACTGCAGGTATTCACAATGTACCTGCCGCACAGCAGCTAGTGTCCCCTTTCTCTCCCCACCGCCAATGATTATTGCTCACCACAGCCGTATGTTGAAGCCTCAGTACAGCTAGATCTTAAACGGTTAGTACCGAAGTTCTCCGGCGGGAGCGGCGGTAACAGCAACGTCCACGGGGGAAGGGTGCACACTTTCAAAGTTGGTTTCAAGTGATTCTTCCAAAGTGTCCTCTGGCATAGAGGGATTCTGGACAGCCTGCCGGTGTTTTAAATGGATCCTTAACGCGTTTCTCCGTGCTTCCAATCTCACGGTTTCATCAGACCTTCTGATGAAACCGTGAGAATGGAAGCACGGAGAAACGTGTTAAGGATCCATTTAAAACACCGGCAGGCTGTCCAGAATCCCTCTATGCCAGAGGACACTTTGGAAGAATCACTTGAAACCAACTTTGAAAGTGTGCACCCTTCCCCCGTGGACGTTGCTGTTACCGCCGCTCCCGCCGGAGAACTTCGGTACTAACCGTTTAAGATCTAGCTGTACTGAGGCTTCAACATACGGCTGTGGTGAGCAATAATCATTGGCGGTGGGGAGAGAAAGGGGACACTAGCTGCTGTGCGGCAGGTACATTGTGAATACCTGCAGTTTCTACAAAAGTATATTGTTCTGGCTTGTGGATACAAAGTAACAACATATATCATTTAAAGTAACCAGCTCTTCACCGGGGAGTTACAGAAATAGCACCTTGTGTGCTTAAAGAATATCCATATTGGAGCTCCAGCGGTATATGGTTATCTGGACGGTAATAGTCACGGTTTCTGGACTTCTTTGCACTGCAGATTTGGTGTGTTTTAAAGTTACATTATGTTTTGCATTATTAAGAAAATTGATTATTAAAAAAAAAAAAATATCTACAATTTTTAATAAAATATATATATGCGCTTCCTTGTAATATATTTTCATATGGTACCCTGAGTGAATGTATGAACATCAGGAGAGTCGCAATTTTTCTCTGAAACCATACCAACAAAGCAGAAATATGAACCTTGAGGGAGGCCAGCCGAAAGCCCAAGTCCTGTTGTAGCAAGGCCAAAAGTTTGGCTGTACAAAACTTGTAAATGTCATGATTGTTAGATGCGCACCAAGCAAAGTAAGAATTCCAGACCTATTGTAAATCCGAGCAGAAGCCGGCTTACGGGCCTTCAACATCGTTTGAATGACCACCTCAGAAAATCCTTTGGCCCTCAGTACGGAAGCTTCAAGAGCCACGCCGTCAAAGCCAGTCGGGCCAACTCCTGGTAAACACAAGGGCCCTGAACAACAAGGTCTGGTCGTTGCGGAAGCAGAAGAGAACACTCTAACGAGAGACCCTGCAGGTCTGAGAACCAATGCCGTCTGGGCCACGCTGGAGCTATTAGAAGAAGGATTCCTCCCTCTTGCTTGAACTTCCTCACTACTCTGGGCAGGAGTGACACCGGAGGGAACACGTACGGCAGCCGAAAGTTCCATGGAATTGCCAGTGCGTCCACGAACGCTGCTTGAGAATCCCTTGTTCTTGCTCCGAAGACTGGAACCTTGTGATTGTGTCGAGACGCCATCAGGTCTACATCTGGTAGGCCCCACTAGTCCACTAAGAGTTGATATACTTCTGGATGAAGGCTCCACTCTCCGGCGTGTACGTCCTGACGACTGAGGAAGTCCGCTTCCCAGTTGAGGACCCCCGGAATGAACACAGCCGATATGGCTGGTAGATGGCGTTCTGCCCATTGAAGAATCTTTGACACTTCCATCATTGCCATGTGGCTTCAAGTGCCGCTTTGATGATCTATGTACGCCACCGTGGTGGCGTTGTCGGACTGTACTTGTTCAGGCCTGTTCAGTACCAGATGCTGGGCCAGTTTCAGAGCATTGAACACTGCCCGCAATTCCAGAATGTTTATCGGGAGGAGAGACTCCTCCCTGGTCAAACGACCCTGAAGAGAGTGTTTCTCCAACACAGCGCCCCAACCCCTCAGACTGGCATCCGTCGCCAGAAGAAACCAGCTGGAGATCCAGAAGGGACGACCCCTGCTCAATCGGCAGTCCTGCAGCCACCAGGTCAGTGACAGACGGACCTCCGGAGACAAGGAGATCATTTGAGACCTGATCCGGTGAGGCAGGCCGTTCCACTTGGCAAGAATCAGTTTCTGCAAAGGGCGGGAATGAAATTGAGTATACTCCACCATGTCGAAAGCAGACACCATGAGACCTAGTACTTGCATCGCCGAGTGTATCGACACACGTGGACGAGAGAGGAAGCAACGTATCTTGTCCTGAAGCTTCAGGACTTTCTCCTGTGACAAAAACAACCTCTGGTTGAGGCACCGGCACTACCACTCCAGTGTCAAGGAGGGATTGTACCACTGAACGGAGAGTTGTTGCCTTCACCTGATCTGAAGGGATGTCCGTCAGGCAACAGCGAGGAGGGGGACGTGTCTTGAAGGATATAGCGTATCCGTGAGTGATGACTTCCCATACCCAAGCGTCTGAAGTGGTCTTCAACCATACCTGGGTGAACTGTAGAAGTCGGCCTCCCACCCTGGGATCCCCCAGGGGGAGCCCACCTCGTCATGCCGCAGGCTTGTCAGATTTGGAAGCAGGCCGACGGGCAGCCCAGGCACGTTTAGGCTTGGGCTTGGTGGTTTTGGAAGTGCAAGACTGTTTCGGGTACGCCTGATTCTTTGCTTTACCCAGAGCGCAAAAGTAACGAAAGGAAGTACTCTTAGCCTTCTGTGCCGAAGGAGTAGTACTAGATAGACATGTAGTCTTAGCAGACGTCAAGTCAGCGACAATCTTGTTGAGATCCTCACCAAAGAGGATGTTTCCTTTAAACGGGAGCACCTCCAGGGTTTTCTTAAGAGTCCAATTCCACCGACCAAGACCGTAACCAGAGAATACGGCGAGCCAAAATGGATGTCGTAGCAGCCTTGGCACCCAGAACACCGGCATCTGAAGCTGCTTCTTTAATGTAATGAGATGCCGTGACAATATAAGAGAGACATTGTCTGGCATGTTCAGGAAAATCGGACGGAAACTCAGCCTCTATTTCCTGAGCCCACGCCTCAATAGCTTCTGCGGCCCAAGTAGCCGCAATGGTGGACCTATGCGCAGCCCCTGCCAGGGTATAGATAGCTCTTAAGCAGCCCTCCACACGCTTATCCGTTGGCTCCTTGAGAGAAGTGACGGTAGTAACAGGCAGAGCAGATGACACCACCAGCCAAGCGATTTGCGAAGTCCACCGGCGGTGGCGTTTCCCAATTTTTACTCAATTCTGCCGCAAGGGGACAGCGGACTAACATTATTTATTTATTTATGAACAGTTTCTCATATAGCGCAGCATATTCCGTTGCACTTTACAATTAGAACAACAGTAATAGAACAAAACTGGGTAAAAACAGACAGACATAGGGGTATATGCAATTGCGGTCGAATTCACGAAAATGTCGAAAAACGGGACATTTTCGCCCAAAAAAAAAATTCGACAATGCAATACAGTACTTTTCGTCAAAAAAACGGCCATTCCAAATTCGACTTTTTGAAATTCGACATTTGTCAAATTCGACATTTCTGCAATGGTACAAATGCGGCATTTCGACAAAAGTATATTCAATTGAAGATTGTAAATTCGACAACAGTGCTTTTAGACAGTAAATTCGTCATTTTCAATCTGCCACACTTTGCTGGCGGAATCTAATAAAAAAAAATTAAAACATGTTTTTTTTTGTGTTTTTTTTATTGGCAATAGCATATCTATTTATATTAGAAGGGATTAGGTACTTGGTTTGTCTATTTAGGAGGCACAAGTATTATTTATATATTTTTAAAAATATAATTATTTTTTTATTTTATTTTTAATGGAAAAACGGTAAAAAACCCGAAAAAAAATTGCGTGGGGTCCCCCCTCCTAAGCATAACCAGCCTCGGGCTCTTTGAGCCGGTCCTGGTTGCCAAAATACGGGGAAAAAAATGACAGGGGATCCCCCGTATTTTAACAAACAGCACCGGGCTCTGCGCCTAGTCCTGGTGCAAAAAATACGGGGGACAAAAAGAGTAGGGGTCCCCCATATATTTTGGACCAGCACCGGGCTCCACTAGCTGGACAGATAATGCCACAGCCGGGGGTCACTTTTATACAGCGCCCTGCGGCTGTGGCATTAAATACCCAACTAGTCACCCCTGGCCTTGGTACCCTGGAGGAGTGGGGACCCCTTCAATCAAGGGGTCCCCCCCCCCAGCCACCCAAGGGCCAGGGGTGAAGCCCGAGGCTGTCCCCCCCCCTATCCAAGGGCAGCGGATGGGGGGCTGATAGCCTTGAGTAAAATGCACGAATATTGTTTTTTCCAGAAGAACTACAAGTCCCAGCAAGCCTCCCCCGCAAGCTGGTACTTGGAGAACCACAAGTACCAGCATGCGGGTGGAAAAACGGGCCTGCTGGTACCTGTAGTTCTACTGGAAAAAAATACCCAAATAAAAACAGGACACGCACACATTGAAAGTAAAAGTTTATTTCATACATGCCGACACATACATACTTACCTATGTTGACCCGCCGACTGCCACGTCTCCAATGTCGCCGACGACCCGGGGTACCTGTGAATAAAATTATACTCACCTCAATCCAGTGTCCTGTGATTTGTAATCCACGTACTTGGCAAAACAAAAAAACGAATACCCGGACCACACGGACTGAAAGGGGTCCCATGTTTACACATGGGACCCCTTTCCCCGAATGCAGAGACCCCCCGTGACTCCTGTCACAGAAAGGTCCCTTCAGCCAAGCAGGAAGCGCCACTTCGTGGCACTCTCCTGATTGGCTTTGCGCGTCTGAGCTGGCAGACAGCGAATCGCACAGCTCCCTCCATTAGTTTCAATGGTGGGAACTTTGCGGTCAGCGGTGGGGTTACCTGCGGGTCAGCCGCTGACCGCGGGTGACCTTCCCGCTGACCGCAAAGTTCCCACCATTGAAAGTAATGGAGGGGGCTGTGCAATGCGCGTCTGAGCTCAGACGCGCAGAGCCAATCAGGTGAGTGATTAACCGCAGGGACCATATAAGGCTGATAATGCACAGGAGGTCCCATAGGGGGCGCAAGTCTAGTTACCAGCGTAGTCAGTAAGTTAGAAAAGGCAGACCAAGGTGGACCCTGATGTGCCCCCGTTGTTACAAACTGACTGGGTGGTACAGAACCCCCAAAACCTGACCCCTCCGCAGCCATGTTATCCTCAAATGCATCTGGGACATCATAGCCGCGCACAGCGGAATCAGCCTCAGACCCATCGCCCCCTGTAGCGGACATAATATGAAAGCGTAAACCACGGGCGACACAGTACAATGTCGGGAGATAGAATACCTCACACAAACCCCCTGTGCAGTTTGACAGTACAAACAGAGGATTTCTGAGGTAAAATGTGAATGAAAAACACAGAGAAAAATACAAAATACATATATCCTGTGAAATACCTATATTATCTAATAACCTTGATGCACAGAGCTTCCTCAGGTTACAGAATATAGGGATAGCAGTAGGAGTGAAATACACAGAGTAGAGATCACCCAGCAGCTATATGCACACACACAGAGTCACATGTACAATGCAGGAATTATGACAAACAATAAAACTGCACTGTACTAGCGATACTATTACTGAGTAAGGCTATGTATATAAACAGATATATCAATGCACAGTAAATACTGGATGAATATCACAGGGTACTTGTACTAAACAACCTGAAGTATGCACTTGTTCTTAACTAACACTGTCTAAACGACATGTAGAATACTTAAGTGTCCTGTAAATGCACAGCACTGATGAAGCAGGCGGCTTTACAGAGGAGGTATCACCCAGCAGTCCCAGAATCAGCGCAGCATGTGTGTAATGGCGCCCAAACGCTGACAGGCAGTGAGGGAGACAGAGAGATGCAGCTCCAGGGCGGGAACATTTACTCTAAATGGCGCCCAGGGGCTGGGGAAAGGGCTACAGGCCAGAGCCTTATCCCCTTGCTGGACTTCACCACCAGGTGCTGCGGGCCTTTAATAAAATGGATTATAGCCTAATCCGACCTGTGCCCTTGCCCTGGTGGTCTAGTGGGGTCCCTGTACGTCCACAGTGTCCATGCCAGCGCGCGCAGCACGCCTCCTAATGGCCGCACCGGATCGCGATTTCCAGCGGGTCTTGCCTGGGGGACCCTCTTACCTCCTCCCTGAGTGCGGCCACGCGATGCCAGAGAACTTTGGTTAGTGTGTGTGCCCTGGGTGAAGAACCGAAGCCTCGGCTGTAAGTACCTGGCAACCAGGGACGCTGGAGTATACAGCGCCGCTGGGGGAGGTGATGGAGCTGCAGCAGGAGATATCAGAATGATATCTAGCACTAGAGTGCCTCTGCTGCAGCCCTTGAAGTCTTCTATCTTCTTTAAAATAGCTCTTCTTAGGGCAGCTGGAGCAGCCGTGCCTGTTAGCTGCCTGCACTGCAGACACCAACTTACAAACTGTGCTCATGTGCATGGAGGAGGGGTTATAGAGGAGGTGGCGCTGAGCATCTTGGGAACAGTCAAAGCTTTTAGCCTGTTGGTGCCTTGGATCAAGATCCTACTCTACACCCCGATGTTATTCCCTGTGGAATACCAGTGTACCCCGCTGCAGAAATACTTATTAAATTTGCTATATTTTAGATTATGGCACTTCTTGCAACCACTGCTCTTTGAAGCAGTTATTTACCGCATACTTATTATCAAATGAATCACAGTTCTAAGAGGAAACTGGACATTCGCCAACTGTGGCCTGTCTAGAGCTTATCCGAATCTAGCCTCCAGGGATTCCTGTAACCATGAGTGGATTGTAGCACACATAAAAGTTGGTGAGGCCAGAAGGAGGAGGATTAAGTGGTCCAGGAAAAATGTTACTTACAGAAGTATCTCCCAGCCAAGGGTGGATATCTCGGTTTTGCTACTTGAGGCAGCAACTAAAGTGGAGTCTTTATACAGGTTGAGTATCCCTTATCCAAAATGCTTGGGACCAGAAGTATTTTGGATATCAGATTTTTCCGTATTTTGGAATAATTGCATACCATAATGAGATATCATGGTGATGGGACCTAAATCTAAGCACAGAATGCATTTATGTTTCATATACACCTTATACACACAGCCTGAAGGCAATTTTAGCCAATATTTTTTATAACTTTGTGCATTAAACAAAGTCTGTGTACATTCACACAATTCATTTATGTTTCATATACACCTTATACACACAGCCTGAAGGTCATCATTTAATACAATATTTTTAATAACTTTGTGTATTAAACAAAGTTTGTGTATATTGAGTCATCAAAAAACAAAGATTTCACTATCTCACTCTTATTCAAAAAAGTCCGTATTTCGGAATATTCCGTATTTCGGAATATTTGGATATGGGATACTCAACCTGTACTTCTTTACAAAATATTGATATATTTTATTGAACTGAAAAGGCACTTAAGGTGCATACACACTTGCCGAGAAAGTAAACAACATCGCATTTTCACCCTTCCGGAACGTTGTCGTTTACTTTCTCGGCAAGTGTGTATGCCTCAGACGACGAGCGTTGCACGGCCCCACGGGTCATGAATGACCCTCGCTGTTAGCCTTGCATGCAGCTCAATTTGGACTGTCGTCCAAGAGATGCCTGAACGACCCAGCCGCAGCGTGATATGGTCGTCATATCGCTCAGTGTGTATGCACTGCTGCCGACCTCCCGGCCCGGGAGGGAGAAACACTAGGCGATATCGCTCGTAGAGCACATCGCCTAGTGTGTACCCACCTTTACATTTACTTTATTCAATATTAGAGCTATCATTTCACAATCACAGTAAAACACATTTTTAAACTTGATTTTCCACAATCTGATTCAACCAAAACTGCACTTGGTTTGCCTCATCAGAGCCTAACTTGCTGGAGATATACAAACCTTTGGATAGCCCAATTGTACTAATAACCTATTGGAATAACTCAGTCTGAAGTCACAAGCTCAACAGATCTGGGGAATAATTTACCATTAATCTGTGTAATGATTCTTTGCAGTCTCCCTTCCACCTCTCTTTCCTTGAGCAGCTCCTGTCGCCTCGTCAAGAACAAGTCAAGCAGAAGCAGCAGCAACAGGGCGCAGGCATTGCCCACCTCTGAGCCCTGACTACAAAAAAGCAATCAGCAATGAATAACAGCAAAAATAAATATATAAACAAATACATCACTGACATAACAAGGAGAACCTAGCTTCCTGAATGTTGGTAACATTACTTAACAATAAGATTGAAGGTTTTGTGTAACGTTCACTTTAGTTTTCATAGCAAAACAACATTCAGAAAGTATCAATACTATGGGTGGAATACAATTAGACGGGATGTAGTTATGTGATGGCGGTTAGGAAACCGAGAGCCACATTACTGCTGGCTACATCCCGCCCCCCTCTAAATCCAGGCAGTCGGCATGCAGACTAGCAGGGACTATTCTCACTCGTGGGTGTCCGCGACACCCATAGAGTGGAAACAGAACCTGTGGTAACCATCCCGCAGTCGGTAACGCATACCCAACCCAATTAGACACGGTAATCTACTGTTGCTAATGGCTTCGCCGGGGGCTCTCCAATTAGTCTCAATAGCCAGCATGTATGGCACTAGTAGCATAATACCCGATAAGCAGCCGTCAGAGCCGGGATAACTCATGGGTCCGGATTCTTATCCCGGATCCCAGGCGTTATCAGCTGAAATGGGACATTTTTCTTCCCAAAAAAAAGGCTTCAATTGGATAGCCCGATAATGACTTTCAGTCAAAAAATTCGCTATCAGCTCATTGTTTCCTGGAGAAAAAATAAGATTTTACTCACCGGTAAATCTATTTCTCGTAGTCCGTAGTGGATGCTGGGGACTCCGTAAGGACCATGGGGAATAGACGGGCTCCGCAGGAGACTGGGCACTCTAAGAAAGATTTAGAACTACTGGTGTGCACTGGCTCCTCCCTCTATGCCCCTCCTCCAGACCTCAGTTAAGGAAACTGTGCCCGGAAGAGCGGACATTACAAGGAAAGGATTTTGGAATCCAGGGTAAGACTCATACCAGCCACACCAATCACACCGTATAACTTGTGATAAACTTACCCAGTTCACAGTATGAACAAACAACAGAGCATCAACCAATGGATGCCAACATAACATAACCCTTTATTAAGCAATAACTATATACACGTATTGCAGAAAGTCCGCACTTGGGACGGGCGCCCAGCATCCACTACGGACTACGAGAAATAGATTTACCGGTGAGTAAAATCTTATTTTCTCTAACGTCCTAGTGGATGCTGGGGACTCCGTAAGGACCATGGGGATTATACCAAAGCTCCCAAACGGGCGGGAGAGTGCGGATGACTCTGCAGCACCGAATGGGCAAACACAAGGTCCTCCTCAGCCAGGGTATCAAACTTGTAGAATTTTGCAAATGTGTTTGAACCCGACCAAGTAGCAGCTCGGCAAAGCTGTAATGCCGAGACCCCTCGGGCAGCCGCCCAAGAAGTGCCCACCTTCCTTGTGGAATGGGCTTTCACTGATTTTGGATGCGGCAATCCAGCCGCAGAATGAGCCTGCTGAATCGTGTTACAGATCCAGCGAGCAATAGTTTGCTTTGAAGCAGGAGCACCCAGTTTGTTGGATGCATACAGGATAAACAGCGAGTCAGTCTTCCTGACTCCAGCCGCTCTGGTTACATAAATCTTCAAAGCCCGGACTACGTCAAGCAACTTGGAATCCTCCAAGTCACAAGTAGCCGCAGGCACCACAATAGGTTGGTTCAAATGAAAAGATGACATCACCTTTGGCAGAAATTGCGGACGAGTCCGCAATTCTGCCCTGTCCATCTGGAAAACCAGATAGGGGCTTTCTACATGACAAAGCCGCCAATTCTGACACACGCCTTGCCGAAGTTAAGGCCAACAGCATGACCACTTTCCACGTGAGATACTTTAGCTCCACAGTCTTAAGTGGCTCAAACCAGTGGGATTTTAGGAAACCCAACACCACGTTAAGATCCCAAGGTGCCACTGGTAGCACAAAAGGGGGCTGAATATGCAGCACTCCCTTAACAAACGTCTGAACCTCAGGCAGTGAAGCCAGTTCATTTTGAAAGAAAATGGATAGGGCCGAAATCTGGACCTTTATGGACCCTAATTTTAGGCCCATAGTCACTCCTGACTGTAGGAAGTGCAGGAATCGACCCAGCTGGAATTCTTCTGTAGGGCCTTTCTGGCCTCACACCAAGCAACATATTTTCGCCATATACGGTGATAATGCTTTGCTGTCACGTCCTTCCTAGCCTTTATCAGCGTAGGAATAACTTCATCCGGAATGCCTTTTTCCGCTAGGATCCGGCGTTCAACCGCCATGCCGTCAAACGCAGCCGCGGTAAGTCTTGGAACAGACAGGGCCCTTGTTGCAACAGGTCCTGTCTGAGAGGCAGAGGCCATGGGTCCTCTGTGAGCATTTCTTGCAGTTCCGGGTACCAAGTCCTTCTTGGTCAATCCGGAACAATGAGTATTGTTCTCACTCCTCTTTTTCTTACAATTCTCAGCACCTTTGGTATGAGAGGAAGAGGAGGAAACACATAGACCGACTGGAACACCCACGGTGTTACTAGTGCATCCACAGCTATCGCCTGAGGGTCCCTTGACCTGGCGCAATACCTTTTTAGCTTTTTGTTGAGGCGGGATGCCATCATGTCCACCTGTGGCAGTTCCCGTCGATTTGCAATCTGCGTGAAGACTTCTTGGTGAAGTCCCCACTCTCCCGGGTGGAGGTCGTGCCTGCTGAGGAAGTCTGCTTCCCAGTTGTCCACTCCCGGAATGAACACTGCTGACAGTGTGCTTACGTGATTCTCCGCCCAGCGAAGAATTCTGGTGGCTTCTACCATCGCCACCCTGCTCCTTGTGCCGCCTTGGCGGTTTACATGAGCCACTGCGGTGATATTGTCTGACTGTATCAGACCGGTTGGTCTCGAAGCAGGGTCTCCGCTTGACTTAGGGCGTTGTATATGGCCCTTAGTTCCAGGATATTGATGTGAAGGCAAGTCTCCTGCCTTGACCACAGCCCTTGGAAATTTCTTCCCTGTGTGACTGCCCCCCACCCTCGGAGGCTTGCATCCGTGGTCACCAGGACCCAGTCCTGAATGCCGAATCTGCGACCTTCGAGAAGGTGAGCACTCTGCAGTCACCACAGGAGAGACACCCTTGCTCTGGGGGATAGGGTGATTAACCGATGCATCCGAAGATGTGATCCGGACCACTTGTCCAGTAAGTCCCATTGGAAGGTATGAAACCTGCCGAAGGGAATGGCCTCGTATAATGCCACCCTCCTTCCCAGGACTCGAATGCAGTGAAGCACTGACACCTGTTTTAGTTTTAATAGATTCCTGACCAGTGTCACGAGCTCCTGAGCTCTCTCTATCGGGAGATAAACCTTTTTCTGGTCTGTGTCTAGGATCATGCCTAGGAGAGGCAGATGAGCTGTAAGAACCAACTGCGACTTTGGAATATATAGAATCCAGCCGTGTTGCCGTTTCACTTCCGGAGAAAGCGATACGCTGTTCAGCAACTGCTCTCTTGATCTCACTTTTATGAGGAGATCGTCCAAGTACGTGATAATAGTGACACCTTGCTTCCGCAGGAGCACCATCATTTCCGCCATTACCTTGGTGAATATTCTCAAGGCCGTGGAGAGACCAAACGGCAACGTTTGAAATTGGTAATGACCATCCCGTACCGCAATTCTGAGGTACGCCTGATGAGGTGGATAAATGGGGACATGAAGGAATGCATCCTTTATGTCCCGAGTCACCATAAAATCTCCCCCTTTCAGGCTTGCAATAACCGCTCTTAGCGATTCCATCTTAAACTTGAACCCTTTCAGGTATATGTTCAGGGATATGTTCAGGGATTTTAAATTCAATATGGGTCCGACCGAACCGTATGGTTTCGGGACTACAACATGGTCGAATAATAACCCCCTCCTTGTTGAAGGAGGGGAACCTTGACCACCACCTGTTGAAGATACAATTTATGAATTGCAGTTAACACTGTTTCCCTCTCGTGGGGGGAAGCCGGCAGTGCCGTCGGTGAGGGGGCATCTTCTCAAAGTCCAGCTTGTATCCCTGAGACACAATATCTATTGCCCAGGGATCTAACAGGGAGTGAACCCACTTGTGGCTGAACTTACGAAGGCGTGCCCCCACCGGGCCTAGCTCCGCCTGTGGAGCCCCAGCGTCATGCGGTGGATTTTTGTAGAGGCCGGGGAGGACTTCTGTTCCTGGGAACTAGCTGTGTTGTGCAGCTTCTTTCCTCTGACCCCGCCTCTGGCAAGAAAGGACGCACCTCGGACTTTCTTGTTTCTTTATTTGAAAGGCCGCATTTGATAATGTCGTGCTTTCCTAGGCTGTGCAGGAATATAAGGCAAAATATCAGAATTACCAGCTATAGCTGTGGAGACCAGGTCCGAGAACCCTTCTCCACACAATCCTCAGCCTTCCACATGCCTCTTAAGTCGGCATCATCTGTCCATTGCATATTCTACAGGACACGTCAAGCAGAAATCGACATAGCTTTGACTCTAGGACCCAGTATACTCATGTCTCTTTGGGCATGTTTAATATATATATATATATATATATATACCTATCACTTAAGACAGCATCTTTAATATATATATATATCTATATATATATACATATATATATCTATATATATATATGCATACTAGGGTCTCAATCTCTGCTGATAAGGTACCTGTCCACGCTGCCACAGCGCTATAAACCCATGCCGACACAATCGCCGGTCTGAGTAGTATACTAGAATGTGCACGCTATCTGCAGGATCCCTGAGAATAGCTAGTGCTACCTTCTGTGCAAACGGGACACCCTAGGGGAAGATTCCCATCACATCCTGGCCCTAGTGGGAAAAGAATACTGCTTGAGAATTTTTTTGTGGGAAGCTGCAGTCTCTTGTCTGGAGATTCCCGCTCTTTTTCCTCATGAGAGGAGGGAAATTTACCTCAGCTTTCTTCCCCTTAACATGTGTACCCTTGTGTCAGGGACAAATGAGTCATCAGTGATATGCAAATCATCTTTTATTACAATAATCATATATTGAATACCTTTCAGCCATCTTGGCTGTAACTTTGCATTATCGTAGTCGACACTGGAGTCAAACTCCGTGTCGATATCAGTGTTTATTATTTTGGATAGTGAGCATTGTGAGACTCTGAAGGTCTCTGTGACATAGGGACAGACAAGGGTAGATTTCCTGTCTGTTCTCTAATCTTTTGTGCAATAAATTCACCTCAGCTCTTACACATATCCAAACAGGTGTCGGCGTTGTCGACGGAGACACCCTCTCACACACATATTTGCTCTCTCCCCTCCTTAGGGGAGCCTTTTACCTCAGACATGTCGACACACACGTACCGACACACCACACACACAGGGGATGCTCTACTTGAAGACAGTTCCCCCACAAGGCCCTTTGGAGAGACAGAGAGAGAGTATGCCAGCACACACCCCAGCGCTATATGACCCAGGAATCACATAGTAACTTAGTGTTAACCCAGTAGCTGCTGTATATATTGTTTTTACGCCAAATTTATGTGCCCCCCCCCTCTCTTTTTCACCCTCTCTATCGTGCAGGGGAGAGCCTGGGGAGCTTCCTCTCAGCGGATCTATGGAGAGAAAATGGCGCTGGTGAGTGCTGAGGAAGAAGGCCCCGCCCCCTCAGCGGCGGGCTTCTCCCGCGATTTTGTGTAAAATTAATGGCGGGGGCTCATGCATATAACAGTGTCCAACTGTGTATATGCTGCTTTTGCCAGGAGATACTTAATTGCTGCCCAGGGCGCCTCCCCCTGCGCCCTACAGTGACCGGAGTGTGTGGGTGTAATGCGGGAGCAATGGCGCACAGCTGCAGTGCTGTGCGCTACCTCATGTGAAGACAGGAGTCTTCTGCCGCCGATTTCGATGTCTTCTTGCTTCTGCCGGCTTCTGTCTTCTGGCTCTGCGAGGGGGACGGCGGAGCGGCTCCGGGAACGGACGACCAAGGTTAAGATCCTGTGTTCGAACCCTCTGGAGCTAATAGTGTCCAGTGGCCTAAGAAGCGCAACCTAGCCGCAGTTAGTAGGTTTGCTTCTCTCCCCCTCAGTCCCTCGTAGCAGAGCGTCTGTTGCCAGCAGAAGCTCTCTGAAAATAAAAACCTAACTAAAATACTTTCTTATTAGCAAGCTCAGGAGAGCCCACTAAAAGCACCCAGCTCTGGCCGGGCACAGATTCTAACTGAGGTCTGGAGGAGGGGCAAAGAGGGAGGAGCCAGTGCACACCAGTAGTACTAAATCTTTCTTAGAGTGCCCAGTCTCCTGCGGAGCCCGTCTATTCCCCATGGTCCTTACGGAGCCCCCAGCATCCACTAGGACGTTAGAGAAATTATGGCAGCTAATAGGATACCCCCCTAATATGTAACAATATTTCAAAATGGGCAAAGGGGCATTTTATATAATGGGGGCCATAGATCAGGAGAGAATCGGGGCAGTTCCCAATTCTCCCAATGTCAGAGTTGGGAGATCTATGAAATCCAAAATTTGGGAAATCCTCAATTCGCTGATACAGACCAAAACATTTTCAGAATCAGCGAGGTGGGATTTATAACACGCTGGATTTCCATGATGCATCGCTAGATCATCGATGTCTGCCAATTTGCATTTTTGTTCGCTGGATGAGCATTAGGGAATCACCCCACAAATGTTTGGCCCGCATTAGTTATAGTTAGACTGATACAAATCATAAAAATACAGATTACTATAAAATACACCCACATTAAAAAAAAAACCATCACAATATATAGAAATAATGAGAGATGGGTGGGGACAAAAATATAAGAAATTTCACAAACTAACATTTTCTTCTGCAAGGGTATGTAACAAATCAATCTACATATAATGCTAGTTGATGTCATGTGCAAAAGATGGACAGATTCTCTTCATTGTGTATTGCGGAGAAGACTAAAAATATACAATATCCGTATGTTAGAGTAAGTGAGAGGAGGATAATGGATATAAGTGATAGATTGCAAAATGATAATTATGAGCCATAATGTTCAGAAAAACAAAGTATTTATATGCCGGTTTCGGTAAGATGCACTTTGAGCATATCTATAGATATCTTCTGAATGTGTTCATTTTCTAGTTCTGTAAGTAAGGCTTAGTGACACACAGAACAGTTATGTAACATTATACTTGACGGAACAGCTGCTTTGCATAGTGGAATGAAAAGTGTAAGCAAGAATGGAACAGCAGATATGAAGCATTCAGGGCTCACCTTCCATCTGGCTGGCTGCCATAACAACACAGAAGTAGCAGTGTTGCAATCAACATCAGCGCAGCCCCGGGCCAATGGAAGCAGGAGCTGCGGTTACCATGATGGAGGAAGCTTCCTCTCCAGTCCTTTAGAAAAGAAAACTACATATATCAACATATTCTTGTGGTTGGGGAAAAGAAGCCTGAAAAGCAGCAAAGCTTTCAGTGCAATGACTATACACAAAAAGTTACCAATAGGCAGGTCAAATAGGGTAAGCATGTCACTGGGAAGCAGGGTGATACTCATGGAGGGACACAAATTCCAAAGACAGATATTACATATATTGCAATGTTGTGTGTTTTAAAACATTTCTACACAAACACACACACACACACACACACACACACACACACACACAGGATTTCCGAAAATGCTAGATCAAATCAATGCTTTGGTGACAATTTTCCATTATTTTAGATACAATAAGCAATATTTACTATATTATCAACCCAACATTTTCTAACCAGTGTAGTAATGGTCACCTAAAATAAAATTGAAATAAAAATAAATATATCTCATCATAATAACATGGCCAAGTGAAAAAAATCATACAGTTCAGTAGATGCTGATACTCTAGCAAACAGTGACCACACAAGGATAGAACTAAAGGTGCCCATACAATAGATGACCTGTAATTGATGATTTCTCATTAATGATTTCTCTTGAACTCCTCCCACAGCTCCCCTGCAGTCCTGGGCAAACTATATAGTACAATACACATGATATATCTTTTATGCTGCCCATACACTTGTGCGATGTCCCACGACGCGACATCGCGGGGCGGGGCATCGCACCGGCAGTTCAGGTGCGATGAAATCGCACCTGAATTGCCAAAGTGATTACCATGCAATCATGCAATAGATCGCATGGTAATCACGTGATGAGCACGTCACCGCCGAGTGGGAGGCGGGTGCCCATCGCACATCGCAGTGCAATATATTGCATGTGCTTTTAAACCACATGCGATCACACTGCGATACGAGAGATATTAAGTGCAGCACATAATATCTTGAAACGCGACATTCGAGCGGCAGTGCCCGCGCATTGCGTCTCAAGGTACCTAAAATGTGCATACAATCCTTCGATTTCTCTCACAGATGAGGTCGAAATCACAGGATAGCACAGATTATCTCACAAGTGTATGGGCACCATAAGATATATCTTAAGTTCTGGGAGCGGCTACATCCTGAAGCATGCTGTCATTGGCTATAGCTTCAGATCTTCCCTGCAGCAGGGAAGATCAGAAGCTCCGACCAACGACCAGCGGGACTGCGCATCGTGATCGTTAACAGACACTGAACGATCTGCACTATTATGAACAATTTGTAGTTCCGATCTGTCGGAAATGGCCACATCGCTCATAATATTAAATGTATATTGAATAGGTAGTTTTGGGTGTAAGCAAAACAACTGCCAACCCCGGCTCTATATTCCACAAGAAGGTTCCCTCACACCTTCACCAACAACAGTGCACACAAAAAGATAGTGAAACAGAACCTTGTTAGCGCTTATATTATTTCTGGAAATCCTCACTCCTTGGCACGATATTGCTTCACCTCAATGAAAAGGAAAGGAGTATATACAGTATAGTGAAGTACCGTTTTTAATGACACATACAACGCTAAAATTTAAATGTTAGGGCATTTCCATAGTATAAAAAATCTTTCCTATAAGAACATTTATCCACAGGAGGTCAGCAATGGCCCCAATTACCTGAGGTGGTGAGAACCGTGTGAAAACAGTTCAAATAGCATCTAAGTGTGGTCCGGATCCACCGCCACAGCCCGCATAGGTCACCGCCGCTTGGTGTTGCTCCGCTCTGGCCCCCGTATTACCTGATTTACATTCATACGGGGGCCAGAGCGGAGCAACACCCGGCGGCAGTGACATATGCGGGCTGTGGCGTTGAATCCGAGCACACTTAATCAGACGCTATTTGAACTGTTGTTTTCACACGGTTCACACCACCTCCGGTAATTGTGGCCATTGCTGACCTCCTGTGGATAAATGTTCTTATAGGAAAGATTTTTTATACTATAGAAATGCCCTAACATTTTAATTTTAGCTTTGTATGTGATGTGTGTCATTAAAAACTGTACTTCACTATATGTACTCATTTCCTTTTCATTGAGCCGAAGCAATATCATGCCAAGGAGTGAGGATTTCTCCAGAAATAATATAAGCGCTGACAAGGTTCTGTCTCGCTCATAATATTGTCTAGTGTATGGGCACCTTAAGAACAGCCATAGTGCAAGTAAGAGAGTACTGACACTGTATTGTCCAATATAACCTCACCTTCCATAAAACTGCCCTGTTCCGCTGGTGGGAGTTCAGTGCAGATGACAGTTGTTCCTGCAACCGCGTCAGAGCCTGGCGAGTGGAGAGTCCCAGGCACGGCCTGACACCATCCTGAGGGGAACCATATTATTTTAATCAAATGCCTCCAGACAGGATAATTAACAAAGCACTAGTGATAATTACATATGCTCAACAAGTCTGAACAGCTACAGTACCTGGATCTTCTGGTTTGGTTCCATAGCACAAACCCCTTGAGGGCACTCATGTACGGGCTTTCTTCCAACCCCCTAAACATAAGGAAGTGTTAGGTATAAAAACAGCATAATACGGAATTTGCTTATACTATACCAAAAGCAAAATGAGAAACTACAATATAGAGACAGTAAACTAACAGAACCGTGTTTTATGGCAGATAGGGCCTGGTTATAAGACAGCCGCTATTCCAATATTCACGCAAACTGTTTTTTCTTCTGCACGTGCGTCTTTTATACCCCTTTTACACCTACGAGCACGGGTCGCAGCCGGGAGCCTGACACGGGAGCTGCCCCCTGCTGCGACCCGTGCTCGGTCCCTTTCCCATCAGCAGTCACAACCCGGCATATGCCGGGTTGGTGACGCTTCTAGCTACACGGCAGGGGCGGCGCAGGGAGATCACATGATCTCACAGCGCCGCCCATCCATACAGTGTAAACGGGAGCCGTGTCGCATCGACACGGCTCCCGTTTACACTACACCCTACCCGGATCATTCCCGTGTCCTACCCAGGTAAATAGCCGGGTAGGATTCACGGGTCACTTGATCCGGGTTGACCCTTTTCCACTTGCCAAAAACACGGGTAAATGCGCGCCCCCGTGCATTTACCCGTGTTTTTTGAGCTAGTGGAAAAGGGGTGTTAGTCTACATCAGCCCCATGCTCAGGATTTTGTCTGTATGAGTCACAGTACAAATTTAGACGCACAGTAGCAGAAGCATAAACGGCTACAAGGAGATGTTGCGTTTATAGGAGTGTGAGTGAAAGAGGTTGCGGGCAGAGATGCACAGCCGCTCACATAGCGGCCCTACTCAGAAACTGCACCTGCCATAGGACTGGTGCAAGCTTCCATGGTGCATCTAAAGCAGAGGTTCTCAAACTTGGTCCTCGTGGGCCCACACAGTGCATGTTTTGCAGGTCTCCTCACAGAATCGCAAGTGAAATAATTAGCTCCACCTGTGGACCTTTTAAAATGTGTCAGTGAGTAATTAATACACCTGTGCACCTGCTGGGTTACCTGCAAAACATGCACTGTGTGGGCTCCCGAGGACCGAGTTTGAGAACCTCTGGTCTAAAGTCACACTAGATGGCAATACATGCTACAAGTGGCGTCTCAGTCCTTGAACATTTGGACGCATGGATATATCCCAAGGATGTAGCTTCATTAGCATGAAGTCACAGATGCTACTGCAGCAACAGATGCAAGGACAGGCACAGAATCAGCCCCATAGGATCATAATTAAATTAACTGCAGTAAAATTTTGATTGAGATCACTGGACATTTTGTGGGCCAGACTTGGACAGATGTCTGGTTAATTTGGTCAAAAACAGCAAAATGAACAAACACAATGGACTGTTATAAGAGTGGCTTTAATAACAACATTGATTTTCAGATATTAATTACAAAGGGCCTGGGCCTAATTCAGGGTTGATCGCAATTGCAAAATCTTTCTCTAATGGGCAAAACCATGTGCACTGCAGGTGGGGAAGAAACAAAACAGATGTAACATGTGCAGAGTTAGATTTAGGTGGGTTATTTTGTTTCTGTGCAGGGGAAATACTGTCTGCTTTATTGTTACACTACAATTTAGATTTTAGTTTGAACACACCCCACCCAAATCTAACTCTCTCTGCACATGTTACATCTGCCCCACCTGCAGTGCACATGGTTTTGCCCATTAGAGAAAGATTTTGTTTTTGCAATCAACCCCAAATTAGACCCTGGAATGGGTGCACACAAATTCTGTCGCGACTGCAATTCCGTATACAGTTCTGGAAAAATACGCTAATGACACATCTGCAGGGATTGGTACAAAGACGCCCACTGGCGGAGTCTCTAACCTGCAGCTTTCATACAAAGATGCACTATTGGACACACATCGGTTGCTCCATCAATCATCTGAGCTACCCTAAGTTCGCACAGAATGTCCGTCAGAAGTAAGCAAGCTGCTAAAGCCACTGTAAGTGCGTACAGAGATGCAGTCTGAGGACACGCCCCTGAAATAGTCGCGGCACACCTGCGTTTGACTCACCACCCTGTTACTTTCCGCAAATGCTCACTGACTGTCGCTCAGCATCCAAATCCTCAGTGCGACCGCTGTTGGCAATCAAATGTGTGCAGTGCAAAAATCAAAGAAAAGAAAAGTGGAAAACGCAGACATCTGCATTGCGTCCACCCCTGAATCACGCCCAAAGACACTTGCTGTGCCTTACAAATTAACTATAATAACACATCTTGCTGCACTTGAAGGTGTTTTGAATCTCAGAATTTCTGCTGCTTTCAAGATCCTATGCCGTTTGTCTGCCCTCCATTGATAAAATAGCTCTATATCAGCTTGTTTTTATTTTACAATTCACTGGTGTGTAGCCTTACTTCTTTGTGGATTTCTACAAGGGGACACACGGTAGTGAAATACGTTTCTGGCAATAGGCCAAATCTAATAGCCTCCATGTTGCCAAAAGCGCAGATGTATCTGCGATTTAGCCACAAGATTTAAAACAACAATTTTATTAAAGGCAAAACCAAGTTGGATTTGCCATTAAGGAAATTGCAGCATTTTTCCTCGTGGCAAAGTACTGAAATAGGCACTATCGGCAACCCGGTGGCTATTACATTTGGAAAGACAACTTTAATAAAGGACTAAGGAGACAGAAACCTATACAAAAATAGGGCGCATATAGCAATGTTTCATCAGTTTTATAGCCAGCGGCATCACAGCATCTTGCAACAACTTATGTTTCCTACAATCACTCCACAGTTCCAAGACTTGTTCTGGTTATTCTGCCACTGCGTCTGTGCCATTCCTCAGTCGTACCCAACACATTTCGTCACTCATGAACTTCACTATCCTCAGTTTCAGATATAAGGAGGGCTAAATAAGAGAAGCAGCAGATTTCAAGTCTGGATCTTGTGTTAAATGTATATAAACCTTTCGTTTTCAGACGCAAATTGACTGAACATATAAAAAGTCACTATATAGATATGAAACAGCTGCAGCTGACTAAGGGGGGTAATTATGCCCATTAATTTAACGGGTGTCAAAAAGGGTGACAGCCTTGGGTTTTAACGTCCTGGGCAATTCAATTAGAGCATCTTTTTCTTGCCAGATAAATTAACTGTTTTTAGGTGTTAACACACAGAATACGGGATAAATTCCTAGATTTTTATGTTAACAGGTTTGTGGCACCCAAAAACAGGCAATTTATTGTGGCTTTATTTTCCGGTCGGTACAAGCACACTAAGACTTTCAGTTATTGCAAGAAAACATATACATAAACACCAAAAAAGTCACTGCGCTCATATTGCCACCATGCATTTAACATGGTGGAAGAAAGCAACAATCAAGACACACATTAAATTAAAATATTTAGTCCAGCAATACGCAATATATAAAAAATTAAATCATATGAATTATAGTGTAAACAATATTTAAGTGTATATTTTTTTTCTCCAATAATATTTAATAGTGTAAATGATATTATTTACAAGTATATATATTTTTTCTCATATAATATTTAAATAGAAACATAGAATTTGACAGCTGATAAGAACCACTTGGTCCATCTAGTCTGATTTCTTAGGGTTATGGTTGGTTTAAAATACTGCAGAGAGAGAAATGTCTCCTAGAACCATTGGGACTGGGGCCCTTCAAAATGTTACTATAATGTCCATAATGTTCTGGCTATGGCCCTGGTGGTTGTATAATAGATTTAATGATATACATTCATATTTTATGATTTACATAAAATGTATTTTCGCAATTAAACATTTAGGGGCAGATGCACTAAGCCTTGGAGAGTGAAAAAAGTGGGAAGATCATGTACCAGCCAACCAGCTACCAACTGCCATGTTACAGGCTGAGAGGGTATGTACTAAGGCTGATCAGATCCGAACTGTGCATGCACTGCGCCAGCGCGCCGCACGGCTACAACGGGCATCGGCGCCCTGTGATGGGATGGTGCAAAGGATCTATTCGCACAGGCATTTGCAAGAAGACTGACCGGAAGATGCCATTTGTGTGCGGCAACTGACCGTTTTCAGAAAGTGTCCGGAAAAACGCAGGCGGGCTCAAGCGTTTTCAGGAAGGGTGTCCGACGTCAGCTTTGGCCCCGATCAGCAGGATTCAATCGCACAGGATAATTAAGTCCTGGGCTGCGCAGAGACTGCACAAATTTAGTTTGTGCAGCTCTGCTACACATGCGATCGCACACCTGCACAGCGAAGATACACTCCCCCTGTAGGCGGCGACTATCTGATCGCAGGACTGCAAAAATCGCTGCCTAGTGATCAGATCTGAATGACCCCCATAGTGCTTGTATAAGCTCCCAGATGGACAGATTGGCTGTTATGAACCATACAGCTGAATCCTGAACTGAGTGCAGCGTTGTAGAGTGTGTGTGTCTGCTGACTGAGCAAAGGTGCCAGCACTTAACCGGAGATGCCAACAGTGGGTTCTCAACAGATTATATCCCTATACTGTGTTAATCATATTAAATAAAATGTAGCTTCAGCTGGCAACTCCCTGAGAGTACAGCGTGTTAGTGGAATAGTAAGGTGCAGTGTCCATTTTCTCACAGCATCAAGTGTTTATGACATGGTTTTATTGCACACGTTTTGTAACCCATAAGTACATATTTGTTCTTGCAATTACATTTTCAGTTTTTATTTTTTTATGTTTCAGGTAAAATGGGTTAACACAAGAGAAATGAGTGAGAGGTGAAAATAAAGAAAGACCATGTATGAAAGGGTGGTCTTCAGTATGCCAGTCCACGACCCCCCTGGAGGGAGACTAAAATAGCGTGGCGAGCGCAGCAAGCCCGCAATGGGCTCATTTGCGCTCGCCACACTGTCGGTAAGCCGGCGGTCGGGCTCCTGGCGCCGGTATGCTGGTCGCCGGGAGCCCGACCGCTGGCATACCATACCACACCTTGAAAGGGTGGTCTTCAGTATGCCGGCTGTCGGGATCCCGGCGCACAGTATACCGGCGCCGGAATCCCGACAGCCGGCATACCGACACTTATTCTCCCTCGTGGGGGTCCACGACCCCCCTGGAGGGAGAATAAAATAGCGTGGCGCACTTAGCGCGCCACCGTGCCCGCAGCGTGGCGAGCGCAGCGTGGCGAGCGCAGCGAGCGCGCAAGGGGCTCATTTGCACTCGCCACACTGTCGGTAAGCCGGCGGTCCGGCTCCTGGCGCCGGTATGCTGGTCGCCGGGAGCCCAACCGTCGGCATACTATACCACACCTGTATGAAAGGAGGTGGAAAGGTGGACATTAAAAAGGAGGAAAAAAATAATTAAATGAGATGAATTATAAATACAGTAGAATTAGTGAGACCATTGCTGCTGTTTTGTCACAACACTGATCTAAAATTACCACTCATAACTTTTTCTACTAACTACTCCATTGCAGCCATCACATTGGGAAGCGTTCCTTCTAAGTTAGGTACAATTAGTTTAAAAAAAAAACAAGAAAAAAAAAAAAAAAAACCACCCCTTCCAGTATATAATGTGGTTCCTCCTCTTCTGCTGTGAATTTCCTAGAGTGCTGGAAAAAATATATAACATTTAAAAAATAATGGTGGAATGCTAGGCTGCCATGGACTGTTTTCAAAGAGAAGGCTTTATTGATAATTCTAATTCACTGTTTTCCCTTCCTGGCAGCTCTTGAAGTGGGACTCGCCCTCATAATAAAATAGGGGTGGGTATTATTAGGTCTACACTAAAATGGTCTACAGTCAATAGGTCGACAGGGTCAATAGGTCAACATGGAAATGGCCGACAAAAAAGGTAGACAATTTTTTTATTTTTTGGGGGGTGTTTTGTCCCTTTTCTGCCGCAAACATGCCCCATTAGTGTACCACTTTGCTCGCCATGCTTTGGGCAAGGTGCCTCGCTCCATTACTACTGCGCTTGGCACAGATTACTATTCCCAATCGTAGTCCACGTGGAAGGTAAAGTATGAAAAAACATTAACAAATGTTTCTAAAACTTGTATCGACCATATGTGTCGACCATTGTCATGTTGACCTTTTGACCCTGTCGGTCATTAGTGGTCGATCTATTGACTGTAGACCTTTTTTAGTGTAGATCTATAGACCGGTTACCATAAAATAGGAAGAGTCACATAGAAAAAGAACAAGCCACATATGCTGCATAATCAAATATTTATTTAAGTGACTGGAGAACATTTCTCTCAAACTGAGAGTCAGTAGAGGATAATATATTCAAATAATAATGGCTAGAAAAGATATGGATAGACATCATTCCTTCCTGCGTGCAAAGCGCTGTCAATGCCCGAGCCTTCTTTGCCCAAAGAGTTGCCACCGTTTGAATAAAATGGACTTTAAACATTATGCCCATCTTTCCTGTGTGACTGCATAATTACAGCTTGCTTGGGCAGGCATGACCTTTACGGGGTCATAGCATTAAGCACTAGACTGAGGGAGACACATAATGACCACATAGACGGTTACAATTTCTTCATTGCTTGGTACTCAAATAATCAATTCTTCTGAGCAGAGTTTGGTTTCCAAGGAAACATTTTGTTCTGATACTTCTACTATGAATGTAGAAAAAGCAAGACTATTATGGAATACATCCGTAGAAACTTAATGGCGTGTGGAATGGTTTCTTTAGTTGCATTTCAGAGTCACATCACATAATAAATCTCATCCAAACGCTCTAACATACTGTTTTTCTTAATTGCAAGAGTTTGTTGATTACAGACTCTGGTACTCCTTTGTTATGAATTCATGTTCAACTTTCTTGCCATTAAACGTAGTTGCTGCACATTCGGGTGAAATGCTGGACTCTGAAGCGATAAACAGGTTCTAATGGAGGGGTAAGGGAATACCGAAGAATATACTTTCCGTAAACTATATCTCTGGAATAGTAGTGGTTGATATGAAGAAGAAAAAACACCCACCATCCTAATTTAGGGCTTACCTCAAGCGAATGCCTTTCAGGTGTTTGGTGCCAGGCTCATGTTCCATCTTGTCCAAGTAACAGTATACTGGGGATATGGAAAAGCCTGAGCTGTACAGGTTATCTTTTCAGCTAACCCGGCGCTTCTTCATTTATGCAATGCATGCGCAGGGAACTGGCTCTTATCCAGGTGTACCCTTTACATTTTGAAAACCAGATCAGATCCAGGAGATAGCAGACTGGTGGTCCTAGTATGATCAGATTTGTCAGCTTCTTGCAGCATCATATGAGGTGTTGTTTACATCAAATAAAAGGTAGGCACTTGCAATTTAGAAAGCGACAGTCAGAACCAGGGGCAGTGCTAAATATGGGTTCCCACTGGACTTCTTTTCAATGAGCTCTGGACAGTATTATAAGGATATCATTCCTGTAACCACCTTCTCACGTTCAAGGCAGTTTAATTCTGAATTTCTGATCATCTTTTTCCTTACATTCTCGGTGCGTTTACCTGTGGGTATCCTAGTGAGAGAATACCCAATCTGTGTGAAGGAATTGCTGTGACCATTGATTTAAAGACCTTCTTTAATTTAAGAGTAAGAGCATTACCAAAATTGGGCCTTTTAGGAATCCCTGAAAGTGTGTCACCATCTTCTTCTCCCCAATGTACTGTGCTATTGAGACTTGGATTTTGGTCATTAAATACTTCTTTCCTAGGACAACACAAGGGTGTTGAAAATTTGCTGTAAAAAATTACATGATGATATGTATTTATCTGGATGACACTTTAAAATTGAGGTAATACTAGATGAACAGCAACCAACTGAAGAGAAGAAGTGTTGGAGCACCCACTGAGCTCAGATGGAAAATTGTGTCTTCAGTGGTGATTTCCCACTAAGCACATGCCTAGGGCTGTGGAAATCACTGGCCACGTCATTATTTTCTTATTTTTCTTTCTTCATTATTTTGCAACTGGCAGCAGTGGGGGGGTTTACAAGGCGATGGGCAGTAAAATGTGGTCCTGGAGGTTGAGGTGGGTAAAGTTGGGTCTGGTTTGGCGGTCTGAATACATCGGCCCTGGCCCCTAAATTTGTCACAGTCTTTAATCTACTATTGTATTTGAATACTTAGAGGACTTCTAATATATTATAGAGCTGCATATCAGTGGTATGATTATGTGTTTGTATTTTACCCCTAATTCTATTGCTCTACTACAGAAAATAGCAAAAACTATCTGACATACCAATTACTACAGACAGGAAAAAGTCAGAGATGAAGAAAAGACACTGCATCTATCTAGTCTAGGGGGTAATTCAGACCTGATCGTAGCAGCAAATTTGTTAGCACTTGGGCAAAACTATGTGCGGTGCAGGGGGGGGGGGGGGGGGCAGATATAACATGTGCAGAGAGAGTTAGATTTGGGTGGTGTGTGTTCAAACTGAAATCTAAATTGCAATGTACAGTGGGGGTAATTCAGATCTGATCGCTGGGCAGCGATTTTTGCAGCCCTGTGATCAGATAGTCGCTGCCTACAGGGGGAGTGTATTTTAGCTGTGCAAGTGTGCGAACGCATGTGTAGCAGCGCTGCACAAACTGATTTTGTGCAGTCTCTGCGCAGCCCAGGACTTACTCAGCCGCTGCGATCACATCAGCCTGTTCAGGACCGGATTTGACGTTAGACACCCGCCCTTCAAACGCTTGGACATGCCTGTGTTTTTCCAAACACTCCCTGAAAACGGTCAGTTGCCACCCACAAATGGCCTCTTCCTGTCAATCTCCTTGCGAACGCCCGTGCAAATGGATCCTTCACACAAACCCATTGCTGACCGGTGAGCCCCTTTGCAGTCGTCCATCGCGCCTGTGCATTGCGGTGCATACGCTGTGCGAAAACGTACAGCAGCGATCAGATCTGAATGACCCCCTGTGTACCTTGTGGTAGCCACATGCAATGTGGTACAGTTTAGGAAGCTAAATGGTATAGTAGTGTTATTCATTACACAAAACGTATTCAGTCGAAAGGCATTTAAGCTGATAACAGAGATCTCTTTGGTATGTCTGTACAACACCTTATCTAGGCACTGATGAGAAATTATTTGTTCTCCTTTTTATGTTTTGAAACAAGTTAATGAGAAAAAAAAAAAAAAAAAACATTTTCAGTGAGGAAACTACAGGTAACAGCTTCTCACTCATGGTCAGTGCTTAACACAATCTGCCAGAGGTAGCATTTATGGCTCCTGCTTGTGCATATAACAAAATAACATCAGCAAAAGTTACTTTTGTTCTTTTTCAGAACTTTTTGATCACGAGTTTCCAATAACAGATCTCATACTTGTATATCTTTGCTAGGGCAGAGGTTCCCAAACTCCACCATTACAGTCCAGGTTTTAAGGATATCTATGCTTGAATCCAGATAGTTAAATCAAATTGACTGAGGTACTGATTATGAGGTCTATGTACTAAGCCTTAGAGAAAGATAAAGTACCAGACAATTAGCTCCTAACTACCATGTTACAGGCAGTGTTTGAAAAACTACAGTTAGGAGCTGGTTGGTTGGTACTTTATCTCTCTCCACTTTATCACTCAGTAACCTGTCCCTTTATTTCTATCTACAGTTTAGTACATAAGTAGATAGACCCCTAAGTCACCTGTAACATAGTAACATAGTATCTGAGGTTAAAAAAAGACAATTGTCCATCGAGTTCAACCTATTTGTGGTCTTCTAAGCATGATGATTTGACTAAAATTTCTGACTGATGCTGCGGTCAGCCGTTGCATTTTATCCCTATTTATAGTAACTATAATGCATGACTATGCACCATACCCCTGGATATCCTTATCCATTAGGAATTTATCTAACCCATTCTTAAAGGTGTTGACAGATTCCGCCATTACAACTCCCTCAGGCAGGGAATTCCAAACACGTATTGTCCTTACCGTGAAAAAGCCTTTACGCCGTATTGTGCGGAATCTCCTCTCCTCTAACCTGAGCGAGTGTCCACGAGTCCTCTGTGTTGATCTAACCAAAAACAGGTCCCGCGCAAGCTCTGTGTATTGTCCCCTTATATATTTGTAGATGTTGATCATATCCCCTCTTAGTCTCCGCTTTTCCAATGTAAACATGCCTAGTCTTTCAAGCCTTTCCTTGTATTCCATCGTCTCCATGCCCTTAATTAGTTTGGTCGCCCTAATCTGAACCTTTTCTAGCTCCAGGATATCCTTTTTGTAGTACGGTGCCCAGAATTGTACACAGTATTCAAGGTGTGGCCTCACTAGTGATTTATATAACGGGAGTATAATACTCTCGTCCCTAGCATCAATACACCGTTTTATGCATGCTAATATCTTATTAGCCTTCTTTGCTGCAGTCCTACTTTGGGTACTACTGCTTAGTTTGCTATCTATGAGGACACCTAAGTCCTTTTCCAGTACAGAATCCCCTAATTTTACCCCATTTAGTAGGTAGGTGTAATTTTTGTTCTTGTTACCACAGTGCATTACCTTACACTTGTCTGTGTTGAAGCGCATTCTCCATTTGGCTGCCCATGCTTCTAATTTAACTAAGTCGTTCTGAAGAGACTCGGCATTCTCCTCTGTATTTATAGCCTTACACAATTTGGTATCATCTGCAAAAATTGACACCATGCTCTCTAGACCTTCTGTTAGGTCGTTAATGAAAATATTGAACAATAGCGGTCCTAATACTGAGCCTTGCGGCACACCACTTAGCACTTCAGTCCAAGTTGAAAAAGATCCATTAACCACAACGCGCTGCTCCCTATTATCTAACCAGTTTTTGACCCAAGTGCATATTGTGCTTCCTAGCCCTGATTCTTGTAGCTTGTAGATAAGTCTCATGTGTGGTACAGTATAGAAAAAATTGGCAAAGTCTAAAATGATTACATCCACGTCTTTACCCTGATCTAGGTTTGCGCTTACTGTTTCATAAAAGCCAAGTAAGTTGGTTTGACAGGATCTGTCCTTCATAAACCCATGTTGATTCCTTTTAATGACCTTACTGACTTCAAGGAACTTCTGAATACTATCTCTTAGAATACCTTCCAATACTTTCCCCACTATAGATGTAAGACTAACTGGTCTATAATTACTTGGTTCAGCTTTACTTCCCTTTTTGAATAAAGGCACTACTTCCGCTATACGCCAGTCTTTGGGAACCATACCTGATATAACTGAATCCTTAAAGATCAAAGATAGCGGTTTTGCCAGTTCAGAGTGAAGCTCCATTAGAACCCTTGGGTGAATACCATCGGGCCCTGGTGATTTATTAATCTTTAAATGTTTTAATCGGTCACAGACTACTTCCTCGCTTAAATAAGTATCTATCAGTGGGATATTCTCATTATTGAGATTGTGTGTCAGTCCCTGAATTGGGTCCCCTCTAGTGAATACTGTTGAAAAAAACTAATTTAGTGTGTCCGCTACGTCATTATCATTTTTGCTTAAGACTCCCAACTTGTCTTTTAAAGGGCCTATACTCTCCTTCTTTAATCTCTTGCTATTAATGTATTTAAATAATGTTTTTGGATTCGCTTTGCTTTCCTTTGCTACTAGTTTTTCAGTTTCTACTTTAGCCACTCTTATTTCCTTTTTGCTAATTTTGTTACATTCCTTATAGTGCTGAAATGACTCTGCTTCCCCGTCAGATTTGTATTTTTTAAATGCTCGCCTTTTTTTGCCCATAAGTTCCTTAATCTTTTTGTTAAGCCACATCGGTTTATGATTTTTATTCCTTTTTTTTGTTGCTCACAGGAATAAATTTGAGTGTATTTTTAGCTAGCAGGAATTTTAGTACCTCCCATTTCTCCGTAGTATTTTTTCCTAAAAACAAACCTTCCCATTCAATATCCTTGAAAAATACCCTCATCTTTTCAAAATTTGCTTTGCTAAAGTTAAGAGTCCTAGTTGAGCCAGTATAGGGCTGTTTATGGAAACTGATATTGAATGTGACCATATTGTGGTCGCTGTTTCCTATGGGTTCCCCTACTATAATACCTGATACCAAATCCCCATTGTTTGTTAATACCAGGTCTAAGATTGCATTGTACCTAGTTGGTTCCTCAATTAGTTGGACTAAGTAGTTATCATTAAGTGTGTTTAAAAACATATTGCCCCTAGCAGTATCACATGAATCGTTTTTCCAGTTTATCTCTGGATAGTTAAAATCTCCCATCACTACTATGTCTCCTACTCCTGCTGCTCTTTCAATTTGCTTTAGTAACAATTCCTCATCAGATGCGTTGATACCAGGCGGCCTATAGCATACACCCAATACTAACTTTTTTATTCCTTTTTCACCGCATGCAATTTCTACCCATAATGTCTCGACAGTGTCTACAGTCCCCTCCTGAATATCTTCCCGTATATCAGGTTTTAAAAACGGCTTTACGTAAAGACACACCCCTCCACCCTTTTTATTTAGTCTGTCTCTCCTAAACAGTGTATAGCCCTCTAGATTGACTGTCCAATCATGAGATTGATCCCACCAAGTTTCAGTAATGCCTATAATATCATACTGTTTGCTTGCTGCAAGTATTTCTAGTTCACCCTTTTTACCAGTAATGCTTCTGGCGTTTACATACATACAACTAAGATAAGTATTTTCCCTTGCGTTAGGGACATCTTTCACCTTATGTAGCAATGATGACCTGTAATCGTCATTGGTTAGTGCTTTGGTAAAATCTCTTTTAGTACCCATGTTAGTAACCTTACCGCCTGCTCTTACCATCCCCCCAACTTCTCCCCCATTTCGTTTACTACCGCCATCCCCACTATTCTCACTGCATGACCCGTAGTTTCTAGCTAAACCCTCCCCCCAGGCTCCTAGTTTAAAATCTCCTCCAACCTTCTAACCATCCTTCCCCCCCAGCACCGCTGCCCCCTCCTCAGTCAGGTGCAATCCGTCACGACAAAAGAGATGGCGCCTGACTGAGAAGTCCGCCCAGTGTTCCAGGAACACAAACCCCTCTTTCCTGCACCAATCCCTAAGCCACACATTTACCTCCCTAATCTCCCTCTGCCTCCCTGGACTAGCGCGTGGCACGGGTAATAATTACGAGAATATTACCTTAGATGTCCTTGCCTTCAGTTTCTTTACTAAGTCCCTATAGTCTTTCTTAAGGACATCCCACCTTCCGCTAACTTTGTCATTGGTGCCAACGTGCACCAAGACCGCCGGGTCTTTCCCAGCTCCTCCCAACAATCTATCTACCCGGTCCGCGATGTGCCGTACCCGAGCACCCGGGAGACAACAGACTGTACGTCGATCACGGTCCCGGTAGCAGATTGCCCTATCTGCCTTCCTGATGATAGAATCCCCTACCACCACCATCTGACTAGGTACCTCACTATCTTTTATCCCAACCGCGCCAGAGGGACCGCTCCTCTGGATGCTAGAGGGAGCAGTCTCCTCCGGCACCGTCATTTCTTCACTATCATCCTCCGATTCCTCGTCCAATCGGGCAAATTTGTTCGGGTTTGATAGTTCGGAGATGTCGAGCCTCCCCCTCTTTTTCTTCCTTCTGTGACCCAACTGGCTACCTGATCATCATCCTCTTCTACCAGTGACCCCTCCCGCAACTCCTCCACCGTTCTGTCTAAACTACGCTCGAGATTGTGAATCTCCCTCAGTCGCGTAACGGTTTGCTCTAGATCAGTTACCTGGGCTTCCAGGGCAACTGTTCGCACACACCTCGTGCAGATGTAATCACACTGGGCCGGTAGCTCCAGGTGTGCATACATCTTGCACGACATGCACTGAGTGAGGTCCCCAATCACTGCCCCTCCCATATTGTTTGTAAGGTCTAACTCCCTGTTACTCTCACAGAAAAAGCAGCAAAAATAAAAAGTAGAAGACAAGCAATCTCACTTATACAATAATTAAGCTGGCTTATACTTATCTATCTTTGTGCGGTTCTTGGTCCTTCACTTTTATGCAGCCGTAGTACTCTCTCCTGCGGCACCTATACTCCACTTAGCAGTTGCAGTTGTTCCAGCTCACTGCACCTCCTTTTCACTCGGCTTCCAGCTCCTGCTTTTTGCTGTTTACAACTCACACTTACAAATCCAAGCAGCACTTAAAAAATACAAGCCCTTACACAGAGCCTTGTATTTACACCTGTGCTCAAGGAAAAGCTGGTCTGTAATGGTGGAGTTTGGGAACCTCTCTAATACCCCTTCCACACCGCACAAATAACCCGGTTTCAACACAGTATATTGCCAGGTCAACATGGGTCGCTGTGCGTTGTGAAAGGGGTCATGGACGAATTCCCAGGTCGCCTGACCCGGTAATTCAACCCAGGTTATAAGAGGGGGTTATTCCCGGGTAATTACCAGGTCAGGCGCAGTGTGAATGGTTACCAGGGTCGATGCGACCCGGTACCCGTTCACTGCATAGGGAGAGGTGGTGTAGAGATGAAGTTATCTCGCAGCGCCGCCTCCGCACCAGCACCCGCACCCGATGTCGGCTCCGTCCCCGGATGGTAACCCGACCCAGCATATAGCCGGGTCGGGATTGCGGTGTGTAGGGTCCAATGCCGGGTCCCACCTGGGAAGAACCCGTTTGAAAGGGGTATTAGGGTAAAAAAATAAGATTTTACTTACCGATAAATCTATTTCTCGTAGTCCGTAGTGGATGCTGGGGACTCCGTCAGGACCATGGGGATATAGCGGCTCCGCAGGAGACAGGGCACAATAATAAAAGCTTTAGGATCAGGTGGTGTGCACTGGCTCCTCCCCCTATGACCCTCCTCCAAGCCTCAGTTAGGATACTGTGCCCGGACGAGCGTGCATAATAAGGAAGGATATTGAATCCCGGGTAAGACTCATACCAGCCACACCAATCACACCGTACAACCTGTGATCTGAACCCAGTTAACAGTATGATAACAACGAAGGAGCCTCTGAAAAGATGGCTCACAACAAGAATAACCCGATTTTTGTAACAATAACTATGTACAAGTATTGCAGACAATCCGCACTTGGGATGGGCGCCCAGCATCCACTACGGACTACGAGAAATAGATTTATCGGTAAGTAAAATCTTATTTTCTCTGACGTCCTAGTGGATGCTGGGGACTCCGTCAGGACCATGGGGATTATACCAAAGCTCCCAAACGGGCGGGAGAGTGCGGATGACCCTGCAGCACCGAATGAGAGAACTCCATGTCCTCCTCAGCCAGGGTATCAAATTTGTAGAATTTAGCAAACGTGTTTTCCCCTGACCAAGTAACTGCTCGGCAAAGTTGTAAAGCCGAGACCCCTCGGGCAGTCGCCCAAGATGAGCCCCCTTCCTTTTGGAATGGGCTTTTACCGATTTTGGCTGTGGCAGGCCTGCCACAGAATGTGTAAACTGAATTGTATTACAAATCCAGCGAGCAATCGTCTGCTTAGAAGCAGGAGCACCCATCTTGTTGGGTGCATACAGGCTAAACAGCGAGTCAGATTTTCTGACTCCAGCCTTCCTGGAAACATATTTTTCAGGGCCCTGACAACGTCAAGTAACTTGGAGTCCTCCAAGTCCCTAGTACCCGCAGGTACCACAATAGGTTGGTTCATGTGAAAAACAGAAAACACCTTAAGGAGAAATTGAGGACGAGTCCTCAATTCTGCCCTGTCAGAATGAAAAATTAAGTAAGGGCTTTATATATGATAAAGCCGCCAATTCTGACACACGCCTGGCTGAAGCCAGGGCTAATAGCATCGTCACCTTCCATGTGAGATATTTTAAGTCCACATTGGTGAGTGGTTCAAACCAATGTGACTTTAGGAAACTCAAAACAACATTGAGATCCCAAGGTGCCACTGGGGCACAAAAGGAGGCTGTATATGCAGTACCCCTTTTACAAACATCTGAACGTCAGGCACTAAAGCCAGTTCTTTCTGGAAGAAATTCGACAGGGCCGAAATTTGAACCTTAATGGACCCTAATTTTAGGCCCATAGACAGTCCTGTTTTCAGGAAATGTAGGAAACGACCCAGTTGGAATTCCTCTGTAGGGGCCTTCTTGGCCCCACACCACGCAACATATCTTCGCCAAATGCGGTGAAAATGTTTTGCGGTTACATCCTTCCTGTCTTCGACCAGGGTAGGGATGACTTCATCTGGAATGCCCTTTCAGGATCCGGCGTTCAACCGCCATGCCGTCAAACGCGGCCGCGGTAAGTCTTGGAACAGACAAGGCCCCTGCTGGAGCAGGTCCTTTCTTAAAGGTAGAGGCCACGGGTCTTCCGTGAACATCTCTTGAAGTTTCGGGTACCAAGTCCTTCTTGGCCAATCCGGAACCACGAGTATCATTCTTACTCATCTCCCTCTTATGATTCTCAGTACTTTTTGTATGAGAGGCATAGGAGGGAACACATACTCTGACTGGTACATCCACAGTGTTACCAGAGCGTCCACCGCTATTGCCTGAGGGTCCCTTGACCTGGCGCAATATCTAGTTTTTTGTTCAGGCGGGACGCCATCATGTCCACCTTTGGTTTTTCACAACGGTTTACAATCATGTGGAAGACTTCCCGATGAAGTCCCCACTCTCCCGGGTGGAGGTCATGCCTGCTGAGGAAGTCTGCTTCCCAGTTTTCCACTCCCGGAATGAACACTGCTGAGAGTGTTATCACATGATTTTTCGCCCAGCGAAGAATCCTTGCATTTTCTGCCATTTCCCTCCTGCTTCTTGTGCCGCCCTGTCTGTTTACGTGGGCGACTGCCGTGATGTTGTCCCACTGGATCAATACCGGCTGACCTTGAAGCAGAGGTCTTGCTAAGCTTAGAGCATTGTAAATTGCCCTTAGCTCCAGTATATTTATGTGGAGAGAAGTCTCCAGACTCGATCACACTCTCTGGAAATTTTTTCCTTGTGTGACTGCTCCCCAGCCACTCAGGCTGGCATCCGTGGTCACCAGGACCCAGTCCTGAATGCCGAATCTGCGGCCCTTTCATAGATGAGCACTCTGCAGCCACCGCAGAAGAAACACCCTTGTCCTTGGAGACAGGGTTATCCGCTGATGCATCTGAAGATGCGATCCGGACCATTTTTCCAGCAGATCCCACGTAAAGGTTCTTGCGTGAAATCTACCGAATGGGATCGCTTTGTAAGAAACCACCATTTTTCACAGGATCCTTGTGCAATGATGCACTGATACTTTTCCTGGTTTTAGGAGGTTCCTGACTAGCTCGGATAACTCCCTGGCTTTCTTCTCCGGGAGAAAACATCCTTTTCTGGACTGTGTCCAGAATCATCCCTAGGAACAGTAGACGTGTCGTCGGAAAAAACTGCGATTTTGGAATATTTAGAATCCACTCGTGCTGTCGTAGAACTACTTAAGATAGTGCTACTCCGACCTCCAACTGTTCTCTGGACCTTGCCTTTATCAGGAAAGCGTCCATATTTCTTTTAAGAAGAATCATCATTTCGGCCATTACCTTGGTAAAGACCCGGGGTGCCGTGGACAATCCAAACGGCAGCGTCTGAACTGATAGTGACAGTTCTGTACCACGAACCTGAGGTACCCTTGGTGAGAAGGGCAAATTTGGACATGTAGGTAAGCGTCCCTGATATCCAGTGACACCATATCGTCCCCTTCTTCCTGGTTCGCTATCACTGCTCTGAGTGACTCCATCTTGATTTGAACGCTTGTATGTAAGTGTTCAAATATTTCAGATCTCACCTAGCCGTCTGGCTTCAGTACCACAATATAGTGTGGAATAATACCCCTTCCCTTGTTGTAGAAGGGGTACTTTGATTATCACCTGCTGGGAATACAGCCTGTGAATTGTTCCCAATACTGCCTCCCTGTCGGAGGGAGACGTTGGTAAAGCAGACTTCAGGAACTTGTGAGGGGGAGACGTCTCGAATTTCCAATGTACACCTGGGATACTACGTGTAGGATCCAGGAGTCCACTTGTGAGTGAGCCCACTGCGTGCTGAAACTCTTGAGATGACCCCCTACCGCACCTGAGTCCGCTTGTACGGCCCCAGCGTCATGCTGCGGACTTGGCAGAAGCTGTGGAGGGCTTCTGTTCCTGGGAATGGGCTGCCTGCTGCAGTCTTCTTCCCTTTCCTCTACCCCTGGGCAGATATGACTGGCCCTTTTGCCCGCCTGCCCTTATGGGGACGAAAGGACTGAGACTGAAAAGACTGTGTCCTTTTCTGCTGAGATGTGACTTGGGGTAACAAAAGGTGGATTTTTCAGCTGTTGCCATGGCCACCAGGTCCGATGGACCGCCCCTTTATACGGCAATACTTCCATGTGCCGTCTGGAATCTGCATCACCTGACCACTGTCGTCTGGCAGATATGGACATCACATTTACTCTTGATGCCAGAATGCAAATATCCCTCTGCGCATCTCGCATATATAGAAATGCATCCTTAAAATGCTCTATAGTCAATAAAATCTTGTCCCTGTCAAGGGTATCAATATTTCCAGTCAGGAAATCCGACCAAGCCCCCTCAGCGCTGCACATCCAGGCTGAGGCGATTGCTGGTCGTAGTATAACACCAGTATATGTGTATATACTTTTAGGATATTTTTCAGCTTCCTATCAGCTGGCTCCTTGAGGGCTGCCGTATCTGGAGACGGTAACGCCACTTGTTTTTATAAGCGTGTGAGCGCCTTATTCACCCTAAGGTGTGTTTCCCAACTCGCCCTAACTTCTGGCGGGAAAGGGTATACCGCCAATAATTTTCTATCGGAGGAAACCCACGTATCATCACACACTTCATTTAATTTATCTGATTCAGGAAAAACTACAAGTAGTTTATTCACACCCTACATAATACCCTTATTTGTGGTACTTGTAGTATCAGAAATATGTAACACCTCCTTCATTGCCCTTAACATGAAACGTGTGGCCCTAAAGGAAAATACGTTTGTTTCTTCACCGTCGACACTGGAGTCAGTGTCCGTGTCTGTGTCTGTGTCGACCGACTGAGGTAAATGGGCGTTTTTACAAGCCCCTGACGGTGTCTGAGACGCCTGGACAGGTACTAATTTGTTTGCCGGCCGTCTCATGTCGTCAACCGACCTTGCAGCGTGTTGACATCATCACGTAATTCCTAAATAAGCCATCCATTCCAGTGTCGACTCCCTAGAGAGTGACATCACCAATACAGGCAATTTGCTCCGCCTCCTCACCAACATCGTCCTCCTACATGTCGACACACACGTACCGACACACAGCACACACACAGGGAATGCTCTGACAGAGGACAGGACCCCACTAGCCCTTTGGGGAGACAGAGGGAGAGTTTGCCAGCACACACCAAAAACGCTATAATTATACAGGGACAACCCCTTATACAAGTGTTTTCCCTTATAGCATTTTTATATATGTAATCATATCGCCAAATAAGTGCCCCCCCTCTCTGTTTTAACCCTGTTTCTGTAGTGCAGTGCAGGGGAGAGCCTGGGAGCCTTCCTCACAGCAGAGCTGAGCAGGAAAATGGCGCCGTGTGCTGAGGAGAATAGGCCCCGCCCCCTTTTCGGTGGGCTCTTCTCCCGGAGTTTGTGAGATCTGGCAGGGGTTAAATACATCCATATAGCCTCAAGGGCTATATGTGATGTATTTTAGCCATAAAAAGGTATTATACATTGCTGCCCAGGGCGCCCCCCCCAGCGCCCTGCACCCTCAGTGACAGTTGGTGACTGTTGGTGAAGTGTGCTGACAACAATGGCGCACAGCTGCAGTGCTGTGCGCTACCTTATGAAGACTGAAAGTCTTCTGCCGCCTGTTTCTGGACTTCTGGACCTCTGGACCTCTTCAACTTCGGCATCTGCAAGGGGGGTCGGCGGCACGGCTCCGGGACGAACCCCAGGGTGAGACCTGTGTGCCGACTCCCTCTGGAGCTAATGGTGTCCAGTAGCCTAAGAAGCAAATCCATCCTGCACGCAGGTGAGTTTTCTTCTCTCCCCTAAGTCCCTCGTAGCAGTGAGCCTGTTGCCAGCAGGACTCACTGAAAATAAAAAACCTAACTTAAACTTTTATTCTAAGCAGCTCAGGAGAGCCACCTAGATTGCACCCTTCTCGTCGGGCACAAAAATCTAACTGAGGCTTGGAGGAGGGTCATAGGGGGAGGAGCCAGTGCACACCACCTGATCCTAAAGCTTTTATTATTGTGCCCTGTCTCCTGCGGAGCCGCTATATCCCCATGGTCCTGACGGAGTCCCCAGCATCCACTAGGACGTCAGAGAAATAAGAATTTACTCACCGGTAATTCTATTTCTCGTAGTCCGTAGTGGATGCTGGGAACTCCGTAAGGACCATGGGGGATAGCGGGCTCCGAAGGAGGCTGGGCACTCTAGAAAGATTTATGACTACCTGGTGTGCACTGGCTCCTCCCGCTATGACCCTCCTCCAAGCCTCAGTTAGGACACTGTGCCCGGACGAGCGTACACAATAAGGAAGGATTTTGAATCCCGGGTAAGACTCATACCAGCCACACCAATCACACCGTACAACTCGTGATACTATATCCAGTTTGACAGTATGAAAACAACTGAGCCTCTCAACAGATGGCTCAACAATAACCCTTTAGTTAGCAATAACTATTTACAAGTATTGCAGACAATCCGCACTTGGGATGGGCGCCCAGCATCCACTACGGACTACGAGAAATAGAATTACCGGTGAGTAAATTCTTATTTTCTCTGACGTCCTAGTGGATGCTGGGAACTCCGTAAGGACCATGGGGATTATACCAAAGCTCCCAAACGGGCGGGAGAGTGCGGATGACTCTGCAGCACCGAATGAGAGAACTCCAGGTCCTCCTCAGCCAGGGTATCAAATTTGTAGAATTTTGCAAACGTGTTTGCCCCTGACCAAGTAGCTGCTCGGCAAAGTTGTAAAGCCGAGACCCCTCGGGCAGCCGCCCAAGATGAGCCCACCTTCCTTGTGGAATGGGCATTTACAGATTTTGGCTGTGGCAGGCCTGCCACAGAATGTGCAAGCTAAATTGTACTACAAATCCAGCGAGCAATAGTCTGCTTAGAAGCAGGAGCACCCAGCTTGTTGGGTGCATACAGGATAAACAGCGAGTCAGATTTTCTGACTCCAGCCGTCCTGGAAACATATATTTTCAGGGCCCTGACAACGTCTAGCAACTTGCTCCAAATCCCTAGTAGCCGCAGGCACCACAATAGGCTGGTTCAGGTGAAACGCTGACACCACCTTAGTGAGAAACTGGGGACGAGTCCTCAATTCTGCCCTATCCATATGGAAAATCAGATAAGGGCTTTTACATGATAAAGCCGCCAATTCTGACACTCGCCTGGCTGAAGCCAAGGCCAATAACATGACCACTTTCCACGTGAGATATTTTAGATCCACGGTTTTTAGTGGCTCAAACCAATGTGATTTTAAGAAACTCAACACCACGTTGAGATCCCAAGGTGCCACAGGAGGCACAAACGGGGGCTGAATATGCAGCACTCCTTTCACAAATGTCTGAACTTCAGGTACTGAAGCTAGTTCTTTTTGAAAGAAAATCGACAGAGCCGAGATCTGTACTTTAATGGAGCCTAGTTTTAGGCCCATATTCACTCCTGCTTGCAGGAAATGCAGAAATCGACCTAGTTGAAATTCCTCTGTTGGGGCCTTTTTGGCCTCGCACCATGCAACATATTTCCGCCATATGCGGTGATAATGCTTTCAAACGCAGCCGCGGTAAGTCTTGGAACAGACAGGGCCCCTGCTGTAGCAGGTCCTGTCTGAGCGGCAGAGGCCACGGGTCCTCTGAGATCATCTCTTGAAGTTCCGGGTACCACGCTCGTCTTGGCCAATCCGGAACCACGAGAATTGTGTTTACTCCTCGCTTTCTTATTATTTTCAATACCCTTGGTATGAGAGGCAGAGGAGGGAACACATAAACTGACTGGTACACCCACGGTGTCACTAGAGCGTCCACAGCTATCGCCTGAGGGTCCCTTGACCTGGCGCAATATCTTTTTAACTTTTTGTTGAGGCGGGACGCCATCATGTCCACCTGTGGTTTTTCCCAACGGTTTACCAGCATCTGGAAGACTTCTGGATGAAGTCCCCACTCTCCCGGGTGGAGGTCGTGTCTGCTGAGGAAGCCTGCTTCCCAGTTGTCCACTCCCGGAATGAACACTGCTGACAGTGCTAGTACATGATTCTCCGCCCATCCATTGCCATTCTGCTTCTTGTGCCTCCCTGTCGATTTACATGGGCGACTGCCGTGATGTTGTCTGACTGGATCAGCACCGGCTGGTGTAGGAGCAGGGATTTTGCTTGACTTAGGGCATTGTAAATGGCCCTTAGTTCCAGAATATTTATGTGAAGGGAAGTCTCCTGACTCGACCATAGTCCTTGGAAGTTTCTTCCCCGTGTGACTGCCCCCAAGCCTCGAAGGCTGGCATCCGTGGTCACCAAGACCCAGTCCTGTATGCCGAACCTGCGGCCCTCCAGAAGATGGGCACTCTGCAGCCACCACAGTAGAGACACCCTGGTTCTTGGAGACAGGGTTATTAAGCGATGCATCTGAAGATGCGATCCGGACCATTTGTCCAATAGGTCCCACTGAAAGATTCTGGCATGGAACATGCCGAAGGGAATTGCTTCGTAAGAAGCTACCATCTTTCCCAGGACCCGCGTGCAGTGATGCACCGATACCTGTTTTGGTTTCAGGAGGTCTCTGACTAGAGATGACAACTCCCTGGCTTTCTCCTCCGGGAGAAACACTTTCTTCTGGACTGTATCCAGGATCATACCCAGGAACAGTAGCCATGTCGTCGGAACCAGCTGTGACTTTGGGATATTCAGAATCCAGCCGTGCTGGTGCAGCACTTCCTGAGATAGTGCTACTCCCACCAACAACTGTTCCTTGGATCTCGCCTTTATTAGGAGATCGTCCAAGTACGGGATAATTAAAACTCCCTTTTTTTTAAGGAGTATCATCATTTCCGCCATAACCTTGGTAAATACCCTCGGTGCCGTGGACAGTCCAAACGGCAGCGTCTGGAATTGGTAATGGCAATCCTGTACCACAAATCTGAGGTACTCCTGGTGAGGATGGTAAATGGGGACATGCAAGTAAGCATCCTTGATGTCCAGGGATACCATGTAATCCCCCTCGTCCAGGCTTGCAATAACCGCCCTGAGCGATTCCATCTTGAACTTGAATTTTTTTATGTATGTGTTCAAGGATTTCAAATTTAAAATGGGTCTCACCGAACCGTCCGGTTTCGGCACCACAAATAGTGTGGAATAGTAACCCCGGCCTTGTTGAAGTAGGGGTACCTTGATTATCACCTGCTGGGAATACAGCTTGTGAATTGCCGCTAGCACAGCCTCCCTGTCTGAGGGAGCAATCGGCACGGCAGATTTTAGGAACCGGTGGGGTGGAGACGCCTCGAATTCCAGTTTGTACCCCTGAGATACTATTTGAAGGATCCAGGGATCCACCTGTGAGCGAGCCCACTGATCGCTGAAATTCTTGAGGCGGCCCCCCACCGTACCTGGCTCCGCCTGTGGAGCCCCACCGTCATGCGGCGGACTTGGAAGAAGAAGCGGGGGAGGACTTTTGCTCCTGGGAACCTGCTGTTTGTTGCAGCCTTTTTCCCCTACCTCTGCCTCTGGACAGAAAAGACCCGCCTTTTCCACGCTTGTTTTTCTGGGTCCGAAAGGACTGAACCTGATAAAACGGCGCCTTCTTAGGCTGTGAGGGGACATGGGGTAAAAATGCTGACTTCCCAGACGTTGCTGTGGAAACTAGGTCCGAGAGACCATCCCCAAATAATTCCTCACCCTTATAAGGCAAAACTTCCATGTGCCTTTTAGAATCTGCATCTCCTGTCCACTGGCGAGTCCATAAGCCTCTCCTAGCAGAAATGGACAATGCACTTACTTTAGATGCCAGCCGGCAGATTTCCCTCTGTGCATCTCTCATATATAAGACTGAGTCTTTGATATGGTCTATGGTTAACAGGATCGTGTCTCTGTCTAATGTGTCAATATTTTCTGACAGGTTATCTGACCACGCGGCGGCAGCACTGCACATCCATGCTGACGCAATAGCTGGTCTAAGTATAATGCCTGAGTGTGTATATACAGACTTCAGGATCGCCTCCTGCTTTCTATCAGCAGGTTCCTTGAGGGCGGCCGTATCCGGAGACGGTAGTGCCACCTTTTTAGACAAACGTGTGAGCGCTTTATCCACCCTAGGAGGTGTTTCCCAACGTGACCTATTCTCTGGCGGGAAAGGGAACGCCATTAGTACCTTCTTAGGAATTACCAATTTTTTATCAGGGAAAGCCCACGCTTCTTCACACACTTAATTTAATTTATCTGATGGGGGAAAAACTACGGGTAGTTTTTTCTCCCCAAACATAATACCCTTTTTAGTGGTACCTGTAGTTATATCAGAAATGTGTAACACCTCTTTCATTGCCTCAATCATGCAGTGAATGGCCTTAGTGGGCATCAGGTTAGACTCATCGTCGTCGACACTGGTGTCAGTATCAGTGTCGACATCTGGGTCTGCGGTCTGAGGTAGCGGGCGTTTCAGAGCCCCTGATGACCTTTGAGACGCCTGGACAGGCACGAGCTGAGAAGTCGGCTGTCCCACATTTGGCATGTCATCAAATTTCTTATGTAAGGAGTCTATACGTGCACTCATTTCTTTCCATAAGCTCATCCACTCAGGTGTCTGCCCCGCAGGGGGTGACATCCCTTCTAAAAGGCATCTGCTCCGTCTCCACATCATTATCCTCATCAAACATGTCGACACAGCCGTATCGACACACCGCACACACACAGGGAATGCTCCAACAGAGGACAGGACCCACAAAAGCCCTTTGGGGGGACAGAGTGAGAGTATGCCAGCACACACCAGAGCGCTATATAATGCAGGGACTAACTGAGTTATGTCCCCTATAGCTGCTTTTTCTATATAAATGTATACTGCGCCTAAATTTAGTGCCCCCCCTCTCTCTTTTACCCTTTTCTGTAGTGTAGACTGCAGGGGAGAGCCAGGGAGCTTCCTTCCAGCGGAGCTGTGAGGGAAAAATGGCGCCAGTGTGCTGCAGGAGATAGCTCCGCCCCTTTTCCGCGGACTATTCTCCCGCTTTTTCCTATATTCTGGCAGGGGTATTTTCCAAATATATAGCCTCTGGGGCTATATATTGTGGTATTTTTGCCAGCCAAGGTGTTATTATTGCTTCTCAGGGCGCCCCCCCCCCCAGCGCCCTGCACCCTCAGTGACCGGAGTGTGAAGTGTGTGTGAGGAGCAATGGCGCACAGCTGCAGTGCTGTGCGCTACCTTGGTGAAGACTGATGTCTTCTGCCGCCGATTTTCCGGACCTCTTCTTGCTTCTGGCTCTGTAAGGGGGACGGCGGCGCGGCTCCGGGACCGAACACCAAGGCTGGGCCTGCGGTCGATCCCTCTGGAGCTAATGGTGTCCAGTAGCCTAAGAAGCCCAAGCTGGCTGCAAGCAGGCAGGTTCGCTTCTTCTCCCCTTAGTCCCTCGCTGCAGTGAGCCTGTTGCCAGCAGGTCTCACTGAAAATAAAAAACCTAATTTCTATACTTTCTTTCTAAAGACTCAGGAGAGCCCCTAGTGTGCATCCAACCTCGGCCGGGCACAAAATCTAACTGAGGCTTGGAGGAGGGTCATAGTGGGAGTAGCCAGTGCACACCAGGTAGTCATAAATCTTTCTAGAGTGCCCAGCCTCCTTCGGAGCCCGCTATCCCCCATGGTCCTTACGGAATTCCCAGCATCCACTAGGATGTCAGAGAAAAGATCGATATGATCAATTTAATATGTGCTATAGAATTAATTCACTTTATCATTTTGCATATTCTGCTAGATAGTAGCATGGAACAATTGAGTGACAACATCTACAGCAGGCATGTCAAAGTCATGGTCATCCATCTGTTGTGAAACTACAAGTACAAGCATGCTTTACCAACTGATCAGTGGCTGCTGGGACTTGTAGTTTCACAACAGTTGGAGGGCCACGAGTTTGACATGCCTGATCAACAGTATCTGAGATTACATACAATGGGGCAGATGTATTAACCTGGAGAAGGCATAAGGAAGTGATAAACCAGTGATATGTACAAGGTGACAAACCCACCAGCCAATCGACTCCATTATGTAAATTAACAGTTAGGATCTGATTGGCTGGTGCCTTTATCACCTTGCACATATCACTGGTTTATCACTTCCTTATGCCTTCTCCAGGTTAATACATCTGCCCCCTTATCCCCTAACAGTGTTTCCCAACAACGGTCCTCAAGGTACACTAACAGTCCAGGTTTTAAGGACAGCCATACTTAAGCACAAGTGACTTAATTATACCCCTTTTACGCTCGCAGGCTGGGGTCATTCTCGGGAATGTGTCCCGGTATATTTCCCGGGAATGACCCTTTTACATTAGCGGCCCGACCCGGCATATTGCCGGGTCGGTGACGTCACCGCTGACTCTACCTGAGGCGGTGCTTGGAGATAATCTTCTCCAAGCACCGCCTCCTCCTATGCAGAGAACGGGTGCCGGGTCGCCTTGACCCGGTATACCAGTTCACACTGCACAGCTTCCTGGGACGGTCCCGGATTCAACCCAGGTCGAGACCTGGGTTGAAATCCCGGGATGCTCGTCCCGGGAAATTGTCCCTGTATCCTTTCATGCTGACAGAAATCCCGGGCTGATGCGCGTTCACGTGCAAAATCCCGGGATAAAATTGTTAGTGTAAAAGGGGTATTAGTGCCTCAGTTATTTTTTATTTAATCATCTGTTCTTAAGCCCGGATATCACAAAAACATGGACTTTTAGCGTGCCTTGAGGACGGAGGTTGGGAAACAATGCTGGAATGTCAAATCTAGAAAGCACATATAATAAAACATTATCTACACACAATGGTTCAGATATGCAAGTAACCAACAATTGCATAAAACATGTATTTAAAACAACACAATTCACTCCTCTCTATTGAGAAAACTTGAGTTTTATATTAGAAATGGTGCTGAAAATGATACAATTGCGGGCAATGTTGCTTATACTGTATCCTATTGTAGGATTTCTATATAAAACAATTAGCAACATGAATGTAACCATGATCTGAAACATGAATGACAAAACAGGGGCTAAGGTAAATTTGCAAATAAGACTGTAACCTCTCACATTGTTTTCCTGCTTTTACAAAGAATCTATGTCCCTTTCAGCCATCAAACATGTAGCCACTCGTAATAGTGACATTATGCATTTACAGAGCAAGTATGTTATTCTATGTAGAAAAGTCATTTTATGCCTAAAAGCAAAAGCAATTATAGATTTAAAAAAATAAAATAATGAATTTAAATTAAACTGGATTAGTTATTATTAAACTTTTAGTTAGGTCAAAAGTACAATGTAAGCCTGCACCAAACTACAAATAGAAGATATACAACAATACTTTACAAAGTAATAATGTGGCTGACGCTGCATAAAATGTGAATTATGTTCTGATTATCTCCACTGATGTTATTTTACATTACATACTTTGTGAAGTGTTGTAAATTCACCTAACAAGTTCCGCTAATATATTTTGTTGTCATTTGTTATGGCAGGTAAAACATTTATGCCAAGTATGCGTACATATGACCCTGGTAGTGTGTTTCATTTGTGCATATCAGATCATAATTTATTAGATGGCAAAACAAGTGACTAACAGCTAAATACTAACAGCCTAACAGGGAAAGAGAAGGGACAGAAACTGGGCTTACAATTATAGATCAGCAGCATATAGCTCGAACATATTGTTTTCATTCACATATCAGAATGATACACTCAATGCCACAAACTACCCCCAAATAAGCAAATATAAATGTTTGTGCTTGACTACCCGCTGGCCTGGGTCTGCTATGCCGGTCACCACCCGCTCCCGGACTCCATCTCAGCTACAAGCTGCCATGTTTCTGTCACATGCCGAGATACAGAGAGTCTAGTGGAAGGGGAATCTTTTTGTCCCCAATCATAGTAGCCATTTTATCGGAGACTTAAAGCTATCAAAGTGAAATTTATCTCCAAGAAAATGGAGACGTACCAATATTTATGTAACAGAACCTGTCGGCACTTGGTGCAGACCCCAAGCTAGAACTCTCTCTCTCTCGACCATTTTTATAGGGTAGGAGGGGTAGTGACGCTTAGGCTCTACCTACCTGGCTGTAGTCGTCTGACTTGTTGAGCTTTAGGTATTTCCGTGGCGGTGTAGAATAGATCAGTATCTAGACATCTGTGCGTGTCTTGGCGCATGCCGGAACCTGTGTTTCTACATCGAAGGTCATAGGATTTCTCGGATGTTGCTAGGCTCCTTGCGTCTCAGTTCAGCTCATGCATGTGGCGACCACTGCTTCCCAGTGTCACTGTCTGATAATTGCACTCGTATAGCTTACTACCAGCAGATATCTCTACTCTCTCTCTCTCTCTCTCTCTCTCTCTCACAGGTCACGCTCTGCTCAGTGCTTACCATGTAATCATTATTCGGTATATTTACCAAAGCTTTTAAAATTGAAAAGTGGTGATGTTGCCCATAGCAACCAGTCAGATTCTCTCTGTCATTTCTGTATTGCATCCCAGGAAATGATAGAAACTGGTTGCTATGGGCATCACCACTTTTCATTTTTTTGAAGCTTTATTCAATTTGCCTCGTAGTAAGTGCACAAACAGGGGTCTAATGGAAAACAATTCTCTCTGGAGTGATGAAATGAGGTTCTAATATGTTACATCTCACATCCTAATTGTACTTTGATACTTACTGAAAAATACGAGGCCATTTGAAAAATAAGATTTTACTTACCGATAAATCTATTTCTCGGAGTCCGTAGTGGATGCTGGGGTTCCTGAAAGGACCATGGGGAATAGCGGCTCCGCAGGAGACAGGGCACAAAAAGTAAAGCTTTTCCAGATCAGGTGGTGTGCACTGGCTCCTCCCCCTATGACCCTCCTCCAGACTCCAGTTAGGTACTGTGCCCGGACGAGCGTACACAATAAGGGAGGATTTTGAATCCCGGGTAAGACTCATACCAGCCACACCAATCACACCGTACAACTTGTGATCTAAACCCAGTTAACAGTATGATAACAGCGGAGCCTCTGAAAGATGGCTTCCTTCAACAATAACCCGAATTAGTTAACAATAACTATGTACAATTATTGCAGATAATCCGCACTTGGGATGGGCGCCCAGCATCCACTACGGACTCCGAGAAATAGATTTATCGGTAAGTAAAATCTTATTTCTCTATCGTCCTAAGTGGATGCTGGGGTTCCTGAAAGGACCATGGGGAATAGCGGCTCCGCAGGAGACAGGGCACAAAAAAGTAAAGCTTTACTAGGTCAGGTGGTGTGCACTGGCTCCTCCCCCTATGACCCTCCTCCAGACTCCAGTTAGATTTTGTGCCCGAACGAGAAGGGTGCAATCTAGGTGGCTCTCCTAAAGAGCTGCTTAGAGAAAGTTTAGTTTAGGTTTTTTTCTTTACAGTGAGTCCTGCTGGCAACAGGATCACTGCAACGTGGGACTTAGGGGGAAAGTAGTAAACTCACCTGCATGCAGAGTGGATTTGCTGCTTGGCTACTGGACACCATTAGCTCCAGAGGGATCGAACACAGGCCCAGCCGTGGAGTCCGGTCCCGGAGCCGCGCCGCCGACCCCCTTGCAGATGCTGAAGCGTGAAGAGGTCCGGAAACCGGCGGCTGAAGACTCCTCAGTCTTCATAAGGTAGCGCACAGCACTGCAGCTGTGCGCCATTTTCCTCTCAGCACACTTCACTGGGCAGTCACTGAGGGTGCAGAGCGCTGGGGGGGGGCGCTCTGAGAGGCAAATATAAACCTTATACAAGGCTAAAAATACCTCACATATAGCCCATAGGGGCTATATGGAGATATTTAACCCCTGCCTGACTGGAAAAATAGCGGGAGAAGAACCCGCCGAAAAAGGGGCGGGGCCTATCTCCTCAGCACACGGCGCCATTTTCTGTCACAGCTCCGCTGGTCAGAACGGCTCCCAGGTCTCTCCCCTGCACTGCACTACAGAAACAGGGTAAAACAGAGAGGGGGGGCACATTAATGGCTATATATATATATATATTAAAGCAGCTATAAGGGAGCACTTAATATAAGGATATCCCTTGTATATATAGCGCTTTGTGGTGTGTGCTGGCAGACTCTCCCTCTGTCTCCCCAAAAGGGCTAGTGGGTCCTGTCTTCATTAGAGCATTCCCTGTGAGTTTGCGGTGTGTGTCGGTACGTGGTGTCGACATGTATGAGGACGATATTGGTGTGGAGGCGGAGCAATTGCCAAATATGCAGATGTCACCCCCCAGGGGGTCGACACCAGAATGGATGCCTTTATTTGTGGAATTACGTGATGGTTTATCTTCCCTTAAACAGTCAGTTGAGGACATGAGGCGGCCGGACAATCAATTAATGCCTGTCCAGGCGCCTCAAACACCGTCAGGGGCTGTAAAACGCCCTTTGCCTCAGTCGGTCGACACAGACCCAGACACGGGCACTGATTCCAGTGACGACGGTAGAAATTCAAACGTATTTTCCAGTAGGGCCACACGTTATATGATTTTGGCAATGAAGGAGACGTTACATTTAGCTGATACTACAGATACCGTAAAACAGGGTATTATGTATGGTGTGAAAAAACTACAAACAGTTTTTCCTGAATCAGAAGAATTAAATGACGTGTGTGATGAAGCGTGGGTTGCTCCTGATAAAAAGTTGATAATTTCAAAAAAGTTATTGGCATTATACCCTTTCCCGCCAGAGGTTAGGGCGCGCTGGGAAACACCCCCTAAGGTGGACAAGGCGCTCACACGCTTATCCAAACAAGTGGCGTTACCCTCTCCTGAGACGGCCGCACTTAAGGATCCATCAGATAGAAAGATGGAAGTTATTCAAAAGAATATATACACACATGCAGGTGTTATACTACGACCAGCTATAGCAACTGCCTGGATGTGCAGTGCTGGAGTAGTTTGGTCAGAATCCCTGATTGAAAATATTGATACCCTAGATAGGGACAATGTTTTACTGTCGTTAGAACAAATAAAGGATGCATTTATCTATATGCGTGATGCACAGAGGGATATTTGCACACTGGCATCTCGGGTGAGTGCTATGTCCATTTCAGCCAGAAGAGCCTTATGGACACGACAGTGGACAGGCGATGCGGATTCAAAACGTCACATGGAGGTTTTGCCGTATAAAGGGGAGGAGTTATTTGGAGTTGGTCTATCAGACTTGGTGGCCACGGCTACTGCCGGGAAATCCACTTTTTTACCTCAAGTCACTCCCCAACAGAGAAAGGCACCGACCTTTCAACCGCAGCCTTTTCGCTCCTACAAAAATAAGAGAGCAAAGGGCTTGTCGTACCTGCCACGAGGCAGAGGAAGAGGGAAGAGACACCAACAGGCAGCTCCTTCCCAGGAACAGAAGCCCTCCCCGGCTCCTGCAAAAACCTCAGCATGACGCTGGGGCCTCTCAAGCGGACTCGGGGACAGTGGGGGGCCGTCTCAAAAATTACAGCGCGCAGTGGGCTCACTCGCAGGTAGACCCCTGGATCCTGCAGATAATATCTCAGGGGTACAGGTTGGAATTAGAGACGGATCCTCCTCATCGTTTCCTGAAGTCTGCCTTACCAACCGTCTCTTCCGAAAGGGAGAGGGTGTTGGAAGCCATTCACAAGCTGTACGCTCAGCAGGTGATAGTCAAAGTACCTCTATTACAACAAGGAAAGGGGTATTATTCCACTCTATTTGTGGTACCGAAGCCGGATGGCTCGGTAAGGCCTATTCTAAATCTGAAGTCCTTGAACCTCTACATAAAAAAGTTCAAGTTCAAGATGGAGTCACTCAGAGCAGTGATAGCGAACCTGGAAGAAGGGGACTTTATGGTATCCTTGGACATCAAGGATGCGTATCTACACGTTCCGATTTACCCCGCACACCAGGGGTACCTCAGGTTCATTGTTCAAAACTGTCACTATCAGTTTCAGACGCTGCCGTTCGGATTGTCCACGGCGCCTCGGGTCTTTACCAAGGTAATGGCCGAGATGATGATTCTTCTTCGAAGAAAAGGCGTATTAGTTATCCCATACTTGGACGATCTCCTAATAAGGGCAAGGTCCAGAGAACAGCTGGAGACAGCTTTAGCACTATCTCAAGAGGTGCTAAGACAACACGGGTGGATTCTGAATATTCCAAAATCCCATTTAATCCCGACAACTCGTCTGCTGTTCCTAGGAATGATTCTGGACACGGTTCAGAAAAAGGTTTTCCTTCCAGAGGAAAAAGCCAAGGAGTTATCCGATCTGGTCAGGAACCTCCTAAAACCAGGAAAAGTGTCAGTACATCAATGCACAAGAGTCCTGGGAAAAATGGTGGCTTCTTACGAAGCAATTCCATTCGGCAGATTCCATGCAAGAATATTCCAAAGGGATCTGTTGGACAAATGGTCAGGGTCGCATCTGCAGATGCACCTGCGAATAACCCTGTCACCAAAGACAAGGGTGTCACTTCTGTGGTGGTTGCAGAAGGCTCACCTATTAGAAGGCCGCAGATTCGGCATTCAGGATTGGATCCTGGTGACCACGGACGCCAGCCTGAGAGGCTGGGGAGCAGTCACACAAGGAAGAAACTTCCAGGGAGTATGGACGAGTCTGGAAAAGTCTCTTCACATAAACATTCTGGAACTAAGAGCAATCTACAATGCTCTAAGCCAGGCGGAACTTCTCCTGCAAGGAAAGCCGGTGTTGATTCAGTCGGACAACATCACGGCGGTCGCCCATGTAAACAGGCAGGGCGGCACAAGAAGCAGGAGTGCAATGGCAGAAGCTGCCAAGATTCTTCGCTGGGCGGAGAATCACGTGATAGCACTGTCAGCAGTGTTCATCCCGGGCGTGGACAACTGGGAAGCAGACTTCCTCAGCAGACACGATCTTCATCCGGGAGAGTGGGGTCTACATCCAGAAGTCTTCAACATGTTAATAGACCGTTGGGAAAGACCAATTGTAGACATGATGGCGTCTCGCCTCAACAAGAAACTGGACAAATATTGCGCCAGGTCAAGAGATCCACAGGCAATAGCTGTGGACGCACTGGTAACTCCTTGGGTGTACCAGTCAGTGTATGTGTTTCCTCCTCTGCCGCTCATACCAAAGGTATTGAAGATCATACGGCAAAGAAGAGTAAGAACAATACTAGTGGTTCCGGATTGGCCGAGAAGGACTTGGTATCCGGAACTTCAAGAGATGCTCACGGACGAACCGTGGCCTCTACCTCTGAGAAGGGACCTGCTACAGCAGGGTCCCTGTCTTTTTCAAGACTTACCGCGGCTGCGTTTGACGGCATGGCGGTTGAACGCCAGATCCTAAAAGGGAAAGGCATTCCAGAAGAAGTCATTCCTACCTTGATTAAGGCACGGAAGGAAGTCACCGTGAAACATTATCACCGCATTTGGCGAAAATATGTAGCGTGGTGCGAGGATCGGAGGGTTCCGACGGAGGAATTCCAACTGGGTCGTTTCCTACATTTCCTGCAATCAGGATTATCTATGGGTCTCAAATTGGGATCCATTAAGGTTCAAATTTCGGCCCTGTCAATATTCTTCCAAAAAGAATTGGCCTCTGTCCCTGAGGTCCAGACTTTTGTCAAGGGAGTACTGCATATACAGCCTCCTGTGGTGCCTCCGGTGGCACCGTGGGATCTAAATGTAGTTTTAGATTTCCTCAAATCCCATTGGTTTGAACCATTGAAAAAGGTGGATTTGAAATATCTCACATTGAAAGTGACTATGTTACTAGCCCTGGCCTCTGCCAGGAGAGTATCTGAATTGGCGGCTTTATCTTATAAAAGTCCTTATCTAATCTTCCATTCGGATAGGGCAGAACTGCGGACTCGTCCGCATTTTCTCCCTAAAGTGGTATCAGCATTTCATCTGAACCAACCTATTGTGGTGCCTGCGGCCACTAGCGACTTGGAGGACTCCAAGTTGTTGGACGTTGTCAGAGCCTTAAAAATATACATTGCAAGGACGGCTGGAGTCAGAAAATCTGACTCGCTGTTTATATTGTATGCACCCAACAAGTTGGGCGCACCTGCTTCTAAGCAGTCGATTGCTCGTTGGATTTGTAACACAATTCAACTTGCACATTCTGTGGCAGGCCTGCCACAGCCTAAAACTGTAAAAGCCCACTCCACAAGGAAGGTGGGCTCATCTTGGGCGGCTGCCCGAGGGGTCTCGGCATTACAACTCTGCCGAGCAGCTACGTGGTCGGGGGAGAACACGTTTGTAAAATTTTACAAATTTGATACCCTGGCAAAGGAGGACCTGGAGTTCTCTCATTCGGTGCTGCAGAGTCATCCGCACTCTCCCGCCCGTTTGGGAGCTTTGGTATAATCCCCATGGTCCTTTCAGGAACCCCAGCATCCACTTAGGACGATAGAGAAAATAAGAATTTACTTACCGATAATTCTATTTCTCGGAGTCCGTAGTGGATGCTGGGCGCCCATCCCAAGTGCGGATTATCTGCAATACTTGTACATAGTTATTGTTAACTAATTCGGGTTATTGTTAAGGAGCCATCTTTAAGAGGCCCTTTCTGTTGTCATACTGTTAACTGGGTTTAGATCACAAGTTGTACGGTGTGATTGGTGTGGCTGGTATGAGTCTTACCCGGGATTCAAAATGCCTCCCTTATTGTGTATGCTCGTCCGGGCACAGTACCTAACTGGAGTCTGGAGGAGGGTCATAGGGGGAGGAGCCAGTGCACACCACCTGACCTAGTAAAGCTTTACTTTTTTGTGCCCTGTCTCCTGCGGAGCCGCTATTCCCCATGGTCCTTTCAGGAACCCCAGCATCCACTACGGACTCCGAGAAATAGAATTATCGGTAAGTAAATTCTTATTTTTCTCTATCGTCCTAGTGGATGCTGGGGTTCCTGAAAGGACCATGGGGATTATACCAAAGCTCCCAAACGGGCGGGAGAGTGCGGATGACTCTGCAGCACCGAATGAGAGAACTCCAGGTCCTCCTTAGCCAGAGTATCAAATTTGTAAAATTTTACAAACGTGTTCTCCCCTGACCACGTAGCTGCTCGGCAAAGTTGTAATGCCGAGACCCCTCGGGCAGCCGCCCAAGATGAGCCCACCTTCCTTGTGGAGTGGGCCTTTACAGATTTAGGCTGTGGCAGGCCTGCCACAGAATGTGCAAGTTGGATTGTGCTACAGATCCAACGAGCAATCGTCTGCTTAGACGCAGGAGCACCCATCTTGTTGGGTGCATACAATATAAACAACGAGTCAGATTTTCTGACTCCAGCTGTCCTTGCAATATATATTTTTAATGCTCTGACAACGTCCAGTAACTTGGAGTCCTCCAAGTCACTTGTAGCCGCAGGCACTACAATAGGCTGGTTCAGATGAAATGCTGACACCACCTTAGGGAGAAAATGCGGACGAGTCCGCAGTTCTGCCCTGTCCGAATGGAAAATCAGATATGGGCTTTTGTAAGATAAAGCTGCCAGTTCTGACACTCTCCTGGCCGAAGCCAGGGCTAGAAGCATGGTCACTTTCCATGTGAGATATTTCAAATCCACCTTCTTTAGTGGTTCAAACCAATGAGATTTTAGAAAGTCCAAAACCACATTGAGATCCCACGGTGCCACTGGAGGCACCACAGGAGGCTGTATATGTAGCACTCCCTTAACAAAGGTCTGGACTTCAGGGACTGAAGCCAATTCTTTTTGAAAGAAAATCGACAGGGCCGAAATTTGAACCTTAATAGATCCCAATTTGAGACCCATAGACAATCCTGATTGCAGGAAATGTAGGAATCGACCCAGTTGAAATTCCTCCGTCGGAGCACTCCGATCTTCGCACCACGCAACATATTTTCGCCAAATTCGGTGATAATGTTGCACGGTTACTTCCTTCCTTGCTTTAATCAAAGTAGGAATGACTTCTTCCGGCATGCCTTTTTCCTTTAGGATCCGGCGTTCAACCGCCATGCCGTCAAACGCAGCCGCGGTAAGTCTTGAAACAGACAGGGACCCTGCTGAAGCAAGTCCCTCCTTAGAGGTAGAGGCCACGGATCTTCCGTGATCATCTCTTGAAGTTCCGGGTACCAAGTCCTTCTTGGCCAATCCGGAACCACTAGTATCGTCCTTACGCCTCTTTGCCGTATAATTCTCAATACTTTTGGTATGAGAGGCAGAGGAGGAAACACATACACCGACTGGTACACCCAAGGCGTTACCAGCGCGTCCACAGCTATTGCCTGCGGATCTCTTGACCTGGCGCAATACCTGTCCAGTTTTTTGTTGAGGCGAGACGCCATCATGTCCACCATTGGTCTTTCCCAACGGGTTACCAGCAAGTGGAAGACTTCTGGATGAAGTCCCCACTCTCCCGGGTGAAGATCGTGTCTGCTGAGGAAGTCTGCTTTCCAGTTGTCCACTCCCGGGATGAACACTGCTGACAGTGCTATCACATGATTCTCTGCCCAGCGAAGAATCCTTGCAGCTTCTGCCATTGCACTCCTGCTTCTTGTGCCGCCCTGTCTGTTCACATGGGCGACTGCCGTGATGTTGTCCGACTGGATCAACACCGGTTTTCCCTGAAGCAGAGGTTCTGCCTGGCTTAGAGCATTGTATATTGCTCTTAGTTCCAGAATGTTTATGTGAAGAGACGTTTCCAGGCTCGTCCATACTCCCTGGAAGTTTCTTCCTTGTGTGACTGCTCCCCAGCCTCTCAGGCTGGCGTCCGTGGTCACCAGGATCCAATCCTGTATGCCGAATCTGCGGCCCTCCAATAGATGAGCACTCTGCAACCACCACAGAAGAGACACCCTTGTCCTTGGAGACCGGGTTATCCGCAGGTGCATCTGAAGATGCGACCCTGACCATTTGTCCAACAGATCCCTTTGGAAAATTCTTGCGTGGAATCTGCCGAATGGAATTGCTTCGTAAGAAGCCACCATTTTTCCCAGGACTCTTGTGCATTGATGTACAGACACCTTTCCTGGTTTTAGGAGGTTCCTGACAAGCTCGGATAACTCCTTGGCTTTTTCCTCCGGGAGAAAAACCTTTTTCTGAACCGTGTCCAGAATCATCCCTAGGAACAGCAGACGAGTTGTCGGCATTAACTGGGATTTTGGAATATTCAGAATCCACCCGTGCTGTTTTAGCACTTCTTGCGACAGTGCTAATCCCATCTCTAGCTGTTCTCTGGACCTTGCCCTTATTAGGAGATCGTCCAAGTATGGGATAATTAATATGCCTTTTCTTCGAAGAAGAATCATCATCTCGGCCATTACCTTTGTAAAGACCCGAGGTGCCGTGGACAATCCGAACGGCAGCGTCTGAAACTGATAGTGACAGTTTTGTACAACGAACCTGAGGTACCCCTGGTGTGAGGGGTAAATTGGAACGTGGAGATACGCATCCTTGATGTCCAAGGATACCATAAAGTCCCCCTCTTCCAGGTTCGCTATCACTGCTCTGAGTGACTCCATCTTGAACTTCTTTATGTACAGGTTCAAGGACTTCAGATTTAGAATAGGCCTTACCGAGCCATCCGGCTTCGGTACCACAAAAAGAGTGGAATAATACCCCTTCCCTTGTTGTAGAAGAGGTACCTTGACTATCACCTGCTGAGAGTACAGCTTGTGAATGGCTTCCAAAACCGTCTCCCTTTCGGAGGGGGACGTTGGTAAAGCAGACTTCAGGAAACGGCGAGGTGGATCTGTCTCTAATTCCAACCTGTACCCCTGAGATATTATCTGCAGGATCCAGGGATCTACCTGCGAGTGAGCCCACTGCGCGCTGTAATTTTTGAGACGACCACCCACCGTCCCCGAGTCCGCTTGAGAAGCCCCAGCGTCATGCTGAGGCTTTTGTAGAAGCCGGGGAAGGCTTCTGTTCCTGGGAAGGAGCTGCCTGTTGCTGTCTCTTCCCTCGACCTCTGCCTCGTGGCAGATATGAATAGCCCTTTGCTCTCTTATTTTTAAAGGAACGAAAGGGCTGCGGTTGAAAAGTCGGTGCCTTTTTCTGTTGGGGAGTGACTTGAGGTAGAAAGGTGGATTTCCCGACTGTAGCCGTGGCCACCAAATCTGATAGACCGACTCCAAATAACTCCTCCCCTTTATACGGCAAAACTTCCATATGTCGTTTTGAATCCGCATCGCCTGTCCACTGTCGCGTCCATAAAGCTCTTCTGGCCGAAATGGACATAGCACTTACCCGTGATGCCAGTGTGCAGATATCCCTCTGTGCATCATGCATATAAAGAAATGCATCCTTTATTTGTTCTAACGACAGTAAAATATTGTCCCTGTCCAGGGTATCAATATTTTCAATCAGGGACTCTGACCAAACTACCCCAGCACTGCACATCCAGGCAGTCGCTATAGCTGGTCGTAGTATAACACCTGCATGTGTGTATATACTTTTTTGGATATTTTCCATCCTCCTATCTGATGGATCTTTAAGTGCGGCCGTCTCAGGAGAGGGTAACGCCACTTGTTTAGATAAGCGTGTTAGCGCCTTGTCCACCCTAGGAGGTGTTTCCCAGCGCTCCCTAACCTCTGGCGGGAAAGGGTATAATGCCAATAATTTCTTTGAAATTATCAGCTTTTTATCAGGGGCAACCCACGCTTCATTACACACGTCATTTAATTCTTCTGATTCAGGAAAAACTATAGGTAGTTTTTTCACACCCCACATAATACCCTGTTTAGTGGTACCTGTAGTATCAGCTAAATGTAACGCCTCCTTCATTGCCAAAATCATATAACGTGTGGCCCTACTGGAAAATACGGTTGATTCGTCACCGTCACCACTGGAGTCAGTGCCTGTGTCTGGGTCTGTGTCGACCGACTGAGGCAAAGGGCGTTTCACAGCCCCTGACGGTGTTTGAGTCGCCTGGACAGGCACTAATTGATTGTCCGGCCGTCTCATGTCGTCAAACGACTGCTTTAGCGTGTTGACACTATCCCGTAGTTCCATAAATAAAGGCATCCATTCTGGTGTCGACTCCCTAGGGGGTGACATCCTCATATTTGGCAATTGCTCCGCCTCCACACCAATATCGTCCTCATACATGTCGACACACACGTACCGACACACAGCAGACACACAGGGAATGCTCCTAACGAAGACAGGACCCACTAGCCCTTTGGGGAGACAGAGGGAGAGTTTGCCAGCACACACCAAAAGCGCTATATATAACAGGGATAGCCTTATAATAAGTGCTCCCTTATAGCTGCTTTATATATATCAAAATATCGCCATAAATTTGCCCCCCCTCTCTGTTTTACCCTGTTTCTGTAATGCAGTGCAGGGGAGAGACCTGGGAGCCGTCCTGACCAGCGGAGCTGTGAGAGGAAATGGCGCCGTGTGCTGAGGAGATAGGCCCCGCCCCTTTTCCGGCGGGCTCGTCTCCCGCTATTTAGTGAATCCAGGCAGGGGTTAAATATCTCCATATAGCCTCTGGGGGCTATATGTGAGGTATTTTTAGCCTTTATATAGGTTACATTTGCCTCCCAGGGCGCCCCCCCCCAGCGCCCTGCACCCTCAGTGACTGCGTGTGAAGTGTGCTGAGAGGAAAATGGCGCACAGCTGCAGTGCTGTGCGCTACCTTTAGAAGACTGCAGGAGTCTTCAGCCGCCGATTCTGGACCTCTTCTGACTTCAGCATCTGCAAGGGGGCCGGCGGCGCGGCTCCGGTGACCATCCAGGCTGTACCTGTGATCGTCCCTCTGGAGCTGATGTCCAGTAGCCAAGAAGCCAATCCATCCTGCACGCAGGTGAGTTCACTTCTTCTCCCCTCAGTCCCTCGTTGCAGTGATCCTGTTGCCAGCAGGACTCACTGTAAAATAAAAAACCTAAGCTAAACTTTTTCTAAGCAGCTCTTTAGGAGAGCCACCTAGATTGCACCCTTCTCGGCCGGGCACAAAAATCTAACTGGAGTCTGGAGGAGGGTCATAGGGGGAGGAGCCAGTGCACACCACCTGATCTGGAAAAGCTTTACTTTTTGTGCCCTGTCTCCTGCGGAGCCGCTATTCCCCATGGTCCTTTCAGGAACCCCAGCATCCACTAGGACGATAGAGAAAATGTAATTAAATGCTTAATAATTAGGTCTATTTGCAGGCTTCACAGAATACTTTATATATCAGAACAACTTGTATGAATCCCTTACAGTGGCGTAAGAGGTCTCCTGAGCGTCCTGTGCATGACCCACCCACTAAGCGCATGATGTCATGTAGAAGGGGTGGGGACACCGGGAAGTGTAGCACTGCTGGAAAGTCCAGAACACACTCCCAAGTTCTTCCTCAGCCAGTAGCCTGCTCAATTCCCTACCAGATCCCTCTGGCACCTTCTCTTCACTTGATCCCACAAATGACACTCTTCCATCCTACTACACTACATTTCCTCTTGATCCTATACCCTCACAAACCAGTAATGCTCTGTGACCTGTGCTCATCCCAACATTAACTACAATCTGTAATCTCTCTCTACTGGTATCTTTCCATCCCTGTTCACGCACACAGTGATTACTTCCATTCTGAAAAATAATTCTGACCATAACTCCCTATTGTCCCAACTCTCAGCTCCCTTACTCCTCCAAGCTACTTAAGAGAATTGCTTACACTCGCCTCACACACTTTCTTAACTTGCGCAACTTATTAGACCCACTTCAGTTAGACTTTTGTTCCCAACACTTCACAGAAACAGCACTGATTAAAGTAGTGAATTACAGTGGGGCAAAAAAGTATTTGGACAGCCACCGATTGTGCAAGTTGACCCACTTAAAAAGATGAGAGAGGTCTAATTTGCATCATAGGTACACTTCAACTGTGAGAGACAGAATCTGAAGGGAAAAAAAACTAGGAAATCACATTGTATGATTTTGAAACAATTTATTTGTATATTCTTGCGGAAAATAAATATTTGGACAATCAAAAAGTTTAACTCAATACTTATATAACCTCGGTTGGCAATTACAGAGGTCAAACGTTTCCTGTAGTTCTTGACCAGGTTTGCACACACTGTAGCAGGTATTTTGGCCCACTCTTCCATGCAGATCTTCTCTAGATCTGTCGGCAGGCAACACAGACTTTCAACTCCCTCCACAGATTTTCTATTGGGTTGAGGTCTGGAGACTGGCTAGGCCACTCCAGGACCTTTAAATGCTTCTTACGTAGCCAGTCCTTATTTGCCCGGGCGGTGTGTTTGGGGTCATTGTCATGCTGGAAGACCCAGCCACGTTCCATCTTCAATGCTCTTACTGAGGGAAGGAGGTTTTTGCCCAAAATCTCACGATACATGGACCCATTCATCTTCTCCTTAATACGGATCAATTGTCCTGTTCCCTTTGCAGAAAAGCAGCCCCAAAGCATGATGTTTCCACCCCCATGCTTCACAGTGGGTATGGTGTTCTTGGGATGCCAATCATCATTCTTCTCCCTCGAAATACAGCAAGTGGAGTTTATACCAAAAAGTTCGATTTTGCTCTCATCTGACCACATTACATTCTCCCAATCCTCCTCTGGATCATCCAGATGGTCACTGGCAAACCTTAGATGTGCCTGGACATGTGCTGACTTAAGCAGGGGGATCTTTCGGGCGCTGCAGGATTTCAATTCATGACGACGTAGTGTGTTACTAATGGTAACCTTTGTGACTGTGGTCCCAGCTCTCTTGAGGTTATTGACCAGGTCCCCCTGTGTAGTTCTAGGCTGATTCCTCACCGTTCTCAAGATCATTGATACCCCATGAGGTGAGATCTTGCATGGAGCCCCAGGTCGAGGGAGATAGTCAGTGATTTTGTATTTCTTCCATTTTTTTAATAATTGCGCCAACAGTTGATCTCTTCTCACCAAGCTACTTGCCTATTGTCGAGTAGCTCATCCCAGCCTTGTGCAGCTCTACAATTTTGTCCCCGGTGTCCTTAGACAGCTCTCTGGTTTTGGCCATGATGGAGAAGTAGCAGTCTGACTGAGGGTGTGGACAGGTGTCTTTTATACAGATAACCAGTTCAAACAGGTGCCATTAATACAGGTAACGAGTGGAGAATAGAAGAGCTTCTTAAAGAAGAAGTAACAGGTCTGTGAGAGCCAGAAATCTTGCTGCTTGGTAGGTGTCCAAATATTTATTTTCCTCAAGAATATACAAGAAAATTGTTTAAAAATCATACAATGGTATTTCCTGTTGGTTTGTTTTTTTCTTTTCTTTTCAGATTCTGTCTCTCACAGTTGAAGTGTACCTATGATGGAAATTACAGACCTCTCTCCTCTTTTTCTCTGACGTCCTAGTGGATGCTGGGAACTCCGTAAGGACCATGGGGAATAGCGGCTCCGCAGGAGACTGGGCACAAAAGTAAAGCTTTAGGACTACCTGGTGTGCACTGGCTCCTCCCCCTATGACCCTCCTCCAAGCCTCAGTTAGATTTTTGTGCCCGGCCGAGAAGGGTGCACACTAGGGGCTCTCCTGAGCTTCTTAGTAAAAGTTTAGTTTTAGGTTTTTTATTTTCAGTGAGACCTGCTGGCAACAGGCTCACTGCATCAAGGGACTAAGGGGAGAAGAAGCGAACTCACCTGCGTGCAGAGTGGATTGGGCTTCTTAGGCTACTGGACACCATTAGCTCCAGAGGGACCGAACACAGGCCCAGCCTCGGAGCTCGGTCCCAGAGCCGCGCCGCCGGCCCCCATACAGAGCCAGAAGCAAGAAGAGGTCCGGAAAAATCGGCGGCAGAAGACATCAGTCTTCAACAAGGTAGCGCACAGCACTGCAGCTGTGCGCCATTGTTACTCAGGCACACTTCACACTTCGGTCACTGAGGGTGCAGGGCGCTAGGGGGGGGCGCCCTGAGCAGCAATGTAAACACCTTGGCTGGCATAAATACACCACATATAACCCCCAGGGCTATATGGATGTATTTTAACCCCTGCCAGAATCCATAAAAATGCGGGAGAAAAGTCAGCGAAAAAGGGGCGGAGCCTATCTCCTCAGCACACTGGCGCCATTTTCTCTCACAGCTCCGTTGGAGGGAAGCTCCCTGGCTCTCCCCTGCAGTTACTACACTACAGAAAGGGGTTAAAAAAGAGAGGGGGGCACTAATTAGGCGCAGTATTAATAAAACAGCAGCTATAAGGGGAAAAACACTTCTATAAGGTTATCCCTGTATATATATAGCGCTCTGGTGTGTGCTGGCATACTCTCCCTCTGTCTCCCCAAAGGGCTAGTGGGGTCCTGTCCTCTATCAGAGCATCCCCTGTGTGTGTGCTGTGTGTCGGTACGATTGTGTCGACATGTATGAGGAGGAAAATGGTGTGGAGGCGGAGCAATTGCCTGTAATGGAGATGTCACCCCCTAGGGAGTCGACACCTGAGTGGCTGAGCTTATGGAAGGAATTACGTGACAGTGTCAGCTCTTTACAAAAGATTGATGACATGAGACAGCCGACTACTCAGCCTGTGCCTGTCCAGGTGTCTCAAAAGCCATCAGGGGCTCTAATACGCCCGTTACCTCAGATGGCAGATACAGACGCCGACACGGATACTGACTCCAGTGTCGACGATTAAGAGACGAATGTGACTTCCAGTAGGGCCACACGTTACATGATTGAGGCTATGGAAAATGTTTTACATATTTCTGATAATACCAGTACCACTAAAAAGGGTATTATGTTGGGTGAGAAAAAACTGCCTGTAGTTTTTCCTGCATCTGAGGAATTAAATGAAGTGTGTGATGATTCGTGGGTTTCCCCCGATAAAAACTGTTAATTCCTAAAAAGTTATTAGCATCATACCCCTTCCCGCCAGAGGATAGGGCACGTTGGGAAACACCCCCTAGGGTGGATAAAGCGCTCACACGCTTGTCTAAACAGGTGGCACTACCGTCCCCGGATACGGCCGCCCTTAAGGAACCTGCTGACAGAAAGCAGGAAAATATCCTAAAAATGTATATACACTCACACGGGTGTGATACTGCGACCAGCAATCGCCTCAACCTGGATGTGCAGTGCTGGGTGGCTTGGTCGGATTCCCTGACTGACAATATTGATACCCTAGATAGGGACAGTATATTACTGACTATAGAGCATTTAAAAGATGCATTTATATATATGCGTGATGCACAGAGGGATATTTGCCGACTGGCATCAAGAGTAAGTGCGCTGTCCATTTCTGCCAGAAGAGGGTTATGGACAAGACAGTGGTCAGGTGATGCTGATTCCAGAAGGCATATTGAAGTATCGCCTTATAAAAGGGAGGAGTTATTTGGGGTAGGTCTAACAGACCTGGTGGCCACGACAACGGCTGGGAAATCCACATTTTTACCCCAGGTAGCCTCTCAACATAAGAAGACGCCGTATTATCAAGCGCAGTCCTTTAGGCCCCATAAGGGCAAGCGGGCAAAAGACTCCTCATTTCTGCCCCGTGGCAGAGGGAGAGGAAAAAGGCTGCAGCAGAAGCCATTCACAAGCTGTATTCCCAGCAGGTGATAATCAAGGTACCCCTCCTACAACAGGGAAAGGGGTATTATTCCACACTGTTTGTGGTACCGAAGCCGGACGGCTCGGTGAGACTTATTTTAAATCTGAAATCCTTGAACACTTACATACAAAGGTTCAAATTCGAGATGGAGTCACTCAGAGCGGTGATTGCGAACCTGGAAGAAGGGGATTATATGGTGTCTCTGGACATCAAGGATGCTTATCTCCATGTCCCAATTTACCCTTCTCACCAAGGGTACCTCAGGTTTGTGGTACAGAACTGTCACTATCAGTTTCAGACGCTGCCGTTTGGTTTGTCCACGGCACCCCGGGTCTTTACCAAAGTAATGGCCGAAATGATGATACTCCTTCGAAGGAAGGGAGTTTTAGTTATCCCTTACTTGGACGATCTCCTGATAAGGGCAAGTTCCAGGGAACAATTGGTAGTCGGGGTAGCACTATCTCAGGTAGTGTTGCGGCAGCACGGTTGGATTCTCAATATTCCAAAATCGCAGCTGATCCCGACGACACGTCTTCTATTCCTAGGGATGATCCTGGACACAGTCCAGAAAAAGGTGTTTCTCCCGGAGGAGAAAGCCAGGGAGTTATCCGAACTAGTCAGAAACCTCCTAAAACCAGGCCAAGTGTCAGTGCATCAGTGCACAAGGGTCCTGGGAAAAATGGTGGCTTCCTACGAAGCAATTCCATTCGGCAGATTCCACGCAAGAACTTTCCAGTGGGACCTGCTGGACAAATGGTCCGGATCGCATCTTCAGATGCATCAGCGGATAACCCTGTCACCAAAGACAAGGGTGTCTCTCCTGTGGTGGTTGCAGAGTGCTCATCTTCTAGAGGGCCGCAGATTCGGCATTCAGGACTGGGTCCTGGTGACCACGGATGCCAGCCTGCGAGGCTGGGGAGCAGTCACACAGGGAAGAAATTTCCAGGGCTTGTGGTCAAGCCTGGAGACATCACTTCACATAAATATTTTGGAGCTAAGGGCCATTTACAATGCCCTAAGCCAAGCAAGACCTCTGCTTCAAGGTCAGCCGGTGCTGATCCAGTCGGACAACATCACGGCAGTCGCCCACGTAAACAGACAGGGCGGCACAAGAAGCAGGAGGGCAATGGCAGAAGCTGCAAGGATTTTTCGCTGGGCGGAAAATCATGTGATAGCATTGTCAGCAGTGTTCATTCCGGGAGTGGACAACTGGGAAGCAGACTTCCTCAGCAGGCACGACCTCCACCCGGGAGAGTGGGGACTTCACCCAGAAGTCTTCCACATGATTGTAAACCGTTGGGAAAAACCAAAGGTGGACATGATGGCGTCCCGCCTAAACAAAAAATTGGACAGGTATTGCGCCAGGTCAAGGGACCCTCAGGCAATAGCTGTGGACGCTCTGGTAACACCGTGGGTGTACCAGTCAGTGTATGTGTTCCCTCCTCTTCCTCTCATACCAAAAGTACTGAGAATTATAAGACGGAGGGGAGTAAGAACTATACTCGTGGCTCCGGATTGGCCAAGAAGGACTTGGTACCCGGAACTTCAAGAGATGCTCACGGAGGACCCGTGGCCTCTACCTCTAAGAAGGGACCTGCTCCAGCAAGGACCCTGTCTATTCCAAGACTTACCGCGGCTGCGTTTGACGGCAGGGCGGTTGAACGCCGGATCCTGAAGGAAAAAGGCATTCCGGATGAAGTCATCCCTACCCTGATCAAGTCAGGAAGGATGTAACCGCAAAGCATTATCACCGCATTTGGCGAAAATATGTTGCGTGGTGCGAGGCCAGTAAGGCCCCGATGGAGGAATTTCAACTAGGTCGATTCCTGCATTTCCTGTAAACAGGAGTGTCTATGGGCCTAAAATTGGGGTCCATTAAGGTTCAAATTTCGGCCCTGTCAATTTTCTTCCAGAAAGAACTAGCTTCAGTTCCTGAAGTTCAGACGTTTGTAAAAGGGGTACTGCATATACAGCCTCCTTTTGTGCCTCCAGTGGCACCTTGGGATCTCAATGTAGTTTTGGGGTCCCTAAAGTCACATTGGTTTGAACCACTTGAATCTGTGGAGTTAAAATATCTCACATTGAAAGTGGTCATGTTGTTGGCCCTGGCCTCGGCAGGCGCGTGTCAGAATTGGCGGGCTTTATCCTGTAAAAGCCCTTATCTGATCTTCCATTCAGACAGGGCGGAATTGAGGACTCGACCTCTTTTTCTCCCTAAGGTGGTTTCAGTGTTTCATCTGAACCAACCTATTGTGGTACCTGCGGCTACCAGTGACTTGGAGGACTCCAAGTTGCTGGATGTAGTCAGGGCCCTGAAAATATATGTTTCCAGGACGGCTGGAGTCAGAAAATCTGACTCGCTGTTTATCCTGTATGCACCCAACAAGCTGGGTGCTCCTGCTTCTAAGCAGACTATTGCTCGTTGGATTTGTAGTACAATTCAGCTTGCACATTCTGTGGCAGGCCTGCCACAGCCAAAATCTGTAAAAGCCCATTCCACAAGGAAGGTGGGCTCATCTTGGGCGGCTGCCCGAGGGGTCTCGGCTTTACAACTTTGTCGAGCAGCTACTTGGTCAGGGGCAAACACGTTTGCTAAATTCTACAAATTTGATACCCTGGCTGAGGAGGACCTGGAGTTCTCTCATTCGGTGCTGCAGAGTCATCCGCACTCTCCCGCCCGTTTGGGAGCTTTGGTATAATCCCCATGGTCCTTACGGAGTTCCCAGCATCCACTAGGACGTCAGAGAAAATAAGAATTTACTTACCGATAATTCTATTTCTCGTAGTCCATAGTGGATGCTGGGCGCCCATCCCAAGTGCGGATTGTCTGCAATACTTGTACATAGTTATTGTTAACTAAATCGGGTTATTGTTGTTGTGAGCCATCTATCCAGAGGCTCCTCTGTTATCATGCTGTTAACTGGGTTCAGATCACAAGTTGTACAGTGTGATTGGTGTGGCTGGTATGAGTCTTACCCGGGATTCATAAATCCTTCCTTATTATGTACGCTCGTCCGGGCACAGTATCCTAACTGAGGCTTGGAGGAGGGTCATAGGGGGAGGAGCCAGTGCACACCAGGTAGTCCTAAAGCTTTACTTTTGTGCCCAGTCTCCTGCGGAGCCGCTATTCCCCATGGTCCTTACGGAGTTCCCAGCATCCACTACGGACTACGAGAAATAGAATTATCGGTAAGTAAATTCTTATTTTAAGTGGGTCAACTTGCACAATCGGTGGCTGTCCAAATACTTTTTTGCCCCATTGTATCTGGTCACTGCTAAGTGTAAAGGCCATCACTCAATTCTTATTCTTCTAGATCTCTCTGCTACTTTTGACACTGTTGACCACTCTCCTCTCATACAAACACTACAATCCCTAGGTCATCAGGACACAGCCCTTTCTTGGTTCTTATCCTATCTATCAAATCGCTCTTTCAGTGTTTGCTTCTCCGATTCCACCTCCTCTTCACTACTTCTATCAGTTGGAGTACCACAAGGCTCGTTCATAGGCCCTCTGCTTTTCTCAATCTATACCACATCTCTTGGCAAACTAATCAGCTCTTTCAGATTTCAGTATCATCTGTATGCAGATGATACCCAAATCTATCTGAGATTTGTCACCATCTGTACTGGTCTGCGTCACTGAATGCAGTTTCATCTTGGATGTCTTCTCTCCACCTCAAGCTTAATATTTCCAAAACAGAATTAATTATATTTCCAACGGCCAATAGTAGATACCAAGTTGATATCTCAATCACTGTTGATAACTTGACAATTAAGCCTACCCAACAAGTTTGCTGCCTAAGGGTCATCTTTGACTCCGAACTGTCCTTTGCTCCCCACATTTAATCTGTCTCTAATTCATGTTACATACATCTAAAAAACATATCCAAAATATGACCTTATCTTAAACAAGACACTGCAAAAACTCTAATCCGTGCACTCATCTCATGCACTAATTATTGCAATAGTCTCCTTACTGGTCTTACCAAAAAAAAGACTCTACAATCCATTTTGAATGTGGCTAGACGTTCATCATCTGCTGATCCGCTCTGTCAGTCCCTCCATTGGCTGCATGTTTTCTACCATATATTTAATATAAAATACTTTTACTCACATATAAGGCTATTAACTAAACTACACCAACATACATCTCATCTCTTCATTTATCTCAAAATATATCCCAACGCAACCTCTCCGCTCTGCACAAGATCTGTGTCTCTTATCCACACGCATTACTTGCTCCCATTCACAATTGCAGGACTTCCTTCAGTCTGCACCCACTCTGTGGAATGTCCTCTAATGCACAATAAGACCCTCCTCTAGTCTTCAAACCTTGAAGCATTCCTTGACAACGCACCTCTTCAGGAAAGCTTATTCAATTCCATAACCGCCCACATAACCTTCATATATATTCATACCTAATTACATCCCCTCTGTACAGTCAACACAACGTAACATACAGTATTTCATTTTTCATCAATTTGACATCCTGACCTCTGGTCAACATTGCTCTGTGACTATATCATACAGCCCACCAAGAAACCTCTGCAATCAGGCTGGATCATCATGCAACAGGTAGAACCTATCCTTGTGTATCAATGCCTATTTCCCTATAAAGTGTAAGCCTGCAAGCAGGGCCTTCCTACCTCTATGTCTGTCTGTCTGTTATTACCCAGTTTTGTGTTATCACAGTTTTTCCAAATGTAAAGCGCAACAGAATATGCTGCACTTTAGAAGAAACTTTATTTATTATTTATTATTAGTACAACAGCACTAGTAGATCTGTTGTGTCAATAAACATGTCACGCCTGAGGGTTGGGTTTGGCTCGGGTAGGCGGTCGTAGGTGGGGCTGAGTTAGAGGGAATGTAAATAAAGCAAAGAGGCTTTAACCAGGCTTTGTGCATAGAAGTTAGAACTCGCAGGTGTTGAAGATATGTACTAAAGGGGGGGTACACACGTAGAGATCAGTGGTTAAATTCTAAGCAATCTGACTAGATTGCTTTGAAGTTAAGCACTGATCTCTCCGTGTGTACCCCCCCACCCCCACCGATAGCCGTGCATCGCTATCGCTGGTGCTAGATTGGCCTGCACCAGGCTCAATCTAGCACATCACTCATTTCACCCGCTGGGTGAAATGAGCGAGTCCCCTCGCTCAGCACACATCGAGCTGTGCTGAGTGGGGAGAGAGATGTGTGCTGAGTGGTCTGTGTTAAGATCACTCAGCACACATCTCTCTTGTCAGTACTGGCCTTTAGAAGATTTGTTGGGGTTTTAGCAGTAATAAGCCCGAAGGTGAAATAACATGAGTAACAACTTTCTTAAACAGGAACTGTGGTTCATTGCTGGTTCTGTATAATGAGTTAACTGGATTGGTTACCTGAATAGAACCGGATTGGTGATGAGAATGCAACTGGAATGTTGACCGGAATGAAACCGAAGTGGTGACCGGAATGGACTGCAGTGCTGACCGGGCTGGATCTGGAATGATGACACTGGAGAGTCCTTAAGAGATGCAGGTGTACTTGCAGAGAATGGAAACCTGAATGGAATCAGAATGGACTGAAGTGCTGACCGGGCTGGATCCGGAATGATGACATTGGAGAGTCCTGAGAGATGCAAATGTAAATGCAGATACTTGGAACTTGGAAATCACCAGACTGGAACTGGATTAGAGCAAAGTCACTAGAATGTACTGTAGTAGCTCAGCACTGAGCTGTACTTCCCGAGAAGAAACTGTTGTACTGGCATCTTTCTGTAGATAAGAAGTTCCCTTTATACCACAGAGTGTTTAGTGATTGGATGCTATGATCAGCTGATGAAAGGAGCTCCTGGATTGGACATTGGAGAATCAGCTGATAGAATCCAAGACTGTAGCACCCAGATCCGGTTTTGGAGGCCACTTTGGACTAGGCTCAAACACCAGGAAGCAGATATCATGGAGGACAATTCTGAGACAGTCTGCAGCAGCAGCAAGCGCCGTGCAACGTTATTCTCAGAGACAGTGGCTGCTGCTGGGAACTTCATCTGGACACAATGAAAAGAGAGACCAGATGCTGGACACAGGATTCTGCTCACATAGAGGAATTCCTACTAAGGTAGCTTAATCAGGAGTAAGTAACACAGACTGCAGTTTGCAGGTTGTATGCTGAAGGCAAACAGGTCAGGATATACATGTGCCTGGTGTGCTGGCTAAAGCCCAGCATGAAGGAAGGACAGAACTGCAGGAGAGAAGGCAGAGGTAAGTCACAGAACATGAGAAATTCAGTCAGGATTGTGACAAAACACACCTATGCTTCAGCTAGATCATCTGGATAATATGCAATGTTAACCTACACACTAGGCGATAATCGTCAAAGATATGAACAATCTCGTTCATTACTGAACGAGATACCGTTCATATCTTTGAGTGTGGAGGCACAAGCAATGAATGATGCGTGGCCCCGCTGGTGGCCCATCGCCTGTGCATGCAGGCCAATATGGACGATCTCTTCCATATTTGCCTGCACTTCTATGGAGCCGGGTGACGGGGGGGAGTGAAGAAACGTCACTCCCCCCTGCCGTCGGGTCGCCTGTCGGCCGTATCCGCCATCAGGAAGCTCAGCGGCGGATCGCTCAATGTGTAGGGCTCTTAAGTCATACCTCCCAACATGACCCATTCGCGGAGGGACAAAATGCTCTACTTCTGAACTTCCCTCTTTATGATTGCCAGCACCTGTGTTGAACTAGTTAATGGATAAGAAAGGTGTTTCAGCAACAGGTGTGGCAATCATAAAAAAGAAGTGCAGTAACAGAGCATTTTGTCCCTCCTGGAATGAGTCATGTCAAGAGGTATGACCTAGGTACACACTATAAGCAGTTCTCAGGGCAATGTAACGGTCCAAGTTTTAAAAATGATCCATGGCTTAGCACAAATGGTTAAATCAAACTGACTGAAGTAATATTGAAGTCACCTGTGACCAAGCATGGATATACTAAAAACCTGGACCTTTAGGGGTCCTTGAGGACCGCGTTTTGGGAACCTCTGCTCTATATAATTATTGGACCAATATGGCAATAATTGGGTGCTTTGCCTGTTTTATTGCATAGTGTGTATGGACAATCGTTTCAGTGTTTTGCTGATAAATTGGAAAAACCATGATCATGTACATGCTCCTTTAATTATCAAATCAGTCGGCTGACAATCTCAGCCTCAATCTCCTGTGATTATGCTGTACAGTATGTGTGCTTTCTCAATCATTTGACCATATTTCCCATGTTTTTCCATGACTACATCCTCCTCCTTGTGGGTGGGCACATGCAAATTCACTGTGGTGTGGCAAAAATGTAAAAAACATCAGACAATATAGATGGAGCCTCCCTCATCGTTGCAGTTTCTCCACCTAAACAGAGTATTTGGTTGCCCACATCTATGGAGTGAGCGATGGCATAGGTTATGCATGTATATGGGCACTACTGTTCGTGCGTCCAATTAGTGTTTATTTGTTGCAAATGTGCTTGAAAAGTGACACACGCAATGTATCTTTTAGGATAGGAGGGCCACAGTGTCAGAGAAAGTCACCCATTGTCCCCCAAAATACCCATGATTAAAGCAGCACACACCCTAAATAATATATATGCTGCATATCATTTTAAACAGCAGGAGCTGCTTGTGTGTCCTATTTGCAGCACTTCGTTTAGAAGCAAAATTATGTGAATATGACGCACAAGCAGCTTCTGCTGTTTAAAATCATATGCAGCATGCCCTTATTCTGTGTGTAAAAACAACTGTATTTGCCAGTGGCGTGCGGTGAGCTCAGTGGCTGGTGAGGCACTGCAGCCATAATGTCAGCTGTGTCCCGCCGAAGCCCGCCACTGCACCCAAGCCAATGCCTGCTACCACTGCTGTCCCTGTGTCAGTGGGAGACAAAGAAAGGCAGTGGGCGATTCCAGGGAGAAGCAGTGGGTAACAGCAGTGGGTGATACTAGGGAGAGGGTGTTGCCAGTGAGAGGGTGATAGCAGTGGGTGACGCCAGGGAAAGGATGACAGCAGTATGTAACAGGGTGAGGGTGACAGCAGTGGGTGACGCCAGGGAGAGGATTATGCCAGGGAGCTGGTGACAGCAAGAGGGTCACAGGGAGAGGGTGACAGCAGTCTGTGCCAGCTGTGGGTCACGGGGAGAGGGTGACAGGAAGAGGTTGATGTCATGGAGTTGGTGACAGGAAGAGGGGAGAGGGTGACTGCAGTTGGCACCAGCTGTGGGTGACGGAGAGAGGGTGATGCCAGGTAGAGGGTGACAGCAGTCGGTGCCAGCTGTGGGCAACAAGTAGAGGATGACAAGGAGAGGTTGACGCCAGGTAGAGGGCGACAGTGAGAGGGTAGAGCAGTCTGTGCCAGCTGTGGGTAATGGAGAGTGGGTGACGACAGGGAGAGCGTAACAGGGAGACGGTGACAGCAGTCCATGCCAGCTGTGGGTAACGGGAAGAGGGTGACGCCTGGGATAGGGTGGCAGGGAGAGAGTGACAGCAGTCGGGGCCAGCTGTGGCTGATGGGGAGAGGGTGACAGCAGTCAGTGCCAGCTGTGGGCGACGTTGAGAGGGTGACGCCAGGGAGAGGGTGACAGTGAGAGGATACCAGCAGTCTGTGCCAGCTGTGGGTGACAGCAGTCGGTGACAGTGAGAGGGTGACAGGAAGAGGGTGGCGCCAGGGAGAGCACATTACTGTCCCACTCTACCAGCAGTATAGAATACAACAGAAGGAGTACAGCCCTGAGCCTTGGGTCCCTGATAAAGCATGGGTGAGCTCAGCCCATTATAAACTAAAGTACCCGCCACTCTCCCCCGCCGCAGCCCCCGTTGCACGTAGGCGAGCGCAGCACATTTTATTAGGGGATGCACCGTCGTAGAGGCGTGTCTAGTACCACCTACGTACTGGGCATGTCTAGCAACACCTATCGGGGGTGTCTAGCACCGCCTACTGGCATTCTTTTCTATTAAATATGCACTTTACCTATATGGTGGTTTCTCATAACGGGGAACCTCTGAAGAAATGTATCCTTCCTGGGCAGACGGCGTCTTCAGTCGGTAATCACTATTCATGTAGGAGATCACATGATCCGGAAGATGCCTGTTTGTGTAGGAACATAACCAATGTTATCATCATACAACAGAGGTTCAACCAGACTCGTGTCACCTCCTACCCCCTGCATCTCTCAGCCACACCATTACCCCTTCCCTGCATCTCTTAGCCACAACATCATCTCTGCCTTCATCGTCTCTCAGCCACACCATCATCTCCTCCCTGCGTCGTCTCTCAGCCACACCATCATCTCCTCCCTGCGTCATCTCTCAGCCACACCATCATCTCCTCCCTGCGTCGTCACTCTCAGCCACACCATCATCTCCCATCTGAATGTCTTGCAATACCCCTCATTTTGTCTCTCATTCTCCCCACTTCACTCTGTGCCTCTGAGCCTCCCACCCTTCTGTCTGTGCCTCTCAGTCACCCGCCCTTCACTGTCTCTCAGCCTCATCAGTGGAGTTGGTGGGCCCAGCAGGAGAACACGGGCAGGTGGGCGGCCGTTCGAGTGGTGTGACGTCATCGGGTCACATCGCACAGTACATTGAGGCGGAGGAGTAGTGTGGAGCAGCGGGATGGATGGGAGTAGTGGTGCATAGCAGGGAGGGTAGGATGGGAGTAGTAGTGCATAGCAGGGGGGCAGGATGGGAGTAGTGGTGCATAGCAGGGGTGGCAGGATGAGAGCAGTGGTGCTGAGCGGGGGGGGGGACAGGGTGGGAGTATTGGTGCAGAGCAGGGGGAGCAGGATGGGAGTAGTGGTGCATAGCAGGGGGCAGGATGGGAGTAGTGGTGCATAGCAGGGGGCAGGATGGGATTAGTGTAGCAGGGGGCAGGATGGGAGTAGTGGTGCATAGCAGGGGGGCAGGATGGGAGTAGTGGTGCACAGCAGTGGTGCAGGATGGCAGTAGTGATGCATAGCAGGGGGATAGGATTGGAGTAGTGGTGTGGAGCAGGGGGTGCAGGAAGGGAGTAATGGTGCTGAGCTGGGGGGGGGGGGGGGTGTTGGGCAGGATGGGAGCAGTGCTGGGAAGGAGCAGGCGGTTAAGCATAATGTCACCTCACCTGTAGCTCCCGGTCCCAGCCGCGATCTCCCCCTCCTATTTGCAAGCGTGTAGTTTTTCATAGTTCGACATCTACATGTGCGGCAGCCTATTAGCTCCCTGCCCTCCCATCCCCCGGTAATGCATGCAGTCCGGCCAGAGGCGCCGCCACTGCGATACCCCTTCTACTCGGCTACCAATCCTTCCCCCCCACCCCACCCAGCACGGCGCACGGACTCCTCGTCTGCCTGGTGTGAGGCTCCTCTGCTCTGGCAGCCTCACAGCAGACGAGGAGTCCGGGTGCCGGGCGGGGGGGGGGGGAGGGGGGGTAGCCGAGTGGAAAGGGTATCGTAGTGGCGGATCCTATCTCGCTGCCTCTGGCCACACTACATTACCTGTGGGGTGGGGAGCTAACAGGCGGCCGCACGTGTGGATGTAGTAGTATGCTAAAATACACGCTAACGCTGTGTCTTGTCCGTCCTCCTCCATCCCCGCGACTGTCCAATGGTATCACTGTTAGTGACAGGGGCGTGCTTTCATTTAGGCAGAAAGCACGCACCCTGTCAAAGAGGCACTAATAGTAAGTGCCGCTTCTGATGCATTTTTCAATGGGCTTTCACTGCCCAAAGTTTAGCCCCGCCCCCCGCTTCCGGCCATTTCACATTGCTAGCGGGAGGCACTGGCAACAGTGCCTCCCAAACACATTACAGGCAGTATTTTCGTAAATCCAAAAGATTAAAATAATGTAAAGACTATAAAGCAGATAGTTATGACACAGAATATGTGTCATAATTGTCTTCTTTACATTATTTTACTCATTAATGACAGGGGAGGCACTGCCTCCCCTGCCTCCCCTGACTGCACGTTCCTGGTATTTGCATACAAAATGTTATGCTACAATGTATTCCAGCCATATACTGTAACAGTTGCAATTACACACTGAATATAGCCCTGTCACATATCATTTAAATCTGCATAAATCATTTTTACAGCTCAAATCTTTTTTTTTTTTTTCTTAAGTGTCAAAATGTTTTGAAAAGTGTTTATTTGTTACAAATGTGCTTGGGTTGGTATTTTTAGTGGTATCCGTTTGGATGGTCAACCATGTTATGGTCGACAGTCATTAGGTCGACCACTATTGGTCGCCATTGACATGGTCGACATGGACACATGGTCGACACATGAAAAGGTCAACATGAGTTTCTCTGACGTCCTAAGTGGATGCTGGGACTCCGTAAGGACCATGGGGATTAGCGGCTCCGCAGGAGACTGGGCACAACTAAAGAAAGCTTTAGGACTACCTGGTGTGCACTCTAGCTCCTCCCACTAAGACCCTCCTCCAGACCTCAGTTAGATTCTTGTGCCCGGCTGAGCTGGATGCACACTAGGGGCTCTCCTGAGCTCCTAGAAAGAAAGTATATTTTAGGTTTTTTATTTTACAGTGAGATCTGCTGGCAACAGACTCACTGCAGCGAGGGACTAAGGGGAGAAGAAGCGAACCTACCTAACTGGTGGTAGCTTGGGCTTCTTAGGCTACTGGACACCATTAGCTCCAGAGGGATCGACCGCATGGAACCGGCCATTGATGTTCGGTCCCGGAGCCGCGCCGCCGGCCCCCTTACAGAGCCAGAAGCAAGAAGTGTTCCGGAAAATCGGCGGCAGAAGACTTCAGTCTTCACCAAGGTAGCGCACAGCACTGCAGCTGTGCGCCATTGCTCCTCATGCACACCTCACACTCCGGTCACTGATGGGTGCAGGGCGCTGGGGGTGGGGGGGCGCCCTGAGCAGCAATATAAACACCTTGCCTGGCAAAATCATCACAATATATAGCCCCAGAGGCTATATATGTGATAAATACCCCTGCCAGAATCCATAAAAAAGCGGGAGAAAAGTCCGCGAAAAAGGGGCGGAGCTATCTCCCTCAGCACACTGGCGCCATTTTCTCTTCACAGTGCAGCTGGAAGACAGCTCCCCAGGCTCTCCCCTGTAGTTTTCAGGCTCAAAGGGTTAAAAAGAGAGGGGGGGCACTAAATTTAGGCGCAATATTGTTTATACAAGCAGCTATTGGGGGAAAAATCACTCAGTTATAGTGTTAATCCCTGCATTATATAGCGCTCTGGTGTGTGCTGGCATACTCTCTCTCTGTCTCCCCAAAGGACTTTGTGGGGTCCTGTCCTCAGTCAGAGCATTCCCTGTGTGTGTGCTGTGTGTCGGTACGGCTGTGTCGACATGTGGGATGAGGAAGGTTACGTGGAGGTGGAGCAGAGGCCGATAAATGGGATGTCGCCCCCTGTGGGGCCGACACCAGAGTGGATGGATAGGTGGAAGGTATTAACCGACAATGTCAACTCCTTACATAGAAGGCTGGATGACGTAAAACAGCTGTGGGACAGCCGGCTTCTCAGCCCGCGCCTGCCCAGGCGTCTCAAAGGCCATCAGGGGCTCAAAAAAGCGCCCGTTACCTCAGATGGCAGACACAGATGTCGACACGGAGTCTGACTCCAGTGTCGACGAGGTTGAGACATATCCACAATCCACTAGGAACATCCGTTACATGATCTCGGCAATGAAAAATGTGTTACGCATTTCTGACATGAACCCAAGTACCACATAAAAGGGGTTTTATTTTTGGGGAGAAAAAGCAGCCAGTGTTTTGTTCCCCCATCAGATGAATGAATGAAGTGTGTAAAGTAGTGTGGTTTCCCCCGATAAGAAACTGGTAATTTCTAAAAAGTTACTGATGGCGTACCCTTTCCCGCCAGAGGATAGGTCACGTTGGGAGATATCCCTTAGGGTGGATAAGGCGCTCACACGTTTGTCAAAAAAGGTGGCACTGCCGTCTTAGGATACGGCCACCTTGAAGAAGCCTGCTGATAAAAAGCAGGAGGCTATCCTGAAGTCTGTATATACACACTCAGGTTATATACTGAGACCTGCAATTGCCTCAGTATAAATAGTGCTGCTGCAGCGTGGTCTGATACCCAGTCAGATAATATTAATACTCTAAGACAGGGATAATAGTTTGCTAACATAGAGCATATTAAAGACGTCGTCTTAGATATAAAGGATGCACAGAGGGATATTTGCCGGCTGGCATCCAGAATTAATGCAATGTCCATTCTGCCAGGAAGGTATTAGAAACCCGGCAGTGGACAGGTGATGCTGCCTATAAAAGGCACATGGTGATTCTGCCTTATAAGGGTGAGGAATTGTTTGGGGATGGTCTCTGGGACCTCGTATCCACAGCAACAGCTGGGAAGAAAATTTTTTACCTCAGGTTTCCTCACAGCCTAAGAAAGCACTGTATTTTCAGGTACAGTCCTTTCGGCTTCAGAAAAGCAAGCGGGTCAAAGGCGCTTCCTTTCTGCACAGAGACAAGGGAAGAAGGAAAAAGCTGCACCAGCAGCCAGTTCCCAGGATCAAAAATCTTCCCCCGCTTCCTCTGAGTCCACCGCATGACGTTGGGGCTCCACAGGTGGAGACAGGTGCGGTAGGGGCGCGTCTCTGGAACTTCAGGGACCAGTGGGCTTGCCCACAGGTGGATCCCTAGGTTCTGCAAATAGTATCACAGGGATACAGGCTGGAGTTCGAGGCGACTCCCCCTCGCCGTTACCTCACATCAGCCTTGCCTGCTGCCCTCGGAGAAAGGTAGTACTGGCGGCAATTCACAAGCTGTACTTCCAGCAGGTGAAATCAAGGTACCCCTCCATCAACAAGGCCGGGGTTACTATTCCAAAATGTTGTGGTACCGAAACCAGTTGGTTCGGTGAGACCCATTCTAAAATTGAAAGCCTTGAACACTTATATACGAAGGTTCAAGTTCAAAATGGAATCGCTCAGGGCGATTATTGCAAGCCTGGAGAATTTCATGGTATCACTGGACATCAAGGATGCTTACCTGCATGTCCCTATTTACCCTCTTCACCAGGAGTACCTCAAAATTGTGGTACAGGATTGTCATTACCAATTCCAGACGTTGCCGTTGGTCTGTCCCCGGCACCGAGGTATTTACCAAGGTAATGGCCGAAATAATTATCCCGTACTTGGACGATCTCCTTATAAAGGCGAGGTCCAGGGAGCAGTTGTTCGGCGGAGTAGCACTATCTCGGGAAGTGCTACAACAGCACGGCTGAATTCTGAATATTCCAAAGTCGCAGCTGGTTCCTACGACGCGTCTACTGTTCCTGGGTATGGTTCTGGACACAGAACAGGATAAAAAGGGTTTCTCCCGGAGGAGAAGTTCAAGGAGTTGTCGTCTCTAGACAGAGACCTCCTAATACGTATACAGGTGTCAGTGCATAAATGCACGTGAGCCCTGGGAAGGATGGTACAGTAGCTTCTTACGAAGAAATTCCATTCGCCAGGTCCCATGCAAGGATTTTCCAGTGGGATCTGTTGGACAAGTGGTCCGGGTCGCATCTTCAGATGCATCGGCGGATAACCCTGTCTCCAAGGGCCAGGGTGTCGCTGTTGTGGTGGCTGCAGAGTGCTCATCTTCTAGGGGGCCGCAGATTCGGCATACAGGACTGGGTCCTGGTGACCACGGATGCCAGCCTTCGAGGCTGGGGGGCAGTCACACAGGGAAGAAACTTCCAAGGCTATGGAAAAGTCAGGAGACTTCCCTACACATAAATATTCTGGAACTAAGGGCCATTTACAATGCCCTAAGTCGGCTAGACCCCTGCTTCAACACCGGCCGGTGCTGATCCAGTCAGACAACATCACGGCGGTCGCTCATGTAAACCGACAGGGCGGCACAAGAAGCAGGATGGCGATGGCAGAAGCCACAAGGATTCTCCGATGGGCGGAAAATCATGTGTTAGCACTGTCAGCAGTGTTCATTCCCGGAGTGGACAACTGAGAAGCAGACTTTCTCAGAAGACACGACCTCCACCCGGGAGAGTGGGGACTTCATCCAGAAGTTTTCCAAATGATTGTACACCGTTGGGAAAGGCCACAGGTGGACATGATGGCGTCCCGCCTCAACAAAAAGCTACAAAGATATTGCGCCAGGTCAAGGGACCCTCAGGCGATAGCTGTGGATGCTCTGGTAACACCGTGGGTGTACCAGTCGGTGTATGTGTTCCCTTCTCTGCCTCTCTTACCCAGGGTAATAAGAATAATAAGAAGGAGAGGAGTAAGAACTATACTCATTGTTCCGGGTTGGCCAAGAAGAGCTTGGTAACCAGAACTCCAAGAAATGATCTCAGAGGACCCATGGCCTCTGCCGCTCAGACAGGACCTGCTGCAGCAAGGGGCCTGTCTGTTCCAAGACGTACCGCGGCTGCGTTTGACGGTATGGCGGTTGAACGCCGGATCCTGAAGGAAAAGGGCATTCCGGAGGAAGTTATCCCTACGCTATTTAAAGCTAGGAAAGAAGTGAACGCAAACCATTATCACCGCATATGGTGGAAATATGTTGCGTGCTGTGAGGCCAGGAAGGCCCCAAAGGAGAAATTTCAGCTAGGTCGATTTCTGCACTTTCTACAGTCAGAGGTGACTATGGGCCTAAAATTGGGTTCCATGAAGGTCCAGATTTCGGCTCTATCGATTTTCTTCCAAAATAGAACTGGCTTCACTGCCTGAAGTTCGGACTTTTGTTAAGGGAGTGCTGCATAGTCAGCCCCCGTTTGTGCCTCAAGTGGCACCGTGGGATCTCAACGTGGTGTTGGATTTCCTGAAGTCGCATTGGGTTGAGCCACTTAAATCCGTGGATCTACAATACCTCACGTGGAAAGTGGTCATGATGTGGGCCGTGGCGTCGGCCAGGCGTGTATCAGAATTGGCGGCTTTGTCATACAAAAGCCCTTATCTGTATTTTATATGGATAAGGCGGAATTGAGGACTCGTTCCCAATTCCTTCCTAAGGTGGTATCAGTTTTTCATGTGAACCAACCTATTGTGGTGCCTGCGGCTACTTGGGACTTGGAGGATTCCAAGTTACTGGACGTAGTCAGGGCCCTGAAAAGTATATGTTTCCAGGACGGCTGGAGTCAGGAAAACTGACTCGCTATTTATCATGTATGCACCCAACAAGCTGGGTGCTCCTGCTTCTAAGCAGACTATTGCTCGCTGCATCTGTAGCACGATTCAACTTGCACATGCTGCGGCTGGACTGCCGCACCCTAAATCTGTAAAAGCCCATTCCACGAGGAAAGTGGGCTCTTCTTGGGCGGCTGCCCGAGGGGTCTCGGCTTTACAACTTTGCCGAGCTGTTACTTGGTCGGGTTTAAACATTTTTGCAACAGTCTACAAGTTTGATACCCTGGCTGAGGAGGACCTAGAGTTTGCTCATTCGGTGCTGCAGAGTTATCCGCACTCTCCCGCCCGTTTGGGAGCTTTGGTATAATCCCCATGGTCCTTACGGAGTCCCAGCATCCACTTAGGACGTCAGAGAAAATAAGATTTTACTCACCGGTAAATCTATTTCTCGTAGTCCGTAGTGGATGCTGGGCGCCCATCCCAAGTGCGGATTGTCTGCAATACTTGTTTATAGTTATTGCCTAACTAAAGGGTTATTGTTGAGCCATCTGTTGAGAGGCTCAGTTATATTTCATACTGTTAACTGGGTATAGTATCACGAGTTATACGGTGTGATTGGTGTGGCTGGTATGAGTCTTACCCGGGATTCAAAATCCTTCCTATTTGTGTCAGCTCTTCCGGGCACAGTATCCTAACTGAGGTCTGGAGGAGGGTCTTAGTGGGAAGAGCCAGTGCACACCAGGTAGTCCTAAAGCTTTCTTTAGTTGTGCCCAGTCTCCTGCGGAGCCGCTAATCCCCATGGTCCTTACGGAGTCCCAGCATCCACTACGGACTACGAGAAATAGATTTACCGGTGAGTAAAATCTTATTTTTTCTCTTTTTTTTTCTTTTGTGGAACTTTTCCATACTTTACCGTTCCCAATCGTAGTCAACGTGGATCGTAATGTGTGCCGAGCACAGCAAGGCGCCTTGCCCGAAGCATGGCGAGCACTAATTGGGGTTCCCCATCACTTTACACAGAAAACTACACCAAAAAAAAACTAAAAAAAAACTCATGTCGACCATTTGTCCATGTTGACCATGCCAATGTCGACCAATAGTGGTCGACCTAATGACTGTCGACCATAACATGGTCAACCATTCATACCGGAACCATTTTTAGTTGGGGTGCTGATGACTTTATAAAATGACCGTGGGGCCTGGCATTCATCTTTAAGGCATGTGTGAGATCACTGCGTATTACAGTGCGGGCACAAGTCACAGCATAAAATTTATAACAAAATGGCAGAGTATCACTGCATATTATGACGCACATATTGTAGTACATTATCATGACTTTACATCACTTCTGACATTCTAATAAACAAGTCTATTTAACATACAGTGCTGCTATAGTGTATTTCTGTGGAGACCTCATGCATGTGCAATGGTGATTCTTGCACTATAGTGTTTTAATGGACACCTCACGCATGCGCAATGGTGATTTTTAAAAGCGACATCTGGTGGATGATCGCTGGTATTACACTCACCGGTAACGCCATACGCCACGCCACACACCATGCTAAGCTCTATGCACCACCCTGCGACAGCGCGCTACCTTGCGACCAGGCACACTGCGACTCCATGATTGGGACAAACACCATAGATGGTATAGAGGAGCGAGGCTCCATCTGTTATGAGCCACGGCTGTGGCTCATTCCTGTTTTGCATTTTGGTTATGTATTTTATGTTATACTTCTGTTTCTGTTCCCCATGGGTGTCATGGGGTGTTCGGAGCCCACCCTTAAGGAGAGGGTACTGTTATGAACCACAGGTAGTGGTTCATTCCTATTTTATGTTTATAGTTCTCTTGCAGGCCAGGATTTCCCTTTGCTCTGGTTTAGAAAATTCTTGTTAGCTGCCGGTGGTGAGTCTGTGTAATTGCAGCCTGTTTCCATGTGTTTGGTCTCACCTGTCTGCTAATTGCATCTTGTCAGTTTGGAGTCGTGCAACAGGGCAGCTGCACGACATAATTAATTAGGGCTCTGTTATATTCTGGCTCAGTGCAATACACAGATGCCGGTGATAGTTCTTGAGTTCTGAGCTAGTTCCTGTCCAGTTCCTGAGCTCCTGTCTAGCAGTTTCTGTCTAGCTGCTTCCAGCCTTGATCCAGTGTCTGATCCAGTGTCCGATCCAGTGTCCGATCCCGTGTCCTGCCGTGAAGCGTTCCTGTCCAGAAGTCCTGTGGCTTTGTCTGTGCCTGGTCGAGTATCTGGCTTCTTGGTGTCCACCGGTCTGTCATTTGGGATTCTGCCTGTCCTCCGGTTCTGAGAGCCTGTGTCGGCTACATTGGGGGTTCCTGTCCATTTGCCAGTATTTGTACCTGTTCCGTGAGTAGCGGCTTTGCCGCGTCCGTCGGCCTAGGCCGCTGTATTCTTTGGTTATATTTGTTACTGGTGTTTTGCAGAGGGTTCTACATATGCTGTCACCGCCGGTACACAACAGTATTGTGTCGGCGTGTGGACAGCATTTCCTTTGTTGTTCTTTTCCTTTGGCGGTGTGCCGCACATATATTTAGTTTTAGGGTTGTTAGTAGCCCCTAGCCTTCTGTTTGCTTTAGTTAGAAGTCCCCTTGTTATTATCCTGTCTCGGTTCACGCCTTGTCTCACTCTAAGACCTGGGGGCATCGGAGTTGGGCAGACCTAATCCGCCCTTGAAACGCGGCTACCGTGGGCCCAAGAAACCATAGCCACGCAGGCGTGAACTGACCACACGGGTGAAACAATGGAGGTAGGCTGCTAGGGGCTATTTCCATACCACACCTTATTTCAGCGCCACGTTATGGTGCTCTGGACTCACTACGCAACATCTCTCTTGGAACGTAACATTATCACCGGCCATACAACAAAAAAGAAACAAAGCTAAATAGTAGTTTTTTCTTTTTTGGTCCAGTGTCTTGTCTAGAATCCAGTCCTGTCTAGAACTCCGTGTTTAGAATCCAGTCCGGTGTTTAGAATCCAGTCCTCTCTAGAATCCAGTTCTGTCTAGAATTCAGTGTGCAGAATCCAGTCCGGTGTTTAGAATCCAGTCCTGTCTAGAATTCAGTGTGTAGAATCCAGTCCGGTGTTTAGAATCCAGTCCTGTCTAGAATTCGGTGTGCAGAACCCAGTCCAGTGTCTAGAATCTTGTCTAAGAATCTTGTCTAGAATCTTGTCTTAGAATCGTGTCTGGAATCGTGTCTAGAATCTTGTCTAAGAATCTTGTCTAGAATCTTGTCTTAGAATCGTGTCTAGTCTTGTCTTGTCTAGTTTGAAATCCTCCTATGCCTACTATGCAAGCCCTGCAAGCATCTCTCTCAGCCCTGAACTCTGCTTTCAGTGCTTTGAAACCTGAGCGGCTGGAAGTTTTGCAGCAATCCTTAAAGCAACTGCAAAACCTTCTGACCAAAATTTTGCTTATTTTGCCAGAAGTTGTTGAGAGTTTATCCTCTAGAGAGACTCTTGTTCACAGTATGGTGACAAGTGAATCCTCAGGTTTAATTGAAGAGAAAAGGTTTAAAAGTTTTCCGCGGCCCAGGCTCTCAGAAGAGGATCATCTGCGTCGCAGAAACTTAAATTTATGCCTATATTGTGGGGGTTTAGGCCACTATCTGCAGACCTGTGAATTGCGCAAGCCAAAGTGTGGCGACAAGTCCTGCCCTCTGGCCAAGTTGAGTCAGGATACAAGACCTACTCCTGTCTCTACTGTGGCAGAGGTACTTGTCACACAACCCACACTAAAAAGCACTCTGTCCTATAATTGGGGTCCTTGGGCTAGGGAGCCCCATTATAGATTCAGGAACCAAAGGAGAATGTTTCTCTCCTCTCTTGATTTTCCTGTTGAAGCAGAGTTGCAAACCCCTGGAGCGGTGCCCGATGCCCGGGGTCCTGGAGCGGTACCCGATGCCCGGGGTCCTGGAGCGGTACCCAATGCCCGGGGTCCTGGAGCGGTACCCGATTCCCGGGGTCCTGGAGTGGTACCCGATGCCCAGAGTCCTGGAGCGGTACCCGATGCCCAGAGTCCTGGAGCGGTACCCGATGCCCAGAGTCCTGAAGCGGTACCCGATGCCCAGAGTCCTGGAGCGGTACCCGATGCCCAGAGTCCTGGAGCGGTACCCGATGCCCAGAATCCTGGAGCGGTACCCGATGCCCAGAGTCCTGGAGCGGTACCCGATGCCCAGAGTCCTGGAGCGGTACCCGATGCCCAGAGTCCTGGAGCGGTACCCGATGCCCAGAATCCTGGAGCGGTACCCGATGCCCAGAGTCCTGGAGCGGTACTCGATGCCCAGAGTCCTGGAGCGGTACCCGATGCTCTGGGTCATAGAGGGACATCGAATATAATAGCTCAGGTGTCAATACCAGAAGGGGTCTCAGAAGCTGTTACCCCAGGTAGAGACTTGAAAAGCACAACCCCAGAAAGGGTATCTAAAACCATAGTTCTAGAAGGGAACTTGAGAAGCAAAACCCCAGAAGGGATCTTTGAAGTAATATCCCCAAGTGGGGTCTCGAGAGACACAGTTCCAGAGAAGGGTCTAGAGGTCACTTCCCCAGGAAAGGACTCAAGAGGCATAGCTTTAGTGGAGGTTCTAAAGATTATAGCTTCAGCAAAAGTCCCGGAGGTCATAATCCCGGGAGAAGTTTCGATAATTATCGACTCAGAGAGGGAGGCTGACGGCCCGGTCCCAGAGAGGGAGGCTGACGGCCCGGTCCCAGAGAGGGAGGCTGACGGCCCGGTCCCAGAGAGGGAGGCTGACGGCCCGGTCCCAGAGAGGGAGGCTGACGGCCCGGTCCCAGTAAAAGAATCCGAGGCCACTGCCCCAGCGGGGTTCCCGAAGGCCACTGCCCCAGCGGGATTCCCGAAGGCCACTGCCCCGGGTGGGGTTCCGAGGGCCACTGCCCCGGGTGGGGTTCCGAGGGCCACTGCCCCGGGTGGGGTTCAGAAAGTCACAGCCTCGAGAAAGGTCTGTAATGACTTGGTCACAGTGAAGCACTCCAGCCAGTCAGCACAAAAATCACAGCCTATTACCATTGCTACTGGATGTGCTTTCCTGTCTTCTCCCTACAGGAAATCTTCTAAAGTTTCAGTACCTAGGGGAATGGAACCAATCTATGGTCTGTTCTCAGATTCTGAAACTGATGAGGTTTCTTATATGCCGGGGCACTCTGGTAGTAGAGGGAAGAAGCATCTGATTGCTCGACCTATATGTTTTGAAGTTTGAGCCAGAGATTTCTTCCTTTCCTGGTGTCGCCAAGCAGGCACAGGGTAAAAAGAAGAAAAAGAAATATTGCTGACTCTTGCCTTGTGTAAAAAAAAAAAAAAAAAAGATTTTTTTTTCTTGTCTTGTGTCCAGTGGCCACCGTCAACGGGGGGGCACTGTTACAAGCTGTTGCCACAGCTTGTTTCTGTTTCTTGTCTTAGTCTGTTTGTCCAGTGTCAGGTTTATTGATGTATACCTTGTTTTGGAAAACCTGAATTTTGGGGTCCGTTGACCCCTCCTCAAGGGGGGGTACTGTTATGAGCCACGGCTGTGGCTCATTCCTGTTTTGCATTTTGGTTATGTATTTTATGTTATACTTCTGTTTCTGTTCCCCGTGGGTGTCATGGGGTGTTCGGAGCCCACCCTTAAGGAGAGGGTACTATTATGAACCACAGGGAGTGGTTCATTCCTATTTTATGTTTATAGTTCTCTTGCAGGCCAGGATTTCTCTTTGCTCTGGTTTAGAAAATTCTTGTTTGCTGCCGGTGATGAGTTTGTGTAATTGCAGCCTGTTTCCATGTGTTTGGCCTCACCTGTCTGCTAATTGCATCTTGTCAGTTTGGAGTCGTGCAACAGGGCAGCTGCACGACATAATTAATTAGGGCTCTGTTATATTCTGGCTCAGTGCAATACACAGACGCCGGTGATAGTTCTTGAGTTCTGAGCTAGTTCCTGTCCAGTTCCTGAGCTCCTGTCTAGCAGTTTCTGTCTAGCTGCTTCCAGCCTTGATCCAGTGTCTGATCCAGTGTCTGATCCAGTGTCTAATCCAGTGTCCTGCCGTGAAGCGTTCCTGTCCAGAAGTCCTGTGGCTTTGTCTGTGCCTTGTCGAGTATCTGGCTTCTTGGTGTCCACCGGTCTGTTGTTTGGGATTCTGCCTGTCCTCCGGTTCTGAGAGCCTGTGTCGGCTACATTGGGGGTTCCTGTCCGTTTGCCAGTATTTGTACAGGTTCCGTGAGTAGCGGCTTTGCCGCGTCCGTCGGCCTAGGCCGCTGTATTCTTTGGTTATATTTGTTACTGGTGTTTTGCAGAGGGTTCTGCATATGCTGTCACCGCCGGTACACAACAGTATTGTGTCGGCGTGTGGACAGCATTTCCTTTGTTGTTCTTTTCCTTTGGCGGTGTGCCGCACATATATTTAGTTTTAGGGTTGTTAGTAGCCCCTAGCCTTCTGTTTGCTTTAGTTAGAGGTCCCCTTGTTATTATCCTGTCTCGGTTCACGCCTTGTCTCACTCTAAGACCTGGGGGCATCGGCGTTGGGCAGACCTAATCCGCCCTTCAAACGCGGCTGCCGTGGGCCCAAGAAACCATAGTCACGCAGGCGTGAACTGACCACACGGGTGAAACAATGGAGATAGGCTGCTAGGGGCTATTTCCATACCACACCTTATTTCAGCGTCACGTTCTGGTGCTCAGGACTCACTACGCAACATCTCTTTTGTTCTGAGCACCAGGAACGTAACACCATCTGTATGTGCCTAACCAAGTGTTCTAGAAGGACTAAGTTTGGAAACACTGATCTAATTAATCAAAGGTAGTTTTTAAACAGTATCCCGAGTCACACCTTTTTAGCAGATTTAGGGCATATATATTAATAATCATGAAACTGCCACAATTATTATTATTATTTTTTTAAATATTTTTATTGAAGCATCATCATGTCAGTTCAACAACATCGTAACAATCAGTTGTAACATTTTCGAAAGATAGGTCCATTAACATACAATAGTACGAAGCGTGAGTTGTTGTTGTATCAATGAATAAAACGTTTTCACATTAATGGTGTGAAGCACACTTGTAATCACAAACCCACGCTAAGTGAGGATAAAAGTCACATCAAATATAATCAAGGTCAATGTCTGCCGTGCCACCAGTGCATGGCCGGATTAACAATGGGGCGGATGGAGCTGCAGCTCCAGGCCCCCCATTGAAAACAGGCCAAAAGAGTCTCCTGCAATGCAGCCAGCCAGCGATGACAGGAGAAATACCTTTCTCCTGTCATCTCTCATCAACAGCATACACCTCCGCCCCGGCCAAGGCTCCACCTACACCCTCCGCTCTGCCTTCAGTGCAGTGTGCACATCCGACCCCATGTTACCTGAAGCTCAGATCACGTCTGTGCTAAGCTCCGCCCAAACCGCGATAAGCTCCGCCCCCTGGACGTTCTGCAGCTGTGCTCCCTCTCCTCTCCCATGCCATCTGATCCAAGGCTCTGTCCCCGGACAGTAAGTTCCACTCACTGCTCCACTCCTTCCAGCCCACACTGAGCCTGGAGCCACCCCCATTCCCCCTGGAAGCATGAAGCTCCGCCCACAGGTCCGATTAGCTCCGCCCCCTGGGCAGTCAGTGGCTTTGTCCATTTTCCTGGCTTCTGAAGTCATGAAAATTCAGCTGCTGCTGTCAGTCAGCCAGTGTGCAGAGGCGGATTAAGGTTCAGTGGGGCTTGGACACTTACATGAGGGGGCCCCTATTGCTTAAAGTGTGTAAAAAAAAATATTATATATATATATATATATATATATATGATATGGCAGGGCTGTATGTAGCAGGATGCCAAGTGTGCCACACAGCGCAGTTTGTGTTTGCCTGGAGGTGGCACTCGGAACTAGCAGTCGCAGCAATGTCTATTTTGCCGGGCCTGCCACCAGCAAACCAGCGACGGTTGTCTCCAGGCAACGACGCGCATGCGCAATGTGGCCACCGCACATGCGCAGTTCTGACCCGTTCGCACCACAGCGATGAACCGCTGCGTGCGAACGGGTCGGAATGACCCCCTAAGATGTTGTCTGTATTATACGTATTATACTAAACATTTAATCACACAAAGGTTGAAAATGAAGAATATTTTCAGAGTGCAATTTCAATGTACAAGGGGTAGAGCTTTCAAAGGCATAATTGTTCTTTGCCATAAACATTAAAGGTAATAAAAAAATTGTTAGCTATCTCTAATAATAATATAATAATAATAATAATAATAAACACAAAAGTCTGAATAAAAGTTAATACTTGCATGGTGAAGTCTATTTAACTAGTATTGTAATGGTATTTGCACTGCCTAATTACTTGATTTATAATCGCTATCTCAGGATGGCAATGACAATTTAAATTTGTTTTTGTTTTAATATATTTTTATATCTAAAGATTTTTTTGAGGTTTTTTTTATAATCTTAAAGATTTTTTTTTACATTTTATTTGTATTTTTTAATTAAAAAATAAAACTGAGAGCCCAAACCAGCTCATGCATGAACATCTGCAATGCAGTAAGTTAAGGTGCATACACGCTGTACGATAAAACAGACGATATTGCTACTTTTCACCTTTCTGAGCAATATCATTTGTGATATCGCACAGTGTGTATGCTGCATGCGCCGGTTGATGCGTGCTCCTGGGGGTTGTTAATGACCCTCGCTGTCGGCCGTGCATGCAGCTCAATTTGGACTTATCGTCCAAAGTTGCAAGCATGGCCCGGGCACGGCATGATGTCACTGTGCAATATCGCATAGTGTGTATGCCCATGTCGGGTGGCCTGGGCGTGGAGGGAACATAATGTGCGATGTTGCTCATTGAGCGCATCGCACAGTTTGTACGGGGCTTTAAACCTTACCGCCCTGGTCCAGTATTGCCATTCCAGCTCTTTAATTTTCTAAAAAGACGGCAGCTAAGAAGGCAGTTAATTTATTAATTTAATACAGTGCTATAAATGTGGGATGAACACTTACATAAATATGGCAATAACAGTGAACAATTTTGGATTTTTTTCTTTTTTTATTAATTTAAACTACTCTAGCACTCAATAAAAGTCAAACAATACAGATCGCCCCTTTCACAAAAAAAACACAACTTTTTTCTTGTTATAGCTCCACTATAAGGTAGTTGAAGGTGTGCACCAGTTATGCCCTCCATAGCAATAGCCACACCCACAGCACAGGCCACACCCTCTGTAGACCACAGACCCACCGTACTGGTCACACCCCGACATCAGTCATTCTGCTGCAGCAATTGTCCCAGCCCCCACAGCGGCACACAATAGGCCCTTCATAAATCTCAGCTCCAGGCCCATGTGGACCTTAATCTGGCACTGCACCAGTGCCCCGCCACTCCCCCCCGCCACCTCCCAACCACAACATATTTAGTGTAAAACACCCCAATCGAGATCAAGTATTAATTAAGATGTAATATTACAGAGGGATTGGAGGGTCATTAGCGGCCACCTGTGACATATACCAAATTGTATCTTTAAAGCTATTGTGAATTTGGGTCCGTAATGGAAGTGACAAGGTCGCTATATACGACTCCCACATTAGAAAGAACTTCTCAACTTTGGTCTCCCTTTCCAGCACTACCTCCACCCACTGACTGCCACAATTATTAACACTCTGTTTCGCGTTGGATATTTTCATTTGTATATCATCTGAAGGTGGTGTAAACTAATGTGGCCAAACTCTGAAAAGCTTTGCTTTTCAAGGTTTAGTACATAAGAGTCAAATCGTAGTCTCTATTGATAATAATGGGGACTGTGGGGGCGATTCAGAGATGGATGCAGCCGTGCATCTGTACAAACTATAAAATTATGCAGAAACTTCAGTTTCTACATAAATAAATAAAAAAAATTGCATACATAAGCCGCTTAAGGTGTGTACACACGGTGAAACTTTTGCTTGCGATTTTGACTATATAGTCAAAATCGCAAGGAAAGTTAGTGCAGATCGTAAGGTGAGAGTCACCTTGCGATCCTGATGCGATACCGAAGCGTGGTCTCGCGAGGTCGGTATCGCAAGCCTAGATAGACTGTGCAGGCAAGTTAATTTTGACTATCTAGTATAAAAATATAGTGAAAATTGACAGTTAGCTAAAATCGCATATAGCCAGTATCGCAAGCACAGTCATCTAGGCCTGCAATACCGACCACAGTCCATATCGCACAGTGAGAATCGGGCATACCCGAAATCTCACCGTGTGTACACACCTTTAGATACTCCCAGTAGCAACATGACAGTCAGCAGCCTACACATGAATCTGTGACAAAACTGAGGTATTCAGTGCTCCCCAGCCGCACTCTCTCTTACCTGCGCCACACTCTGAGGTGCTGTCCATCATCTGCTAGACTGTCTGGCGTCCTGCACTGTCTCCATTACCAGTTCTCTCAGGCCTGCCAGCAGTTGTCAGTCTCCACTACTCCACGCCGGCAGTTCCCTCCAAAACTAGTCATGGACGGAGCCATGACAATTCTGATCAGCTGACGGCCCAGAGTCCAATCAGGACCCATTTCAGTCATGTGATCACCACCACCAATCAGCAGCAAGCCAGGAGCATAAATCCTGAATACCAGCACAGGCAAATCGCCATTGCTTTGTTGTCTATCAACCTGAGCTCCAGACTCTCCTGTTGAATTCAAAACTAGTGCAGTTTCTATCTCTAGCACTCCCGGGCTTGCTGAGCTACCCAGTTCAGCTGCTTAGCTCACCATCATAGCATATCCAGACTCACCAGTACAGCTAATCCCATTGATCCTGGAGGACTGCTCAGTTCATCATTGCAGCATTTCCAATTCTCTGGTACAGCCTATCAAAGCGTTCCTGAAGCACTGCCCTGCAACTCCATTGCAGCATTTCCAATTCATTGGTACAGCCTATCGCAGCATTCCTGAAGAGCTGCTCCTGAAATCCATTGCAGCATTACCAAATTTGCTGGTACAGCTAATCCCAGCGTTCCTGTAAAGCTGCTCCTGCAAATCCGTTGCAGCATTTCCAAATTCACTGGTTAATCTTATCCCAGTGATTGTGAACCTTCAGTGTTATGAACTTCCCAGCTATTCGAATGCACTTGTAACTCATCACCCCAGTATTCCAGTTTCCCATATAGCTGGTACCACATCACCAACTCAATTTACCTGATACAGCATCCAGTTAGGTGTTCCAACTTTGCCAAACTGCCACATCTATGAATGAGTAGATCCTGTGTTAAGCCAGCACAATTCTGTCCTAAGGTCCCAAACCAAAACCTAGCAGCTCAACCTAATCCGGATTCACAAACAACCCTATCTGTGACAGTAAGCACTGGCCCAATGGTTCCAGCAGGCTGTGCTGGTCTAAGCACAGACGTGCTATAGGCTATTGCAGTCCGTCTGGAAAAACTTGAGACTATACAGCAACAGATGGTAAAAAGTCTACAGGATCTCTCTGTTCATCAAGATGGATTCCAGGCAACCTTGGCAACTTCTTCACCCCAGTCTGCTGCTTGTGACCCAGCACTGAATCCTTCTATGCCATAGGTTCTCAAACTCGGTCCTCAGGACCCCACACAGTGCATGTTTTGCAGGTCTCCACACAGATCACAAGTGAAATAATTAGCTCCACCTGCGGACCTTTTAAAATGTGTCAGTGAGTAATTAATACACCTGTGCACTTGCTGGGCTACCTGCAAAACATGCACTGTGTGGGGTCCTGAGGACCGAGTTTGAGAACCACTGTTCTATGCCATCTAAGGCTATCCGCCTACCTACAACAGAAACATTTGATGGGAACTCTAAACTATGTAGGGGTTTTCTAAATCTGTGTGATGTGCACTTCACTCTTTCTCTAACGTCCTAGTGGATGCTGGGACTCCGTCAGGACCATGGGGAATAGCGGGCTCCGCAGGAGACAGGGCACATCTAAATAAAGCTTTTAGGATCACATGGTGCGTACTGGCTCCTCCCCCTATGACCCTCCTCCAAGCCTCAGTTAGGTTTTTGTGCCCGTCCGAGAAGGGTGCAATCTAGGTGGCTCTCCTAAAGAGCTGCTTAGAAAAAGTTTTTTTAGGTTTAAATCTCAGTGAATCCTGCTGGCAACAGGATCACTGCATCGAGGGACTTAGGGGAGAGATTTCCAACTCACCTGCGTGCAGGATGGATTGGAGTCTTAGGCTACTGGACACTTAGCTCCAGAGGGAGTCGGAACACAGGTCCTCCTGGGGTTCGTCCCGGAGCCGCGCCGCCGATCCCCCTTACAGACGCTGAAGACGGAGGTCCGGAAAGCAGGCGGCAGAAGACTCCTCAGTCTTCATGAAGGTAGCGCACAGCACTGCAGCTGTGCGCCATTGTTGCTACACGTCTCACTGATTCAGTCACGGAGGGTGCAGGGCGCTGCTGGGGGCGCCCTGGGCAGCAATATTAAATACCTTTAGTGGCAAAATAAATACATCACATATAGCCATTAAGGCTATATGTATGTATTTAACCCAGGCCAGTTTTCTTAAAACCCGGGAGAAAAGCCCGCCGAAAAAGGGGCGGAGCTTATTCTCCTCAGCACTCAGCGCCATTTTCCTGCTCAGCTCCGCTGGTGAGGAAGGCTCCCAGGACTCTCCCCTGCACTGCACTACAGAAACAGGGTAACAAAGAGAAGGGGGGCATAATTTGGCGATATTGATATATTAAAAGCGCTTATATCAAAAACAACACCTTCTAGGGTTGTTTATATACATTTATAGCGCTTTTGGTGTGTGCTGGCAAACTCTCCCTCTGTCTCCCCAAAGGGCTAAGAGGGTCCTGTCTTCGATTAGAGCATTCCCTGTGTGGCTGCTGTGTGTCGGTACGTGTGTGTCGACATGTATGAGGACGATGTTGGTGTGGAGGCAGAGCAATTGCCGGTAATGGTGATGTCACCCCCTAGGGAGTCGACACCGGAATGGATGGCTTTAGTTATGGAATTACGTGATAATGTTAGCACATTACAAAAGTCAGTTGACGAAATGAGACGGCCGGAAAACCAGTTAGTACCGGCTCAGGCGTCTCAGACACCGTCAGGGGCTGTAAAACGTCCCTTACCTCAGTCAGTCGACACGGGTACCGACACAGATGAATCTAGTGTCGACGGTGAAGAAACAAACGTATTTTCCAATAGGGCCACACGTTATATGATCACGGCAATGAAGGAGGCTTTGCAGATCTCTGATACTGCTGGTACCTCAAAAAGGGGTATTATGTGGGGGGTGAAAAAACTACCTGTAGCTTTTCCAGAATCAGAGGAATTGAATGACGTGTGTGACGAAGCGTGGGTTAACCCAGATAGAAAACTGCTAATTTCCAAGAAGTTATTGGCATTATACCCTTTTTCACCAGAGGTTAGGGCACGCTGGGAAACACCCCCTAGGGTGGATAAGGCGCTCACACGTTTATCAAAGCAAGTGGCGTTGCCGTCTCCTGATACGGCCGCCCTCAAGGATCCAGCAGATAGGAGGCTGGAAACTACACTGAAGAGTATATACACACATACTGGTGTTATACTGCGACCGGCAGTAGCCTCAGCCTGGATGTGCAGTGCTGGGGTAGTGTGGTTGGATTCTCTGACTGAAAATATTGATACCCTGGATAGGGACAGTATTTTATTGACTCTAGAGCAATTAAAGGATGCTTTTCTTTATATGCGAGATGCTCAGAGGGATATTTGTACTCTAGCATCAAGAGTAAGCGCGATGTCCATATCTGCCAGAAGAAGTTTATGGACGCGACAGTGGTCAGGTGATGCGGATTCCAAAAGGCATATGGAAGTATTGCCATATAAAGGAGAGGAATTATTTGGGGTCGGTCTTTCGGACCTGGTGGCCACGGCAACTGCCGGCAAATCCACTTTTTTACCTCAGACCCCCTCCCAACAGAAAAAGACACCGTCTTTTCAGCCGCAGTCCTTTCGCTCCTATAAAAACAAGCGACCAAAAGGACAGTCTTATCTGCCGCGAGGCAGAGGAAAGGGTAAGAGAGGGCAGCAAGCAGCCCCTGCCCAGGACCAGAAGCCCGCCCCGGGTTCTACAAAGCCATCAGCATGACGCTGGGGCTTTACAAGCGGACTCAGGAGCGGTGGGGGGTCGACTCAAGATTTTCAGCAATCAGTGGGCTCGCTCACAAGTGGACCCGTGGATCCTGCAGATAATATCTCAGGGTTACATGTTGGAGTTCGAAAGGTCTCCCCCTCGCCGGTTCCTAAAGTCTGCTTTACCAACGTCTCCCTCAGAAAGGACGTCGGTTTTGGAAGCCATTCACAAGCTGTATTCTCAGCAGGTGATAGTCAAGGTACCCCTCCTACAACAGGGAAAGGGGTATTATTCCACACTATTTGTGGTACCGAAGCCGGACGGTTCGGTAAGACCTATTCTAAACCTGAAATCCTTGAACCTGTACATACAGAAATTCAAGTTCAAGATGGAGTCACTCAGAGCAGTGATAGCGAATCTGGAAGAAGGGGACTTCATGGTGTCCCTGGACATAAAAGATGCTTATCTGCATGTCCCAATTTACCCCTCACACCAAGGGTATCTCAGGTTCGTGATACAAGACTGTCATTATCAGTTTCAAACGCTGCCGTTTGGTTTGTCCACGGCCCCTCGGGTCTTTACCAAGGTAATGACCGAAATGATGGTTCTTCTACGAAGAAAAGGCGTATTAATTATCCCTTACTTGGACGATCTCCTGATAAGGGCAAAGTCCAGAGAACAGCTGGAAGTCGGTGTAGCACTAACCCAGGTAGTGCTTCAGCAACACGGGTGGATTCTGAATCTTCCAAAATCTCAATTGACCCCGACAACTCGTCTGCTGTTCCTGGGAATGATTCTGGACACGGTTCAGAAAAAGGTGTTTCTCCCGGAGGAGAAAGCAAGGGAGTTATCCGAACTTGTCAGGAACCTCCTAAAACCAGGAACTGTGTCAGTACATCAATGCACAAGAGTCCTGGGAAAGATGGTGGCTTCTTACGAAGCGATTCCATTCGGCAGATTCCATGCACGGACATTTCAGTGGGATCTGCTGGACAAATGGTCCGGATCGCATCTGCACATGCATCAGCGGATAACACTGTCACCAAGAACAAGGTTGTCTCTCCTGTGGCGGTTGCAGAGTGCCCATCTGTTAGAGGGCCGCAGATTCGGCATACAGGACTGGGTCCTGGTGACTACGGATGCCAGCCTACGAGGCTGGGGAGCAGTCACACAGGGAAGAAACTTCCAGGGCATGTGGTCAAACCTGGAGACGTCCCTTCACATAAATATACTGGAGCTAAGAGCGATCTACAATGCTCTAAGCCTGGCAAAATCGCTGCTTCAGGGTCAGCCGGTGTTGATCCAGTCGGACAACATCACGGCAGTCGCCCACGTAAACCGACAAGGCGGCACGAGAAGCAGAAGAGCAATGACAGAAGCTGCAAGGATTCTGCGCTGGGCGGAGAATCATGTCATAGCACTGTCAGCAGTGTTCATCCCGGGAGTGGACAACTGGGAAGCAGACTTCCTCAGCAGACACGACCTTCACCCGGGAGAGTGGGGACTTCATCCAGAAGTCTTCCACATGATTGTGAACCGTTGGGAAAGACCAAAGGTGGACATGATGGCGTCTCGCCTCAACAAAAAATTGGACAGATATTGCGCCAGGTCAAGAGACCCTCAGGCAATAGCTGTGGACGCTCTGGTAACACCGTGGGTGTACCAGTCAGTGTATGTGTTCCCTCCTCTGCCTCTCATACCAAAGGTACTGAGAATTATACGGAAAAGAGGAGTAAGAACAATACTGGTGGCTCCGGACTGGCCAAGAAGAACTTGGTATCCGGAACTTCAAGAGATGCTCACGGAGGATCCATGGCCTCTACCTCTAAGAAGGGATCTGCTTCAGCAGGGACCTTGTATGTTCCAAGACTTACCGCGTCTGCGTTTGACGGCATGGCGGTTGAACGCCGGATTCTAAAAGAAAAGGGCATTCCAGAGGAAGTTATTCCTACCTTGATTAAGGCTAGAAAGGAAGTGACTGTACAACATTATCACCGCATTTGGCGAAAATATGTTGCGTGGTGTGAGGCCAAGAAGGCTCCAACGGAAGAATTTCAATTGGGTCGATTCTTACATTTCCTGCAAGCAGGATTGTCTATGGGCCTAAAATTGGGGTCCATTAAAGTTCAAATTTCGGCCTTATCAATCTTCTTCCAGAAGGAATTGGCATCAGTGCCTGAAGTACAAACTTTTGTCAAAGGTGTACTACATATACAACCCCCAATAGTGCCTCCAGTGGCACCGTGGGATTTGAACGTAGTTTTGAATTTTCTCAAATCTCATTGGTTTGAGCCTCTAAAATCGGTAGATTTAAAATACCTTACATGGAAGGTAACCATGCTATTGGCCCTGGCTTCAGCCAGGAGAGTTTTCAGAGTTGGCGGCTTTATCATACAAAAGCCCATATCTGATTTTCCATTCGGACAGGGCAGAACTGCGGACACGTCCTCATTTTCTCCCTAAGGTGGTTTCGGCTTTTCACTTGAACCAGCCTATTGTGGTGCCTGCGGCTACTAGCGACTTGGAGGACTCCAAGTTACTGGACGTTGTCAGAGCATTAAAAATATATATTTCAAGGACAGCTGGAGTCAGAAAATCTGACTCGTTGTTTATATTGTATGCACCCAACAAGATGGGTGCTCCTGCGTCTAAACAGACGATTGCACGTTGGATCTGTAGCACAATCCAACTTGCACATTCTGTGGCAGGCCTGCCACAGCCTAAATCTGTAAAGGCCCACTCCACAAGGAAAGTGGGCTCATCTTGGGCGGCTGCCCGAGGGGTCTCGGCATTACAACTTTGCCGAGCAGCTACGTGGTCAGGGGAGAACACGTTTGTAAAATTTTACAAATTTGATACTCTGGCTAAGGAGGACCTGGAGTTCTCTCATTCGGTGCTGCAGAGTCATCCGCACTCTCCCGCCCGTTTGGGAGCTTTGGTATAATCCCCATGGTCCTGACGGAGTCCCAGCATCCACTAGGACGTTAGAGAAAATAAGAATTTACTTACCGATAATTCTATTTCTCATAGTCCGTAGTGGATGCTGGGCGCCCATCCCAAGTGCGGATTGTCTGCAATACTTGTACATAGTTATTGTTACAAAGATCGAGTTATTACTATTGTTGTGAGCCATCTTTTCAGAGGCTACTTCGTTTTTTGTTATCATACTGTTAACTGGGTTCAGATCACAAGTTGTACGGTGTGATTGGTGTGGCTGGTATGAGTCTTACCCGGGATTCAAGATCCTTCCTTATTGTGTACGCTCGTCCGGGCACAGTACCTAACTGAGGCTTGGAGGAGGGTCATAGGGGGAGGAGCCAGTACGCACCATGTGATCCTAAAAGCTTTATTTAGATGTGCCCTGTCTCCTGCGGAGCCCGCTATTCCCCATGGTCCTGACGGAGTCCCAGCATCCACTACGGACTATGAGAAATAGAATTATCGGTAAGTAAATTCTTATTTTTACCTGGAAACATTCCCACCTCTAAGGCCAAAGTGGCATTCATTGTATCCCTGTTGTCCGGAAAAGCCTTAGTGTGGGTATATCCTTTATGGCAGAGGTCTGACCTCATACTGAGTGACTACTCTAAATTCCTAGAGTCTTTTGGTGGAATTTTTGACGAACCTGGATGCTCCACGTCTGTCTCCATCAACATAATGAGAATTCATCAAGGCTCCAGAACAGTCGGTCAGTACATCATAGAATTTCAAACTCTGGCATCAGAACTCTGATGGAATAAGGAGGCGTTGACTGCGGCCTTCTGGCACGGGCTCTCTAAAAAGCTTAAGGATGAGCTAGCTTCTCGTAACATGCCTTCCACTCTCAAAGACATTATTGTCTTTGTGCAATAAAAAAATCGACCTATGTCTCTGATAGAGGTCTTTTGAGAAGTCCCATGTTGAACGGATTAGGCCACGCCCAGCTCCTCATCCCAGCTCAACCTTCTCTGACGTTGAGTTTATGCATGTTAACCGTTCTAAGCTCTCAGCAAAGGAGAGGCAACGTCGCCGCCAGATGAATCTATGTACGTACTGCTGTGGGGAGAGTGACCATATACCGACAACCTGTATAAAATGTCCGGGAAAGGGGCATTCCTAGTTTCCAGAGGAGAGTCAAAGCTAGGAATCTTGAGAATCTCTCCAATCAAGAAGGATTCAATCATTTCTGTATCTCTGCAAATTCCTTCCGGAGTTGTGACCGTTCCTGCTCTTCTGGATTCCGGTTTCATTTCAGCGGAAATAGTATCCTGATAATATCGATATTATCTTAAACCATAAAGCTATACCTCTAGATACACTTTTATCGTGGAGCCGCTATGGCCGTTAGACTGAATACACGTGCTACGCACTTTGTACGCTATTTGCGTACAGAGTCCCGTACGTGGTACGTACTTGGCGTCCACACGCCGCGCTGAGTGTACAGAGTATGCACAGCGCGCGCACACACAATTGATAACCTTTAAACCTTATTAGTAATACAATGTAATAATATGGTTACACTTTAAACCTTTATGCAGCAAAGCACTGCAATGATGTTATACCTTAAACCTTAAGTAGCGCTGACGGTATAAAGTACCCGCAGTGCGTACACCTTATCAATACTTATAAACCTTATACAGTTAAATACGCTTTAAACCCTAGCAGGGAAATGAGGACACAACACCGATTTGTAGTTGAAACCACAGGGTTCTAAGGCCACCGTGGATTATTTCAAAAGGTAAAACAGTACAAATTATACACTACAGGCTAACAAGATAAATCTAAACAGAATAATGGCTACAGTCAATGTACATACGTGTGAATAATCGCATGCGCTTCCCGGTCCCGGTCCTCCGCTAATCAGGTTGAAAGTGTTAAGAGTTTGTGATAGTGACCTGGCCGTCAGCTCGCTCTTTATTCAGTAGATCAAAACATAATACAATAGACACTGTGTGCTCTTCTTCCATTGGTTCGGGGGTGGGACATATCCTGTGCACCGGGGACCATTGGTCAGTTCAAGAAGTGGGCGATGGCTAGGACTTGAGATGTGGTTTCTGTTGTTTACATCTGACTTCCCGCCCCATGATCAGTTAAACCCATCACATTAATCATAAATCTGGTATTATTAATACCTTAATGAGGTAATATTTAATAATGTTCTTATTCCCACCAGATCAATGTTTACGTGTCTCTGAACAATATGATCCCACACATGATATGATTATCTATTTCAATCTTCAAGATATACACATATCCACATATTCATATATATATATATATATATATACATATATATACATACGTACACACATACTCCTGCTATTACAATTTGTTAGGAATTATATATTTAATCCTTCACATATATATATCTATATATATATATCTATATATATATATATATATATATATGAACACCTACATTTCCATGGGTTTTAGACTAGGAATGTTAATATATTAAATTTCTATCTGTCTGGTCTTGTTGTGGTTAGCTATTGTTTCTGATTTTCTAAACAGAATCGGTTCCTGGGTATTGTCACTTTGTTTGTTTTTACTTTCAGGTGAGACAATGACAATTCAGTACTCATTGTTTTAAATAGAAACTTGCCTATTTTAGTAAACAAAGGTGTATGCCTTCTTTATAGAATTTCAAAGCTTAGTGTAAATAAGGCCATTGTATTTTAGTCTCTGGGAGTTTTAATTTATGTGTGACTGATTTTCCTGCTATTTAGAAGGGCCAAGCAGACAGTGTGGAATTTTTGCAATATATATATTAAATCTATGATATCTTTGTGGCTTTTCCATGAGAGTACAAATTCCACTGTAATTACTCGTACCACGCTCTAATGCGCAGGACCGTGGGTGCGGCCATATGCAATTTGCGAGTATGTGCACGCATGGCGGAACAAGTGCATGCGCAGCGGGCACGTGTGTGTGTGGTTTGTACGTGATGTGTGTACTGGAATATTTTTCGACTTTGACAATCCCAACTCCAGATTTCCACCAAAGAACTTTTGCAAATAATCCTCCTCTAGGCAGTAGATTGTAGTCCTATACCCCACAGGACTATTTCCCAAGAAACCTGCAATCTGTCTCTTCATGTAGTGGTTCTGCATTCTGAAGCCCTGTCTCTCCTGTTCATTCCTAAAGCATCACAGCCAGTTGTTCTCAGACTACCCTTGCTCCAGCAATACAATCCACAGTTGGACTGGACCCTTATGCAGATCCCCTCCTGGGGACCGAAATGTCATTTCAGGTGCCTCCAAAAGGTCATTCCAGTTCGGAAGTTGGATGTTCCCATTCCTGCCAACCTCCCTGAGCAATACCACTCTTCTGCTAGTGTCTTCAGTAAAGAGGGAGCAGACAAGTTACCACCGCACAGAGAATGGGATAGCCCCATAGACCTTATCCCAGACAAGTCTCCACTCAGGGGAAGAACTTACCGCTGCCTATCCCTGAGACAGTTGCCATATCCGAGTACATTAAGGAAAATCTTGAGAAGGGTTTCAATCATCCCTCTTCTTCTCCCGTGGGTGCCGAGGTTCTTTGTTTATTAAAAATAAGGATGGAGGACTCCGCCCCTGCAATGATATAACAGTCAAGAATCGCTATCCGTTACCTCTGATTATAGCGTTATTTGATTGGGTCAAAGGAGCCACAATTTTCAACTAATTGGAGCTGCGGTGGGCATATAATCTAATCCGCATTTGAGCACACATTACAGGCACTAAGAGTACCTGGTAATGCCCTTCGGTCTCGGAAACACACCTGCACTGTTCCGACACTTTGGAAATGAGATCTTCTGGGACTTATTATATCAATCTGTCGTAGTGTATTTGGATTACATCCTAATCTTCTCCTATGATCTGCAAACTCATCAACTACAAATCCAGGAGGTACTGAGATGTTTGATAAACCACCAACTCTTCTGCAAGCTTGAGAAGTGTGTTTTCGAGGTTCCATCCATCACATTTTTGGGTTATATCATCTCTGGCTCTAATTTGCGTATGGACCCTGTGAAAGTCAAAGCCATTCTGTCATGGAATGAACCCTCATCTCTAAAGGCATCCCAATGCTTTCTGGGGTTCGCAAATTACTACAGGAAATTTATTTGTGATTTTTCCACATTAGTCGCTCCTATCATAGCTTTGACCCATAAAGGTGCCAATCCGGCCTGTTGGCCTTCCTAATCTAAACAGGCATTCCAACTTTTAAAAGAAGCTTTCATCTCAGCCCCTGTTCTTCAACAGCCAGACATTTTCCAGCCATTACAGTTGGAAGTTGACGTATCATCTGAGGGGGAAGGGGCTGTACTCTCTCCACGCTTCTCGGACAAAAAGATTCATTCATGTGCCTATTTTTCTAGGAAATTCTCCTCACCAGAAAGGAAATTCCCAATTGGAGAAAAGAAGCTGCTCGCAATTAAGCTTGCCTTTGAGGAGTGGCGATACAATCTAGAGGTAGCCCAATTCCCATTACCATTTATACAGATCACCGGAACTTACTCTTCCTCAAAAATCTCCAGTGTTGTTCTCCTCGTCAAGCACGGTGGTAGGTACCAATTCTTCTCTTGTTTCAATTTTAAACTTATCTTCCGGCCCGGTTCACAGAACGGAAAAGTGGATGCTGTTTCCCGCTCTCTTTCCACAGAGGAGGATCTGCTCTCGGAGGATCCTTGCCCAGTCCTCAATCTGTCAGTTTTTGCTTCCACCAAGACAAACCCTACTCCTTCTGCTGGGAAAAAAATTGTTACTCCAAATCTACAGAATCAACTTCTGCAATGGGCACTTTATTCTCTTTTTTTCGGTCATGTTGGAGTGCAAAAACCCTTGGAGTTTTTGAGAAGATCCTATGGTGGCCCACCTTGCGACAAGATACCAAACTTTTGTCACTTCCTGTGTCAAGTGCGCTCAACACAAATCACCCCTTCAAGCGCCAGTCCACTTCCTCCGTTGTCCATACCTAGTCATCCATGGACTCACATATCTATGGACTTTATTACTGATTTACCCCTGTCTCAGAGTAAAAACACCATCTGGGTTATCATTGACCATCTTTCCAAAATGGCACACTTTGTTCCATTATCTGGATTACCTTCTGCTCCTCAACTGGCTAAGTTGTTTATCCTCGAGATCTTCCGTCTCCACGGTCTTCCTAAGGAGATAGTCTCAGATTATGGCAAATCCCCCCCCCTCCCCCTGGATCCGCCTATGCATATTGCTTATAACAGTAAAAATCAGAGATCAAGTATTAATTGCGGAGTTTGGAGAAAAAAATGGATGCTAACCTAATTAATGGAATAAGCTCTGTTAACAATAATGCATAGATGAATGCTAATGGAAGATCTCTTTTCACGGTGTGGAACTTTAAATCTCTGAAAGTATATTACCAGAATTATCTATTACCAAAGAAGAACACAGTTACATGGATACTTTATTGTTACTCTTTATTTAAAAGTGATACAAAGTGACTAACTTTCAGTATTAAGTCTGCAGATCATCCTAGTGGCTCCATAGAGTGTTATTTTAAATTGTGTGTATTTTAAATTATTTTTTTATTTATTATTTATTTTTCATATTTTTATTGAGAAATGTATTTGTTGCATAAGAACAAAATAAAATACATTGCTTGATACTTTCACAGATAGCACTTTTTTTCCAGTTCTGGTTGTATAAATACTGGGGACCCCTACGCATTTTTTCCCTGGTATTTCAGTGGCGCACCCAGAAACCCCCCTCCACTTAGCTGCATGAGTATTATTAATGGCTGTCTAGCGTCCTCTGCAGCCTGCTGTTTTCCTGGTGGAACTTGTAAGTGCTTAATAAAAGTTTATTTTAATTATAGTACATATATATCCATGTGCATACATATATACACACACACATGTATATACATACATATAAACACACACACATATGATATATATACATGCATATATACGTGTACTGTATGTGTGTATATATATATATATATGTATGCATGTTTAATATGCTATGTGTATATGTATATATATATATTTCTAAAAGGAGAATAAAAAGGGGCGCCTCATAGTGCATTAATCAGTTAAAATATATTTATTCCAACATTCTTTACAAGCACTCGGTCATAAATCACGTACCAGAAGCGGCGGTTTCAACCACCGTAGGCATAAGCATTTAACATATAGATAATTAGTGGGTAATACCACGAGCAGTAACAGTCAGCAGTCTCACCACCGTCGTTAGCTCTTTCACGCCAGGCCACATCCCTACGCGTTTCGTCACGATGGACTTCGTCAGAGGGCTGGCCCGGCGTAGCACAACCTTCCAATAAATCGAATATTCTCCACCAATCATCTGACGGCAGTATTAACAGATTACATTCACGACAATAAAACAGTCTAAATATACACGTCCCTAAAGGCAATCCTGTTGCGCTTATACAAACATTTGATAATTATAAAACCAAACTGATACATTTCAAAACATTTTATAGTAAAAAATAAATACAAGAAACTAAAACACATTTAAAAAAACAAGATCCTGATTTTTAAATAAAAAAAAACAATATAATTTCATATCTTCCCAAGAATAAAATTGCCTAAGTTTTTAATTTAAAAACTGAGTGATTTCAATTCCTTCATTTAAACCCTCTGGGTGCAATGTATTTTGGGTCATTATCCAGAAGATTTCTCGTCTGGATAATAATTTAAGCCTATCTCCTCCTCTATTATCCAGCTTAACATTCTCCAGTCCCATAAACCTCATTGTATCAGGGTTACCTTTCTGGCATTTTTTGAAATGTCTAGGAACACTATGGTTTTCCAAATTATTTTTAATATTTCGATAGTGTTCTAAAATACGTAGTTTTAAGACACTCTTTGTCGTACCTACGTATTTTTTACCACAACCACATATCAGCATGTATACCACATATGTGGTGTTACAGTTAATGAATTCCTTTACCTGAAATTCCTTTTTACCACTGCAGTCTGAAAACGTTTTTTCCCCGGTTAACCCATGTTTGCACATCTTACAACCACCACACGTATAGAAACCCATATTCCTCCTTAGAAACATACTATTATTCACAGTGCTTTCGTTAATTACCGGGAGTTCACTAAGTGAAAGGTGATTTTTCAAAGTCTTAGCTCTCCTAAACACCAGATTAGGTTTCTCAGTTATCACGTTTCCCAACACTGCATCCATTTTTAATATATGCCAATGTCTTTCCAAGCTTTTACGGATATCATTAACCTTTGCATTATATTGTGTCACGAATGAACAATCCAAATTATTCTTACTTCCCACAGGCTCCATCTTTTTATCTTTGTACTGAATTAACTGTTTCCTATCCAATAAGAGCTGTATCTATTAAATGTTTCGGATAACCCTTTTCTTCAAAACGAGAGACATAAACATTGGCTTGATCTTCAAATTTAATTGTATCCGTACAATTACGTCTCAATCTAAGTAATTGTGAGAAAGGGAGATTTTTCTTCCACTTATCATAGTGGCAGCTTTTATAATCAAGATAATTATTACTATCAGTAGGTTTAAAATAAGTACAAATATTAACTTTTCTATCATATTCATTAATGCTAAGATCCAATTCTAAATATTGTATTTGCACTTTTTGTATATTGTATGTAAACCCCAAATTATAATCAATAATATGTAAATATTGCACAGAGTCCGAAAACACTGCTTCTGACCCATCCCAGACCACTAACAGGTCATCTATATAGCTTTTAAACAACACAATGCCATCCTTAAAGGGGTTGTTATTATATATACAATTACGTTCCCATTCCCCTAAATAAATGTTCGCTAAGCTTGGGGCGCAAATCGTCCCCATCGCAGTCCCGCAGCGTTGGATGTAAAACTCCCCCAAAAAAGTAAAATAGTTATGTTTTAATACAAATGTCAAACAATCCAAAATAAAATCTATCCTCTTAGATTCTATACAAGGGTCACGTAACAAAACTGTCCTTACACATTCGATTCCCTTGTCATGGGGTATCGACGTGTAAAGAGAATTCACATCTATAGTACCCCACATGTAACTATCTTTCCATACAAAAGTGTCAAATATTTGTAGTACAGCAGTTGAATCTTTCACATATGATTCTAAAGATGGAACGTATTTTTTTAAATAAACATCCACAAATTCCGAAACTCTTGAAGTTAAAGATTCTATGCCCAACACTATTGGGCGTCCTGGGGGGGTTTCTTTATTTTTGTGTAGTTTAGGCAGATGGTATATCGTAGCTATTCTTGGATTCTCATTTATTACATAGGAATATTCCTCCATACTTATCAATTTATCATTTTTACCTCTATTTAATAATTCTTTTAATTCAATGACAAATCCTTTTGTGGGATCCCCTTTCATTTTTTCATAAGAAATGGGATCAGCTAGCAGTCTTTCCATTTCTTTTACATAATTACTTCTATCCATTATAACTAACCCCCCACCCTTATCCGCCTGTTTGAATACTAACTCCTTATTAGAAGTTAACCTTTTTAGTGCCTTTGATTCATCTTGTGTGAGGTTTTTATCTTTTAATGTCATATTCATGTTTTCTATATCTTTCTTCACCAATTGATGAAATAGATCTAGGTGAGAACCCCTAGATTCTACCGGATAGTAACTGCTTTTATTTTTTAAACCAGTCATATTTACTGCTTTATCATTATCCCAATTTTTAATTATAGCCTCATTTTTTTTTAAATGACGTTTTAATGTCATTTTACGTATATACAAATTAAGATCCATGTTTAAATTAAACTGGTTTACTCCTACTGTTGGAGCAAAAGAAAAACTTTTTTGCAGAACATTTTTCTCTACTTGAGACAAGGAAACTTGTGACAAATTAAAAATACCCTTATCTAGAGTTGGAACTAATTTGTGGCTCTTCTTTTGTTTATTTGCATTTTTATTTCCCCTTTTCCCTCTTCTTCTCTGTATCTTTTTCGGACTATTGAAAAAGATTCCCTGTCTCCTCTTCCTCACGGCAAATAACCATGGTTTTTCTGATACCTCTCTAAAAAAGACTGATCCTCATTATTGGAGGAGCCTAATACTTGAAATCTATTTCTCTGTGCTAGCGGTGTATATTTATTAACACCCATCGGCTTCCTCCATACTTTCTCTTTAGGCACTTGTTGCCAACTCTCACTTTCCTGTTTTCTATATGAGGGCGGTCTCCTAGGGGAATCTAAATGTTCTTGATTCCTATTAAATCTCAAATTCATAGGGGTTCTTTCCCAACTTCGATTTATAGAGGGCACCCTAGTATATTCACGATTAACAAAATCCTTTCTTGACGATCTTACATCTTTCCTTGTAAGTGACCAATCCTTCACCTGTCCTTTATCGTAATCTTCCTTATCCCTTTAAAAAAAAATTGTTTTGACTACACAAATTTCTCTCTCCATTTTCTCTACTTTCACTCCAATATATTCAACAAACTCCTTCATATCGGAATCATTATGGGTTTTCTCTAACTCTACTTCCTTTTCAGAAATGTTACTTTCTAGCTCTTTTATCATTATTTTCTTTTCAAGCACAATTATCCTCATTAGTTCCAAAGAACATTTGTGCAAAATCCTTTCCCATTCTTTAATAAATTTATCATTAGTTGTTCCAAAAGTCAGATTTTTTAAAATCCTCAAACCTCTTGGTACCCTTTCACATTTAATATAATTTTCCAAGGACACAATGTCCCACCAAGTTCTAGTTTCTTTTAATACTAATTTTTCTATATTTAGAAAAAGATCTTCATTAGAGACCTCCTGTGGATAATCAATTATAGTATCATCCGAAAACACTTTTGCACTTTCTCGCAATCTATTGGATCTTAAATCAGCAAATTTAGATATAATTGTGGAAATATATGCAGCTACCAACAATGGATAATAGAAATAATTAAAAGTATAGAACAGTCAGTGCGCAATAAATTTTCCAACACGTGGAACCACAAGTCCCAGCACTAGCAGTGTAATTTCCAAGACCGTCCACATGTATCCAATGATTATATTTGGTCTGAGCAGCACTTAGTATCCTTCAGAACGGCGTCTCAATTATGCCAATATCCAAAAGGCAAACAGTGATTTCTAAAAGGAGAATAAAAAGGGGCGCCTCATAGTGCATTAATCAGTTAAAATATATTTATTCCAACATTCTTTACAAGCACTCGGTCATAAATCACGTACCAGAAGCGGCGGTTTCAACCACCGTAGGCATAAGCATTTAACATATAGATAATTAGTGGGTAATACCACAAGCAGTAACCGTCAGCAGTCTCACCACTGTCGTTAGCTCTTTCACGCCAGGCCACATCCCTACGCGTTTCGTCACGATGGACTTCGTCAGAGGGCTGGCCTGGCGTAGCACAACCTTCCAATAAATTGAATATTCTCCACCAATCATCTGACGGCAGTATTAATAAAACCCGGTTATTTGATAGGAAACAGTTAATTCAGTACAAAGATTAAAAGGTGGAGCCTGTGGGAAGTAAGAATAATTTGGATTGTCCATTCGTGACACAATATAATGCAAAGGTTAATGATATCCGTAAAAGCTTGGAAAGACATTGGCATATATTAAAAATGGATGCAGTGTTGGGAAACGTGATAACTGAGAAACCTAATCTGGTGTTTAGGAGAGCTAAGACTTTGAAAAATCACCTTTCACCTAGTGAACTCCCGGTAATTAACGAAAGCACTGTGAATAATAGTATGTTTCTAAGGAGGAATATGGGTTTCTATACGTGTGGTGGTTGTAAGATGTGCAAACATGGGTTAACTGGGGAAAAAACGTTTTCAGACTGCAGTGGTAAAAAGGAATTTCAGGTAAAGGAATTCATTAGTAAAAAATACGTAGGTAAGACAAAGAGTCTTAAAACTACGTATTTTTATTTATTTATTATTTATTTATTTATTTATTAGCAGTTTCTTATATAGCGCAGCATATTCCGTTGCGCTTTACAATTAGAACAACAATTATAGAACAAAACTGGGCAAAGACAGACAGACAGACAGAGGTAGGAAGGCCCTGCTCGCAAGCTTACAATCTATAGGGAAAATTTTAGAACACTATCGAAATATTAAAAATAATTTGGAAAACCATAGTGTTCCTAGACATTTAAAAAAATGCCAGAAAGGTAACCCTGGTACAATGAGGTTTATGGGACTGGAGAATGTTAAGCTGGATAATAGAGGAGGAGATAGGCTTAAATTATTATCCAGACGAGAAATCTTCTGGATAATGACCCTAAATACATTGCACCCAGAGGGTTTAAATGAAGGAATTGAAATCACTGCGTTTTTAAGCTACAAACTTAGGCAATTTTATTCTTGGGAAGATATGAAATTATATTGTTTTTTGATTTAAAAATCAGGTTCTTGTTTTTTAAATGTGTTTTAGTTTCTTGTATTTATTTTTTACTATAAAATGTTTTGAAATGTATCAGTTTGGTTTTATAATTATCAAATGTTTGTATAAGCGCAACAGGATTGCCTTTAGGGACGTGTATATTTAGTCCGTTTTATTGTCGTGAATGTAATCTGTTAATACTGCCGTCAGATGATTGGTGGATATAGTGTGTAGATAGACAGCGGTAAGGTTCGGCACTCAATTGGGTATAGGGTGGTACTTGCTGCGGTGCCCTTTGAGATCAAAGGCAAGATCCAATAAGGTGAAGCAGGAATCAGCGGCACTCTGCAGACTGGGTATCAGGTTAAAATGTCTTTAATGCGGTCCTACGCCGTTTCGGGGACCATGCCCCGTCTTCAGGGACAAATCATACACATATGTGTATAGATAGATATATAGATATAGATAGATATATTTATATATATACATACATACATACATACATATATACATACAGACACACTAGTTTTACGGACCCAGCATATACTGGGTCACCTCAGTCCCCACCCCCGTGCTTGGCCCCACCCAGTTCTGGAACCACCACCCCCCATGCAAATCCTGCGTTTGCCACTGTAGTTTAACAACCAGGACCGGCTCAAAGAGCCCGGGGCTGGTTATGCTTAGGAAGGGGGACACCACACTATTTTGTTGTTGTCATTTTTAACTATTTCAATACTGTACACAATGTATCCCTGCATGGCTCTCACAGATCCCGATGGGCTTCATTGTGTTATGTCCGGCAGTGTTTTACTAATCTTTCCTGTAAAACACTGCCCGACAATACAAATTACATCGACATCGGTGAGTGCAAATTGAAAAAAACACGGTAGTTTAGTAAATTACTGTGTTTTTTCTCAAAAAATTGCAATCGGAAACAGTCAATGTCAGCGGAGATTGATCTCTGCTAAAATCGGCACAATCACGAATCTTAGTAAATATAGCCCACTGTGTTATGCACTTAGTGTAGCATTCTTCATCCAGACCAGCCCACACATCAGTATAGTTGTTATATGTAAAGGAAACTGACTGGGGAATAAGCACTTCTGGTTCACTGGGAGTAAGGCACTACGTGGCCTATTCATTATGCTAATGATTGGGGGCAGGGTGGCCCCCAGTAATTAAGTTATTAATTTGCAGGGGTGTGCCAGAGTAATTCAACATTTCTCCGGCGCAGCTCCGTAAATCAGCTGTTATACTTAGCACTACTGAGTCTGACCTCGACAGTGATACTGCGTATGCATGACCATGAGTTCACGCATGCTCGACCTCTGGCTAGAACAGGGGTGGTCAACCAGTCAAAGGCAAAGAGCCAGAAAAGATCTGTAGTAAGTGAAAGAGCCATTATCATGCGCGCACAAAAATGGGGGCATGGTCTAGTTGTCACAAAGCCACGCCCCATTTTTGTGCACACACCTTTCAGTATGACGTGTGTAGTAGGAGTATGACCTTGAGTCACAACCCCGTTTTTAATCACGTTATACAATGCCACATACATACAATCCCCCAGTATAGTGCCACAAACATACAATCCCCCAGAACAGTGCCACATACAAATAATGCCCCAGTACAGTGCCACATTCAAATAATGCCCCCAATAATGCTCACCACTGCTGTCGCTGGGCTGGCCTGGGTTGCTGGTCTTTGCGGCTGCTGCGGGCTGGTCTGGGCGGCTACAGCTGTCTCCGGCCTCTGAGCCTGAGGGGAGGAGAGCGCACGTCTCCCCTGCCCCTCAGCAAGTATCTTGCGCATATTAATTATGGCGCAGGCCTTTGAGCCAATCAGAGCTCGCGGTCCGGCAGCCAATCAGGGGTCGCCGGCTCCTTAGAAATTCTGCTTCTACATTCGGGAGCAGTGTGCCGGGCAGCGGGAGGTGGGAGCAGGGAGCTGAGCCGCATGTGTTGGGAGAAAGAGCTGCATGCGGCTCCGCTGGGCTAGAAGGAGCCAGGCAGTGGCGGAGGGATCCGAATGGAGCTGGGTGCGAAAGTAAACGCCATCTGAAGACGGTAAATGTTCCCACAGTCAATCTCCACAAATATTGTATTTTCAGAGCCTGATGAATTTATGCCTCCACGCAGTGAATGGGGACAGCAGACCAGATTGGGAGTGAAAGGTAAGCAGGGGATATCTGTGATGATGAATAGACCCCAAAGTTGTAAAACAGCAAACTAATGCTAGAGGACAGGTATTTTTTAAAGAATAACTCCACTGAAACTAAAATACTTAGGTGGAACAGGCCCAGTGACAGTGGGGGGGTCTAAGGGCACAGCTGTACGGGGACCCGTTGTTCTAGGGGGCCCTGGCAGGGCCCACAGATAAATCAAGCTCTGTCACACTGCTGCATGTTCAGCAGAGCGCAAGCAGGTATGGTGGTCTATCTAAAAGAAGCTGTTGGATATCATTATTGTACCGGACGGCCACCACCAGTGCAACGAACCTTTAAATGGCAGCAGAGAAGCCACATCAGGCAGCAGAAAACATAGAAGGTAAGTGTTGGAGCTGGGGGGGACACTGTGCAGCTGGCTAAAGGGGTTCTTTAGGGGTTACCTCAGAAGGTAGTTGGAGGGACGCTATGGGGGCTAGGGCTGGATGGATGCTGTGGGGGGTTGGAGCTGGAGGGATGTTGTGGGGACTGGGGCTGGAGAGAAAGAAGGCAGCTGGAGGGGCACTGTGGGGGCTAGTGCTGGATGGACACGGAGGCTATGGCTAGTGGGGTTGGCTGTTGTTTACGCTGTGAGGACTGGCTGCAGGGGCACTGTGGGGCTGGCTGGATGAACACTGTGGAGGCTAGGGCTTGAGAGACAGAAGGCAGCTGAAGAGACACTGTGGGGGCTGGCTAGAGAGACAGCTGGGCTGGTTGGATGGATGCTGTGGGGGCCCGGGGATGGGTGTACCGGGCCACAAGATTTTTGTTGCCGGACCGGAGGTGATGTTAATTACATACATTACTTTGCCTTCCATGTACATGGCTCCACACTGCACTGAACTGTCCCCACTTACTTGTATGTATAGTTTACATAGCACCTTACACGTTATAGTCAAGTGAAAAGGTGTATATTATAAAGGAACTTCACAATAAGAAATAATTGTGTGTTCCCTGCCCTGAAGAACTCATTATGTTAATAGTTTCTTGGAAAACATTCTGTACTTACACAGTATGTTGAATTAGAATTGTAATTTTGAAAACAAATGCACTCAGATGTATCAAAGGGTTCAGTATGAATTACCGGCGACCAGGATGCCTGCCATCAGTATACCAATAGCGGCATCCCAGCCCCCAGTATGCTGACAGCGGGCTGCACTCGCCACAGGTTATATTCTCCCTCTATGGGTGTCGTGGACACACACAGAGGGAGAATAGCCTGTGGTGCCGGAATACAGGATTTCACAGCTAGTCAGGGTTCCGGCGTCTGCATTTTAACAGCTTCCCGTATCAAAGCTTGGAGTGATAAGTACTGCTGTAAAATGACAGGAGCCGATTGACTGGTACTTTATTTCTCTCCACTTTATCTCCACTATATCTCCCTCCAATCTTTGCTAAGTAAGTGAGATGACACCCTTCAGCTGGAATTTAAAGGTTGTGATGGAACTTGAATCTTAACTGAAAGAGCTTTCTGAAAGCTCGGTCAGTGAAAAGGTGCAAAGATGAGGCAGATCTGAGAAGTGAGCAGCCAAGTTTATATGCAGAAATAAATAAAGCGGTTAATTCAGACCTGATCACTGCTGTGCATTTTCGCACAGCGGGTGATCAGGTATGAAATGCGCATGCGTATGCACCACAATGCGCAGGCGTGATGGACCGCTGCAACAGGGATCACCGGGCAGCGACGGGATGGTGGGAAAATTCCAAACGCACCGACGATTGCAAGGAGATTGACAGGAAGAGGCCGTTTGTGGGTGGCAACTGACCGTTTTATAGGAGTGTCTGGGAAAACGCAGAAGGGACCCGGCGTTTGGAGGGAGGGTTTCTGACGTCAGCTTCGGCCCCGATCATCGCATTGGAAGAGTAAGTCTTGGGCTGCACAGAGACTGCACAAAATGAGTTTGTGCAGCTCTGCTACACATCCGAATGCACGCAAATTCCCCCTCCCCCTGTAGGTGGCGACTACCTGATCGCATGAAAATTCCCCCTCCCCCTGTAGGTGGCGACTACCTGATCGCAGGGATGCAAAAAAGAAAGTTGTGGATCTGCACCAGCTTAAAAAATAAGGATTTTAAATAAATTAAAAAATATATATGCAGAGACCAAAATGCTGACTATTATAGTAAATCCTAAATAGTACTAGGTTTTGGCGGTGCTCCCATGGATTTTGTAGTTAACCTACAGGAAAAAACAAAAGAAAGACAAAATAACCTTGTGTGGAAGCACTCTTGTATTGGATATAATAATAATGAAGGATAAATGATGAGGGGAAGGACCCGTTTGAGTCCTTCCACTGTGGTGTGTTATTAAAACTTAACTTTTAATGTTTAGACTATGAATGGAGTCACACTAGGTGAATAAAAATGGTGTAAAAATCTTAATTGCCGTTGTACCAAATACGGTTCAAGATGTGGCAGGTGAAAATATTATTGTTATTCTTGGATATTTGTTTGAAAATCACAATATCCACATGGTCACAGAAAGGATCGGACTGTATAGCAAGCTTCTCCTGATCAGGTTGAGAAACTATTTGTCTGAAAGTTCAGAGAATGAGATAGAGATGGTGTGAAAATCTCCTGAAGAAAAAATGGCCCACAGCACCTAGTATTCCCTGGAGGTCTCCCATCCACGTACTGACCAGGCCATACCTGCTTAGCTTCCAAGATCGGACGTATTCAGGATAGTATGGCCGTGGGCCGATTAAATCAGGAAATGGGAGGGAATTACTTCTACTTTCTGTACTGAATGGGGACAGGGCTTGTGTAGCAAGCTTCTCCTGATCAGGTTGAGAAACTAATTATCTCAAAAGTTCAGAGAATGAGATAGGAATGGTGTGAAGATCTCCTGAAGAAAATGGCCCACAGCACCTAGTATTCCCTGGAGGTCTCTCATCCACGTACTGACCAGGCCATACCTGCTTAGCTTCCAAGATCGGACGTGATCGGGCGCATTCAGGATAGTATGGCCATGGGCCGATTAAATCATGAAATGGGAGGGAAACACTTCTACTTTCTGTACTGAATAGGGACAGGGCTTGTAGGGCCCGGTCACTAATGTCCAGATGAGAGAGTGTGTGTGTGGGGGGGGGGTACTTCTACTGTCTGTTGTGATGGTGATTTGGTCTGGGTACAAGCACAATGTCTGTGTCCAGGGCCACCATCAACCAGATGAGAGAGTACAGGAGGAGAGACAAAAGTTGAAACAATTCAAAATCACTGAATGTGCTGTTTAACTGATAGGCTATTAATCAGGAGGATAGTCCTATACTGAAGTTGTCAGAAAGGAAATCAAATCAAAAAAGTATCAATATGGATGATCGTGCAACAGAGTAACCTATTAAATGAACATGAAAATTTGCAACTGAGATGAATATGACATTCTGGTATATTCTCCTGCTATAAATAGCCCATAGTATGCTGCATAAGTTGGATGGGGGGTAACAAAAATGTTGTGTCCCAATATCGTAAATATAAGCTTGCAATATAATTCCTGGATGATCCTGCAACAGAGTAACCTATTAAATGAACATGAAGATTTGCAGCTGAGATGAATATGGCATTCTGGTATATTCTCTTGCTATAAATAGCCCGTAGTATGCTGCATAAATTGGATGGGAGTAACAAAAGATTATTATGTCCCAATGTTGTAAATATAAGCTTGCAATACAGTTCCTAATTATCCATTGATTAGGTACATTCCTAAATGTAATTGCGGAGCAGGCACTGAGGTTGTTGGACCCACTATAGGGGTCTATGGCGCTACGTCTGGCCAGACAAAATGTGTAAAGTTATCACTTCCAATGATGTGGGTGTCCCGACGGCCGGTAGCTGTAACCTTGTTGTGGGATCGTGACCATGCTCTGTATTCTGTGACCGCGCGGCCGCCCGTTCCGGAGAGGGCGATGCCGCGATGACGTCACTGGATGGGCGTCAGATTCCGACGTACGTTTCACCTGTGAGCTAGGCTTGTTCACGGAAGCCCCCTCATCATTTATCCTTCATTATTATTATATCCAATACAAGAGTGCTTCCACACAAGGTTATTTTGTCTTTCTCTTGTTTTTTCATGCAAAAAATGAACCCTAGCAATTAGGTCTGAATTAGCCCCAAAGTTATAAATGAAAAGGTGTTTTCATGAAATGTGGAAGAGCGAAAAGTAGCATGATCATGTGATTGAATGTGATGACACAATGGAAACCAAAAACAGCACAATAAAACCATGGTAGTTAAAATAAATATAAAAAATGTCACCTTACACCTTCAAACAATTCATTAATGAAATAAATATATTGACATTAGGCGCTGTGAGCACTCTTTTCTCTCCTACTTCTGCTGTGCTAAACTTAAAAAAAAAAAATATCTTTAAAACCAGATTCCGTTTACACAAGCATTTTATTACTGTCCCTAGTTTCTAAATTAGGAAATACAAACCAAATGCTTTGCCCTCATTTCTGTACACTATTAATACTTTATTTTGTACCATCTGTCCTATTGTGTGAAAAGTGCTATATAAATATTATTATTATTATTATTATTATTATCATCATCATTATTATTAATATTGTGGTGGTGGTGGTGGTGGTGGTGGTGGTGGTGGTGATGATGATTATTATATTATTATTATTATTATTATTATCCGTATCCAATTGCAATAGTTACTTAGTGCCACAGCATTAAGTAAACCGTACATTTCAAGGAAATTCAGCTGCATTTGATTTCAGCTTTATACACACACACACACACACACACACACACACACACACACACACACACACACACACACTGAGTATCCCATATCCAAATATTCCAAAATACGGAATATTTCGAAATACAGCATTTTTTGAGTAGGACTGAGATAGTGAAACATTTGTATTCTGATAGTTCATTGTACACAAACTTTGTTTACTACACACAGTTATCAAAAATATTGTATTTAATGACCTTCAGGCTGTGTGTATAAGGTGTATATGAAACATAAATGCATTCTGTGCTTAGACTTAGGTCCCATCACCATGATATCTCATTATGATATGCAATTATCCCAAAATACGGATTAATCCGATATCCAAAATACTTCTGGTTCCAAGCATTTTGGATATGGGATATTCAACCTGTATATTATATTATATTATATTACATTATATTATATTATAATATATATATAAACAACTAGTATCATGGAATTTGAGTGTAGAAAACAAGTTCAAATCGCTGAACCGCAATGGTATCCTGTAGTAGACCTGTCTATAATTATAACAGTTGGTATTATGCAATGTAGATCGTACACTATAACTATTAAACTGTAGCGGCAGTTACTTAGTATCTAAAATGAGATCTACAATTCTAAAAAAGTTTGTTTAACATTGTGAAACGCATAATTACAGGCAGCATGTTCCAGCTATTTAACTACAATTATATGAGGACACTGATCATTAGCAGATTGGTGACTATACTACTATGAAAAAATTAACCTGGAGAATTCCAGGAACTGACAATGTCAAACAATTCCTAATATCAAACAATAGATACCAAGTACAGTACCATATTGAAACCATCCAATATTATGCAGTATGTTCACATTGCAAAGAATGACAGAGGGGCTTATGTGATGAGATAGAGGTCAATAATACGTGGAATTAACCAGATAAGCATAATATATCAGACATTCGCTCTCTTCACAATATATAATCCTTTAATACAGATAACTCCAAATTAAACTCACTCTATTTATACTCCAATAATATATATATTTTTTCAATACAATAGTCTCCATTCAAGACACAGGATACCAATGCTATATGACAAGAATGCCCATAATAAATATATTGTATATATAAACCTGTGGTATGGGTTAAGGATGCATATTTAGTAGATTTAAATCTATGAAAAGTAGATCAATAATAATACAAAGGTCACAACAGTTCCACATATACATACACACACCATTCAGATTAACAGGAAAGCCACTATCATCATGGTAATTATACATTTTTTTTGTCATTTTGATGTCCAAGTTGTCAAATCACTTTTCTTTTTTATCTATAAGGAATTTTTACATTTGCTTAATTCATATTCACTAATACCCCTTTTCCACTATCACTAAAACCTGGGTTATTAGCGTGATAACCCAGGTCACGGCTAAATTGAAAAGGGTTAATCCGGGTCCACTGACCCAGGAATCCAACACGGCTATTTTGCAGGATTGGTACCGAGAAGAACCTGGATTAAGGGGCAGTGTAAATGGGTAAGGCGGTTCATCCGCCTCAGCTCCCGTTTACAGCATGGGAAGGACGAAGATGCTCCTGGCTGCTTTTTACAGTGATGACACTATCAGGGGGCGGGGTGAGTGATGTCAGGGGGCGGAGCCAGAGTCTCACTGCAGCTAAGGCTCTGAGAGGCTACTGCACCCAAGTGCAGTACAAATGGCTCTGACCTGGGAATAATCCAGGTCGGAGACGCGGTGGAAAGTGGCCAGTACAGGGTCTGACCCGGTTTAGAACTGTGTTCCAAATCTCGGGTCAAACCCGGGACTTAAGTGGAAAAGAGGTATAAGTGTAGGTTTTCTATTTTGCTACTGAGGATTTTTTCTCACCCCTGTGCTGAACTGATTTTTCATTGTTTGTGCTTGTCACATCCCAACACCATAGTGACTCCCCCCGTTAAAATGAGAGTATCCACATCTTTCTATGCTGTATGGTTGTACAGATTTAAAGTCCCACCTCTGCCTTTCTTTCTTTCATTCATTGTTTTCTTTGTGTGCGATGATGTCACTTCCCAATCCGTACTGGCATTTGCAGGAGTTCCCACCAGCTGTCTGGACCTATAGGGACAAGTAATTTTGTCTTCTGGACCTCTCTTCCCCCAACTTGGTTGCTATGGAGTATGAGTTACTGCATTGTTATCTTATTCTTGCAAGTAATTGGGCATTTTTGTAAGAACAATTTCTGTTAAAAATTGTATACTGTACATAGCCAGATTAGAAAGTTTCAAATCTAGAAAGTCAGTTAGGTGTTCAAGAGTCTTTATGGCACAGGTTAAATGACGGTGTGTCTTAGAGGAGCATTCTGCCAGTGCAGTAACTAGACATTTTAGCGCTGTGTGCAAGAAACGGCATTGGTGCCCCAACCCCCCCTTATGCACAATAGGGGCACTGCACACCGTAGGCGCACATAAAAAATATAGGGGTGTGGCTTCATGGGGAAGGAGTGTGGCCACAAAATAATACCAATTAAAATTACGCCGCACAGTAGCGCCACTACACCAGGTAGAGCCCCCTTTTTACACGTTACGGAAGACAGCGTCCCCTTTTTACACATTTTGACAGGCAGAGTCCACCTTTTACACATTACGGCAGACAGCATCCCCCTTTTTACACATTACTGCAGACAGTCCCCTTTTTACACATTACAGCGGACAGAGTCCCCTTTTTACACATTACGGCGGACAGCATCCCCTTTTTACACATTACAGCAGACAGTGTCACCTTTTTACACATTACGGCAGACTGTCACCTTTTTACACATTACGGCATACAGAGTCCCCTTTTCTCTGACGTCCTAGTGGATGCTGGGAACTCCGTAAGGACCATGGGGAATAGACAGGCTCCGCAGGAGACTGGGCACTCTAAAAGAAACATTAGGTACTATCTGGTGTGCACTGGCTCCTCCCACTATGACCCTCCTCCAGACCTCAGTTAGATTTCTGTGCCCGGCCGAGCTGGATGCACACTAGGGGCTCTCCTGAGCTCCTAGAAAGAAAGTTTATTTCTCTAACGTCCTAGTGGATGCTGGGGACTCCGTCAGGACCATGGGGATTAGCGGCTCCGCAGGAGACAGGGCACAAAAATAAAGCTTTAGGATCAGGTGGTGTGCACTGGCTCCTCCCCCCATGACCCTCCTCCAAGCCTCAGTTAGGTTTTTGTGCCCGTCCGAGCAGGGTGCAATCTAGGTGGCTCTCCTAAAGAGCTGCTTAGAAAAAGTTTTTAGGTTTTTTATTTTCAGTAAGTCCTGCTGGCAACAGGCTCACTGCATCGAGGGACTTAGGGGAGAGAAGTCAACTCACCTGCGTGCAGGATGGATTGGCTTCTTAGGCTACTGGACACCATTAGCTCCAGAGGGATCGAACACAGGCCCAGCCATGGAGTCCGGTCCCGGAGCCGCGCCGCCGACCCCCCTTGCAGATGCCGAAGATGGAAGAGGTCCAGAAGCAGGCGGCAGAAGACTTTTCAGTCTTCCTGAGGTAGCGCACAGCACTGCAGCTGTGCGCCATTGTTGTCAGCACACTTCACACAGCGGTCACGGAGGGTGCAGGGCGCTGGGGGGGCGCCCTGGGCAGCAATGTATAATACCTTTTTTTTTTTTTTTAAATCATTAGTTTTTATTGAAAGAGATAAGCAATTTTTATGGGGTACAGAATAAAGAGAGGTAAAAGAAAAAACATGGGGGGGTAATACAACAATACAGTGCATTGCAAGGATATGAACAAAAGGTATATAGATGGGGGAGGAGGGGGGGGGGGGGGTAGGAGTCCAGACTAGGGTCAGGGGAGTAGTACATCGGGGCTCAGTAAGAATAATACATCAGAGAAAGGGGAGACACGTAGGGAATCTATACATTGCGGTGTGATAGAAATGGCCTAACCTTGTTGGGCAGTATTTATTGGTACTCGTTAGGGGAAGATAGCGGGAGAGATTTCTAGCTGGGGGGCCCCCTTTGTCGAGGGAATGGAGGGGTGATTGCCTAGGTATTGGGAGGTATAATAGGAGGGGGGGTGTGGTTTGGGTCAGGCTGTATTTGTTTGCGGGGTCGGACTGGGTGAGGGAGTGGTGGGGTTATGAAAATATTGGGACCCTTCCGGCGAAGAGACAAAGCTTTGCCACATTGACCATCTCGCTTTGAGGGAAGAGTATTTAAGAGAGGAGGAGGCGAATTCCGTTTCCATAAGGAAATGGTGATTTATCTTATGAATAGCTCTTACCAGGATAGGGGGAGTGGATTGTTTCCACATTTGGGCTAGGTTTGCTCGTGCGGCTATCAGAATGTGGCCCAGGACATATCTGGCATCTGGGGTTATTGATGAGGGGACAACTTGCAGTAACGCTAGAGTTGGGTCTGGTGCCAGGTGGATGGACAGAACTTTATTTATTAGCTCAAAAACATCCAGCCAGTATTTAGTGATCTTTGGGCACGACCAGAATATGTGGAAGATGTGACCCACTGAGCCGCAGAGTCTCCAGCACTTATTGCTGTGAGATGGCCAGAATTTGTGGATTCGTTCTGGGGTTTGGTAAATTCTGTTCACCAGTTTTATATGCATTTCAGTGTGGTTTAAGCACTGGGACATAGAGTACGAGATTAAGAAAACTTGGCGCCAGTCATTGGGGGATAGGGTTTTGCCCAAGTCCTGTTCCCATTTCTTTTGGGCATTTGATTTGGGGGGGGAGGTAGGAGTTAGCCGAAGTTTATACCAGTATGAGATGTCGCCTTTGGATTCTGGTAGGGAAAGGCGAGAAAATAGGGTATGTGAGCTTATGTGGGGCGCTGGGTAGGCAGGAGGAATCGTCTTCCACCAGTGCGCTACTTGCATATAATGGAAGAGTTCTGAAGCTGGGAGTGAGTATTGTGACTGGAGAGTTAAGAAGGGTTTTAAGTAGAGTCCGTCGAGTAAGTCGCCTAGGAATGATATTCCTGCGCGTTTCCATTTGGATAGATTGAGGTGCGGGATCATTTGTGCTAGTGTAGTGATGGATATTTGGGGGAAAAGGGAGATGGTGGATGTTAGAGAGGCTAATAGGGAGTCCCATGCTTGCAGGGCGGCTTGCGTGGAGGGGAGGAGGGACGGTTGGGTGGGTCGGAGCGACTTTGGGATGCGGAAAAGGTCAGCTAATGGAATTGGATTCGACCTTATTTGTTCCAGCTCCCTCCAGCCAGTGTGCAAACAGGTTGTGAAATAATATTTAATGGGGGCTAAAAGGGAAGCTTCCTGGTAAAGTGGAATATTAGGTATGTTGAGACCTCCTAGCGCTCTTGGCAGGGTCATTCTTGAAAGAGCCATTAAGGGTGGTTTTGAGGACCAGATATATTTAGACATAATAGAGGAGCAGGTTTGAATGGCTTTCTTTGGGAAAGGATATGGTATTGTGCGGAAGAGGTACATGAGTTTAGGCAGTAAGGACATTTTAAATGCCGCCATCCGTCCCAGCCAAGAGACCTCGTAGGAAGACCATGCTTTCGTAAGTGCTTCTAATGACTCAATCAAGGGGGTTAAGTTGACAGAGAAGACGTCTGCAGTGGAGATAGGGATATTGATACCTAGATATTTTATCGTGCTAGTTCGCCAGTTGTATGGAAAGGAGGCTCGGAGTGCTGGGATGGAATGTGATAGGTTGAGGGGAAGGGCGTCTGTTTTGGTTGTATTTAATTTATAGTAAGATGCGAGGCTGTAGGCATCTAGAACAGAGTGCAGGACTGGGAGGGTTGTAGAAGGGTTAGAAATAAAGAGGAGGACATCATCTGCGAAGAGGCTCAGTTTGTGTAGGGATGCGCCAAATCGAATCGGAGGTATGTGGGGATTGTCTCTTATTTTAGTTGCCAGGGGTTCGATTGATAGGACAAAGATAAGGGGGGATAAGGGGCAGCCTTGCCTGGTGCCATTCGTGATGGGGAAAGGGTCGGATAAGAAGCCCCCGTTATACACCCGGGCCGTAGGAGAGCTGTATAGTGCTAGGATAGAGGATAGGATACGGTCTTTGAATCCGAATCTAAGGAGGGTTTGGCGCATGTACATCCAATTTAATCTGTCAAAAGCCTTCTCTGCGTCTAACGATAGCAAAAGAAGGCCTTGATCTCCAGCTAGGGAATCTATCAAGTTAAAGACCCGGCGTGTGTTGTCAGACGGTTGTCTCCCAGGGACGAATCCAGTCTGATCCTGGTGTATCAGGGAGGGGAGGAACTTGTTGATACGTGTGGCAATCATTTTAGCATATAATTTGATATCGCAGTTTAGGAGCGCTATTGGTCGGTAGTTATGTACAAAGGCGGGGTCTTTTCCGGGTTTAGGAATTGTAACAATACGCGCTTCTAAGAGTTCTGGGGGGAGGGAGCCGTGTTCTGAGAATGTGTTATATAGCGTAGTCAGGAGGGGTGAGAGGGCGACACGGAAAGTAGAATAGAAATCAGAAATAAAGCCGTCTGGGCCGGGAGCTTTATTCTTGGGTGTGGATTTAATTGCTGCTAAAATTTCGTCTTCGGACCATGCGGAATTCAGAGAGGCCAGCTGGTCTGTGTGAGGGTTGGGAGGGAAAGACCATCTAGAAAGGAAGAAATGGACGGAGGGGTGGGTTGGGGGGTGGAAGGGTCAGTTGCTAGGTTATATAGTTTGGCGTAATAGTTGGCGAATTGGTTCGTAATATCTTTGGGGTTCAGGATTTTTTGCTTGGTGGGAGAATAGATGCATTTAATTTTATTCCTAGCTTGTTGGACACGGAGTTTGCGTGCTAGCATTTTGCCTGCTTTGTTGCCTAGTAGATAAAATTTGTGGCGCATTCTATTCAGAGCCGCTTGGGTGCGAGCGAGGAGCAACTTTTGTAGCTGGGCTCGGACTTTGGAGATCTCGATTTTAAGTGTTTTGGAGGGGAGGGCCCTATTCTTGGTCTCGAGGTCTAGCAGGTCGTTTTCCAGTGTCTTTTGCTTTTGTTGGGCTTGTTTTTTGAGAGTGGCGCCGGCTTGAATGGCGGCACCTCGGGTAACAGCTTTAAAAGCACACCAATGGGTGATAGGGGAGGTATCTTGGGGGGAATTTGTGGCTAAGTAGGAGTCAATGGAGTCAGAGATTATTTTTTTTGACAGAGGATTATTCAGAAGATAGGGATATAGGCGCCATTGCCGGAAAGGGTTATAGGTACCTTGAAGGTTCCACTTCCAGAGAACTGGGGCGTGGTCCGACCATGTGATTGGCAGGATATCTATATTTTTAGTTCTCTGGAGGGACCATTTATCGCAGAGAATCATGTCGATTCTGGAGTAAGAATTATGGACAAGGGAATGGAATGTGTAATCTCGTCCTGAGGGGTTTTGTGTCCTCCAGACATCGTATAGGTCGAATTCTGCAAGCAAGTTACGGAAGGCAAGGGATGGGCCAGAGGTGGAGGATGGGACAGAGTGGGGGGAGTGACGGGACTTGTCCATATTAGGGTCTAAGACAAGATTATAGTCACCCAAAACTACCAAAGAGCCCTTTTGTGCATTCCGTATAGTGAGGAATAATTTTCTCAGAAAGGGGACCTGGTTAGAGTTAGGTGCGTATAAGGATACCAGAGTAACCGGCTTGTCATCCAGGAGGCCTGTGAGGATAATGTACCGGCCATTTTTGTCTGAAATTTGAGAATGTAGGGAAAAGGAGACATTTTTGTTGAAAAGGATGGCCACACCATTTCTTTTGGAAGGGCCATTGGCAAAGAAACCCACTGGGAAATGGCTGTTCTTAAAGAGGGGGGGGTTGTTAGAAGAGAAGTGGGTTTCTTGTAGTGCTACTACATCTGCTTTTTGCTGGTGGAAGAAGGAGAGGGCTAGCCTACGCTTATTTGGAGAGTTCAGTCCTTTGACATTAAGAGATATGAGGTTCAGCATTGGTGATCTAGGTTAGGTGTGATAAAGGGAGGTCTCTGATGATCTGTTGGGGCGTATCTGTATCGAGTACTGATAGGCAGTGGAAGGCAGGAGCATGGGCCGAGTCTGGAGCTCGCGAAGAGGGAGGGGATGTGGGGAAGATAGGGATCAGGTTTAAAATGAGTGAGGAGGAGGTAAACAACAAAAAGAAAAGGTCCGGTATATTGGACCTGCATGACTACTGCAGGGGAAGGGGAAAACATTCGGGGGTTTGCAGTAGTACGGAAAAAGGTGGAGGCGGGCTGGGTAGACCTGCGCCGCCACTCAATAACAACTTCTAAAGGAATTACCTTAGGGCGCTAACATCTTATGTGGGCAACTGGAATTAGGGAATAGGCGCACCCTAGAACATGAACAGGTAAATAGTGGGTGTCTGTAACCGGGCGTTATGTCGCCCATGGTGATAAATCAACATTTAAACAACATGTGAGGGAGTAGTCCCATAACTTGCAGATCTATAAGACAAACTTATAGTAAGACATATCATATCAATTGTAGGAAAAGACATAAAAAGGATATTTTCAGTTCCCCCATACAAGGGGGAGAAAGATCTGCAGCCTCCGAGGACCGGAGGTGTTGGTGGATGTATTTTGGGAAGATCCAACTCAGCTATCCACATATTCAGGAATTCGCCCAGTCATGGCTGACGGTGGTGGCACGTGTAGAAGTGGGCGGTTTCGCGATGGAAATGTCCCAGTCTAGCAACAGCTTCACACCTGCATCCAGAGAGGAGATTATGTAGGTCGAGTCTTCATACGAGATTATCAGTTTAACCGGGAATCCCCATCGGTAGCGGATGTCGTGGGATCTTAAAGCGAGGGTGATGGGGGTAAAAGCACGTCTCTTTGCTATGGTAGCGGCTGAGAAGTCTTGGAATATTTGAAGTCCCCCTAGGATGTCAGTGTTGTTGGATTCTCTAGCGGCCCTCATAATGCGCTCCTTAACTGGGAAGAAATGGACTCGTAGGAGGGTGTCTTTAGGGAGATCGGACGAGACGGATCGGGGTCTAGGGAGTCGGTGGATGCGGTCAATCAGGAGTTCCGAGTCGCCCGCTTTTGGGAGGAGTTTCTTAAATAGGGCAGTGGCGTAAGCTTCCAGATCCGAGTTGGAAACCGAGTCTGGGATGCCTCGGATTTTTATGTTGTTCCGCCTTGATCTGTCCTCCATATCCGCCAATTTGGATTTGAATTGGTCCAGATCTTGCTGTTGACGGTCATGGGATGAAAGTAGATCATTGTGAGAGGTGACCAATTCCTCCATCTTGCGCTCCAAATGATCCGTCCTGTCTCCCAAAGCAACCAGCTCAGTTTTGACCTCGCGGATAGCAGAGGTCAGATCTTTAGAGAGTTCAGATTTGAAGGCGGACAGGATCTGGCATAGAGATCTTACGGTTAGGGGGGCATCCGACTCGCAGTCCACTCCCGATACTGAGAAGGCCGTGGACAGAACGTTGGGGCCCAAGGGGTCCATCGTGGCAGAGGGAGATGATACGCTTTGTAGAGGGGATATTTGAAGGGATTTACGTGGGGGGTTGGAGACTTTCGGAGGTAGTGTCTCTTTTTTCTTTGTAGGAGCCATTTCTCATCAGCAGCAGCGCTCCGTAGATCCTAGAGAGACGTGTTTCAGGGGGGAGACCCGGCAGCTGATGGTGATGGAACAGGGGTACTCAGTCACATTTATAGAGGTTTCGTGTTACTCAGACATGCATGAGTGGCGGCAGACAGGTTAGAGAGCGATCACATTGTGGAGGTCACTGTGAACATTTTAGTGGAGGGTGTGATTGCAGGAACAGGTCAAAGCTGGGAGAGATGCTAAACTTGGCTGCCAGTCCAAGGTAGGATGGGATCTCGGTCCGTCCCGAGGGTGTTGCGGCAGAGGTATATGGTATGCTTTAGGCTCCGTTCACCTGGGGACTGGGGTGGGTCGCGGGGGGATGTGAGTCTTGGTGACCGTCGCCCGCAAGAGGTAGATCGCCTCCTTCTGCCCCTAACTGGAATGGGTGCAGACTGCGGGGGATATGGCTTTCAGCCCCTCCAGTAATGAGATAGAGGGGGCAATTGTGGTGCTATATGGGAGACCTCTCAGCCTGTTGTGCTTGGGGGGGGAGGGGTGAGCAGCTGGAGGGATGAGCACCCTTCGTGGGTGGCGCTCGCGGACCTACCGTCCGCTGGGTTGTTGTTGCCGCTGACAGTTGCCCGAGGGCCTCTCCGGGATGCCTGGTGGGGAGGTCTCGGTGTGACTGTGGAGCAGAGGAGATCAGCGGTGCTCAGAGGGAGGGGGACGTAGTCAGGGGAGGGTGATCACGCGGCGGATCCCCGCACAGCGCGTCACACCTTCAGTGCACAGGTGCCCAGGTGCAGGACCCGCCTGGCGGGCAGGAGGCAAAACGGGAGGCAAGCTGGGTGAAGGTGGTGGGAGCGGGGAGCGCTGCGGTCTCCCTACCTCCGGTCCGCAAGATGGCCGACGGCAGAGGTCAGGCGCGCGCCCGGCTGGTGCGCGGAGGGTCCCTCGTCGGCTGCAAGGCTCAGCAGCTGTCCCGTCGCGAGCTCGGCCGGAGCTCCGGTCACAGGAGTCGCGAGAGGGGGGGAGAGAGCCGTCCCTCTATGAAGCTTCCGGGTCTTCGCGCGGGGCTGGAGCCCAAACACGGGTAAGCTCCAAACTCGAGGCCCCGGATCCTGGCTGTAAAGTAGGCCGCGGGTCGGAGAGTAGCTCAGCGGCCTCTGGATTAGGTCCCCTTGTGCAGGGTATAATCCGTAGCCCCTGTGTGTTGTTTTCACGCTGTTTAGGGGAAGATACACCTACACAAATAAAGGTTTTGTGTAGGCTTAAGCAGGAGCTCAGCAGGAACAGGACCTCTCTGCTCAGCGTCCAGGCCACGCCCCCAGCAATGTATAATACCTTTTTATGGCTAAAAAATACATCACATATAGCCCTTGAGGCTATATGGATGTATTTAACCCCTGCCAGATCTCACAAACTCCGGAGAAGAGCCCGCCGAAATAGGGGGCGGGGCTTATTCTCCTCAGCACACAGCGCCATTTTCCTGCTCAGCTCCGCTGTGAGGAAGGCTCCCAGGACTCTCCCCTGCACTGCACTACAGAAACAGGGTAAAACAGAGAGGGGGGGGCACTTTTTTTGGCGATATTACTATATTTAAGCTGCTATAAGGATACAACACTTATATAGGGTTGTTCCCATATATATTATAGCGCTTGGGTGTGTGCTGGCAAACTCTCCCTCTGTCTCCCCAAAGGGCTAGTGGGGTCCTGTCTTCAATAGAGCATTCCCTGTGTGTCTGCTGTGTGTCGGTACGTGTGTGTCGACATGTATGAGGACGATGTTGGTGTGGAGGCAGAGCAATTGCCGGTAATGGTTTTGTCACCCCCCAGGGAGTCGACACCGGAATGGATGGCTTTGTTTATGGAATTACGTGATAATGTCAGCACATTACAAAAATCAGTTGACGACATGAGACGGCCGGAAAACCAGTTAGTACCTGCCCAGGCGTCTCAGACACCGTCAGGGGCTGTAAAACGCCCTTTACCTCAGTCGGTCGACACAGACCCAGACACGGACACTGAATCTAGTGTCGACGGTGAAGAAACAAACGTATTTTCCAGTAGGGCCACACGTTATATGATCACGGCAATGAAGGAGGCTTTGCATATCTCTGATACTACAAGTACCACAAAAAGGGGTATTATGTGGGGGGTGAAAAAACTACCTGTAGTTTTTCCTGAATCAGAGGAATTGAATGATGTATGTGATGAAGCGTGGGTTAACCCAGATAGAAAAGTGCTAATTTCAAAAAAGTTATTGGCATTATACCCTTTCCCGCCAGAGGTTAGGGCGCGCTGGGAAACACCCCCTAAGGTGGATAAGGCGCTCACACGCTTATCAAAACAAGTGGCGTTACCGTCTCCTGATACGGCCGCCCTCAAGGATCCAGCTGATAGGAGGCTGGAAACTACCCTAAAAAGTATATACACACATAATGGTGTTATACTGCGACCAACCATCGCCTTAGCCTGGATGTGCAGTGCTGGGGTGGTCTGGTCGGATTCCCTGACTGAAAATATTGATACCCTGGATAGGGACAGTATTTTACAGACTTTAGAGCAATTAAAGGATGCTTTTCTTTATATGCGAGATGCTCAGAGGGATATTTGCACTCTGGCATCGAGAGTAAGTGCGATGTCCATATCTGCCAGAAGAAGTTTATGGACACGACAGTGGTCAGGTGATGCGGATTCCAAACGGCATATGGAAGTATTGCCGTATAAAGGGGAGGAATTATTTGGCGTCGGTCTATCGGATTTGGTGGCCACGGCAACTGCCGGGAAATCCACCTTTTTACCTCAGACCCCCTCCCAACAGAAAAAGACACCGTCTTTTCAGCCGCAGTCCTTTCGGTCCTATAAGAAGCGGGCAAAAGGACAGTCATATCTGCCCCGAGGCAGAGGAAAGGGTAAGAGAGGGCAGCAAGCAGCTCCTTCCCAGGAACAGAAGCCCTCCGCGGGTTCTGCAAAGCCCTCAGCATGACGCTGGGGCTTTACAAGCGGACTCAGGAACGGTGGGGGGTCGACTCAAGAATTTCAGCGCGCAGTGGGCTTGCTCACAGGTGGACCCCTGGATCCTGCAGGTAGTATCTCAGGGTTACAGGTTGGAATTCGAGAAGTCTCCCCCTCGCCGGTTCCTAAAGTCTGCTTTGCCAACGTCTCCCTCAGACAGGGCGACGGTATTGGAAGCCATTCACAAGCTGTTTTCTCAGCAGGTGATAGTCAAGGTACCCCTCCTACAACAGGAAAAGGGGTATTACTCCACGCTATTTGTGGTACCGAAGCCGGACGGCTCGGTAAGACCTATTCTAAATCTGAAATCTTTGAACCTGTACATACAAAAATTCAAGTTCAAGATGGAATCACTCAGAGCAGTGATAGCGAATCTGGAAGAAGGGGACTTTATGGTGTCCCTGGACATAAAAGATGCTTACCTGCATGTCCCAATTTGCCCTTCACATCAAGGGTACCTCAGGTTCGTGGTGCAAAACTGTCATTATCAGTTTCAGACGCTGCCGTTTGGATTGTCCACGGCACCTCGGGTCTTTACCAAGGTAATGGCCGAAATGATGATTCTTCTGCGAAGAAGAGGCGTATTAATTATCCCTTACTTGGACGATCTCCTGATAAGGGCAAGGTCCAGAGAACAGCTGGAGGACGGAGTAGCACTAACCCAAGTAGTGCTGCAACAACACGGGTGGATTCTGAATTTTCCAAAATCTCAGTTGACCCCGACAACACGTCTGCTGTTCCTGGGAATGATTCTGGACACGATTCAGAAAAAGGTGTTTCTACCGGAGGAGAAAGCCAAGGAGTTATCCGAACTTGTCAGGAACCTCCTAAAACCAGGAAAAGTGTCTGTGCATCAATGCACAAGAGTCCTGGGAAAGATGGTGGCTTCTTACGAAGCAATCCCATTCGGCAGATTCCACGCACGAACTTTTCAGTGGGATCTGCTGGACAAATGGTCCGGATCGCATCTGCAGATGCATCAGCGGATAACCTTATCGCCACGGACAAGGGTGTCTCTTCTGTGGTGGTTGCAGAGTGCTCATCTGTTAGAAGGCCGCAGATTCGGCATACAGGACTGGGTCCTGGTGACCACGGATGCCAGTCTGAGAGGCTGGGGAGCGGTCACACAGGGAAGAAACTTCCAGGGAGTATGGTCAAGCCTGGAGATGTCTCTTCACATAAATATACTGGAGCTAAGAGCGATTTACAATGCTCTAAGCCTGGCAAAACCCCTGCTTCAGGGTCAGCCGGTGTTGATCCAGTCGGACAACATCACGGCAGTCGCCCACGTAAACAGACAGGGCGGCACAAGAAGCAGGAGAGCAATGGCAGAAGCTGCAAGGATTCTTCGCTGGGCGGAAGATCATGTGATAGCACTGTCAGCAGTGTTCATTCCGGGAGTGGACAACTGGGAAGCAGACTTCCTCAGCAGACACGATCTACACCCGGGAGAGTGGGGACTTCATCCAGAAGTCTTCCACATGATTGTGAACCGTTGGGAAAAACCAAAGGTGGATATGATGGCGTCTCGCCTCAACAAAAAACTGGACAGGTATTGCGCCAGGTCAAGAGACCCTCAGGCAATAGCTGTGGACGCTCTGGTAACACCGTGGGTGTTCCAGTCAGTGTATGTGTTTCCTCCTCTGCCTCTCATACCCAAAGTACTGAGAATTATACGGCAAAGGGGAGTAAGAACGATACTCGTGGCTTCGGATTGGCCAAGAAGAACTTGGTACCCGGAACTTCAGGAGATGCTCACGGAAAATCCGTGGCCTCTACCTCTAAGACGGGACCTGATTCAGCAGGGACCGTGTCTATTCCAAGACTTACCGCGGCTGCGTTTGACGGCGTGGCGGTTGAACGCCGAATTCTAAGGGAAAAAGGCATTCCAGAAGAGGTCATTCCTACACTGGTTAAAGCCAGGAAGGAGGTGACTGCACAACATTATCACCGCATTTGGAGAAAATATGTTGCGTGGTGTGAGGCCAGGAAGGCCCCCACGGAGGAATTTCAATTGGGTCGATTCCTACATTTCCTGCAAACAGGATTGTCTATGGGCCTCAAGTTGGGGTCCATTAAGGTTCAAATTTCGGCCCTGTCGATTTTCTTCCAGAAAGAATTGGCTTCAGTTCCTGAAGTCCAGACTTTTGTAAAATGAGTACTACATATACAGCCCCCGGTTGTGCCCCCAGTGGCTCCGTGGGACCTTAATGTAGTTTTGGATTTTCTCAAATCCCATTGGTTTGAGCCACTCAAATCGGCGGATTTGAAATATCTTACATGGAAAGTAACCATGCTACTGGCCCTGGCTTCAGCCAGGAGAGTGTCAGAATTGGCGGCTTTATCGTATAAAAGCCCATATCTGATTTTCCATTCGGACAGGGCAGAACTGCGGACGCGTCCTCATTTTCTGCCTAAGGTGGTGTCAGCGTTTCACCTGAACCAGCCTATTGTGGTGCCTGCGGCTACTAGCGATTTGGAGGATTCCAAGTTGCTGGACGTTGTCAGGGCATTGAAAATATATATTCAAGGACGGCTGGAGTCAGAAAATCTGACTCGCTGTTTATACTGTATGCACCCAACAAGCTGGGTGCTCCTGCTTCTAAGCAGACGATTGCTCGTTGGATTTGTAGCACAATTCAACTTGCACATTCTGTGGCAGGCCTGCCACAGCCTAAATCTGTCAAGGCCCATTCCACAAGGAAGGTGGGCTCATCCTGGGCGGCTGCCCGAGGGGTCTCGGCATTACTACTCTGCCGAGCAGCTACATGGTCGGGGGAGAACACGTTTGTAAAATTCTACAAATTTGATACCCTGGCTAAAGAGGACCTGGAGTTCTCTCATTCGGTGCTGCAGAGTCATCCGCACTCTCCCGCCCGTTTGGGAGCTTTGGTATAATCCCCATGGTCCTGACGGAGTCCCCAGCATCCACTAGGACGTTAGAGAAAATAAGATTTTACTTACCGATAAATCTATTTCTCGTAGTCCGTAGTGGATGCTGGGCGCCCATCCCAAGTGCGGATTGTCTGCAATACTTGTACATAGTTATTGTTACAAAAAAATCAGGTTGTTCTTGTTGTGAGCCGTCTGTTCAGAGGCTCCTACGTTGTCATACTGTTAACTGGGTTCAGATCACAAGTTGTACGGTGTGATTGGTGTGGCTGGTATGAGTCTTACCCGGGATTCAAAATCCTTCCTTATTGTGTACGCTCGTCCGGGCACAGTATCCTAACTGAGGCTTGGAGGAGGGTCATGGGGGGAGGAGCCAGTGCACACCACCTGATCCTAAAGCTTTATTTTTGTGCCCTGTCTCCTGCGGAGCCGCTAATCCCCATGGTCCTGACGGAGTCCCCAGCATCCACTACGGACTACGAGAAATAGATTTATCGGTAAGTAAAATCTTATTTTTAGGTTTTTTATTTTACAGTGAGACCTGCTGGCAACAGGCTCACTGCATCGAGGGACTAAGGGGAGAAGAAGCGAACCTACCTGCTTGCAGCTAGCTTGGGCTTCTTAGGCTATTGGACACCATTAGCTCCAGAGGGATCGACCGCATGGAACTGGCCTTGGTGTTCGTTCCCGGAGCCGCGCCGCCGTCCCCCTTACAGAGCCAGAAGCAAGAAGAGGTCCGGAAAATCGGCGGCAGAAGACATCAGTCTTCACCAAGGTAGCGCACAGCACTGCAGCTGTGCGCCATTGCTCCTCATGCACACTTCACACTCCGGTCACTGAGGGTGCAGGGCGCTGGGGGGGGGGGCGCCCTGAGGGCAATATATGACACCTTGGCTGGCAAATCTACATCATATATAGTCCTAGAGGCTATATAGATGTAAAATTACCCCTGCCAGTATTCCAGAAAAAGCGGGAGAAAGTCAGTTGAAAAAGGGGCGGGGCTTCTCCCTCAGCACACTGGCGCCATTTTCTCTTCACAGTGCAGCTGGAAGACAGCTCCCCAGGCTCTCCCCTGTAGTTTTCAGGCTCAAAGGGTTAAAAAGAGAGGGGGGGCACAAAATTTAGGCGCAATATTGTATATACAAGCAGCTATTGGGAAAAATTCACTCAATATAGTGTTAATCCCAAAATTATATAGCGCTCTGGTGTGTGCTGGCATACTCTCTCTCTGTCTCTCCAAAGGGCTGTGTGGGGTCCTGTCCTCAGTCAGAGCATTCCCTGTGTGTGTGTGCGGTGTGTCGGTACGGCTGTGTCGACACGTTTGATGTGGAGGCTTATGTGATGGCAGAGCAGATGCCGATAAATGTGATGTCGCCCCCTGTGGGGCCGACACCAGAGTGGATGGATAGGTGGAAGGTATAAACCGACAGTGTCAACTCCTTACATAAAAGGCTGGATGACGTAACAGCTATGGGACAGCCGGCTTCTCAGCCCGCGCCTGCCCAGGCGTCTCAAAGACCATCAGGGGCTCAAAAACGCCCGCTCCCTCAGATGGCAGACACAGATGTCGACACGGAGTCTGACTCCAGTGTCGACGAGGTTGAGACATATACACAATCCACTAGGAACATCCGTTACATGATCCCGGCAATAAAAAATGTGTTACACATTTCTGACATTAACCCAAGTACCACTAAAAAAGGGTTTTATGTTTGGGGAGAAAAAGCAGGCAATGTTTTGTTCCCCCATCAAATGAGTGAATGAAGTGTGAAAAAGCGTGGGTTCCCCCGATAAGAAACTGGTAATTTCTAAAAAGTTACTGATGGCGTACCCTTTCCCGCCAGAGGATAAGTTACGCTGGGAGATATCCCCCTAGGGTGGATAAGGCGCTCACACGTTTGTCAAAAAAGGTGGCACTGCCGTCTTAGGATACGGCCACTTTGAAGGTACCTGCTGATAAAAAGCAGGAGGCTATCCTGAAGTCTGTATTTACACACTCAGGTACTAGACTGAGACCTGCAGATAGTGCTGCTGCAGCGTGGTCTGTAACCCTGTCAAACAGGGATACTATTTTGCGAACATAAGACGTCGTCTTATATATGAGGGATGCACAGAGGGATATTTTGCCGGCTGGCATCCAGAATTAATGCAATGTCCATTCTGTCAGGAGGGTATTAGAGACCCGACACTGGACAGGTGAGGCTGACTTTAAAAGGCACATAGAGCCTTATAAGGGTGAGGAATTGTTTGGGGATGGTCTCTGGGACCTCGTATCCACAGCAACAGCTGGGAAGAACATTTTTTACCTCAGGTTTCCTCACAGCCTAAGAAAGCACTGTATTATCAGGTACAGTCCTTTCGGCTTCAGAAAAGCAAGCGGGTCAAAGGCGCTTCCTTTCTGCACAGAGATGAGGGAAGAGGGAAAAAGCTGCACCAGTCAGCCAGTTCCCAGAATCAAAATTCTTCCCCCGCTTCCTCTGAGTCCACCGCATGACGCGGGGGCTCCACAGGCGTAGCCAGGTACGGTGGGGGGCCGCCTCAAAAATTTCAGCGATCAGTGGGCTCGCTCACAGGTGGATCCCTGGATCCTTCAAGTAGTATCTCAGGGGTACAAGCTGGAATTCGAGGCGTCTCCCCCCCGCCGTTTCCTCAAATCTGCCTTGCCGACAACTCCCTCAGGCAGGGAGGCTGTGCTAGAGGCAATTCACAAGCTGTATTCCCAGCAGGTGATAGTCAAGGTGCCCGTACTTCAACAAGGACGGGGTTACTATTCCACACTGTTTGTGGTACCGAAACCGGACGGTTCGGTGAGACCCATTTTAAATTTGAAATCCTTGAACACATACATAAAAAAATTCAAGTTCAAGATGGAATCGCTCAGGGCGGTTATTGCAAGCCTGGAGGAGGGGGATTACATGGTATCCCTGGACATCAAGGATGCTTACCTACATGTCCCCATTTACCATCCTCACCAGGAGTACCTCAGATTTGTGGTACAGGATTGCCATTACCAATTCCAAACACTGCCGTTTGGACTGTCCACGGCACCGAGGGTCTTTACCAAGGTAATGGCAGAAATGATGATACTCCTTCGAAAAAAGGGAGTTTTAATTATCCCGTACTTGGACGATCTCCTTATAAAGGCGAGGTCCAAGGAGCAGTTGTTGGTCGGAGTAGCACTATCTCGGGAAGTGCTACAACAGCACGGATGGATTCTATACATTCCAAAGTCACAGCTGGTTCCTACCACACGCCTACTGTTCCTGGGGATGGTTCTGGACACAGAACAGAAAAAAGTGTTTCTCCCGCAGGAGAAAGCCAAGGAGCTGTCATCTCTAGTCAGAGACCTCCTAAAACCAAAACAGGTATCGGTGCATCACTGCACGCGAGTCCTGGGAAAAAATAAGAATTTACTTACCGATAATTCTATTTCTCGTAGTCCGTAGTGGATGCTGGGGACTCCGTAAGGACCATGGGGAATAGCGGCTCCGCAGGAGACTGGGCACAAAAGTAAAGCTTTAGAACTACCTGGTGTGCACTGGCTCCTCCCCCTATGACCCTCCTCCAAGCCTCAGTTAGGATACTGTGCCCGGACGAGCGTACACAATAAGGAAGGATTTTGAATCCCGGGTAAGACTCATACCAGCCACACCAATCACACCATATAACTTGTGATCTAAACCCAGTTAACAGCATGATAACAGAGGAGCCTCTAGAAAAGATGGCTCACCACAGCAATAACCCGATTTTTTGGTAACAATAACTATGTACCAGTATTGCAGACAATCCGCACTTGGGATGGGCGCCCAGCATCCACTACGGACTACGAGCAATAGAATTATCGGTAAGTAAATTCTTATTTTCTCTAACGTCCTAAGTGGATGCTGGGGACTCCGTAAGGACCATGGGGATTATACCAAAGCTCCCAAACGGGCGGGAGAGTGCGGATGACTCTGCAGCACCAAATGAGAGAACTCCAGGTCCTCCTCAGCCAGGGTATCAATTTTGTAGAATTTTACAAACGTATTTGCTCCTGACCAAGTAGCTGCTCGGCAAAGTTGTAAAGCCGAGACCCCTCGGGCAGCCGCCCAAGATGAGCCCATCTTCCTTGTGGAGTGGGCATTTACAGATTTTTGGCTGTGGCAGGCCTGCCACAGAATGTGCAAGCTGAATTGTACTACAAATCCAACGAGCAATAGTCTGCTTAGAAGCAGGAGCACCCAGCTTGTTGGGTGCATACAGGATAAACAGCGAGTCAGATTTTCTGACTCCAGCCGTCCTGGAAACATATATTTTCAGGGCCCTGACAACGTCTAGCAACTTGGAGTCCTCCAAGTCCCTAGTAGCCGCAGGCACCACAATAGGTTGGTTCAGGTGAAACGCTGAAACCACCTTAGGGAGAAACGGAGGACGAGTCCTCAATTCCGCCCTGTCCGAATGGAAAATCAGATAAGGGCTTTTACAGGATAAAGCCGCCAATTCTGACACGCGCCTGGCCCAGGCCAGGGCCAACAGCATGACCACTTTCCATGTGAGATATTTTAACTCCACAGATTTAAGTGGTTCAAACCAATGTGACTTTTTGGAACCCAAAAACTACATTGAGATCCCAAGGTGCCACTGGAGGCACAAAAGGAGGCTGTATATGCAGTACCCCTTTTACAACGTCTGAACTTCAGGGACTGAAGCTAGTTCTTTTTGGAAGAAAATTGACAGGGCCGAAATTTGAACCTTAATGGACCCCAATTTCAGGCCCATAGACACTCCTGTTTGCAGGAAATGTAGGAATCGACCCAGTTGAATTTCCTCCGTCGGGCCTTACTGGCCTCGCACCACGCAACATATTTTCGCCAAATGCGGTGATAATGTTTTTCGGTTACATCCTTCCTGGCTTTGATCAGGATAGGGATGACTTCATCCTGAATGCCTTTTTTCCTTCAGGATCCGGCGTTCAACCGCCATGCCGTCAAACGCAGTCGCGGTAAGTCTTGGAACAGACAGGGTCCTTGCTGGAGCAGGTCCCTTCTTAGAGGTAGAGGCCACGGATCCTCCGTGAGCATCTCTTGAAGTTCCGGTTACCAAGTCCTTCTTGGCCAATCCGGAGCCACGAATATAGTGCTTACTCCTCTCCATCTTATCAATCTCAGTACCTTGGGTATGAGAGGCAGATGAGGGAACACATACACTGACTGGTACACCCACGGTGTTACCAGAGCGTCTACAGCTATTGCCTGAGGGTCCCTTGACCTGGCGCAATACCTGTCGAGTTTTTTCCAACGGTTTATAATCATGTGGAAGACTTCTGGGTGAAGTCCCCACTCTCCCGGGTGGAGGTCGTGTCTGCTGAGGAAGTCTGCTTCCCAGTTGTCCACTCCCGGAATTGCTGACAGTGCTATCACATGATTTTTCGCCCAGCGAAGAATCCTTGCAGCTTCTGCCATTGCCCTCCTGCTTCTTGTGCCACCCTGTCTGTTTACGTGGGTGACTGCCGTGATGTTGTCCGACTGGATCAACACCGGCTGACCTTGAAGCAGAGGTCTTGCTAAGCTTAGAGCATTGTAAATGGCCCTTAGCTTCAGGATATTTATGTGAAGTGATGTCTCCAGGCTTGACCATAAGCCCTGGAAATTCCTTCCCTGTGTGACTGCTCCCCAGCCTCGCAGGCTGGCATCCGTGGTCACCAGGACCCAGTCCTGAATGCCGAATCTGCGGCCCTCTAGAAGATGAGCACTCTGCAACCACCACAGGAGGGACACCCTTGTTCTTGGTGACAGGGTTATCCGCTGATGCATCTGAAGATGCGACCCGGACCATTTGTCCAGCAGGTCCCACTGGAAAGTTCTTGCGTGGAATCTGCCGCATGGGATTGCTTCGTAGGAAGCCACCATTTTACCCAGAACCCTTGTGCATTGATGCACTGAGACTTGGCTCGGTTTTAGGAGGTTCCTGACTAGCTCGGATAACTCCCTGGCTTTCTCCTCCGGGAGAAACACCTTTTTCTGGACTGTGTCCAGGATCATCCCTAGGAACAGAAGACGAGTCGTCGGAACCAGCTGCGATTTTGGAATATTGAGAATCCAATCGTGCTGCCGCAACACTACCTGAGATAGTGCTACACCGACCTCCAACTGTTCCCTGGATCTTACCCTTATCAGGGAATCGTCCAAGTAAGGGATAACTAAAATTCCCTTCCTTCGAAGGAATATCATCATTTCGGCCATTACCTTGGTAAAGACCCGGGGTGCCGTGGACCATCCATACGGCAGCGTCTGAACTGATAGTGACAGTTCTGTACCATAAACCTGAGGTACCCTTGGTGAGAAGGGTAAATTTGGACATGAAGGTAGGCATCCTTGATGTCCCGAGACATCATGTAGTCCCCTTCTTCCAGGTTCGCAATCACTGCTCTGAGTGACTCAATCTTGAATTTGAACCTCTGTATGTAAGTGTTCAAAGATTTTAGATTTAGAATCGGTCTCACCGAGCCGTCCGGCTTCGGTACCACAACAGTGTGGAATAATACCCCGTTCCCTGTTGCAGGAGGGGTACCTTGATTATCACCTGCTGGGAATACAGCTTGTGAATGGCTTCCAAAACTGTCTCCCTGTCAGAAGGAGACATCGGTAAAGCCGACTTTAGGAAACGGCGAGGGGGAGACGTCTCGAATTCCAATTTGTACCCCTGAGATATCACCTGAAGGATCCAGGGGTCTACTTGCGAGTGAGCCCACTGCGCGCTGAAATTCATTGAGACGGGCCCCCCACCGTGCCTGATTCTGCTTGTAAAGCCCCAGCGTCATACTGAGGGCTTGGCAGAGGCGGGAGAGGGTTTCTGTTCCTGGGAACTGGCTGATTTCTGCAGCCTTTTTCCTCTCCCTCTGTCACGGGGCAGAAATGAGGAACCTTTTGCCCGCTTGTCCACGAAAAGACTGCGCCTGATAATACGGCGTCTTCTCATGTTGAGAGGCGACCTGGGGTACAAACGTGGATTTCCCAGCTGTTGCCGTGGCCACCAGGTCTGAAAGACCGACCCCAAATAACTCTCCCCTTAATAAGGCAATACTTCCAAATGCCGTTTGAAATCCGCATCACCTGACCACTGTAGTGTCCATAACCCTCTACTGGTAGAAATGGACAACGCACTTAGACTTGATGCCAGTCGGCAAATATTCCGCTGTGCATCACGCATATATAGAAATGCATCTTTTAAATGCTCTATAGGCAAAAATATATTGTCCCTATCTAGGGTATCAATATTTTCAGTCAGGGAATCCGACCACGCCAACCCAGCACTGCACATCCAGGCTGAGGCGATTGCTGGTCGCAGTATAACACCAGTATGTGTGTAAATACATTTTAGGATACCCTCCTGCTTTCTATCAGCAGGATCCTTAAGGGCGGCCATCTCAGGAGAGGGTAGAGCCCTTACAAGCGTGTGAGCGCTTTTTCCACCCTAGGGGGTGTTTCCCAACGCACCCTAACCTCAGGCGGGAAAGGATATAATGCCAATAACATTTTAGAAATTATCAGTTGTTATCGGGGGAAACCCACGCATCATCACACACCTCATTTAATTTCTCAGATTCAGGAAAACTACAGGTAGTTTTTCCTCACCGAACATAATACCCCTTTTTGGTGGTACTCGTATTATCAGAAATGTGTAAAACATTTTTCATTGCCTCCATCATGTAACGTGTGGCCCTACTGGAAGTCACATTTGTCTCTTCACCGTCGACACTGGAGTCAGTATCCGTGTCGGCGTCTATATCTGCCATCTGAGGTAACGGGCGCTTTAGAGCCCCTGACGGCCTATGAGACGTCTGGACAGGCACAAGCTGAGTAGCCGGCTGTCTCATGTCAACCACTGTCTTTTATACAGAGCTGACACTGTCACGTAATTCCTTCCAACAGTTCATCCACTCAGGTGTCGACCCCCTAGGGGGTGACATCACTATTACAGGCAATCTGCTCCGTCTCCACATCATTTTTCTCCTCGTACATGTCGACACAAACGTACCGACATACAGCACACACACAGGGAATGCTCTGATAGAGGACAGGACCCCACTAGCCCTTTGGGGAGACAGAGGGAGAGTTTGCCAGCACACACCAGAGCGCTATATATATACAGGGATAACCTTATATAAGTGTTTTTCCCCTTATAGCTACTGTATCTTTAATACTGCGCGTAATTAGTGCCCCCCCTCTCTTTTTTAACCCTTTCTGTAGTGTAGTGACTGCAGGGGAGAGCCAGGGAGCTTCCCTCCAACGGAGCTGTGAGGGAAAATGGCGCCAGTGTGCTGAGGAGATAGGCTCCGCCCCCTTATCGGCGGCCTTATCTCCCGTTTTTCTATGTAATCTGGCAGGGGTTAAATGCATCCATATAGCCCAGGAGCTATATGTGATGCATTTTTTGCCATCCAAGGTGTTTTTATTGCGTCTCAGGGCGCCCCCCCCCAGCGCCCTGCACCCTCAGTGACCGGAGTGTGAAGTGTGCTGAGAGCAATGGCGCACAGCTGCAGTGCTGTGCGCTACCTTGTTGAAGACAGGACGTCTTCTGCCGCCGATTTTCCGGACCTCTTCTGTCTTCTGGCTCTGTAAGGGGGCCGGCGGCGCGGCTCTGGGACCCATCCATGGCTGGGCCTGTGATCGTCCCTCTGGAGCTAATGTCCAGTAGCCTAAGACGCCCAATCCACTCTGCACGCAGGTGAGTTCGCTTCTTCTCCCCTTAGTCCCTCGATGCAGTGAGCCTGTTGCCAGCAGGTCTCACTGAAAATAAAAAACCTAAAACTAAACTTTTCACTAAGCAGCTCAGGAGAGCCAACTAGTGTGCACCCTTCTCGTTCGGGCACAAAATCTTAACTGAGGCTTGGAGGAGGGTCATAGGGGGAGGAGCCAGTGCACACCAGGTAGTTCTAAAGCTTTACTTTTGTGCCCAGTCTCCTGCGGAGCCGCTATTCCCCATGGTCCTTACGGAGTCCCCAGCATCCACTTAGGACGTTAGAGAAATGGTAGCTTCTTACGAAGCAAAATTCCATTCGGCAGGTTCCATGCAAGAACCTTTCAGTGGGACCTCTTGGACAAGTGGTCGGGATCGCATCTTCAGATGCATCGGCTGATAACCCTGTCTCTAAGGACCAGGGTATCTCTACTGTGGTGGCTGCAGAGTGCTCATCTTCAAGAGGGCCGCAGATTCGGCATACAGGACTGGGTCCTGGTAACCACGGATGCCAGCCTTCGAGGCTGGGGGGCAGTCACACAGGGAAGAAATTTCCAAGGACTTTGGTCAAGTCAGGAGTCGTCCCTACACATAAATATTCTGGAACTGAGGGCCATTTACAATGCCCTAAGTCTGGCAAGGCCTCTGCTTCAAAACCAGCCGGTACTGATCCAATCAGACAACATCACGGCAGTCGCCCATGTAAACCGACAGGATGGCACAAGAAGCAGGATGGCGATGGCAGAAGCCACAAGGATTTTCCGATGGGCGGAAAATCACGTCTTAGCACTGTCAGCAGTGTTCATTCCGGGAGTGGACAACTGGGAAGCAGACTTCCTCAGCAGACACGACCTACACCCGGGAGAGTGGGGACTTCATCCAGAAGTCTTCCAACTGTTGGTAAACCGTTGGGAAAGGCCACAGGTGGACATGATGGCGTCCCGCCTAAACAAAAAACTAGATATTGCGCCAGGTCAAGGGACCCTCAGGCAATAGCTGTGGACGCTCTAGTGACACCGTGGGTGTACCAGTCGGTTTATGTATTCCCTCCTCTGCCTCTCATACCAAAGGTACTGAGAATAATAAGAAAACGAGGAGTAAGAACGATACTCGTGGTTCCGGATGGGCCAAGAAGAGCTTGGTACCCAGAACTTCAAGAAATGATATCAGAGGACCCATGGCCTCTACCGCTCAGACAGGATCTGCTACAGCAGGGGCCCTGTCTGTTCCAAGACTTACCGTGGCTGCGTTTGACGGCATGGCGGTTGAATTCCGGATCCTAAAGGAAAAGGGCATTCCGGAAGAAGTCATTCCTACGCTGATAAAAGCCAGGAAAGAAGTAACCGCAAACCATTATCACCGTATTTGGCGAAAATATGTTGCGTGGTGTGAGGCCAAGAAGGCCCCAACAGAGGAATTTCAGCTGGGTCGTTTTCTGCACTTCCTACAGTCAGGGGTGACTATGGGCCTAAAATTGGGTTCCATTAAGGTCCAGATTTCGGCTCTGTCGATTTTCTTCCAGAAAGAACTGGCTTCACTGCCTGGAGTTCAGACATTTGTAAAGGGAGTGCTACATATTCAGCCCCCTTTTGTGCCTCCTGTGGCACCTTGGGATCTCAACGTGGTGTTGAGTTTCCTATGATAACATTGGTTTGAGCCACTTAAAACTGTGGATTTGAAATATCTCACGTGGAAAGTGGTCATGTTATTGGCCTTGGCTTCGGCCAGGCGTGTGTCAGAATTGGCGGCTTTGTCATGTAAAAGCCCTTATCTGATTTTCCATATGGATAGGGCAGAATTGAGGACTCGTCCCCAGTTTCTCCCTAAGGTGGTATCAGCTTTTCACTTGAACCAACCTATTGTAGTGCCTGCGGCTACTAGGGACTTGGAAGATTCCAAGTTACTGGACGTAGTCAGGGCCTTAAAAATGTATATTTCCAGGACGGCTGGAGTCAGGAAAACTGACTCGCTTTTTATCCTGTAGGCACCCAACAAAATAGGTGCTCCTGCTTCTAAGCAGACTATTGCTCGCTGAATTTGTAGCACAATTCAGCTGAAGCATTCTGCGGCTGGATTGCCGCATCCTAAATCAGTAAAAGCCCATTCCACGAGGAAAGTGGGCTCATCTTGGGCGGCTGCCCGAGGGGTCTCGGCTTTACAATTTTGCCGAGCTGCAACTTGGTCAGGGGCAAACACGTTTGCTAAATTCTACAAAATTGATACCCTGGCTGAGGAGGACCTTGAGTTCTCTCATTCGGTGCTGCAGAGTCATCCGCACTCTCCCGCCCGTTTGGGAGCTTTGGTATAATCCCCATGGTCCTTACGGAGTTCCCAGCATCCACTAGGACGTCAGAGAAAATAAGATTTTACTCACCGGTAAATCTATTTCTCGTAGTCCGTAGTGGATGCTGGGCGCCCATCCCAAGTGCGGATTGTCTGCAATACTTGTATGTAGTTATTGCCTAACTAAGGGTTATTGTTGAGCCATCTGTTGAGAGGCTCAGTTATATTTCATACTGTTAACTGGGTGTAGTATTACGAGTTATACGGTGTGATTGGTGTGGCTGGTATGAGTCTTACCCGGGATTCAAAATCCTTCCTTATTGTGTCAGCTCTTCCGGGCACAGTATCCTAACTGAGGTCTGGAGGAGGGTCATAGTGGGAGGAGCCAGTGCACACCAGATAGTACCTAATCTTTCTTTTAGAGTGCCCAGTCTCCTGCGGAGCCCGTCTATTCCCCATGGTCCTTACGGAGTTCCCAGCATCCTCTACGGACTACGAGAAATAGATTTACCGGTGAGTAAAATCTTATTTTTACACATTACAGCAGACAGCGTCCACTTTTTTACACATTGCTGCAGACAGAGTCACAGTTTTACACATTACGAAAGATAGGATCGATAGATAGATAGAACAGGTAGATAGAAAGAATAGATGATACTTACTCTCTCCCCGCTGGCTCAGGCGGTCAGGCTCCTCGGTGCAGCAGCTGCTGGCAGATCCCGGGCAGGGGAGGAGGAGGAGGGAGGGGGATTCGGGAGCCACAGCGGCGCACTGTAATTGGTGGCAGTGCCGCTGCCCTTCTCCTTCCACATTGGCTGGCCGCCGCTGCTGTGAATGCTGGGATGAGGGAAGCGCATCCCTGCATTCACAGTAGTGGCGGACAGCCTATGTGGAAGGAGAGGGATAGCTGCAGCGCCGCCGCCACCAATTACAGTACGCTGCTGCAGCTCCTGAGTCCCCCTCCCTCCTCCTCCTTCTCCCCTGCTCCCGGAGCTGCTGCTCCTCACCTCTCACACAAAGGCAGCTTGTAATGAGTCAGCTTGTAATGAGCCAGTTGCACCCTCAGGGAGACTGTGCTGTGTGCCAAGCACAACTGGCACACACGTAGTTACGGAACTGCATTCTGCACTGCTTCTGTTGTCAGGAGAACCGAGAAGGGGTGGGAGTGGGTTCTAGTTACAATGGCCCAACAGTGTCATGGTCAGGCTTCCCATGTACCACCTCGGTACCCAGGTCTGTGGTTGCTCTCTGTGGCCCCATCTGTTGCACAGAGCCGCCAGGCACTAGGACCCTGAGCGGACCACCGGAGGCATGATCTCTGACCTGTGCTACTGCACATGCTTGGCTTTACAGCGCATCCAGTGCCAGATTAATAATGGGGTGGATGGAGCTTCAGATCCAGACCCCCACATAAAAATTGTCACACCTTCATGGCAGCATGATATTGTCCAGATGACTAGCTGGCCACACAGGGCATGATTCAGAGTTGCAAGCAAAGCCAAAAAGCACACAGCTTTGCAAAACCATGTTGCACTGCAGGTGAGGCTGATAATGTGCACTGGGTGATACAGTAGACGATATGAACGATAATGATATTTTTTAAAAGATCTATTGTTCATATTGTCTAGTGTGTATGCATGAACGATGAACAATGCGCACACCTGCAGGTCGTTCTCGTTCAGGCATTATCTACCGAACATGCAGGTCAACTTTAACTATATCATTGAGCTCAGTAGCGGATCATGGTACGGGCACACAGTACTTTTGCCCGGGCGCCGCCTTCCGGAGGGTGCCGCCGCCATCCGGAGGGCGCCGCCACCAGATCCGCTACTAGTGGTGCCCCCACCTCCACCCGTGACGGTACTGCTGTGCGGTGCGCGATGCACCGCACGGCATTGTGGAACGGCACATAGACACTAGGGGTCATGATTGACCTCTAGTGTCTATGCGTTTCCATGGGAGAGACGTCATGACGACTCTCCCATAGATCAGAGGAGCGGCGCCAGCGGCCAGAGACGGAGACAGAGGGCAGCGGGCAGCAGCGGTCGGGAATCTGGAACAGGGATGGTAAGTATTAATTTTTTTTATTTTTAAAATTCACACAAACGGGGCAATACTACTTGGGGCACAAACTTGGGCAATACAACAGGGGGCACAAACGGGGGAAGTACTATTGGGGGCACATTGACCACGCCCCCCGTTATGAAGCCACGCCCTATTTTCGCCCGGGGCGCCACAAGGGCTAGAACCGGCCCTGATTGAGCTGCATGTTCGTGGTGTGTGGGGGATGATCGTTCATCGATATCATTCATTGTGTATGCACTGGCGATCTCCCCTAATTAACAATCGGTGATATAGCTTATTATTATTAGGGGAGGTCGCTCAGTGTGTATGGGGCTTTAGATTTTGGTGGGGTGTGTTCAAACTGAAATCTAAATTATAGTGTAAAAATAATGCTGTCCAGTATTTGTGGGATACATGCAAAAGCAGCCCATATTTACCCTGCACAGAAAAAAATATAACCCACCCAAATCTAAATCTCCCTGGACATGTTATACTGTATCAGCCCCACCTGCAGTGCAACATGCATACCTCCCAACATTGCTGCTTTGGGAGTTGGGACTTCTGCGCGGCGTAGCCGCACCAGTGCCAGAAAAGGAGCATGGCCTCAGGGAAAGGGGGCATGGCTTCATAGGGATGCCGCAACTGTAAGACACGCCTCCAGATTTAATCATTGAGGGGGCATGTCCAGCTGCTGGCATGCCCACCAGTCCCTCTGTCTCCTGTGAATAGACAATGTGCGTGAGCGACAGGAGCCTCCCAACTGCCCCCCACTGTGGGACACTGCAGCCTGTGGGTGGGACAGCGGGACAGTCCCAAAGAATCGGGACAGTTGGGAGGTATGAACAGGGTTGTGTGCTTTTTGGCTATGCTTGCAACTCTGAATGAAGTCCACTGTCGCCATTATTCATAAGTATTCAAATTGTATTTCTAATTTTCTCGCAAAATTATGCAATTTTTCTATTTTTATGTGTTTAGGGAGCAACAATGGTTCCTACTTTTCTACCCTAGGATGGCTGCCCGGGCTGAAGTCCCTTGTCTCCACCCTTCTCTGGATTTTATTTATTGTGCATGAACAGAACAGAAAAGAATAGGGGGAAAAACCTGAAACAAGCCTTGTACATTCACAGAAAAAGCAGCTTCAACTAGCGGCTGTATCAACTGCAGCCCCTAGTAGCCGAATAAGGCTACCAGACACTTCCCACTGGGAAGGCTTGTTTGCAGTGTCATTAGCAGAAAGAGCTTCCAATGGGAAGCCACTGCTAATTCACATAGTGGGGGGCTGGGAGATCATAGGGGAGTGGTGGATTTTACTGGGGAGCTGCAGTGGGGCTGATAGTGTAGAGCAGCGGTAGCCAACCCACGGCTCTTGAGCCGCATGCGGCTCTTTCATCCTCCGCATGCGGCTCGATCCGCTCCCGGACACCGCTGCCACAGCCCAGCACACACAGACTTCTAAGGTCTGTGAGGGGAGGAAAGCGCAGTGCGTGCCTCTCCTGCCCCTCTGACTCTGGCGGCGTGTCTATCTTCAATTCGGTGCCGCCCCATGAGCCAATCAGAGCTCGCGGGTCGGCAGCTAAGGCTCCTGATTGGCTGCCAGACCGCGAGCTCTGACTGGCTCACGGGCCGGCGCCGAAATGAAGATAGACACCGCCGCCAGTCAGAGGAACAGGAGAGGCGCACGCTGCGCTCTCCTCCCTTCCCCTCACAGCAGCAGCATGGTGAGCAGCACTTTTTTTGGGGGGGGCACTTTGGGGACATATGTATCTGAGCAGCACTTTAGGGGGGGGTGGAGGCACTGTGGGGACATGTGTATCTGCACTGGGGGCATAGCTGGCACTGTGGGGACATGTGTATCTGCACTGGGGGCATATCTGGCACTGTAAGGACATATGTATCAGGCGCTGGGGGCATAGCTGGCACTGTAAGGACATGCATAGCTGCACTGTGGGGACATGTGTCTCTGGCACTGTGGGGGCATATCTGGCACTGTGGGGGCATGTGTATCTGGCACTGGGGGCATAGCTGGCACTGTGGGGACATGTATATCTGGCACTGGGGGCATAGCTGGCACTGTGGGGACGTGTATCTGGCACTGGGGGCATATCTTGCACTGTAAGGACATGTGTATCTGGCACTGGGGGCATATTTGGCACAGTGGGGGCATGTGTATCTGGCACTGGGGGCATATCTGTCACTGTGGGGGCATGTGTATCTGGCATTGGGAGCATATCTGGCACTGTAAGGACGTGTATCTGCACTAGGGGCATATCTGGCACTATTGGGCATATATGTATTTGGCACTGTGGGACATATATGTATTTGGCACTGTGGGCTATATATGTATTTAGCACTGTGGGGCATACAGTATATGTATTTGGCACTGTGGGGCATATATGTATTTGGCACTGTCGGGGCATACATGTATTTGGCACTGTGCGGAATATATGTATTTGGCACTGTGGGGCATGTGTATCTGGTACTGGAAGCATATATTTATCTGGCACTGTGTGGACATATGTGTATCTGGCATTGTGGGGATGTATATGTATCTGGCACTGTGGAGGCACCCATTTTTTTGGTATTTTTATATGTATGTGGCACTGTACTGGGTCATTATATGTATGTGGCACTGTACAACATGACTAAAAACGGGGTTTTGACACAAGGTCATACTCCTACAAATGTCATATTGAAAGGTGTGCGCACAAAAATGAGGTGTGGATTTGTGTCAACTAGGCCACGACCCCATTTTTACGGCGCGCACATGATAGTGGCTCTTGACCTTTACCGCTGATCTTTTCTGGCTCTTGCCTCTGACTGGTTGGCCACCCCTGGCGTAGAGGGTGTACACATTCATGTGGTTTTATCCCAGGGGTGAGCAATTATTTCATCTGGGATGGCCACTTAACACTTTTCAGTGAACATTCGAGGGCCACACGCAATATATCTTGTTTTTACAATACCTATTATAAAAATTATACTAATAATGAATGACAGCTGCGGATGTAGGAATAGTGGGTGGGATAGGCTTCCACATGCAGTCACACGTCTTGTCACATTACCATAATGTAGTAAGCAGGTAACAGAAGAGACTTTATTCAAGAGCATGAACAGAATACATCATGCTGCGAAGCCACTGGAAGTGAGTACGGAAAAAAAAGTGCAAAACACAAAGAAACAAATACCATCCAGTATAAAGCTAACTTGCTATTATAGGGGGTTTAACAGCTGGGTGTAAAAATGTTCCTGCTGCGTTAGTCACTCAGTGCTGTTCTGCTAGAGCACAGGTTCTCAAACTCGGTCCTCAGGACCCCACACAGTGCATGTTTTGCAGGTCTCCTCACAGAATCGCAAGTGAAATAATTAGCTCCACCTGTGGACCTTTTAAAATGTGTCTGCGAGTAATTAATACACCTGTGCACCTGCTGGGTTAACTGCAAAACATGCACTGTGTGGGGTCACGAGGACCGAGTTTGAGAACCTGTGTGCTAGAGATTTTCTGGGGCAGTCAGGTCAATCGCTCATGCATCTGATATGGGAGCTGGAACATGCATATGCACCTGGCTGCATACAGATGTCGGCAGTTCATCAGGGACAGTTGCTCTGCACCACAGGATGACAAAAATCCCAGTTTTGGCCCGGCTTTTTGTGATTAAAAGCAAGTGGATTATTTGCTTCATACAGTCAGAAAGTGACAGATGGATTTTCTCTGTGAATATATACTTTATTTAGAAAAGAATCTAGGTCCTGATTAGAGAAGCTGCTGTAAAGGCAGGTTGAAAAAAGAATATGGATTTCATTTGTGTTTTAATTATGAGCAGTGCCGTTTCTAGCGGAGGGTGAGCTATGCGATTGCACGGGCGTTCGTCGCAGCACTTTTGTGTCTTCCTGCTTCCTCTCCTCTCTCATCTATTACTCCGTTCAGGGGGCGGAGTTTCACAGAATGATGCAGTTGCAACGTGACGTCATGACGCAACCGAGTCATTCCGCAAATCGCCCCCCCCCCCCCTCCCAGCAGAGTAGTAGAGAAGAGGGGGAGCAGCATAGCAGTGATGCCGGGCTGGCGCCCACCAGCAATTATACACCCCTAGCAACAAGTATTATCCTGGTCAATGAGCAAGAATCCCAGAGCATGAAACCCCTGGCAACGAGCATTACCCTTGGCAACGAGCATGCATCCCAGAACATAAATTCCCTAGCAACGAGCATTACCCTTGACAACGAGCATACATCCCAGAACATAAATTCCCTAGCAACGAGCATTACCCTTGGCAATGAGCATACATTCCAGAGGATGAAACTCCTGGCAACGAGCATGGATTCCAGAGCATGAAACTCCTGGCAACGAGCATTACCCTTGGCAATGAACATGCATCCCAGAGCATGAATCCCCTGGCAACGAGCATGACACCCAGCACATGGAACCCCTAGCAACGAGCAGGTAATTTAAAAGTAATTAGAAGCCTTACTGTAGGGCAAAGGACTGCAAACTCGGTCCTCATTACCCCACACAGTGCATGTTTTGCAGGTCTCCTCACAGAATCACAAGTGAAATCATTAACTCCACCTGCGGACCTTTTAAAATGTGTCTGTGAGAAATTAATACACCTGTACACCTGCTGGGTTACTTGCAAAACATGCACTGTGTGGGGTAATGAGGACCGAGTTTGCAGACCTATGCTGTAGGGCATAATGTATCACAGGCATTGCGGTGTATGGTATAATATAGTACAGGGGGCATAATATTGTGAAAGGGGCATTACTGTGTGGGGCTTAATATGGGGATTTTTTTTTTCCTGGTGGTGGCCAAGGTCTGTTGTTGCAGGGTCAAAAACTGGGGTGTAAGGTAGTCCATACTTGCAGGGCCGGCTCCGGGGCTTGTGGCGCCCCGGGCGGCTTTAGGGGGCGTGGCTTTGTACAGGGGGCGTGGTCATTTACGCCCCCTGTACAGCTGAATTGATGTGCGGTGCGCGATGACGTCATCGCGCACCGCACAGCAAAGGTCCTCTCCACGAAGGGAAACTAGACGCGTAGCGTCTAGTTCCCTTCGTGGAGAGGACCTTTGCTGTGCGTTGCGCGATGACGTCATCGCGCACCGCACAGTAAAGGACCTCTCCAGGAAGGGAAACTAGACGCGTACGCGTCTAGTTTCCCTTCCCAGCAGTAGCGGCCGGGGGCAGCGGGCAGCGGGCAGCAGGGGGCACACACCAGTAGCGGATCTTGCCCTGGTGCGGCGCCCTCCGGAAGGCGGCGCACCGGGCAAAAGTACTGCTTGCCCGTGGCAAGATCCGCTACTGCATACTTGCCTACCTGACCCTCTCCATGAGGGAGAAAATGCTGTTCCTGGACTTTCCTGGTAATGTATGATTGCCATCACCTGTGGTGAAACGCCTTTCTTATCAATTAACTAGCTCACCACAGGTGATGGCAATCATACATTACCAGGAAAGTCCAGGAACAGAGCATTTTCTCCCTCATGGAGAGGGTCAGGTAGGCTAGTATGAGGTAGTCTTTTCATGCAAGGCCACACCCCCACATCAGGAGCGCTCACGCAAAATATATATTTTTATGGCTGGGGGGGGGTTGCATTTTTTTAATGCTCGCTCTGGGAGCCAAATTGTCTAGAAACAGCACCGATTATGAGTGATCTGAAACACATGTACTTGGATTGGGAAAGAGATCAATTAAAGTGTGGCAGAATAGATTTTTAATGGATAAATATCAAAAGTTGATATGGCATTTCTAGAGCAACTTCAAATGCAGGAAAAAAATGTTTATTACGCCAGCAGGATGTTTTTTCAGCATCAAGACCAAATAATTTTCAGGCAGAATGTTTACATCAAACTGATTATTTGAAGATAAATGTGCAGATTAGTTAACAGAGTCAAGAACCATTAAATCAAGAGAGAGCAAGTTGCAAGTATAACAGAAGGTGGATTTTCCCCAAAAAATGGCAAAGTGACAACACTGTCAGAAAGTAGAAAAAGAGCAATTATAAAGACTGACAATGAGCATACAAGACACACTTATCTCAGGGCAGGGGAGCTATCAAAAGGCCAGGGGACCTGAGGTGTAGGGGACGCAACAGGTTGAGACATCTCAGGGTCAGTAGTAGCAGTAGCAGAAGGCTGAGAGAGCATTCCAGCTTGCAAGGCTATTCTCTATGGGGTGGTATCTATATACTGGCGCCTGTCATCCCGGCGGTCAAAATCCCAACCGCGGGATGCCGAGCACCAGAATGCCGGCAGCGGGGTGAGCGCAAAAGAGCCCCTCGTGGGCACACTATTTATCCTCCCTCCAGGGGTGTCTTGGACACCCCAAGAGGGGGAATAGGTGTTGTATCCCGGCGCCGGTATGCTGAGAGCCGGTATCCTGACAGCCGGGATATTGAATGCATCCCCTTCTCTATAGCAGAGGGATAGGAGGTTCATTAGTATGGACCAAAAGGAGGGATGCAGTAGTACTCCTCAGAGAAAGGAGAAAGGACCCAAATAGTAAAATAAGGTAAATTAGTGGTTCTCAACCTAAACCCTCAAGTATGGTGGCCAATCCCGGGATCGGGATCGGCGGGATCCCGGGATTTAGGGCCAAAAATAGCCGGGATTCAATCCCGGGATTGGAAGCTCCAATCCCGGAGATTGAGGGATCAGCGTTGAGCGTCCACAGGACGCTGAGACGCTGCCCGGCTTCCTCCTTCCGGGTCCCCAGTGCAGTGTGAGAGGTCACGTTGCGCTGTCAGCCGCTGCTTGGAGCAGCCAGCAGCGATCAAAGGATGTTCCCCGCCCGCTCGCCCCCGGTATATGGTGAGTTATATGTGCGGGGCGGGCGGGGTGGGGCGAGGGGGCGCCACCTAGCTAAAAGCCAATCCCAGGTGTCCCGGGAATCCCGGGATTGGCCATTTTTCAATCCCGATACCCGGGATTGAAAAAATGGCCTGGGATTGGCTTCCCTACCCTCAAGTTTCCCTCAATAGGACATGTTTTGAAGATTTTGGTCTGTGGAAGCAGGTTAGATAATCAGGACTGTACTGGGCCACCAAGGATTTGGAGAAATCCCAGTAAGCTCCATGGATTCATAGTCACGCCCTCTATTGCAGGAAGGTGGACCTTACGGCGGCTGTGCCGTTCTCTTAAGCAGGTTGCAGGATGCAGTGCAGGTGTTTGCTGGATCAGTCATCAAGGCTGTTTTGACTGAGCCAGTGGCCACATGCAGCAATTAATGGTGCCAGGCAGCTACTGGAGCACTGGTTGTGTCTCTGTTACCTTCGTGCTCAGGACCTGGAAGTGACAAAACGAGAGGGCAGGAGAGAACTTCTGCCCTTACAGCACCTAAATGTTTTCTTTGTTCTCCGTTCGTTTGGGGTAAAAAAAAAATTCTATGCAGCATTGGACCCTTGCGGGTTCGCTTCGCTCGCCACGCTTCAGGCTCGGTGTCTCGCTCCACTCCGCTTGCCACACTTTACTATTCCAAATAGAGTGTGACATGGACCCAGGGGGTTATGGGTAAGGTCCTCTCCACGAAGGTAAACTAGACGCTGCCCTGGGGCACTGCACTGCTGAATAATAAATCCAAACTCTGCAAAGGCGTCAGAAGAGCATGTGCTGAGCTCTGATTGAAGAAGCCCATCACATGCTGCTCTGACCTTTGGAGGACAGCAGCAGGGCAGGATCATGGGAGTGAGGCTGTGCCTGCTCTACTGGGTGACTGAAGCTGTAGTTTCTTCTGAGTACAGTGCACAGTTCCTCTCTCTTATCTTCTGCTGACAGGATGGGTAAGTCTTTTGTGGGGGGCTGTTCTAAGATATATATATTTTTTTTTGCCTTGGCAGCCATTGTGTTTTATATTTTTTTACTGTGGGGCCATTGTGTTGAAATATTTTTTTCACAGTGGGGGCCATTGTGTTTAAAAAAAATGTAACGGTGGGGGCCATTGTGTTTTATTTATTTTTTTCACGGTGGGAGCCATTGTGTTTTATTTTATTTTACTGTGGGTACCATTTTTTTTAACCTTTTTAATGTGGGGGCTATTGTGTTTTATATTCTTTACTGTGGGGGACACTTGTGGTGCCCCACTGTTTTGGGTACCTTATTACCCCTGTCACCCCTTATTTTTGGAACCCCATATTGATGCCTGGCTGCAGCTTATTCTGCTAGAACAGTATCCACCGTTCTGGGTACCTTGGTAAACTGTAATGCCCTGAGGACAGCAGAAGTAAAGCCAGCACGTGGGGATGATCTTGGACTTCTGCACGTGCAAGTTTAGGGCAGTTGAGACCCCGTGGAGAGATCCGGGTACCTAACCGTGGGGATAAAAAGGAGAGGCTCCCTGGACGTTGGTCAAAAAACGGTCGGCGGATGGAGAGTCAAGCGCTGCGCAAAGACGGGACGGCGGCGGCAGAGACTCCGGCTTCGGCAGCACACCCCCAGCCAGCGGTCATACCCTCCGGCTCTCACCTGGCTTCCCCAGAGTCAGCGGCGGCTAAGACATCCCACCGATCCAGCGGTCAGTGGTAAGGCAGCGGCAGCCAGATAGGGACCCTGACAGCCAAGGGCGGAGTGGGGAGGCGGTGCCCTCCCGGCCACGACCGCCCAAGGGAGGAGCAGAAACGCAGCACGACCGCCCCCAAGTCACAGGCAGAGGGCTGACAGCCTAGGGCAGAGTGAGGAGGGGGCGCCCTCCCGAGCAGGAGGAAACCACTGCAACAAGAGAGTCAGGGGTCGGAACCTGTCGCCAGGAAGAAAAGGTGTGTAGAATTGCGCTACTGAATGCCTAGAGGAAAAGGGTACAGGGATTAGCTGTGCCAAATAGACAGTGCCAACAGGAGACTAGCATCTGACCCCACTAGGGAGTGTGACAAATACCTCCTAGGAAGCCTTATATTCAGGTCCCATAGGGCGCAGAATACCCCTGTCCCTGTACCTAGATGAGCCTTGAGCACCAGCTGGATAGGAGTGCGTCTTCACTACAGTGGACAGACTAAACCCTCGTGCCCAGGAGCCAGCCAGGGATTACAAGTAGGTTCAAGTGAACAACACAAAAACAGTTAAACAGTGTAGAACTGATTGCAGGGAGCCTCGTCTTCAGTGGAAACGACACTGTTAGTAATCCACCAAGGCAGAGTTTCACTTTAACGTTCGGTTAACTGACCTATCGAGAAAGCTAGACACTACCACAGGAAGACACAAGGTAGTTCTAGCCAAGAACTACTCAATTTATTGGTACCACAAAGAACTATTCAGTTGTGCGCCACCCACAGTGAGCTCAAACAGACTAAGGGTATTTACCTCGAGGTAAAATATTAGTATATAATTTAGTCACCTACATTAGATATGTAGACAGCGCTTGCTAGAATAGACATAATTAGAAAGTTAAGTTATATTCATTGCAGTTGTAATTGTTGATGTATGATTACTGTTCGTTTCCTCAAAGCAAACAAGAAGGGACCCCACCCGTTCCAGAATAATAAAAAAATTAACCATTCTGTTCCTAGTAACGAGTACCATATCATTAGTAGAGTATTTAGTACTGAGACAATTGTGATTGATGTTCATGTGAATTGTGCTTCCGGAGACGGCTGTGGCGGAACACCAACAAGGTAATAATTAAGTGACAGCCTGATAGACGGTAGTGATTTTGATATCTCCCTTCAACCCCCCTAACAATAATCAGTTACCGGGTTGTACCATTGAGATACGCACCACGCCCGCATATTACATTTCTGGCGTCACGAACAGGATCCACACAAGAGTCAGGGTTATACCCCAGTTGATTAAGGCGAGATGTCTCAAGGGGACGATCAGGCCCAGGCAGGTTTAGGAGAAATATCTGACCGTGGAGGGCCCGCTATGCCCGCATCTGCACCTATCATGATGCCGTACTATTTTGGCGCACCGTGGCTCCTCACTTATTCGGGAGATGATCCCTACACGAGATCCAAGGAATTTAGGGACTTTAAGGATCAGATCGAGGCCATGTTCCGGTTGTATCCGTTAAATAAATCTCAAAAGATTGAGATAATCATAGGGCAGTTGAAGGGTCTGGCGCGACGGGAAGTGAAGTCGTGGCCCGCCAGACAAAGGAAAACTGCCAAGGAAATATTAGAGAAACTGGCTAGTATATACGATGCCAAGACCCTGTCGGAACTAAAGACGCGTTTCTATGCCAGAAAGCAGCAGCCCCGAGAGGGTTTATGTGAATTTGCTTTTGAATTACAAGAGGCGTAACAAGCCATTAAACTGTGCGAACCCACCGAAATTATACAGGAAGATGACACCCTCATAAATCAATTTATAGACGGAATTTATAGCGAGCATACGAAAGGCCAACTTAAGATGTTGCGACGTCAAGAACCGACTTGCAGCTTCCAGGAGTTCAAGGAGCTGGCAATAAAGATTTTTGGGGATACGCCTACGCCAGGGCCATCCGCTGTAGCCTTGGAGGCGGTAGCACAAGGGAACCAGTCGACAGCTTCAGCCGATACACAGAACGTAATGAGAAGGCAAATAGCCGAACTAACCCAAGGGATGACCGAACTGTGTCGGGAACTTAAAACCTTGAAGGAAACATCTAAGTCGCACGGACAAGGTTGGCCAGGGGAAAGAAGGCCTGGTTATGTCAATAGAAGAGATACGTCCTGGACCTCTCGCCGACTATCAACGGATCAGTTCGATGACCAAGGCAGGCCGATATGCAGACGCTGTCAGGAGAGTGGACATATAGAACGCAATTGTCAGCAACGGGAGCCTTTAAACCCCAATATCCCGGGGCCAGGGACCACCCCTCGGGAGAACTCGCCCCAATAGGTCCCGCACCTCGAGAGTGGTGGCCTTAGTATGTGGGTCCCTGCCCAACGATAGAAATTAAGAACAATGGGGTCGCCATGCCAGCACTTTTGGACACAGGGTCTCAGGTTACCACTATTCAATGGACTGAATTTGCACGGCACTGGAGAGAAGACATGACTGCACCACCGCCGGCGTGGTTGAACTTGTTAGCCAGCAATGGTCAAGGTATAGAGTGCTGTGGATATTGGGAAGTGGAAGTGGAAATCGTTCGAGCTCAGCTACCAAGACAGGGCTGTCTCGTTACCACGGTGGATGATAGAAACTTCCCACCTGTCATCATTGGAATGAATATTCTAAGGAGTTGCCCTGAAGAATTAGTTACGATATTGAAAAGAGAATCATTCACCCGTACTTGCTCAGCGAAGCGAACGTTACAACAGGCCATTCGATTCCTCCAGTGCCAGCAACGGTTCGCAAACCCTGACAGGGGCAAATTGGCATTGTCAGTGTAGCTGAGAAGCGAACTATAATGTTACCTCCAAACTCGGAAAACATTGTTTGGTGTAAGGCCAGAATAGGACCTCGAGGACGAAACTACGAAGCTATGATTTAAAGGAGTCAAGGAGGCTGGACAGATTACTTCACGGTGGCCAGACGTTTGGTGACAGTAAATCAAGGCTGGGTACCTATACGCATATTGAATCCTCATAATCTCCCCATTAGATTATATAGGTATCAACCTATTGCACAGATCTTTTGAAGTTACCTTCCAGGATATAGTTGGCATGGACGGCCTGGGGGCCCTTGTAGCTCAACAGAGCCAAGCGACGAGCAACCATTCTGGAAAAGAGGAAGATGGCTCCTGGTGGAGTGGAATAACTATTGGTGATCAAAATACCCCGGAAGAGGAAAGAGTGGGAGCCCTACATCTAGTATGGAAGAAACCTTCAGTAAAAGTCTGTCAGACTTTGGATACGTGGAGGGCATTCAACATCATATTCCAACAGGGACGGCCGCTCCTGTCCGGGAACGTCATCGTCCTATTCCTCCCGCGTTATATCAGCCAGTGAAGAAGATGATAGAGGAAATGAAGGCGACGGGAGTAATTAGAGAAAGCCACAGTCCTTGGGCCACACCCCTTGTACTAGTCAAGAAAAAGGACGGAAGTTTGCGTTTCTGCGTAGACTACAGGAAGTTGAATTCAATCACACACAGAGATGCCTATCCCCTACCATGCATAGAGGAATCCTTGGCTGCTTTGAGGTCCGCTGCTTATTTTTCCACCCTGGACCTAACTAGAGGGTATTGGCAAGTGTCAAAGTCAAAAATATTACATAAAGAGAACATACAAACTACACACATTTAAGTCGCTATACTTGCAAATATGCGCAGCGAGTACACGGACATGACACAGAGATGGATTTGACACTTATTTCATACAGTACATAATTATAATAATATCAAGCGCCAGACATCATGATGATTTAAAATTACCTAATGAATTAATGTCATGAATGTGTATTATTTGAACGGAACCAGATACACCTGTCATGTTTACTATTAAAACAAGCAGATTGGTGTGTAGATTAATTTGATACTTGTTATTAAGTTGTGGGACATTGCAGCGGATAATTATGATTACATGTATAAAAGCTAAAATCACTTCTATTTGAACAATAGAAGTTCAAAACAGTAAACTCAGGCCAGCCCCTTTGGACGTCCCCAAGGGCTGAGCATGTTCAGCACATACAAAGAAACTAGTGACTCAATCATGAATGAGAGAGAGACCCCTCCCACAGAAACTAGTTAACACATTTTGCTGGTAGTTCCTGTTTCTTTTGGTCTCAGAGTTAGTTGCTTTTTGGTCTCAGAAGAAGATGAAGTTTTAGCATGATTTTACAGAGGAAAGAGAGAGAGAGAGTCTTATGGAGACATAAACTTATATGAGAAAGATATGGTATTGTATCGCTGGCATGTAACTGAAACTGCAAATAACTGTATGTAATTGTATGTTCTAACTGTTTACTGTGTGAGTTGTATTCATGTAACTATAGGTATACTGTACTTTGTAATGGGTGTGGTTCATCAAATCGACAGTATCTAGGTCGACAATGTTTAGGTCGACCACTGTAGGTCGACAGTCACTAGGTCGGCATGGATGGAAGGTCGACAGGGTTTCTAGGTCGACATGCGCTAGGTCGACAGGTCTAAAGGTCGACATGAGGATTTTTTTTGTGTCGTTTTCTTCGTAGAGTGACCAGGATCCCAAATTAGTGCACCGCGTCCCCTCGCATGGCTCGCTTCGCTCGCCATGCTTCGGGCATGGTACCTTTGCTTCGCTCGGCACAGATTACCGTTCCAATCGTAGTGCACGTGGGTCGTTAAGTATGAAAAAATTCAAAAAAAGAAGAAAAATGTGAAAAACTCATGTCGACCTTTAGACCTGTCGACCTAGCACATGTCGACCTAGAAACCCTGTCGACCTTCCATCCATGTCGACCTAGTGACTGTCGACCTACAGTGATCGACCTAAACATTGTCGACCTAGATACTGTCGATCTTCAGACCGGATCCCCTTTGTAATATATATTGAATCCATATCCTTTTAACAACAAATATATACATCAATGAGCTTTGGAACTCAGATAACGTGTGGGTGTATTGTTTTCTCTTATGGGATGCAGTGTTGTGCGATGTACAGCGCACACTCATGGGATATAGTAATAATAGTTGCAGGCATTTACAATATATATTAGATCGGGCATTTTAAATATTTGTGAGAAATCAATTTGGCATTCATAGATGGGGGCTGGTCCGCGATATCACGTTCTTAATGATGCACTGTACATTATAAACGCGACACTGTGGTCGATCAGCTTGTGATGGATGCATCCTAAAGCTGAGAAAATCATCATATCCATGTGTATTGTTGTGTTATTAGTAAGACGCTGATATGAAATTTCAAGGGACAATGCGTTTCTCATAATATTTAAGATGCTAAAATGTATTTTTATTGTTGCAAAACAAGGTTCAAATAAGTCATATTGTGTTTGATTCAGATTGGATTGTTTATCTGTTAAGTAGGTTTAAAAGTATATTCAAAAGTTGCTGCATAGCTTTGATATAGTTTTTATTTTTAACTCAGGCCTAAAATAACTTCTGATGCTTGAATGATGTGTGATTTCTTTGTGGCAAAGGAAGCCGCATGGTCTGTCCTCCATTTTGGACTAACCACATGGCCTGTCCACCATTTTGTGTAACCCTCATGGATGTGGAAGGGGGAGGAGCAGCGGCCATTTTGGGAAGGTCATTTTTCTAAATGGCTGATTTTCAGTCTGCTCAGAATAATCAGCTTTCCTTGGTCACATCAGTCACCATTTATGAGTTACCAATGCATTTATTTAACCCATGCCATAGTCAATTACAAATAGTTTCAGCTGGGCCTAGTGAAAGTTAATAGTGAGATGAATACTTAGTGTAAGAATTACACACAGATATAAAAAAAAAGTTTTTTTTTTCTTTTACCTCTAGGATTCAGTTAACTCTGCTTGCTAGTTTAGGATAGACATTGAAATGTTAATTAACCTGTCCCACTACCCTCTTGAACAGGCATATGAACCTTTGTTGATATGCAAATTAGAGACTTTAAAGGAAATGCATTAATTCAGTAGGTGTGTACTGTGTGGGGGTTCTATGAGAGTCAAGTGATATATATTATATAAATATATATTATATATAATATTATTATAATTATGTGTATATTTATATCCGTATATGTTCTGCAAGATAGCTATCCAATCTGAGTCATATCATTTAAATTATTGATTATTGCTAGAGTCATTATAGATCTGTGTGAAATAGGATACATTTGTTGCTATATAGGTAAATTTATAGGTAAATTTGAAATAACAGTATTTTAAGGAAGTAAGCGTAAAGACACAAACGCAGTTCTGCATAAAAGTTTATACAGAACAAGTTGTGTCTAGTGGGCAATAGTAATTAGTATTGTTCACATTTATAGAGCTGTGTGATTTACTGCGGACGCAGGGTTTTGTACACGTGTCTCAGACAAAGTACAGGACTGCGCACGCAGCGTAAGAGACACGCACGATTGCGTGCTTACGCAAATTGCGTAAGAAGTACGGTCGCTAAGTACAAATTACACAATAGTTCGTTTAGTTTCAAGGTGGGACAGTAGCCACGCTACAATAGCACCAAACCACCCGGTTTCTAAAGAAATTTAGTATAAAAACAAAATTTAGTATAAATAATTTTTTTAAATTGCCTGTGGGGGTAAAGCTGCCAACTTGAATGAATCCTAATTTTCTGTACAGAAAAATAAAGTGTACTTGAGTGAGCGAATGCAGGAGTGAGTAGATACTGAACCCAAGAACTGAAGTGGTCTAGGTGGTCTAAGCTAGGTGGTCTAGGTGGACACACTGGGTTAGTAGAGGCCCAGTGGCATAGGGTTCGCAACCCTGCGTTATTAACTAGGTGGTCTTAGTGGACTGAGTGGTATCCCATACAACTCTTAGTGGTCTGAAGTGGTCTAGGCTAGGTGGTCTACAGCAATCGTAGGGCATATAGATAACTAGTATCTATAGGCTGTGCTATTGCATCACATGTCCGTTTGTTCTGCACAGCGCAACGTGATATTATTGTGTCATATGCGCTGTGGAAGAGCATACGCAGACGTGATAACTTCGGGAAATCTCCCTGGTGGGCTTCACTGGAAAGGGTGAAAGATAGTTATCTAATTTCTCTGTTTTTCACCCTACAAACAATTCCAGTTGAAAGATACCGAAAAGGAAATTTTCACTGCCTCTCTCAGGAAAATATTCCAAACAGAACTTCCACCGAAAGAAATTACGGTGTAAGGTCTGATAGGAGCCCTAAGTTGGGTACATTGCGATCCGCTATCAACAGTGTATCGTTGTATTGGCCAGCCTGGGCGAGAGCGAGTGGAAGGCGCTCAGGTATACTTCCACCGTCTACTTATATTGAGTATTTTGGTGTTTGTGGGAATTTTTTAAAGATATTAGAAGAGACCCACAAATATGGGAGCCAGATGCTCAAGTAAGAGACGTTTAGACAGGGTTCAGGCAGAATTGTGGCCAAAAGGCTCAGCAAGGTTTATCATGTGTGAAAAATATGGTTCACACACAGAAGTTTTATGCAATGAGTGGGTATGTATGACTAACAATGATAGGGTACCATTCCCTAGGGTGGGCAGCTTTGAACCAGAGGTATTACAGAACTTAAGGTTAAGGATATGTTTGATAAAATCCAAGAAACAAGAAACAAAGGGTCAGACATACAAATTGTTTAAACCTGTGACAGCAAGAGGGGTTGGCGAGTTTGATCCTAAGGTATTACAGGTGGTATGTTTAACCAAAGTCATATAAGACAAGAATGAAAACATAAGAACTGTTTGAATTTGTAGAAACAATAAATAAGTAGAAAAAAAAGAGAGAATGCAAGTACACCGCCTTATGTAGATGTGGAAGCAGTTACGGCCAGCATACAAACTAAACAAAATAATAAAAATATGAAAAATATGACTGTAACCTATATATGTACTAATGAATGTTGAAGTTTTATTTAGGAGGAGAAGGTGACCTGATCGTTTTCAGCCATTTCTCATGCACCCAGAGGAGTATCCAACTGGTAAAAGAAGAGCAGTAGCCTGTGGGGGAAGTGGCTGAGACCAGTGGAACAGGTAAGTATGGTATCATTCGTGTACATATATAGTAAAACCCAAAAATAAAACAAAAAAATCAAGAAAGTAACGTCAGAAATGGAAAAAACCTGTCCGCACATTAGTATTTGCCAGTAGGAAAGCGTACAGAGACACGGTATTTCTTTCAGTTACCTTATAAGAAGTATTTGTTCCTAGTAATGCCCCTAGTAAAGATGAGCTCGGAAATGTTTGATGGACCATGTACAGACCCTTAATACGGGATGAGAAGGATTGAATAAATACTTCGCTCGACCTAGAAGCTTGTTAAACTTTTTTTTTTTTTGTCTCTTGCAGAAATAGAAAACTCTCCATCTGGATAAGACAACTGGTAAACACTAATTCGGCAAATGGGAGGTGGCTGTCTCTGTGCAAATGGACGGGCTCAATAAGGCATTGAGTGTCAGGGTGCAGACTTCTTTGCAAAATTGGAAAGGGGTCACAGTAGCTAATCTTAGATAGTGTGCTATTGAACATCACCAGAATAGTGCTAGGCGCAGAGATCAACAGGTGGAGAGGTTGAGGATGGTAAGTACACTGGCACATACAGGAAAGACCCATCAGTCCAAACCCCAGATCCCAAATGGTCAATAATATGTTACACTTGTAGGAAGGAAGGGCATTTTGCCAAAGATTGCAGGAGTAGTAGGACACGTAGTCAATATAGATCCCCTAGACAGAAAACACAAGCCACATTATTAAACACATAGACGGGACCAAGGGACATATAGTAAGGAATCATAAGCCATATAGAAAACACAGATTCGGTTAATGGGAAGAACAGAATAAATGCAACCTACTAATGTTACATTTCACTGTTCTAGATGCATGTCCATCACAGGTAGAGGAAATTATCTCACAGATACCGGGTTCCCTATGAACTTAGGATGGACAGGACACTGGATTGATGGCTGGGATAGTCCCAGTAGAGATAAGAAACACAGATTTTTTTAAGGGGTATAGACCAAGTAGAGAATCACTTCCCCGTAGTGCCCAATCCAGTTGTCAAATTTTTATAAAATCTTCTCCACCTCTACAAACTCATCTGTCAACAACCTCTATTCTGTTTCTCTACAGTTTTCCTCTTCATCTTTTGCGTTCACACAGGGTGGTACAATACATGGACCCAAGTACAGTATAAAATCCACATGCCTAGGTCCTTCAGAGTTCTGCCCAAACCCAGTATATATCAACAGCACGATGACACCAGTATTACTGCAGTGTGCCTTGTCATGCACAAAGGGTGGAGAATGGGAATACTGGTGAAGGGAAATTTTGTATAGACACTGATATGCCTGTTGGTGAATGGCAAACCTGACATTTTCTTTTTCCATTTTCTTCTTCCTTCTCTCCTCTAGAGATGTTTCTTTTTTTTTTTTTTTGAGTTATGCTCATGGTACTCTACATTGCAAACACACGATAGTTAAATTAAGATACAAAAATGTCTGTTCCCTGCAGGAAGAGGCAGTCTGGAGGACAAAGGGGTATGGCCAGGAGTCCTCAGGACTGTGGGCAGGTGGACACGGTAAGCCAGTAGCCCCCAGAGCATACTTTCCAAGTCTAGCTGAGGTGGCACACGGTCTGACTCATCTAGGCAAAGAGGGTAGGTACAGGCTGACGAGAGCCTACTGGTGTGCAACAGGATTCTATTCTCATGCAGGTAAGAGAGCAATGACCTGTCTTACTTGCTTGAGGAAGAATATTGGTAAAGCAATACCAACAGAGCCATCCCATATCCCTCCTGCAGACGGATCTTTTCAAGAAATACTAATCGACTTCGTACAGTTAACACCCTTTAGGAATTATTGTTATGTATTGGTGTGCACTGATGTTTTCTCAAACTGGGTAGAGGCATTTCCTGCCGCCACGGATGCTGCTGTGTTTACCGCAAAGAAAATAATTGCGCAGAAATTTGTGTGTAGATAATGGTACCCCTAAAGGTTTAGCAAAGCTTGAAATTGTACTATTGTGATCATAGATACTGCCACTAGTATTATGTAGCTTCGGAACCACTCCCAGATCTTCACTCGACGATTCACCCTCTTCGAAATTTGTTTTGGTTTTGGTATTTGTGTCTTTTTGGTTGTTTTTGAAAGACAACCTCATGTCATGATTGATCCGCACAATGATCAGAAATACACCAATGAGGTGACAGTACAGTACCTTGTTGAGATGAGCCGGCATTTGAGAACTTGACAAAAGAACTTGAAACTGTTGATTGCTGGTATGCCAAATGCTAACTGTATTGATTATGAACCAAGAGACTGTGTGATTGTTCTTACGCTCAGGTTGCCTAATAGACAGGTGGGAAGGACCATACCAAGATTTGATGACAGCACTAAAGGTCGCCGAAAGAGAGACTTGGGTCCACTCGTCCCACTGCAAGAAGGTCGCTGACCCGGAGAGAACTCGTGACAAAGTAGTTTATTGCTCACATTCATCGAGTTTGTGTGTTTGAAGTGAACTGTGTGTTCCAAGTGAACTGTGTGTTCAAAGAGCAAGGTGGAGAGCAAAGTGAACTGTGTGTTCCAAGTGAACTGTGTTTTCGAAAAGCAAGGCAAAGAGATCGCAAAAGTATCACCAGAGACTCTGTTCCGTGAAGACTGAGAGGCGGCACTGTTGGACACTACCTGAGCGTACTAAAGGACTGCAGAAAGACCAGTCATTGTAATTGATTTGTTATGAACAAGAGTTGTTTTGTTCTAGTTCTCTTTTCTCTCTTTCCCGCTGACAAACATTTTCTTTCAGGATATTCTGTTTTAGCGAGGTTTTTTTATGAGGAGTCGAGTGTGGGACTGGAACTGGTTCTGTAGGAAGGAGTGATCTCCTTATAGGATCCCAGGATTAGCCGATCAGTTTGTTAAAGTCAGAGAAAAATCAAAGTTCTAGTAGTTATGGAGTTCAGAGGTAATCAGGAACAGCCAGACAATGGCTATTCACACATTGCAGATAAAGAGCTCATTAATATATGTGGAAGAAAGGTTTGAGTGGCTCTCCCCGAACTCCGAAGGTTTATGTTATTTAGGAAGGACACTACTTATGACCCTTGTTCAATGATTAAACAGACCTAGCATACGTTCCAGAAATGGAAACAATGTTCAGAAAATGATAGGAATATGTAGATCATGAAAATTTTATATGTCACTGTCACGATTTGTTTTTGTCTTCTTCACCTACCCAGCAGAACCTCAATCGAATCCAAACATCAGTGTACAAAGATGTAGGTACATGTATGTGTGAAATGTTCGCCGCAAATCAGACATTATAGGCCAAAGCACTGTCCCAGCATACTCTATAGGTTGAATGTTGTCCCACACCCAACCAGTGGTCCCGTGATCGTCGAGTGCATATAGAGAATGTCTCGTCCTCCTCCCTGTCTTCCCCAAATATAGTCAAGCGTCTGATTTGCGAAATGCATACATACTTGTGTCTAGGTCACCGATTATGGTATGAAATATTTTTTCTTATGTTAATAATTTATGGCAGTTATTGTTTACTGCCAAAGGGTGTACTGTCGAAGTAAAAAATATTACATAAAGAGAACATACAAACTACACACATTTAAGTCGCTATACTTGCAAATATGCGCAGCGAGTACACGGACATGCCACAGAGATGGATTCGACACTTATTTCATACAGTACATAATTATAATAATATCAAGCGCCAGACATCATGATGATTTAAAATTACCTAATGAATTAATGTCATGAATGTGTATTATTTGAATGGAACCAGATACACCTGTCATGTTTACTATTAAAACAAGCAGATTGGTGTGTAGATTAATTTGATACTTGTTATTAAGTTGTGGGACATTGCAGCGGATAATTATGATTACATGTATAAAAGCTAAAATCACTTCTATTTGAACAATAGAAGTTCCAAACAGTAAACTCAGGCCAGCCCCTTTGGACTTACCCAAGGGCTGAGCATGTTCAGCACATACAAAGAAACTAGTGACTCAATCATGAATGAGAGAGAGACCCCTCCCCCAGAAACTAGTTAACACATTTTGTTGGTCACACAGGAAGGGAGTTCCTGTTTCTTTTGGTCTCAGAGTTAGTTGCTTTTTGGTCTCAGAAGAAGATGAAGTCTTAGCATGATTTTACAGAGAAAAGAGAGAGAGAGAGAGAGAGAGTCATATGGAGACATAAACTTATATGAGAAAGATATGGTATTGTATCGCTGGCATGTAACTGAAACTGCATATAACTGTATGTAATTGTATGTTCTAACTGTTTACTGTGTGAGTTGTATTCATGTAACTATAGGTATACTGTACTTTGTAATATATATTGAATCCATAGCCTTTTAACAACAAATATATACATCAATGAGCTTTGGAACTCAGATAACGTGTGGGTGTATTGTTTTCTCTTATGGGATGCAGTGTTGTGCGATGTACAGCGCACATTCATGGGATATAGTAATAAGAGTTGCAGGCATTTACAATATATATTAGAGTGGGCATTTTAAATATTTGTGAGAAATCAATTTGGCATTCATACAAGTCTCTGTGGCCCCTGAAGACAGAGAAAAGACGGCCTTTACTACCCCAATGGGACTATTCGAATTCGACAGGATGCCATTTGGACTATGTAACGCTCCAGCCACCTTCCAGCGTGTAATGGAACACTGTTTGGGGTAACAAAATTTCGACATGCTCCTGCTTTATCTAGATGATATCATAGTCTTCTTCAAAAGTTACCAAGAACATTTACGACATCTGGATGAAGTTTTCGGTCGACTTGCCAATTATGGGTTTAAACTGAAGCCATCTAAGTGCTATTTACTCAAGTCCAAGGTACAGTACTTAGGCCATATCGTCAGCGCCAAGGGGGTGGAGCCTGACCCTGAAAAAGTAAAAGCAGTAAGAGACTGGCCTATCCCTACAACAAACTGAGATATAAGATGCTTTTTGGGATTTGTGGGTTATTATAGAAGGTTTATAGCCAATTTTGCTAAAATTGCTGCTCCACTACACGAACTGTTGAGAAACGGCTTAGGAAATTAAACAAGGAAGAATACCATCATCAAGTGGACGAGTCGTCAGGACGAGGCATTTCAGAGACTGAAGACGTTACTTCCAGAAGCCCCACTTCTAGCTTATCCCAACTATGAGCTTCCTTTTAAAGTGTACACCGATGCTAGCACTCAAGGATTGGGTGCGGTTCTAGCACAAGATCAAGAAGGAAAAGAATGAGTAATTGCTTACGCAAGTAGGGGTCTAAGGAAAACGTAAAGGAACTATGAAAATTACAGTGCCTTCAAGTTGGAATTACATGCACTGATTTGGGCCATAACCGAAAAATCTAAAGATTATCTGGCTGCAACTCCTTGCATTATCTATACGGATAATAATCCCCTAGCACACCTACAGACGGCTCGGTTAGGGGCGTTAGAACAGAGATGGATGGCCCGGTTGGAAAACTTCCAATATCGTATTAAATTCAGGAGTGGACGGTCTAATGTTAATGCCGATGCTCTATCTCGACTGCCTGAAAGCCCAGAAGAAGAGGTAGAGGAGCAATGGGAGGAAGTAGAAATCCCTATGTTCGGACCTGGACTAATTAAACAACGGACTGCTGTGATTAACAATGCAGAAATTTTCCTCTCCGCAGTAACTGATGATATTTTAAGTCAGCACAATATAGACTGGAGAACGATTCAAGACGAAAGTCCAGTGCATCGACGGCTCAAACAAATAATTTCTACGGGAGAGGTTCCGGGCAGGACCGAACGACAAGGGTTGGATCCCGAACTCATCCAGTTATTAAGGCATTGGGATCGAGTTAGTTATACCCAGGGAATTATGGTCCGTAGCACTATAGACCCGAGAAACCACTATGCTGTGAATCAGATTATAGTGCCACAACAACGGAAAGATCTGATATTACAAGCCTATCACGACCGTTCCAGACATTTTGGAGTAAAAAAGACAAACGGCCATAAGAAAGAAATTCTTTTGGGTCGGTTTACGGTTGGATGTAGAGAAATGGATAGAAGAGTGTCCTATCTGTGTCGTAAAAAGAAACATTCAGCTGGGACAGAAAGCACCGTTACATCCCATCACTAGTCAACATCCCTTGGACCTCGTAGCCTTGGATCATGTCAAGTTAGGGCCTAGTAATGCTGGATATCAGTACGCCCTTATGATCATCGATCATTACTCCAAATTCATTGTAACGGTATCGGTCCGGGATATCACAACCAAAACCACAGCAGAAGTCTTCTTGAAGAGTTTTGTCCGACCGTATGGGTATCCAGAACACGTTTTAACGGATCAAGGCCCCGCGTTCGAATCGTTGCTGTTCGCAGAGTTGTGCAAAATCTACGGGTGTAAGAAACTCCGGACCACCTCGTATCACCCTCAAGGTAATGGGTTGTGCGAGCGAGCAAACCAGACTTTAATAGAGATGATCCGGTCGATTCCGTTGCCCCAACGATTAAACTGGCCTGCGTCGTTGCCAGAACTGACCTATCTTTATAATAATATGGAACATGCCTCCACTGGATACAAACCATACTATCTTCTGTTCGGAAGGTTGGGAAAGTTATCCGCAGATCTCGAGTTAAATACAATTCCGGATAATACCCTCGTCCCACAAACCGAATGGGTGACGGAGCATAAACGCCGCATTGAGGTAGCTAGGGAAGCGGTAGGAAAAAAAATGGAAGTAGTGCACCAAAGGCAGGAGGACTATTACAACAGAGATGCACTTGCTGAACCATTGCAAGTCGGAGATAGAGTCTGGAAAAAGAACACTCAGCGTAGGAACAAATTGGACAATAGATGGGAACTTATACCCTATATAGTGATCAACCTTCCCACTCCGGACACCGTTGTTTTTGAAATCAATAAGGAAGGAGAGACTGAAGGTAGAACGATAATGGTGCATCGAAATTAGCTCAAGTTATGCGTATCCAAACCAATATCTGATGTTGTTCAAGAGGAAACCACTCCCATAATAAAAGATTGGGAAGGTGCAAATCACTGTCCTTTACGGGATCCAGTTTAACTATTACTATTCATGGGTGGGCCCTTTCTGCCCAGCATAGGAGCTGTAGATGCCCTACAACTAGCAAGTACCCCGGTGACCGATGGCATCATAGAACCCAATCCGGTTCAGGAGTATGAGCGTGAGATCAACTTGGAAATAAATTCAAAAACGCCTATTAATAGCACTAGGGGAGTCAAGCCACTCAGGTTTAGACAACTGTAAAGCCCATCCTTGGGGGGGGGGGGGAGAAACGCAGCCCCGTACTGATAGGTAATGATATATATAGGAGAAGTAGTAATTGTGTGCTCTTGTAAATTGCTCATAAGAAAATGTATCAAGCCATTTTATGCCACCATTGCATGCCAATAACCTACGGACATTTACGAAGGAAGAATTAAAGTTATTACATGACTGTACGGTAGAAATGTAAGATGCCTGAGGACATGTATCATTTAAGAGAGGATGAATGTGGTGCCTCACTGTTTTGGGTACCTCATTACCCCTGTCACCCCTTATTGTTGGAACCCCATATTGATGCCTGGCTGCAGCTTATTCTGCTAGAACAGTATCCACTGTTCTGGGTACCTTGGTAAACTGTAATGCGCTGAGGACAGCAGAAGTAAAGCCAGCACATGGGGATGATCTTGGACTCCTGCACGTGCAAGTTTAGGGCAGTTGAGACCCCGTGGAGAGATCCGGGTACCCCGCGGGGATAAAAAGAAGGAGATTCTCCCTGGACGTTGGTCAAAAAATGGTCGGCGGATGGAGAGAGAAGCGCTGTGCAAAGACGGGACGGCGGCGGTAGAGACTCCGGCTTCGGCAGCACACCCCCAGCCAGCGGTCATAGCCTCCGGCTCTCACCTGGCTTCCCCAGAGTCAGCGGCGGCTGAGACGTCCCTCCGATCCAGCGGTAAGGCAGCGGCAGCCGGACAGGGACACTGATAGCCGAGGGCGGAGTAGACGTCCCTCCGATCCAGCAGTCAGCGGTAAGGCAGCGGCAGCCGGACAGGGACACTGACAGCCAAGGGTGGAGTGAGGTGGCGGCACCCTCCCGGCCACGACCGCCCAAGGGAGGAGCAGAAATGCAGCACGACCGCCCCCAAGTCACAGGCAGAGGGCTGACAGCCTAGGGCAGAGTGAGGAGGCGGCGCCCTCCCGAGCAGGAGGAAACCACTGCAACAAGAGAGTCAGGGGTCGGAACCTGTCGCCAGGAAGAAAAGGTGTGTAGAATTGCGCTACTGAATGCCTAGAGGAAAAGGGTACAGGGATTAGCTGTGCCAAATAGACAGTGCCAACAGGAGACTAGCATCTGACCCCACTAGGGAGTGTGACAAATACCTCCTAGGAAGCCTTATATTCAGGTCCCATAGGACGCAGAATACCCCTGTCCCCGTACCTAGATGAGCCTTGAGCACCAGCTGGATAGGAGTGCGTCTTCACTACAGTGGACAGACTAAACCCTCGTGCCCAGGAGCCAGCCAGGGATTACAAGTAGGTTCAAGTGAACAACACAAAAACAGTTAAACAATGTAGAACTGATTGCAGGGAGCCTCGTCTTCAGTGGAAACGACACTGTTAGTAATCCACCAAGGCAGAGTTTCACTCTAACGTTTGGTTAACTGACCTATCGAGAAAGCTAGACACTACCACAGGAAGACACAAGGTAGTTCTAGCCAAGAACTACTCAATTTATTGGTACCACAAAGAACTATTCAGTTGTGCACCACCCACAGTGAGCTCAAACAGACTAAGGGTATTTACCTTGAGGTAAAATATTAGTATATAATTTAGTCACCTGCATTAGATATGTAGACAGCGCTTGCTAGAATAGACATAATTAGAAAGTTAAGTTATATTCATTGCAGTTGTAATTGTTGATGTATGATTGATTACTGTTCGTTTCCTCAAAGCAAACAAGAAGGGACCCCACTTATTCTTGAATAATAAAAAAATTAACCATTCTGTTCCTAGTAACGAGTACCATATCATTAGTAGAGTATTTAGTACTGAGACAATTGTGATTGATGTTCATGTGAATTGTGCTTCCGGAGACGGCTGTGGCGGAACACCAACAAGGTAATAATTAAGTGACAGCCTGATAGACGGTAGTGATTCTGATATCCCCCTTCAACCCCCCTAACAATAATCAGTTACCGGGTTGTACCATTGAGATACGCACCACGCCCGTGTATTACACACTGTTTAATTTTTAAATGTGGGCGCCATTGTGTATGTATGTGGAGACCATTATGTTTTATTTCCTTTTGTTTACTATGGTGCCCATAGTGTTTAATTAAGGTTATGTGGGGGCCATAGTGCATACTTCCCAACTGTCCCGCCACAGTGTCCCGTGGTGGGGTGGGGGGCAGTTAGGAGGCTGGCTGTCACTCGCTGCTCTGCTGGAGAGCGCACAGAGCACTGACCATGCCCCCACAGTGACATAAAATGGGGGCGTGGCTCACTATCGCTGCATTACTGGGAAACCACTCCCCCTTTCACTGAGGTCACGCCCCTCTTCCGGGCGGCCGCGGCTGAGCCGCATTGGAGTCCCGCTTCCATCCTCCAAATAGTTGTGAGGTCTGCATAGTGTTTTATTTCTTTTTTCAGTATGGATCATTGTGTTTTATTTTTTTGTAATGTGGGGGTCTTTGTGTTTTATATTCTACTGTGTGGGCCATTGTGTTTTTTTTTTTATATTTTTCTTTACTGTAGGGTCTAATGTGTTTTGTATTTTTATTCTGGGGGTTATTGTTTGTTTTTGTTGTTTTTTCTATGCTGGACAATTTGTTTGCTTTTTCCTGGGAGATCAATGTGTGGTCTGCAGCGCTGGCCACATAGTGCAGGGGGGAACGGCTTAGCACATATAAACATACAGTACATGTTGTGATGTATGTAATATATGTATGTGCGAGCTTATTTCCCTGGGTATCGAGACAGTGGAGAGAGAGGGGAGCTAGAGTGTTAGGGAGAGAGGAGAGTGTTAGGGAGGGAGAGAGAGAGGAGAGAGTGTTAGGGAGAGAGAGAGAAAGGAGAGAGTGTTAGGGAAAGATAGAGAGGAATGAGAGTGTTTGGGGGAGAGAGAGAGAGAGAGAGAGAGAGAGAGAGTGGAACAGGGAAGGAGAGTGGAACAGGGAGAGAGATGGAGTGGGAGAGACACTGCTGTACCTGTACTGATGACACACAACACAGTTACAGGTCTCTCATGGAGGCGGACCCTCCTCGGCATTAGGCCATGCCCCATACACACCCGTGAATAGCGACACTGCTCTGCTGGAAGTTGGGGGTGGGAGAGCGCCTTTGCCTGGTCCCAGTGCTGTGTGGAGGTTGTGATGTGCGGTCTTTGAAATGACCACATATCCCTCCTCTTGTGTACATTGGCGGCGCCTCTCATGTTTAGGGGAGGGGGTGAGCTGCCCCTTGCCCCACCCATTCCGACGCCTCTGGCGACTACTGATAAATATAAAGGCCACTACTAATTTTTCAAACACATGACCTGATTGGCTAGAGCACCATTTATCATACACAACAAGTATGCCCATTTATAAACTACATTCTTTAGTTTTACACAACACTGTCCTATCTTGGTTCTCACCATTTATACTGCAAGAAACAACTTTCACTATTAGTTCTTCTACATCTACTTTCTTTTCACTTCCTCAATTAATTGTAGTACTATAATATTTGATCCCAAGCCCTCTCTTTTTTAACTATACTCAGTGAGCTTTTATCACGGGTGTAACTAGCGCCTGTAAACCTACGGAACTGAGTGTAATCATAATGGAGAGAATGAGAGAGAGAGAGAGAGCAAGAGTGTTAAGGAGAGAGAGAAGAGAGAGTGTTAGGTAGAGAAGTGAGAGAAGAACGAGAGTGTTAGGGAGAAAAAGAGTGTTAGGGAGAGAAAAAGAGAGAGAGGAGAGAGAGAGAAAGGAGAGAGTGTTAGGGAGAAAGAGAGAGATAGGAGCAAGAGTGTTAGGGAGAAAGACAGAGAGAGGAGCGCGTCGAAGTCGAAAATATTATAGTCACACACATCACGTGCAAACACCACACAGAGTGGTCTCCGTGCGTGTGCTTGTTCTGCCATGCGTGCGCATACCCGCACGTTACATATATTGGCTCACGAAGTCCTGCGTATTAGCGCGTGGTATGAGTAAATACAGTAGCATACGCATTTGCATGGAAAAGCCACAGACATATCTGATATTTAATCCACATAGTGCATAATTTACACATAGCCTACATGCACCACACCAGCAAGTTACATTTGCTTCAGAGGTATAATAACAGAGCGATTCGACTTTACAGGATATGAGGGGTCAGAATTAGGTTAGGACGTGGTGTTTGGTATCCAGCTGTACAGTATTTTAAGGGCAATATTCCGATAGCAGTTTGCAGAAAGTAGCACGCTCCTGCGCATAGATATGCTCAGGAGTACACTATTAATATCACACTGTATTTACTGTACTCTTGATATTCGGCGGGAACCCAGTGGAGAACATCTGCAAGTACACCTGGACCAGGCATCGCCCACCTGTTCAAACCGACCTATGACCCCTCATATACTGTAAATGACCAGTCCTTTGACCTATGGATGAAGAGATTACAGTTTCCTTTGTTTCATGCTTTGGACTATTGTATAAAAGCCAAGCCTCCTGGCCGTTCAGACACATTCTCTGAAAGTCATCTATCCAGATTGACTGAGGACCGGAACCGGGTGGCGCAGGCGAACAAACGTATGTATCCATTGATTGTAGCCTTTTCTCTTATGTTATTGTATTTCTGTTGTACCCTCTTTTAAGTAAATATCTGTTGCTGGGTTGGACCTCAACATTACATATACATCGGTGTCACATTTCCTTTCCTGTTAGGGTTATAAAGTGTATTCCACCGCATGTGTAGCTACTTTGTGCTTACAACGTGACGGCGTGCTTACTCAACGTGTACACATTTGATAGGGGTTTCACACACACACGCTTAACGGTCGCAGCGACCTGAACATTTGTGTATTTTAAGGTATTGCTCTTTTCCTGTAAGTTAAACGAACTTAACAAGTGAGAGTGTTAGGGAGAGGGAGGGAGAGAGAGAAGAGAGAGAGTGTTAGGGAGAGAAAGGAGCGAGAGTGTTAAGGGGATAGAGAGAAAGGAGCGAGAGTCTTAGGGAGAGAGAGAGATAAGCGAGAGTCTTAGGGAAAGAAAGTGAAAGAGGAACAAGAGTGTTAGGGAGATAGATAGGAGCGAGAGTGTTAGGGAGAGAGAGTGAGGAGAGAGAGAGAGAGAGAGGAGTGAGAGTGTTAGGGAGAGAGAGTGGAGAGACAGTGGAGAGAGGGGAGCGAGAGTGTTAGGGAGAGAGGAGAGAGAGTGTTAGGGAGAGAAAGAGAGAGACCAAGAGTGTTAAGGAGAGAGAGAGTGGAGAGAGAGTGTTAGGGAGAGAAAGAGAGAGAAAGGAGTGAGAGTGTTAAGGGGACAGAGAGGAACGAGAGTATTAGGTAGAGAGAGAGGAGCGATAGTGTTAGGGAGAGAAGTAAGAGAGAGGAGCAAGAGTGTTAAGGAGAGAGAGAGGAGAGTGTTAGGGAGAGAAAGAGAGAGAGGAGCGAGAGTGTTAGGGAGAGAGAGAGAGAGAGAGAGAGAGAGGAGAGTGTTAGGGGGAGAAAGACAGAGGGGAGAGAGTGTTGGGGGAGAGAGAGCAATATTGTTAGGGAGAGAGTCAGGGAGAGAAATAGAGAGAGAGGAAGAGTGTTAGGGAGAGAGAGTGAGTGGAGAGAGAGTGTTAGGGAGAGAGAGATAGGAGCAAGAGTGTTAGGGAGAAAGACAGAGAGGAGCGCATCGAAGTCGAAAATATTATAGTCACACGCATCATGTGCAAACACCACACAGAGTGGCCTCCGTGCGCGTGCTCGAGTGAGTGAGAGTGTTAAGGGGATAGAGAGGAGTGAGAGTATCAGGGAGAGAGAGGAGAGAGAGTGTGTTAGGGAGAGAGAGAGAGAGGAGAGAGTTAGGGAGAAAGAGAGAAGCGAGAATGTTAGGGAGAGAGAGTGTTAGGGAGAGAAGTGAGAGGAGCGAGTGTGTTAGGGAAAGAGAGAGAGGAGAGAGAGAGTGCCAGGGAGAGAGAGGAGCAAGAGTCTTAGGGAGAGAGAGTGTTAGGGAGAGAGATAGGTGCGAGATTGTTAGGGAGAGAGAGTGTTAAGGAGAAAGAGAGAGAGAAGCAAGAGTGTTAGGGAGAGAGAAGAGAGAGCGTTAGGGAGAGAGAGAGAAGAAGAGAGAGAGAAGAGAGAGTGTTAGGGAGAGAGTGTTAGTGAAAGGAAGAGAGAGAAAGGAGCGAGAGTGTTAAGGGGATAGAGAGAAAGGTGCGAGAGTATTAAGGGGCTAGAGAGGAGCGAGAGTGTTAGGGAGAGAGAGAGAGAGAGAGAGAGGAGAGAGAGTGTTAGGGAGAGAAGTGAGAGAGAGGAGCAACAGTTTTAGGGAGTCCAAGCATTTTCAGGGCAGATGTCTGCTGTCAATTCCGGGACCTGACAGGCTGAAGTGATCGCAGCGGCTGAGTAAGTTCAGACCTACTCAGAAACTGCACAAAACTTTTTTGTACCGGTCGGCTGCACATGCGAACGCATACTTGCAAAGCAATAATACACTCCCCCATAGGCGGCGACTATCTGTTTGCAGCGCTGCAAAAAATAGCTAATGAGCGATCAACTCGGAATGACCCCCCTTATATACTGCAAGAAACAACTTTCACTATTAGTTCTTAAACATCTACTTTCTTTTCACTTCCTCAATTAATTGTAATAATATAATATTTGATCCCAAGCCCTTTCTTTGATAACTATACCCAGTGAGCTTATATCACAGGTGTAACTAGCGAGTGGTGCTATCGCACGTGGCGCAGGGGGTGGCACCATAGCTGCGATGCGGCACTTGCTTGTGGTTTGTAGGTTGCCTGGATCCCAGCCAGTAGCACTACTGCAGAGATGCCTAGCACTGCCAAGGGATGCTCTGGACAGGCACGCTGCAGCCTGTGGAGATGCCCGGAGCATCCTTAGGATGCTTCGTGCATAGCTCTACTTTCCGAGGGCCAGTGACCCCACCACCTAGGTGTGACATCCTAATCTCACTTGTTTAGGGACCAGGGCCAGCACATGGTGCTGTGACATCCTGTTATGGTTATGGCAGGTATACAGTGGTATGATACACTCCGTGGCGGAATTTGTGAGTGGTGGGTCCAGATGCAAAAATATAATTTTGGCCCCCCCTCCTCCATGCCAACCCATGTTCACAATTTGCCACACGGCAGTGGGTGACAGCATAAGGCAGGAGAGGCAGAGGGTGACAACGGAAGGCAAGGGGAGGCAGAGGGTTAGAGCAGAAAGCAAGGTGAGACAGAGGGTGACATGGGTGCAAGCACAATGCCCTGCATGGTGCAGAGAACAGGGGGCATGTACCTTGGAGAGGGCACAGTGGACTCTGCTCAGTCTGTGACAGGAGCCCCCTCCCCTTGTGTTTTCCTCATTTTGGCACTTGGTCAGGCAGACTCTGGTAGTTCCAGTTACACCGGCTGTGAGCTACCCTCCACACCTGCCTGTTAATTAGAGGCAGTGAGCGGCTGTGATCATCAGGAATGATTGGTGGCAGGACTTCTCTATTAGGGCGGGATGTATTAACATACTTCGCTGCCCCTCACCGCCCATCGCAGCGATGTTGATCGCATATGTACTAACAAATGCGATCGACATCGCAATGCAGTGACGGAGCCCCCCCGCGATACCTGTGAAGTGGTGTGCGGGGGGTCTCCGTCACCTCCCTGGGCTCTCTCTCCTCAGCTGCCGGGAAGCAGGCTGTCCGGGGCGCCTCCTCTTCCCCCTGCAGCCGGAAGGACCTTCGGCTGCGTTGCTAGGGGGAGGATGAGTTTACCTTCCAGGTCCAGGCTTCCTGGAGGAAGGTATGCCGGGTGGGAGGAGGGGTGTCTGCGGCGGGGGGCGGTGGAGGCGGCGGGTTGTGGCAGCCGGCGATAAGTAGCCCATAGGCTTCTATAGGGTATCGCCATCCAAAGATGGCGATACCCTCAGCGGCAAAAACTCGGCGGCCGGGTATTAGTACATATGTAAATGCGGTAAAACCCCCGAAAATGGGGTTTTACAACATTTTCCCTTTAGTACATCCCGCCCTTAGTCTGACACACACAAGGACAGCCCTGCCTACCTAAGGTAAGGGGCAAGTCCCTCAGGCAGTGGGGCCCACCCTGCTCTCTGCACTTGACCATTCATCCAACATTGCTTAAAATGGGCTGCAGGGGTCCAGGGGATATTGTTAAAGTCAAATTTATCACCAAAGCAGAGCTTTGCTGAGCTATTTACATGACTTCCATGCATTTTAGTTTTTAGAAAAAAATGGCTGTTGCTTGCATACCTCTCAACATGACCCTCTCCAGGATCGACACAATGCTCTTCTCCTGGACTTCCCTCTTAATTTCTGATTGCCATCACCTGTGCTGAAACCAGGGGCATTTCTAGAGAGGAAGAAGCCTGTGTGCAGGCTCCGTCTGGGCCCCCTCCTCTCTAGCTGGCAGTGCTGTGATTCTGGGCTGTTCCAGAGTCTAGAGTGCATGCACAGATCACTGGGAAAATGGCACCACATTTTCCCAGTAATTTTCCTACTGCGCATGTGCGATACACCGGGAAAATGGCAGCGCACCATTTTCCCAGTGATTTCTGGATCGCTGCTGCTGTGCCAAGGGTAGGTATTAAAAATAATGGGTGCAGGGTGTGCGGACCCTGGGGGCGTACCGTGGACTTCCCTCTGTCAGGGGGGTCCACAGCCAGAGCACACTGACATCACTAGCTCTCCCTCTTGTGCAACAGCAGCACCAGGCTGCCAGAATGTTAGCAGGACAGTATGTATTGCAGGCAGAGACACCGGAGTATCAGTATCAGGACCCATGAGATACTAACGGAGCTTCGCAACCAGAGGAGAGATATGGGGGGGGGGGGGGGGGGTAGAGCTGTAAGTGACCCAGGGATCCCAGCTTCTCCTCCTTCCCACGTCGGTGTCAGGGTCCTGTGTAAACCTGTTATTTAATGAGAGCATTCAGGTCTACAGAAAGACACACACAAAGAGTCCTCCTGAATCTTGCCCCAGTGTGTAAGTAGTACAGAGGCTGCTGGTGTTGCATTTTTGCAAGACAAATTATAGATTTTATTTGTATACAGTATGTGTATTTTAAGGTTGTTTACATTGTCTTTCTTCCACTAAAGGAAAACTTTATAAAATAGTTGTCTCTCGAATCGATTAGGTATCGCTATAAACAGTACCCAGGCATTATTAATCTATTAGTTTAAATGTAATAAACACCATTGGATTATATTTAATATACACGATCCATACCTCCCACCATGACCACAAAATGCTCTTTACCTGGACTTCCCTCTTAATTTATGATTGTAATCATCTCTGTTAAAATACCTTTCTTATTAATTAAATTGTTTTACACAGGTGACGCCAATCATATATTAAGAGGGAAGTCCAGATAGAGACATTTTGTCCCTGGAATGGGTTATGTTGGGAGGTATGCACAATCTAATATACCCCTTCCCCCGGGCCCCCCTCTCTTAAGTGCTCCGGGCCCCCCCATGGCTTAAACTGGCCATATCATTAGGCAGCTTTTGGCGGCTGCCTAGGGGCGCTGGCCACTGGAGGGCACCACTGAATTCATCTGGCAAAAAAAAGAAGGATGTGTCTGTATATGGGTTAGTAATGAACTTACAGATGGGCGGATGGAACACAATAAGGAGCATACAAATATATGTATGTCTATGCGTATATATGTATGTATACACATACAATTAAAGGGATGTAGTTGGCATCCTGGCAGACGGGATGTTGACGTTCATAATACTGGCACCGGAATCTCGACACATGTCAGAATGACGATGCTGGAATCCTGACATCCGGCATCCTGAATGTTAGTATACTGGGGTGGTTTAGGATTAGGCTTTGGGGAGGGAGGGTTAGGTAAGGGTAAGGTCAATTCTTTTATTCAAAATGTCGGCATTATGGTGGTCGGGGTGCCACTGTCGGTATTCCGAACAGCAGCATCCCATACCCAACTCCATTTAAATATCCCCACCAGATAGAGTATTATACAGTAAATAAAGAAAAGACGGCACTCAAGGAGTTTTAAAGTGAAAGTATATTGTGTACAAAGTCACAAAATCTTGTGACTTGTTCATACCCTCCAACATGACCCACCCCACTAGGTACAAAATGCTCTGTTTCTGGACTTAATTTATTATTGCAACCACCTGTGAAGAAACAGCTTTTTTATCATTCAACTAGTTCAACACAGGTGATGAAAATCATAAATTAAGAGGGAAGTCCAGAAACAGAGCATTTTGTACCTTGTGGGGTGGGTCATGTTGGAGGGTCTGCTTGTTTATAATATACTTTATCACGTTAAAAGTCCTTGAGTGTTGTCCCTTTTCTCTGTATAAGTATAATGATGCAATTCACCTCAGCCCACCTAGTGGCCACCTGCATATCCCCTACGGTAGGTAGTGGTGGTGGTGGTGGGGGATTGCAGGTTAGGGGGCGCTAGGCTGAAGTTTTGCCTAGTGTTCACAGAGACCATACACCGGCCCTGCTCCAATGGCTGAAACGCCTTTCTTATCCATTAACCTGACCAAAACAGGAGTCGGCAATCATAAATTAAAAGTCCAGGAGCAGAGCATTGTGTCCCTCCTGGAGAGGGTAATGTTGGGAGGTATGTGCTTGTATAACTCTGTCAACAGATGACACTACTGACGCTCCAAACTATACACCATATGGAGAATAGGGGATGTTAGTTCCTCATATTGCAACATATACATACCTCCCAATATAACCCTCTCCAGGAGGGACGCAATGCTCTGCTTCTGGACTTTTCTCTTAATTTATGATAGCCGGCACCTGTGTTGAACAGGTTAATGGATAAGAAAGGTGTTTCAGCACAGGTGATGGCAATCATACATGAAGAGGGAAGCCCAGGAACAGAGCATTCTGTCCCTCCTGGAGAGGGTCATGTTGGGAGGTATGTATATATTAAACTGACCAACTAATGTCAATGTCTTCCCATACCTCCCAACATGACCCTCTCCAGGAGGGACAGAAGTCTCTGCTCCTGGACATCCCTCTTAATGTATGATTGCCGGCATCTCTGCTGAAATACCTTTCTTATCCATTAACCAGTTCAAAACAGGTGCCGGCAATCATGAATTAGGAGAAAAGTCCAGAAGCAGAGCATTGTGTCCCTCCTGGAGAGGGTCATGTTGGGAGGTATGTCTTCCCATTATGATCAGTCCTACAGTAAAAAGAACTAAAACATGTAAAAAAAATGTATATAATTGCTATGCTTTTTCTCTTATGCTAGATTGTAACCAGATTTTAAACATCAGCGGCGGGATGTAATGCCACTGAGTTCGGGGTCCGTGTGGGTTGCTGGCCAAACTCTGACTTTTTTTTTTAAAGGGCAATCACTTACAAGGCGTGGTTTTGCCTTGTAAGTCCGAGTTCTGCTGGCATCCTGCACGACCATTGCATTTGGACGGCATTACATCTCGCCTGGTAATTGCCATGCTTTTTGAGACTCACAAAGCTTTAGTAATTAGACTTCCCCAAAGCATAGCAGCTACTAGACACCTCAGAAATCACCAGACACAAGTTGGAATTAATTAGCTGAAATGCAGCGCAAAAGAGGTATGACAAAGATATGCGTAAATAAAAAGTCATTAATCCACTGCATAGATCTCACTTATATCTTTGTATTTGATTAGTGTAAAAAATAGCTACAATTGATCTAAACCTATCAAAGGACCTTATTTAGGCTGACCATATTATCCCTTTAACCTGGGACACTCATGTATTACACAGGTTCTGTGGCTGGCTGACTACAAGCCTGCATTTCACCTGGTTTTAAGCAGCCACAGGACCTGTGTAATCCATGAGTGTCCCAGGTTAAAGGGGTAATATGCCTACCTTATTCAGAGATGGACGTATATTGCTGCATACGCAGCCAGATCTGCATCCATCTCCTCACATGCTGGGTGCCGCCCAGCACAGGGCAAGGCCGTCTAGCATGTGTGATGGGCCGCCTCCCGACGCATCGAATTAAGGTTCATCCCTGGCAGCGCAGCCTGGCTGCGCTGTCAGGTGGTCTGACGCCATTTTTTTAATTGGAACGGCTGCATGTGATGTCACACAGCCACCCCAAAAACGTTCCCTGAATGCCCTCATTCGGCCCACCATGCCCACCCAATGTCGCGTAGCCGCCCTGTGAACGCCCAGCCCTGTCATTCACACTGCTGCCGCATACTTCCAGGAGGCAGCCGCAATATGTAAGGTCATGCACGTGCATTGCGGCCAGTGTGCAGGTGCAGACCACCCGAATGCAGCCGCTGCGTACAGACCCCCAAAATCCATAACACTTTTACAATAGCGACACTTTTAAATTCCCAAATCACTGCCTTTTCTTGGAAAACTAAAATGTTCCTTTAGATTTCGGTATCATCTCTCACTTAGGCCCAAATTTATCAAGCCTTGGGTAATGATAAATTGCATGGTGATAAAGTACTAACCAATCAGCTCATAGCTGTCATTTTTCAAACACAGCCTGCAACATGGCAGTTAGCAGCTGATTTGCTGCTACTTTATCACTGTGCAATTTATCACTCTCCAAGGTTTGAAAAATCTGGGCCATAATACTGTTATGCACACCAGTGCCAGCAGGAATGTACTGGTGTCCGAACGGTGAGGGATGCAAAACAAATGAACTCACAGACAGACTGGGGAATATGACATTACATACACAGAAGGTGATAGGGTAACAAAATAAACACAAAGTGAACAGAGAAGCCCAAAGGCTAAGAAACTGGGTGTCTCCCTAGTATTAGGAATGCTCAGATGGAAAGAAGCGAGATGTAGTGATTTAATACGTAGAGAACCCGAAATGCTGTTGCTAAGGGCAACAGCAAAACCCTAAAGGGTTACCAACGGGGGTGGCAGTAAACTCCTTGGTCAGAGATGGAATAATAGACACAAGGAGAGTCTCCACAATCCTTGTCCTCACTTGCAGTGCACTGGTTCAGCTTACTGCCACTAAACTGACACCTGAACACCTTGCACAGTGAGAAAGGATTTTGGCAGGCAAGTCTGAGAATACAGCCGCAAACTTGCTAGGTTCACAGAGTAGCAAAAGAACCCCAGCAGGTTAAACGACTGACTCCAGTCTTACTGCTAAGTCTGGATTGGCAGAGTGTAATACCAAATCCCAAGGCCTATTTGCAGTAAGCAACAAACAAATACAAAGTTTACACAGTACTAGCTAGCTTTCAGGAACTGACTAACCAACAAAGATTCATCAGCATCTGCCTAACCTGAGAAGAGGGTTTATATAGCAGGTGCTGTCCACGCCCCACTCAGACCTCACAGACTGTGAGCACAAAAACCAGCACCGGATCCCCTGCCGTGCACAGAGCCTGTAACCACTGCACAGCAAAGACCCGAACCGGAGTATCAGCTACGCTCAGGTTACTCCGCTAGCACTTGTCTCCCGGTTGCCATGACGACGTGGCAGCACAGAGCAGGAGACCCTAACAGTACCCCCCCTCTGACGAGGGGTCAAAGAACCCCTACCACCGGGTTTATCGGGGAACTGCGAGAAGAAAGAGCGTAACAGTCTGGGGGCATGAAGATCACAACTGCGCACCCACGACCGCTCCTCCGGGCCATACCCCTTCCAGTGCACCAAAAATGACAGCCGACCCCGAACCATCTTGGAGTCAAGAATCCTTTCAACAACAAACTCCCTCTGGCCACGTATCAGAAGAGGGGAAGGTCTTCCACTGGAAGAAGGATTACTAATCGCCCGTTTTAAAAGGGAACAATGAAATGTTTTATTGATACCCAAAGAACGGGGTAGATCTAACTGAAATGCCACCGGATTGATAACCCTAGTGATCTTATAAGGACCGATGAACCGGGGGCCTAACTTATGAGATGGCTGTCTCAACTTCAAATTCTTGGTAGACAACCAGACGAAGTCTCCTAATTTGAAGCTGCAGGGTCTTTTCCGCTTATCAAAAACCCTTTTGGTCACTAATGACACAGACACAAGGGCTTTCTTCACTTTCCTCCAAATACCTCTAAGGACCGAAACCACAGAGGAACCACCAGGCGTGGAATCCAGGGGGTCAAAAGAATTGGCCTTAGGATGATGCCCATACACACAAAGGAAGGGAGAGATCCCTGTAGCAGAGTGAGCCGCGTTGTTATAGGCAAACTCCGCCATGGACAGATGAGCCACCCAGTCAGTCTGACACTTGGAGACATAACACCTGAGGAACTGCTCCAAGGACTGGTTCACCCTTTCAGTCTGCCCATTAGACTGCGGATGGTAGCCTGACGACAAGCTGGCAGAAATCTGGAGATCGGAACAAAATGCCCTCCAGAATTTGGCCACAAACTGGGATCCGCGGTCAGAGACCACATCAAGTGGCAACCCGTGGAGGCGCACAACATGCAGCATAAATAATTCAGACAGGCGTCTGGCCGATGGCAGCCCAACCAATGGAACGAAGTGCGCCATCTTCGAAAACCTGTCAACGACAACCCAGATGGCTGTCATCCCCGAGGATTTGGGCAAGTCCACCACAAAATCCATTGAAATGTGGGTCCATGGCTTAGATGGAATAGAGAGTGGATGTAATGGGCCAACAGGAACCCCTCTAGGAGTCTTATTTCGGGCACAGATGTCACATGCCCGAACCCACTGATCCACATCCCTTGCCACCGAGGGCCACCACACCGCCCTAGATAGCAACTCCCGAGTTCTGGCAATACCCAGGTGACCTGCCGACTTCTTGGCATGGAATTCCAGGAACACTCGCTGTCTTAACCTAGGAGGCACAAACAAAAGACCTACCGGAAGGTCTGGAGGAGCCTGCTCCTGTGCTCTAAGGACTAATTTATTTATTTATTTATTTATTAACAGTTTCTTATATAGCGCAGCATATTCCGTTGCGCTTTACAATTAGAACAACAGTAATAGAACAAAACTGGGTAAAAACAGACAGACATAGAGGTAGGAAGGCCCTGCTCGCAAGCTTACAATCTATAGGGAAATAGGCATAGATACACAAGGATAGATGCTACCTATTGCATAATGGTCCACCAGATTGCTAGGTTCTTAATGGGTTGTATGATGATACCCCACAAAGTTATCCAAGTGTCAGGAGGGTGTGAGACTAAAGAAAGACAAGATATGTGATGTTATGAATACTCTACAGAGGATGTAATTAGATAGGGAAGCACTGAAGGTTATGTGGGTGGGTCTGGAATTTGATAGGCTTGTCTGAAGAGGTGAGTTTTCAGGGAACATTTAAAGGTTTGGAGACTAGAGGCGAGTCTTACTGTGCGTGGGAGGGCATTCCACAGAGTGGGTGAAGCCCGGATAAAGTCCTGTAATTTTGAGTGTGAACAAGTAATGCGTGTGGATGAGAGACGTAGATCTTGTGCAGAGCGGAGAGGTCGGGTAGGGAGATATTTTGAGATGAGTGAAGAGATGTATGTTGGTGCAGTTTGGTTAATAGCCTTGTATGTGAGTAAAAGTATTTTATATTTAATACGGTAGAATACCGGTAACCAATGGAGGGACTGACAGAGCGGATCTGCAGACGATGAACGTCTGGCAAGGAAGATTAGCCTCGCAGCTGCATTCAAAATGGATTGTAGTGGTGAGAGCCTATGTTTGGGAAGACCGGTCAGGAGACTATTACAATAATCAATGCGGGAGATAATGAGAGCATGGATTAGAGTTTTTGCTGTGTCTTGTGTAAGATAAGGGCGTATTTTGGATATGTTTCTTAGATGTATGTAACATGATCTTGAGACAGATTGAATGTGGGTAACAAAGGACAGTTCAGAGTCAAGAATGACACCTAGGCAGCGAGCTTGTGGGGTAGGGGTGATTGCAGAGTTCTCCACAGTGATAGAGATATCAGGTTGGAAACTACTATTGGCCGGTGGAAATATAATTAATTCTGTTTTGGAAATATTAAGTTTGAGGTGGCGAGATGTCATCCAAGATGAAATGGCAGAAAGGCATTCAGTGACACGGCCCAATACAGATGGTGACAAATCAGGGGAGGATAGGTAGATTTGAGTATCATCCGCATACAGATGGTACTGAAATCCGAAAGAGTTGATTAGTTTGCCAAGAGATGTGGTATAGATAGAGAAAAGCAGAGGACCTAGGACTGAGCCTTGCGGTACTCCAACTGAGAGAGGTAGCGAAGTAGAGGTGGAATCAGAGAAACGAACACTGAAGGAGCGATTAGATAGGTAGGATGAGAACCAAGAAAGGGCTGTGTCCTGAATACCTAGGGATTGTAGTGTTTGTATGAGAAGAGAGTGGTCAACAGTGTCAAAAGCAGCAGAGAGATCAAGGAGAATAAGGAGAGAGAAATGTCCTTTAGATTTAGCAGTGACCAAATCATTCACTACCTTAGTCAGTGCTGTCTCTGTGGAGTGTTGGGCACGAAATCCTGACTGAAGTGGGTCCAGTAGGCTGTGTGAGTTAAGAAAGTGTGTGAGGCGAGTGTAGGCAAGTCTCTCCAGTAGCTTGGAGGGGCATGGGAGCTGAGAGATGGGACGGTAGTTAGAGAGAGAGTTCGGGTCAGAGTTTTGTTTTTTTCAGAATGGGAGTAATCACTGCATGCTTGTATAGAGAAGGAAAGATACCAGTAGACAGGGAGAGATTACAGATTTTCGTTAAGGTTGGGATGAGCACAGTAGACAGAGCTTTACTAATTTGTGAGGGTATAGAGTCAAGGGGAGAGGTATTAGAGTAGGCAGATGAAAAGAGTGCAGATACTTTATCTTCATTTGTAGGATCAAAGGAAGAGAAGGTGTTAGAGGGTTCAGGCAGGAAATTGAGCAGGTCACTTGCTGTGGAAGAGCATACCATTTCATTTCGGATCTTGTCAATCTTGTCCTTGAAATAGGAAGCAAGATCTTGCGCACTGACAGTGGCTGGTGGGTTAGGTGAGGGAGGGACAAGAAGTGATTTAAATGTATTAAAAAGTCGCTTGGGGTTAGAGGCTTGAGCAGAGATGAGAGATTGAAAATATGTTTGTTTGGCAGTGTCCAGAGCAGTACGATAAGAGTGGTAGGTGGTCTTATATGTGAGAAAGTCACTTGAACTACGAGATTTATGCCACTGGCGTTCAACTTTTCTTGAGAGTTTTTGTAAGTGTCTAGTGTATTTAGAGTGCCACGGTTGACATCTAAGTCTACGTGGAGTGTGATGGGTAGCTGGAGCCACTTCATCAAGTGCTGTTACTAGAGTTTGGTTAAGGTGTGTCACAGCAGTCTCTGGAGAGGTGAATGTAGAAATTGGTGAAAGCAGTGGTTGCAGAGAGGTAGATAGTTGTTGAAAATTAATAGCGTTAATATTTCTGCGGGTAAGAGGTGTCCTTGTAGACTTTAGGGACATGGAGTTTGAAGTAATGGAGGAGAGCATGCATGTGATAAGGTTGTGATCTGAAAGAGGGAAAGGAGTGTTAGTGAGTTCAGAAACAGAGCATAGTCTGGTGAATACAAGATCAAGGCAGTGGCCCTCCTGATGAGTAGGGGAGTCAGTCCATTGGGAGAGGCCAAGAGAGGAGGTTAGAGAAAGTAGTTTAGAGGCATGGGGAGATTGTGGACTGTCAATAGAGAGATTGAAATCACCCATAATGATGGTGGAGATGTCAGAGGATAGAAAGTGAGGGAGCCATGCAGAAAAATCTTCCAGAAACTTTTTGGGTTGCCCAGGTGGGCGATAGATAGCTGCAACACGCAGAGAGAAAGGGGTGAAAATCCTAATAGAGTGTACTTCAAAGGATGTAAATGTGAGTGAGGGAACAGGTGGTAAAACAATGTGCGTGTAACATTTGGATAGTAATATTCCAACACCCCCTCCTTTGATGTTACCAGGCCTGGGGGTGTGTGTGAAGTGGAGGCCACCATGTGACAGTGCTGCAGGGGAGGCAGTGTCTGATTGTGTGAGCCAGGTTTCTGTTATAGCCAGCATATTGAATTTGTTTGCTATGAAAAGGTCATGAATAGCTGTTAATTTGTTGCAAACAGAGCGTGCATTCCATAAAGCACATTTTAGTGACTTGGAGGTAGATGGGAGACAAGTGATGTTGATAAGGTTTGTTGATTTTATATTCTGTTGTGAATCAGCTGAATGTGAGCGTGGTATGTGGATGGGACCTGGATTTGGGGATATGTCACCAGCTAGTAGAAGCAGAAGAAGAGAGAGATAGGTATAGTTAGGGGAGGTGTGTGATAGTTTCTTATGGTGACAGGTAGAGGATGTGACAGTTAGTGTACATAGATAGGTTAAAAGCTCATGAGTGTTAATAAGAGGGGAGTGGATTAATGAGGCTGCAATGTGTACAGAGCGATAAATAACAGGAATAGTGAAGGACGATGTCATTTTATAGAGGATACCATGAAGTGCTATGAGGAAAAAAAGTCTGTGGAGCATGGTGTTTATAAAGAGAAAAGTATAGATAGGAAAATGCTTATGGAAATTGTTAATCAAATGGTAGATTTACCTGCTTTCCAATGTTTTTCAATGTTTGTTCAACTGTTGGTTTTACTGTTCTTTTTAAAATTTCCTAACTTTGTAATTTCCAAACTTCGTATATTTCTAAACTTCTGACAACTGCCCCCTCAGACAACTGCCCCATAACTGAATGCTAACATATACTAGTTCTAATTTACAAAGGCTTCAGCTGAAGCTAATTGGACATCTAATCAAAGGAATTATATTACCCTGTGTTAAGTAAACACCAGGCCATGTATGCTAATAAACTCCACTCCACTGACCCACATCTATACAAGAGATAATATCAGCTATAAGCAAGTACTAATATTCTACAAATACAATTACATACACTGCTAAAATATACATTGGTGTGAATAGAGATCAAAGTTATAGTTTGCAGGGATCAGCAAGCAGAAATCGACATACATTTGAAAATATAGCATGGAGATGTCTGTGGGTTATTGCAGAGGTGTACTTATCAGCAAGCAGAAATCGACATACATTTGAAAATATAGCATGGAGATGTCTGTGGGTTATTGCAGAGGTGTACTTATCAGCAAGCAGAAATCGACATACATTTGAAAATATAGCATGGAGATGTCTGTGGGTTATTGCAGAGGTGTACTTATCAGCAAGCAGAATGACGAGGTCCTGGGTAATGCCCACTTTAATACATGATGGGGACACAATGGGCAATGGCTCCTCGGTGGTCTCCTGGATTGGAGCAAAACTCCGCGAGAGCGCATCAGCCTTGATGTTTTTTGACCCAGGGCGATATGTTATCAAAAAATTAAAGCGAGCGAAAAACAAAGCCCATCGTGCCTGCCTGGCATTGAGGCGCTTCGCTGACTCTAAATATGCCAAATTCTTATGGTCGGTGAGAATTGAGACCACAAACTTAGCCCCCTCAAGCCAGTGTCTCCACTCCTCGAGTGCATCCTTAATAGCCAACAATTCCCGGTTACCCACGTCATAATTCACCTCGGCAGGCGAAAATTTACGGGAAAAGTAAGCACAGGGATGAAGGCGATTATCAGACACCCCCATCTGAGAGAGCACTGCCCCAATACCCATCTCAGAGGCATCCACCTCCACCACAAAAGGACGCTCTGGATCTGGGTGTCGCAGCACCTTGGCCGAGACAAATGCCCTTTTGAGACGGGCAAAAGCCGCTTTGGCCTCACAAGACCAGTGAGCAACATCCGCCCCTTTCTTAGTGAGTGCCACCAAGGGCGCCACTATAGACGAAAATCCAGCGATAAATCGTCTATAAAAATTCGCAAAGCCCAGAAAAACGCTGAAGCGCCTTCAAACTAGTGGGCTGCACCCAATCCAGTACTGCCTGTACCTTGGAACCCTCCATTTGGAAACCTTCTGGGGAGATAATATATCCTAGAAATGCGATTTGCTGAACTTCAAATTCGCACTTCTCCAGCTTCGCCCCAAGCCGGTGGTCTCTGAGTTTCTAGAGGACTAAGCGTACATGCTTCCGATGTTCCTCCAGGGAATGGGAGAAGATTAGGATGTCATCTAAGTATACAACTAAGAATCTATCCAAATATTCCCTGAGCACATCGTTCATGAAGTCCTGGAAGACTGCCGGGGCATTACAGAGCCCAAAAGGCATCACCAAATATTCATAATGCCCTGAGTGGGTATTAAAGGCAGTCTTCCATTCATCCCCCTCTCTTATTCGGATTAGATTGTATGCACCGCGTAGGTCAATCTTAGAAAAAATGGTGGCAGTACGAAGTTGGTCAAACAAGACCGAAATGAGAGGCAGTGGGTATGAGTTTTTAATCGTGATACGGTTCAAGTCCCTGAAGTCGATGCAGGGTCGCAACGAACCGTCCTTTTTACCCACGAAGAAGAACCCCGACCCAACTGGAGACTGTGAAGGTCTGATAAATCCCTTAGCCAAGTTCTCCTGAATGTACTCTGCCATAGCCTGAGTCTCAGGACGTGACAGGGAGTACAACCTGCTCTTGGGAAGCTTAGCATTCGGCAACAAATCAATGGCACAGTCATAGGGGCGATGGGGAGGTAGTACCTCTGCAACTCTTTTGGAGAACACGTCCGCAAAATCTGCATAACATCCTGGCAATCCTGGCAAACTTAGCTGCGAAAGCCTGACTGGAAGGCTCAAGCAACTCCTGAAACAATCAGTACCCCAACTAAGAATCTCCCCAGAGACCCAGTCAAATTGAGGATTGTGGGCCCTTTACCAGGGTAACCCCAACACCAATGGGGCAAAAGTACAGACAGTCACATAAAAGGACAATTTTTCAGAGTGTGTGGCTCCAATAAACAAAGAAATCTGGCTAGTGCAAGAGGTAATTTTACCCTGGGATAATGGTTCCCCGTTTAACCCACAAATCTCAATTTCCGATGCCAAGGGTACTAAGGGAACAGAGTGTTTCAGGGCGAATTGGCGGTCCATAAAAACCCCGTCGGCCCCACTGTCCACAAAGGCCTCAGTCTTGACAGTTTGACCGAGGATCTTCAAGGTCACCGGAATGATAAAAGTCTTCTTGGGAAATTCCGACTTCTGACCTGGCAGGATATTTCCCATCACCCTCAGGCCCTGAAGTTTTCCGGCTTTTCTGGGCATGATACTACCACATGACCTTTATTCCCACAGTACAAACATAACCCCTGCTGTCTCCTCCGCGTCAAATACTCACGCGAGGAGAGGCGGGTAGCCCCAATCTGCATAGGCTCCTCGGAAAATTCCTCAGAGTCTGAGGTTCCCTTGGGAAAGAAGGAAACCTCGGTCTCCCTTTCAAGCCTGCGCTCTCTCAGCCGTCTATCCACCCGAATGGATAACTGCATGAGCTGATCCAAGCTATCAGGCAGGGGATATTGTACCAGTTGGTCTTTTAACTGGTTAGAAAGACCTCTTCGGTACTGGTGTCTCAGGGCTGGGTCATTCCACTGGGTATCATGGGCCAACTTCCGAAACTCCGTACAATAAACCTCAACTGGCCTTCGCCCTTGCTTAAGGATCGAAATCTGAGCCTCGGCTGAGGCCGTCTTGTCAGGGTCATCATACAACATGCCCAGTGCCGTAAAAAAAGCATCAACACTTTTAAGCGACGGACAGTCAGGCTGCAACCCATATGCCCAGACCTGTGGGTCTCCTTCTAGCAAGGAAATCACTATGCCCACCCGCTGAATCTCCGACCCAGAAGACTGAGGCCTAAGCTGGAAATATAGCTTGCAGCTCTCCTTGAAACAAAAGAACTGCGAGCGATCTCCAGAAAAACGATCCGGGAGATTTACTTTCGGCTCCTTAACCCCTGAAGGTACTGCTGCTGCGGGAGCTCCGCCAGCGGCCTGCGAGGTGTGCATTTTAATGGACAAATCCTTAAATTGTCGAGTCAGGACCTGCACCTGATCGACCACCTGTTGCAAAGTATTTTGAGGGGTATGCTCCATATTCCCACAAAAATTCAACAGGAGTATAAGGCTGCTGAATATGTTATGCACACCAGTGCCAGCAGGAATGTACTGGTGTCTGAACGGTGAGGGATGCAAAACAAATGAACTCACAGACAGACTAGGGAATATGACATTACATACACAGAAGGTGATAGGGTAACAAAATAAACACAAAGTGAACAGAGAAGCCCAAAGGCTAAGAAACTGCGTGTCTCCCTAGTATTAGGAATGCTCAGATGGAAAGAAGCGAGATGTAGTGATTTAATACGTAGAGAACCCGAAATGCTGTTGCTAAGGGCAACAGCAAAACCCTAAAGGGTTACCAACGGGGGTGGCAGTAAACTCCTTGGTCAGAGATGGAATAATAGACACAAGGAGAGTCTCCACAATCCTTGTCCTCACTTGCAGTGCACTGGTTCAGCTTACTGCCACTAAACTGACACCTGAACACCTTGCACAGTGAGAAAGGATTTTGGCAGGCAAGTCTGAGAATACAGCCGCAAACTTGCTAGGTTCACAGAGTAGCAAAAGAACCCCAGCAGGTTAAACGACTGACTCCAGTCTTACTGCTAGGTCTGGATTGGCAGAGTGTAATACCAAATCCCAAGGCCTATTTGCAGTAAGCAACAAACAAATACAAAGTTTACACAGTACTAGCTAGCTTTCAGGAACTGACTAACCAACAAAGATTCAGCAGCATCTGCCTAACCTGAGAAGAGGGTTTATATAGCAGGTGCTGTCCACGCCCCACTCAGACCTCACAGACTGTGAGCACAAAAACCAGCACCGGATCCCCTGCCGTGCACAGAGCCTGTAACCACTGCACAGCAAAAGACCCGAACCGGAGTATCAGCTACGCTCAGGTTACTCCGCTAGCACTTGTCTCCCGGTTGCCATGACGACGTGGCAGCACAGAGCAAGAGACCCTAACAAATACCCAGCTATCTATCATCTCTGTATCTCTCTCCATTTGTGTTAGGGATGGCCATCGACCATCGATTATTCAAAATCATAAATGGTCTATGACCAATGTTGACTACTTTTACCATTGATGGGGGAAAACTATATGGTTATCAGCCATCGATGATTAGAAGCTATTGAATATTTTTTATATTCTCTCTCCAGGGTGTCGGGGACATGGAGCATAGCTCTGCCCCCCGGCACCCGTGAAACCACACCCCCAGGCCCTGATTGGTCCACAACTTGATCAATACTAAAGTAGGGCTGACCATGGATGGCTGAAACCATCAATGATTATCTGTATGGATGGTTTCACACCATCAAGGTTATCCATCAATGGTACCGGATAATCCACCAATGGCCATGCCTAATTTGTGTTACTGAATGTTTGTTATTTCATCTAGGATGACCTCTCAGAACCTCAAACTCGGTCTTTAAAAAACCAAGCTAATAATATTCCCATGAGCACCTAGTTGATAATCTGTAATTCTTTTGAGAACAAAACAATAAAATCTATCAAACTCACTGCCTACAGTAGATGTTTTCTTTGACTCAGAACTGCTCTCTGAAATATTTCCATAATACATATACAATACACATATTTCATAGAAATCACAACGAAAATTGTAGCTAATTGAGTGAGATGTTTCAAAGCTTGGAGAGATAGAGAGTGGAGAGAGATAAAGTATCAACCAATCAGCTTCTTGATGTCATTTTTAAACAACTGACTTGTTGGTGCTTTATCTCTCTCCACTTTATCTCTCTCCAATGTTGGAGACATCTCCACCATTAACTATTGCAGTTCCCGTGTTAACATCTTTTTAGCCAGACTTTCACCCTTTTACTGTATTCTAAATTAAACTGAAAGACTAATTTTCGTTGGAAAACATCCTTCTTCTGTTGGTTGCCTCTATTGTTTTTACTGATTCCGATATAAATTAATTCTAACATACAAAACCATTAATAATAGCTCCACCAACATTCTTGTCTTTACTTGTCTAAAAAAATGGTCAAAATCGATGTTTCCATTTTACCCAAGATCTGCCTGTCTCATCTACCATCTCATTACCTGTTCTATTTCCTGGTTACAGGATTTTTTCAGACTTCACCAACTCGGTGGAATTCACCTCACTTATAAAACAAGCCTTTCCTCCAGTCTCCAAGTCTTCAGACATCTCTTCATGCCAGCCAGGACTGTTTCTAGCCGATTTGGCTCCTGGTGCGAACACAAAAAAATGTCCCGCCCATAGTTATGGGGGGGGGGGGGGGGGAGAATGTGTGTACCTGGGAAAAGGGGTGTGGTCTAGCAGGAAAAGGGTGTGGTCTTAAGGAAATGGGTATGGCCTTCAAGAAAATACTACCTTACACCATATTATGCCCCTATTAGGGCCACAGTTAGAGAGGCGGCTAGGGGGGCATACGCTGTGGGCACAGGATTCGAGGGGGCGCAAAGCTCATTGTCATGATGTCTGATGTGTGCCGTTCTTGCGTCCTCCAGTTTCCCTCAAGGAGGTATCATCCTTCTCCGGCCACACTCCACTCAAGTCGCTCCTCAGGGGTATTGTGTTTAGAATTTTTGAGGGAAAAAATGGATTTATTTCATTTTGGAATAAGGCTGTAACATAACAAAATGTGGTAAAAGTGAAGCGCTGTGAATACTTTCCGGATGCACTGTAAATGGTGGATCTTGGATGAAAGCTATCAAATCTGAGGATGTTGTTATGACCTATACTATTAGTACGAGTACAAAGAGGCGCAGATACGCTTCTCCTTAATGGCTATATGTACATTCAAAAAATAAATTTTATGTTGGCCTTGACATATAGGGGGTAATTCTGAGTTGATCGCAGCAGGATTTTTGTTAGCAGTTGGGCAAAACCATGTGCACTGCAGGGGAGGCCGATATAACGTGCAGAGAGAGTTAGATTTGGGTGGGTTATTTTGTTTATGTGCAGGGTAAATACTGGCTGCTTTATTTTTACACTGCAATTTAGATTGCAGATGAACATACCACAACCAAATCTAACTCTCTTTGCACATGTTATATCTGCCTCCCCTGCATTGCACATGGTTTTGTCCAACTGCTAACAAAAATCCTGCTGCGATCAACACAGAATTACCCCCATAGTGAGTTTGACTGAGCTGTCAGACTTATTAAGTACATTAATGGTCTCCATAAGCTCCTGTTCAGGTCCTGACCAGAACAATAGGAGGTCATCAACGTATCTCAAATAGAGAAACATATGTCACACAACCTCCGGATGTCAGGTCTGTAACTGTGTCTGTTCCTGGAGGGGGCACTAGTGGGTCAGTGGTGGTGTGGTGGAGGAAACGAGGAGGCTGTAGAAGATTCCTGCGCATGTGCGCTATGATATTTATTTAGCACACAGAGGTATGAACAGTCACTGAAGCACAATAACAATACTGATGGTTTGAGCAACGAAGCTGACAGAGGTATAACAACAGTCACAGGTGTTGATCTGTAAACCAGTGAAATTAATAACAGTGATGACCAGCCTGGAATCCGATGGCAAACATTGATGGTCGACTTGGAAGTCGATGGTAACAGGATCAAATATGCAGGCGATAGTAATGCAACTGATGACAGTGAACACAGGCAATAGTAACTCCGGAGATTGGTCTGGAAACCAACAGCAATAGATTCACACAGTCTATATAGATGCACAAGTCCACAAAGCCAGGCAAGGCCAAAGCAGGAGACAGTTTGTAAATTGCAAGCTGGTTGTTTTTTTAAAGTGCCAGATGGAATAGCATGGTGCTGAACGCAGATAAACAACACACAGATGAGAATGGTAAGTAGCACCTGGAGAGAGTCTCTTACTGCATGCAGAGGTGGAAGCTGACTGTGGAAGGAGTTGTAGCAGAGCAGGATGGCTGGAGCCTTTAGTTCCACAGAGACACTGGAGCAAGGAAATCACTGGAGACTCGAGCCAGGAGACGCTGTACACTGGATGTGACGCGTTGTTCAAGGCGATGAGACTGAGCCGATGTTCTGGATTTATACCCCCTGGTCAGCAGACATTGGATGCTTGAATCATGTGTGCAGACACAGCGCAGCATTGGGTGTTACAGGTCAGATGACAGCAAGTGTCATGGTGGCGCCCATGCTGCACAGATGGCGGGTACACAGTGGGGTACACACTGGATAAACTTCAGGGGTACACAATGACAATGGGCACCGCGACAGAGCATTCATGCAGCCGCAAACTGGGGCCTTGACCTCCAGAGGCCTGCACACCAGCGCGCTGGTGAGATGCCACTGAACGCAAATTCCTGACACCGGAACTGTGAAGAATTGGTGTCAGTCTATCTATATATCTCTCTCTCTCTACATTTTAATTGTTTAATAATTTCTTTTTATTTTTCCAAATCACTGCCTGGTTGACAAAAATCCTATTTTCGGCTCTGCCTTCAGTCTTCACAAGTAATCCATGCAAGTGTAATTGGCTATGCTGCTGGATAGCCTGGAGGCTGCGGCCCTATTCCATTCCTCCAGATGTGATGTGCTGGTGACCGGAACAAAGATTTGTTGACAAACCAGGTCTGGTATACCAGTGGACTGCGATTAATCCCACCATTTTACAACTGATGTTGGGACAGTATGATTGATATGAGGTACAGTCTAATAGCCGTGAGGGGAAGCAGTGGTCTATCTGCTCTGGCATGGCAGGAAATTATTATTATTATTATTAGCAGTTTCTTATATAGCGCAGCATATTCCGTTGTGCTTTACAATTAGAACAACAATTATAGAACAAAACTGGGCAAAGACAGACAGACAGACAGACAGACAGAGGTAGGAAGGCCCTGCTCGCAAGCTTACAATCTATAGATCTTAAATTAGAATGAAATATTAGAGAACAATGCACTGACGCAGCGCTGCAAGTAGAAAATATTTCTTAGTGGCACGGTGTGTGCGTGCCTTCGGCATGCGCAATAAAGAATGGATGTAGTCTCATGCCACACAGGGTGTGGCCAATGAAAATGGGGGCATGACACACATATGGAGGGCCAAATACACATATGACCTCAATAGCGCAGTGCCAGATACACATATGCCCCAATAGTGTCAGATACACATATGCCCCAAATACTGCCAGATACAAATATGCTCCCACAGTGCCAGTTACAAATATGTCTCCACAGTGCCAGATACACATATGCCCCCACAGTGCCAGATACACATATGCTTCCAGTAGTGCAGTGCCAGATACACATATGCCCCCAGTAGTGCCAGATAGACATATGCCCCCACAGTGCCAGATATGCCCTCACAGTGCCAGGTATACACATGTCCCCACAGTGCCAGATACACATATACCCCCCCCCCAGTGCCAGATATGCCCCCACTGTGCCAGGTATACACATGTCCCAAAGTGCGAGATACACATGACTCCCCAGTGCCAGATATGTCCCCACAGTGCCAGGTATACACATGTCTCCAAAGTTTCAGATACACATATGCCCCCACAGTGCCAGGTATACACATGTCCCAAAGTACGAGATACACATGACTCCCCAGCGCCAGATATGTCCCCACAGTGCCAGGTATACACATGTCTCCAAAGTGTCAGATACACATATGCCCATGGCCCCCCAATACCAGATACACATATGACACCCCAGTGCCAGATAGACATATGTCCTCACAGTGCCAGGTATACACATGTCCCCAACATGTCAGATACACATATGCCCCCCCAGTGCCAGGTATACATGTCCCCACAGTGCCAGATACAAATATGCACCCCCAGTGCAAGATATGCCCCCACAGTGCCAGGTATACACATGTCCCCAAAGTGTCAGATATACACATGCCAGATATGCCTCCTCCCCCAGTGCCAGACATAAACATGTCCCCACAGTGCCAGATATGCCCCCACAGTGCCAGGTACACACATCCCCCCCCCTCTACCTGCCCATTGCTGCTGCTGTGTGTGAGGGGAGGGGAGTGCGCGCCTCTCCTACCCCTCAGTGCTCAGTCCCGTATCCACTCTGTGGTGGCGGCAGCGTGTCTCTCAAATGAGGCACCGATTCGTTAGCCAATCAGGGTCTGCGGACCGGCAGGTGCTGCTCCTGATTGGCTGCCAGACCCTGATGGCAGGGAAAGCACACAAGGAAAGACAGCCGTGCTCGTGAAAGCTTACAGCAGATGCTTAACTAGGATTAATGGTGCCCAAGGCAATAAAAAAAACTGGGTTATATCCACCAGTGTTTGATCTGTGCAGTAGCTTGGCTGATACAGTTACTCTATGTTAGTTTCATACCCTTATGGGACAAACTTGGAATGAGTATGTCTCATAGGGGTATGGTCTAAAAAACAAAACAAAAACACACACACACACACACACACACACCAAAAAAACAGTCTAAATATCAAGGTATATGTGTATAAGTCTGAACTGCTTCTCTGTACGTACACCATAGGGAGGCATGCACATACAGAAAATATGGCTCCACCGCATCCAATATTGATGCTGTGTCTGATTCCGAATCATGCCCAATATGTGATGTGGTAAGTGTGTTCTTGATGAGGTGACAATTGTATTGGTAAATTATCTTGTAAAACCTATAGTCCATTGTGTTTTAACCATTTATCTTTCTTATTAAACACTACGGTTTTATGTATTTTACTGCTGTTCTGAGGGCTTTCACACAGAGGGAAATGATCGGTGTGGGCAGTATACCAAGAGTGGTACTTGTATACATAGGGATGTATTCATGTGACCGGCGGTCATGAGACCGACATCCCCCTACATCCCAAAGCCTCACAATCCTGATAGTCGTCATGCCGACCAACAGGGACTATTCACACTTGAGGATAATATAAAAGGTGTAAGGTCTAGCGCAAACTCCTATTGTAGTATAAGTGAAGTTCAGACAAAGTCACACACAAACTAAATGTTTCTCAGGTCTCCCAAAGTACAAAGTAGATTTCTAAAATTCTACAAAGTAGAAAGCACATAGTTCCAAAATAGCCCAAAAGTTCTTTCTTATTCTTAAAATTCAGACTTTAATTGTCAGATTCTCATCCCTCTGTTCAGCTCTGATTCAGGAAGTAGATCTCAGATATGTAAAGGTAGAACAGGAGGGATCTGATAGTGTAATACAGTTTTTATTAGAATAGAATAAGATAAAAGCATATGTCTGGCAGCGTACCTCAGATAAAGGTGTATAATACACACCAAATCTCGTTTATGGTATAAGATATCTCTGGTACCTCCCGGGAACAAGAATCCACCATTGAAGTATCAAGGCTGGGTAGTCTGTCAGGCAAATGTTCCTCACCGACGCGTTTCAGCTCCTTGGAAATTATCTTTAATTGTGCCTTATTCAATGTGCCTTATTCAATTCTGAATCTGACAATTACAGTCTGAATTATAAGAATAAGAAAGAACTTTTGGGCTATTTCGGAACTATGTGCTTTCTACTTTGAAGAATTTTAGAGATCAACTTTGTCCTTTGGGAGACGTTAGAAACTTTTCGTTTGTGTGTGATGTTGTCTGAACTTCACTTATACAGGGCCGTCTTTTCGTATGGCCTCAATGGGCTCTTGCCCAAGGGCCCCAGGAGTATAAGGGCCCTATGCTGATAGCTTAGGGTCCCCTCTTTCCAGGGGTACCAGATTTTTGAAAATCGGCCCTGGGGAACCGGAGATATCTGACTTGAAAGCAGTGGTCACCAACCAAGCCTGTTAATTGCACTTCCCAGCCTGATATATTGGGTTTTGTCTGACTTAGAGTATTTGTGAGGATATAAGCTCAAAGCTGGGACTCTCCCCTTTTGGTGGACACTGGCAGCTTGTCTCTACTATGCCCAGAACCAGAGATATCAGCCTTCAAGCAGCTGGTCCCTGCTCCAGCTCCACACACCTAATATGCAGTTTTAGATTTTCGTTGGTGAATTGCTTTGGCTCCTGAACTCTGATCCCCAAGTCCCCAGAACCTTCTGAAAGGTGGGACTCTCTAGTTTTTTATTCCATTCAAAGCTAAGAAATATATTTTCAGAAACTTGAGATATCTGCAGTCAAGCAGCTGCCCTCCCACCGGAAAATATAAAGCCCACTCCACTATCCACCCCTCCCCTACGTATTAAACACCCGCTACCACTCTGGAAGTCATGTAACAGGGCCCCATCATTCAGCCCAATGCCCCTTCTACAGTTTAGCCCCATCTGTGCAGTAAAGGAGTAATTAGCAGAAATTACTGTTACAGGTCCTACATGCTGAGCTGAAGATAGAACACCCTCTAACGCCTGGGGTACATCAAAGCTGCGCTGATAGCACCCCCCACCCCTACCACTGGAGGATGGGTAGGGGGCCCAGTGCATTGCTGTGCCCAGGGGCCTACACTGCTGTTAAGACGGCCCTGCACTTATACCACAATAGGAGTTTGCGCTAGACCTTACACGTTTTATATTATCTAGATACTTTGCCCTGCAGGTTGGCAGAAAGGTCTTTGCTTTTGAAGCACCAAATTTTACCCATATTGTATCTATTCCCACTCGTGGGTTTCCACGAGATCCCGCGGCGTCGGTATGCTGACTGCTGATCTCCTGACCGCCGGTCAACCATACCACACCCGTATACATACATTTGTGCCAATGCTTCATGTTGCACTACGCCAACACCCCATCAATGTGCAACATGTTGAGCATCGATAGGCTTACCATGGTATCCATTTAAACTGGGACACTCATGAATTACACAGGGTCTGTGGCTGATTAAAACCAGATGAAATGCAGGCTTAAAGTCAGCCAGCCACAGAACCGGTGAGTATACCAGTTTAAAGTGTAAGTATGGTAAGCCTATGCATTGAGCCCACAGCAGGTGGGCCCTTGTCCTTTCAATGCCAGGGCTGGATTTTCAGTTGCAGTCCTGCTGTGTTCTCCTTGATAACATCACAAGTGAGCATGCTGAATGCATCTGTCCATCAGAAAAGAGTGCTAGGAAACAGCTTTAAAATATTTGCAACTATTTTGTTATAGTATATCTATGTATATTTTATGTTTGGAAAGGGTGGTGGTAGTGGGGGTGTTAAGAGTGAATTACAGTAAAGAGTCCAGATTCATTAAGCCTTGGAGAGTGCTAAGCACAGTGATAAAGGACCAACCAATTAGCTCCTATCATTTTGTAAACACAGCCTGTAATATGCCAGTTAAGGGCTGATTGGCTGGTACTTTATCACCGTGCAATTTATCATACGCCTAAATATTTAACTGATCTACTGTGTACTGTGGGGCTAATTCAGGTTGGATTGCAAATTGCGATCCAACCGGAATTATTTTGATTGCCCCACGGGCGCATGTACAGCGCCCATCATGCGCATGCGCCCGCACTTTCTGCGGGGGGGGCCTGCAGAAAATGCGATCGCCTCTACTTGTCAATCAGGCAGAGGCGGTCGTAGGGCGGTGCGGCGCAAGTGGGAGTCAGCCAAACGGGGGCGTGATCATGGCGGCTGCGTGACGTCACACGCAGCCGCCACAATCGAGAAAGTGGCAGAAGGCTTCCTGTGGGCGCAGGAAGGAGCATCCTCAGTTTCTGCTAACAAGCAGAAATTGCGATGTGTTTGCAATTTCTGCTAGTTGAACGGGGCAGGTGTCGGTCAGCATACTGGGCGGCCTTGCCCAGTGATGGGCGGCCCCCAGCATGCGATTCAAAGGATTGCAAATTTTGCAATCCTTACTAAATTTGGCCCAGTATCTGTTAGGTTGTTTTAATTAGAGTCAATGCAATATTCTGCACTTCCTTTTCGTGGTGGGTTGCGAAAACCAAGCAGTGATAATGTAGAAATATTGCATTTTCCCAGAACAAAGATGGCCCCGCTGAACGCCATCCGTTCTATTCACGTGATACGATGACACATGGCGTTCCTACGCCCGCGGGATCTGACGTTGTCCCGGAAGTCTCGCGGGAGGATCTGCCCCGGGGCGGAGCGGAAGCGGCCAGCAGGAGAGAGAGGAGAGGTAGCTCCGCGGAAAACGGTGAGACCGGCAGACGGGGAATAACGGGGCGGAGGAGGCAATGAGTTATAGGGAGGCACAGTGTAATCTTAGCGTGCTGGGGAAGGAAGTGGTGGAAGGTAACAGCAGGGCCCGGCTGCGGAGTGTCAGCCTGGTGCTGGGGACATCGGCTGGGTGGAGTAGGGTAGGCAGAGACGCCTGTACGATGTACGTGATGGGGGCAGCGGTGATGGCACAGGAGGGGAGAGGCAATGAGTAAAGTGCTAGAGCTGTGTGGTTACTCTGACTAATGGATGTAAGACAGTGAGCTGGCTGCTGCAGGCTTGTCCTGAGCAGAGTACAGGCAGAGGATGGAGAAGAGATGGCTGAGTGAAGGGCTAATGTAGCCTTTTAGAAGCTGTAGAACCAGCATTGGAGGTTAGGTTGGGAAGTAGTAGAGAGAAGTGTGGGTGGCATGGGCAACCTCCTGCTGGAGGATGTGCTAGTAGTTGAAGCAAGTTCACAGAGTCTCTACACTGGGGTATAGGACAGGCAGCTGGCACGGGGTGACGGGGGAACAACTTGTGAAGAGAGTGTGCCATTAAACCATTAAGGGGAAATTGAGGAAGCAACTGTGGGCAGGAAATATCTGGTCAGAAGACTTGCTGAGGGTGAGTGGATGTGGGGATGGGTTTGGGGACTGGTTGGTGAGAGGCTAATGCAGGGAGAGCTTCAGCTCAGGAAGTGGTCTCATGTAAAGATAAATGTGAAGAATGTTGTAAACCACATTTAATGTGGGTACTTGTCTAATCTCCATTTTCATTAAAGACTTTCACCCTGACATTGAAGTGCCTCTAAAATGTTAATACTTTCTAAGGACCATGTATAACAATTTATGTTAATGGCAGTGTGAGGAGCAAGATATGGACAATTCACTGCTGTTAAACTATCTCCTAATCCAAATGAGTACACAATGAGTATTGTTGTAAGGTGGTACAGAATAATACAAGATGCTAATGCATATACTGTACAGTATGGGATATGGGTTATCTGTCAATCTCATGTAATTGGTAGAAGCAGAGGTGTTGCAAGTAGCAACCTGATAGTCTTTGGGACTGATAGCGACCTAGTTTGTATTGTAACCTCTGTGTGGTAAAAGTATGTCCAGAAATGTCAGTAGGTGAATGTTTTACTGCAGAGAGTGGTTCTCTGGTACTGAGTCCTATCCTAAGGTGGTGCACGCTGGTACAGGCTGCGCTCCCAGATATTGTCTGAGTGAAATGACATGGAGATGCTTCCAACTGTGGCACAAGTAAAGGATTACGTATACCCTTTAAACACAGAAAATCAAATTCCGGGGTCAAGAAGTTCTACCCGTTAATTTGAAGATCAACACGGGTCCTTTTTCTGTGTGAATTGGTCAACCTGGGTTGAAATTCCTGAGACTTCGACCCTGGAATCTACCTGGGTCGTAGACCCGGCAATTTCGACTCGGGCTGACTCCACACAGAAGAAATACTGTGTTGTTTGGCAAATTACCGGCTAGAAATTCTCGAGCTGGTAATTACCTTGTCTGCGTAAAAAGGTGGTCAGGCAGGGATCAGCAAAACGATCCGACACCCAAATGGCATGTAAAAGCTGGGATTTACAGACATTTCTGTCTGAAAGTGGTGTTATACACACTGGGAGGAATTCAATTGTTTGGACATCTAAAAATCCTATCTAAATGGGACTGTTAGATGCCCAAACAGTTGTCACTATTCATTTGTTGTTTGGGCGCCCATGCACAATTACGCATGTCGCGCCCAAACAGATAGGTTTAAGACTCGTAAAACAGCTAAACCAGTCCAAACTCCTGCTTTGGGCGGACAAACGCGAACGGCAGAAAAATTTAATTGCTGCCGTTGGACGGCCGCGGAAAGAAAAAAAAAATTGAATCGGCCCCACAGTATCTATCCTTATTTCACAAATACCCACAATCGGGCTAGAGTGCTATCTCCAATATTTACATACAGGTTGACCAATCCTTGCAGTCTGTTGCTCAGTCCACCCCACTAGCATCAATTCCTAGTACGCAAAGAACATCCTCGTATCCTAAATACTAATCCTTTTTTTTTTTTTTTTTTTTTTTAGCAGTAAAGCTTTCATAGTTTTTTTTTTTTATTTATTGACAAAAATATTTTTACTTTAATATTAGTCTATCTTCAAATTAAATTAAAAAATGGGGCTTGTATAATAAGAATAACATGGGAACAGCGCTGCATTCATAAAAAGTGGTAAACAAATGCAATAACAAGAGTGTGCTTAATGCTAAAAAAGAGTATTGGCACTAATCTAATAAAAGCAGTAGGATGTGGCTGCTCCGCCAACGTGTCTACCACTGGATCACTTATCCTCACTACCAACCAGCCAACACCTGGATCGGGCTGATTTCAACACATACTGATGCCGGGATTGAAGTACTTTTTCATTCATATGCTCCTTATGTTATTTGCCTTCTTATATACCAATTACTGTAAGAGTTCTCAGGACTTCTCCCATTGTGCTGGTCATTTATTATATATTGATATACATAGGTTGGGGATTCAAATGTTTTATGGACGTTCGTACTTGCATCTCTTTAGACGGGGCGATATCTAGATATTTGTTCCAGTGGTTTTTGCACTTGGCACGCCCATTTCCACCGGATTTAGCTGCAACAAAAAAAAATGTGTGAAAGCCAGAGGGGGGGCGAGCAGAAATAATGGTCGCCCCCAAGCACGCATGCCCGATCAAATCAACAAAGGAATTGCTCCGTCGGGTGCCCGAAAATAATTTGACTCGCCCCCTATGTCAGCTACAAATTCGATCACAACACAGACTCAACGTATCTTTATAAATGTTTCCTCTTGATTAATACACTATTTGCTTTAGTTTAGGGGATTCTAGGACATGATTCTTTTATCATGTCCATGCTGCTTAAAGTACAATATGATTTGTCAGCCATTCAGTGAATCTTATACATGCCACAGTACATTGCTGTCACAATTACCAGACACACTTTTGTTCAGGGTTGGGTATGCGTTACTGCCACTGGGGATCCCAGCGGTCAGCATACCGACTGTGAAAACCCGGCGGGGAGGGCAACGCAACAAGCCCATTGCGGGCTCGCTGGCGAGCTGCACTTGCCACAGGTTCCATTCGCACTCTGTGGGTGTTGTGGAATAGTCCCTGCTAGTCGGCATTTTGAGGGGGGCGGGATGTAACTGTCGGTAATATAACTACATCCCATTCATTCATGTATGTATCTGTTTGCATGTGTTGGTTAAAAATTTTACAGTATCTCTCTCTTTCATATATGTATGATTTTGTAAATCTGAATTTTAGCATATCTGCAGCAATATTATTTTTTTTAGCGTTCAGCACTCTGTTGTCATTGCATTTGTTTACCACTTTGTATGAAGGCAGCGCTGTTCCCATTTTTTTCTTTGTATGTCTCTTAGGTTGCAACCATTTGAACAGCAGCTTGGTCCGTGCAATATATTATATTAGTTAAATATTGTTTCTTTTTCAGTGCCCTGGGTACTTTTTTTGTGATCTGATATGAGCTCTAGATAATTTGCTTAAAATCAACTGTCTCATGATTATGATCGCATTGAGATTCAGTGATTCACTGATAGAACATACTGCTCTGTGGTTATCAGATATTTGTATGTATTTTAAATGTGCTACAAAGTTTTTGCAGCGCTTTATGGGTTTGGTATGAATTGTCGGCGCACTGGATCCTGGCGGTCATAATACAGACGCCAGGATCACGATGATGGAAAGACAGACGGGTGAGTGTGCCTAAACCTAATTACCCATCCCCGCTGCCTAAACCTTACTCTCCTTCCCCCCGCAGCCTAACCGTACCCCCCCCCCCCCCTCTCCCCAGGGGTGCCTAACCCCCCTGTCCCTAAACCTAACTCTCCTTCCCCCCGCAGCCTAACCGTAACCCCCCCCCCCCTCTCCCCAGGGGTGCCTAACCCCCCTGTCCCTAAACCTAACTCTCCTTCCCCCCGCAGCCTAACCGTAAACCCCCCCCCCCACCCTCTCCCCAGGGGTACCTAACCCCCCTGTCCCTAAACCTAACCCGCTGGCTATATTTATAGTTAAGATGTCAGCTGTTGGGATACTGGCGTAGGTCTCCTGGCCCTTTTTGGAGTTCCGGTGTTGGGTTTACGGTTTCGATTGCTGGGATCCTGACAGCCGGCATTGTGGCCATATCCCTTCTTAAGAACTTATTGCAACATCACCAAGCTATGGTTATCTGATCTTCTGTTTCAAATCAAACCTGTAAAAGACCATAATTGGAATTTGTTCAGATGCATGTTTGCATTTATTTTGATGTAGCCTAGTATACATAATGATGTAGGCTAGTATCCAATGCAATGTGTATTTTATGTGGATTAATTTAGTCCTGTGAAAATCTCTACATTAAGTATGTCCATACATATTAATTTAATCACTGAAAGATTGACACCATGGGTGAGATTCAAATCTCTGCCCCCCTCCCACTCCCTATCGCGCCTGCCGGTAGTATTCTAATGTTGCTGCGGATGGACGCTGCAAGTTAATTCAGCCGGGGGTAGCGATCTGAAATGCACGTAAAGAGACCCATTTGGGCACGCTCGCGCCCTATACTTTGGTCGGGTTTAGGTGCTTTGCGCGCCTAAACTCGAGTGGAATTGGTGTGATAAGTGGGGCATTCGAATATCTCCCCTCGATCTCCCGTCACTTTAGACGGGAGTGCGATAACATTTGAATTCCCCCCCAACTTTTTTTTTTTCCCATTCATTTTACTTTTTTGACAATAACCTTATACAAATGCACAATCAATCCGATGCCCCCATTTTGAACATAGATCATTTATGTCCCATTCAGGTTGTCCATCCATTTTCAGCACAACAGCATTATCTTTTTCCAAGGGTCCATTGGCACTTGAAGGAAAACCCTGTAAAGCTTGCTCAGTACACGACATCAGCAGCTGATTTTGCTTACAGTATAAGGCTGACCCATTGATCCGGGAAACCTTTAAAAATACAATACAACAAAATGTCTCGGTTTCAGTGTGAGATACCGGCGGCCAGGATCCCGGCCATCAGTATACCTACACCAGTATGCCGGCAGCGGGGCGAGCACTAGAAAGCCCCTTGCGCTCACCACAGTTTATATTCTCCCTCTCTGGGTGTCGTGGACACCCACAGAGGGAGAAAAGCCTGTGGCGGCGGTATTTCACCGCTAGTCGGAATTCCGACGTCGCCATTGTGACCTCCGTGATCCCGACTACCAGCATTGTAACCGCTTCCCAATGTAACACCTGACCAAAACTACTGTATCAAAGCTGGTGATTGGTTTCTGTGTAATGTGCTTGGCCAGATGTAGTGATTTGTGTGAACCTTTGTTTAAATATTTTTTATGGGGTTTTGACATCGAATTTGTGTGGTCACAATTAATTTCTGAGAAATCCCATTAAATGAAATCCCATGTTATTAAAATGAACCCAGTTTTCTCAATTTCATATTTTTTTTTTTTTTTGTGTTGCACACACCAAAATAAGTCTAGGGACCAGCCTAATATAGTCATATTCTACCCCCCCCCCCCCCCCCCTCTGTTGTTGATGAATAAGCATCTCTACAGGGAGGTACACACTAAAGAGATGTGTGCTGGGCGATCTATCAGTGACCGCTCAGCACACATCTCTTATCCTGCTCAGCACAGCACGATGGGTGCTGAGCGAGGGGGACAGGGGGCCGCTCACTTCACACCGTGCTGAAGTGAGCTACCTGCTAGATTGAGCCTGCATGCAGGCTCAATCTAGCACTGGCGACAGCGCATCACTATCGCTATGGGCATACACACAAGAGATCCATGCTTAACTTCTAAGCAATCTAGTCAGATTGCTTAGATTTTAAGCACGGATCTGTCCGTGTGTACCTCCCTTGCTTCTCTGTCTGTTACCTTCTTTCATGTAATCCAGATTCTGGTATACAGTATATGTTTTCATCTCATACAAGTGATCTATCTATGATCAGCTGAGGTACTGTATATAGAAGAAGCAAGCTTAGGTTATGCCTCGTGGCATCTGAAGCAAGCATAGGTTATACAGTACCTTGTGGCATCTGTCTGGTCGTCAGATATGTATAATGACTGTTGTGGTTGGTTGACACACCTATATGTCCCCATACATCTTTGCTGCAGTCACGCCAAACAGCCCCTTTTGGCACGCCAGGTCGCATGAGAGTCTTTTAGCATCTGGTGTATTTTTTGCCAAAAATGTGTTTATTGTACTTGCAACGCAATATGACGAGGACGGATGAAGAGATTGTGCTGATTAATTTGATATATGACACTTGTATATCTGTGTGTGACTGAGTCTCCAAATCTCTATATGAAGTGCTACAATGTAGCAGCCGCAGCTTTTTTCCTCCATGTACAGCTCAGTCACACACACTATACAAGTTTCATATATATCAAATTAATCCGCACCCTCTCCTGGTGTGTCCTAGTTACATTGTGTTGTGATTCAGACAAATTTTTGGCAAAAATACCGGACATTAGCAGAGTTGCTCAGAACCTGGTGGCTCACTCAGTCCAGGCATCTCGCCCTGTATGGCAAATGATGGCTGGATATATGAGGACACATTTACACCCAGGACTTGTTGTGCTGCAGAAATGTGTAAAGTGCCTTTTATAATAAATTTCCCGATTTGCTGTAGGCAATCACACAAAGTTACTCAAGAGTAGGAAACATCCTGTGAATTGTGTAAAAATAGTTGTAGCACTTGTGATGTCAGCAGTACCGAGATTTCCCCCCAGGTCTCAAACAGCAAAAGTTAGTTACTCCTATTACTCATAAGGAAACTGGCCCAAAAAATAAAGTAATCATTTCATCAACCAGGTTACTTTACTAAGGTGACATAGATTTGTTATGTTTTTCATATTACATTAGAAAATGTGAATGATAAGTGCACTTTAAATTCTGAGCCAGTTTATTAGTCCTGAATATAATAAAGCACACGATCAAATTATGTGATCATTTTGAAAATAATTTTAGACAACATGATTGGTGTGTTCTTAAAATGTATATCATACCAAATGAAAGGCACATTGGTCTGTTTGATTTTAGAAGTGAGCACAGCATGGTCTCTCAGACCTTGTGTGTGTCTGATAGCTAATTGCTTGTAGGAAAAGGCTAAGATGGTTTGGCCGTTTAGAAATGTATGACAGGAAACATTAAGTAAGTCCATCTGAGCTAGTACACATATAAAAAAGTACTGCACCCCAGGAGTTTGGTTTTGTGCTTGGAGCTATTATATCTACTGTGTGCAAAAGTTAACCAGGAAAAATACTTTGGGGTTGAAGTATCAAGCAGTGGAAAAGTTGACCATAGCAATCGGCTTTGAAGTAGGTATTAAGAAGAGCCTTGAAAATCATAGGTAGCAGCTGATTGGATGCTATGGGCAATTTATCCACTGGCCCACTTCTATCTTTTCACTGCTTAATACCAAATTAAAACTTTTTCCATTCACTTACAAAGCCCTCACCTAATCCTTTTCCATCTTACCTGATCTCCTTTCACAGTTCCGCCCACCCTCTTCGCTCTCCTGCCAACTGATTACTTCCTTCCACCTGGCTCCAAGATTTTACCGGTTCTGCTCACTACCTCTGGAATTCTCTCCCTAACAGACTCTCCACCTCTCTACAAAACTTCAAACATGCTATCAATACCCACTTCTTCATCAAAGCCATCCAGTTCTCATCCCAACCCACTGCCCAATGTTCACTCTTTACCCCATCTGTGTCACCCCTTTTAAAAAGTAAGCTGTCAAGAACAGGGCCTTTTACTAATTTGTTATGCGCTGCAGAACTCTTGTGTATGTGTAGAGATTATCTATCTATTTATGTATATGTGTGTGTGTGTGTGTGTGTGTGTATATATATATATATATATATATATATATATATATATATATATATATATATATATATATATAAATTTCCACAAATAGTCGCAACACACTTCCACTTGATGGGCCGGTTTCATCCAGGGAAGGACCTGGTGGGCTTTGCCCTGCCAGGGGGAGTGGAGGTGTGACGCGGCCCTGCATCTTGTATGCAGGGAAGTGTGGGCACGCCAGTCCTCTGACGTCGTTACCGGAGCGCGGCTCATGGCGGCGCTTCCGGATGACGTCGGCAGCAGATGAACATCAGGTAATTATACACTGGGTTTAAATAGGCTGCGTTTGCATTGCAGCGTTTGGGCACTTGGCACTTTACTCTGTTGCACTGCAGGACGAGCAGTGCTTTGACAAATATGCTGAACTTATTATTCCCCTGATGAAGACATACGAAACGGCTGTTGGGATGTTGAGTATATCACTGCATATGTTACTTTGCTGCTAAACTACCTGTGCTGCATGTTTGCATTGAAACTTTTGCACTTTATTAAAACACAGAAAGATATTCATTTGTTTGAACAGTGTGCTGGTCTATCCTGAGCTGGGTTCCCTAGTGTATGAACAGTGTTATAAATATATATATATATATAGATATAGATATATAGATGTATATAAATATATATATAAATAAATATATTTCTCTATCGTCCTAAGTGGATGCTGGGGTTCCTGAAAGGACCATGGGGAATAGCGGCTCCGCAGGAGACAGGGCACAAAAGTAAAGCTTTTACAGGTCAGGTGGTGTGTACTGGCTCCTCCCCCTATGACCCTCCTCCAGACTCCAGTTAGATTTTTGTGCCCGGCCGAGAAGGGTGCAATTCTAGGTGGCTCTCATAAAGAGCTGCTTAGAGAGTTTAGCTTAGGTTTTTTATTTTACAGTGATTCCTGCTGGCAACAGGATCACTGCACCGAGGGACAGAGGGGAGAAGAAGTGAACTCACCTGCGTGCAGGATGGATTGGCTTCTTGGCTACTGGACATGAAGCTCCAGAGGGACGATCACAGGTACAGCCTGGATGGTCACCGGAGCCACGCCGCCGGCCCCCTCACAGATGCTGAAGCAAGAAGAGGTCCAGAATCGGCGGCTGAAGACTCCTGCAGTCTTCTTAAGGTAGCGCACAGCACTGCAGCTGTGCGCCATTTTCCTCTCAGCACACTTCACACGGCAGTCACTGAGGGTGCAGGGCGCTGGGGGGGGGGCGCCCTGGGAGGCAAATGAAAACCTTTAAAAAGGCTAAAAATACCTCACATATAGCCCCAGAGGCTATATGGAGATATTTACCCCTGCCTAAATGTACTAAATAGCGGGAGACGAGCCCGCCGGAAAAGGGGCGGGGCCTATCTCCTCAGCACACGGCGCCATTTTCTGTCACAGCTCCGCTGGTCAGGAAGGCTCCCAGGTCTCTCCCCTGCACTGCACTACAGAAACAGGGTATAACAGAGAGGGGGGGCAAAATAAATGGCAATATATTAATATAAAAGCAGCTATAAGGGAGCACTTAATCATAAGGCTATCCCTGTCATATATAGCGCTTTTTGGTGTGTGCTGGCAGACTCTCCCTCTGTCTCCCCAAAGGGCTAGTGGGTCCTGTCTTCGTATAGAGCATTCCCTGTGTGTCTGCTGTGTGTCGGTACGTGTGTGTCGACATGTATGAGGACGTTATTGGTGTGGAGGCGGAGCAATTGCCAAATAAGAGGATGTCACCTTCTAGGGGGTCGACACCAGAATGGATGCCTTTATTTGTGGAATTACGGGATAGCGTCAACTCGCTTAAGCAGTCGTTTGCCGACATGAGGCGGCCGGACACTCAATTAGTGCCTGTCCAGGCGCCTCAAACACCGTCAGGGGCTGTAAAACGCCCCTTGCCTCAGTCGGTCGACACAGACCCAGACACAGGCACTGATTCCGGTGGTGAAGGTGACGAATCAACCGTATTTTCCAGTAGGGCCACACGTTATATGATTTTGGCAATAAAGGAGATGTTACATTTAGCTGATACTACAGGTACCACTAAACAGGGTATTATGTGGGGTGTGAAAAAACTACCAGTAGTTTTTACCGAATCAGAAGAATTAAATGACGTGTGTGATGAAGCGTGGGGTGCCTCGATAAAAAACTGCTAATTTCAAAGAAGTTATTGGCTTTATACCCTTTCCCGCCAGAGGTTAGGGAGCGCTGGGAAACACCTCCTAGGGTGGACAAAGCGCTAACACGCTCATCAAAACAAGTGGCGTTACCCTCTCCTGAGACGGCCGCACTTAAAGATCCATCAGATAGGAGGATGGAAAATATCCAAAAAGGTATATACACACATGCAGGTGTTATACTACGACCAGCTATTGCGACTGCCTGGATGTGCAGTGCTGGGGTAGTTTGGTCAGAGTCCCTGATCGAAAATATTGATACCCTGGACAGGGACAATATTTTACTGTCGTTAGAACAAATAAAGGATGCATTTCTTTATATGCGTGATGCACAGAGAGATATCTGCACACTGGCATCACGGGTAAGTGCTATGTCCATTTCGGCCAGAAGAGCTTTATGGACACGACAGTGGACAGGCGATGCGTAGAGGAGTTATTTGGGGTCGGTCTATCGGATTTGGTGGCCACGGCTACGGCCGGGAAATCCACCTTTCTACCTCAAGTCACTCCCCAACTGAAAAAGGCACCGACCTTTCAACCGCAGCCCTTTCGTTCCTTTAAAAATAAGAGAGCAAAGGGCTATTCATATCTGCCACGAGGCAGAGGACGAGGGAAGAGACAGCAACAGGCAGCTCCTTCCCAGGAACAGAAGCCCTCCCCGGCTTCTACAAAAGCCTCAGCATGACGCTGGGGCTTCGCAAGCGGACTCGGGGGCGGTAGGCGGTCGTCTCAAGAATTACAGCGCGCAGTGGGCTCACTCGCAGGTAAATCCCTGGATCCTGCAGATAATATCTCAGGGGTACAGGTTGAAATTAGAGACAGAGCCACCTCGCCGTTTCCTGAAGTCTGCTTTACCAACGTCCCCCTCAGAAAGGGAGACGGTTTTGGAAGCCATTCACAAGCTGTATTCTCAGCAGGTGATAGTCAAGGTACCTCTTCTACAACAAGGGAAGGGGTATTATTCCACTCTTTTTGTGGTACCGAAGCCGGATGGCTCGGTAAGGCCTATTCTAAATCTGAAGTCCTTGAACCTGTACATAAAGAAGTTCAAGTTCAAGATGGAGTCACTCAGAGCAGTGATAGCGAACCTGGAAGAAGGGGACTTTATGGTATCCTTGGACATCAAGGATGCGTATTGCCACGTTCCAATTACCCCTCACACCAGGGGTACCTCAGGTTCGTTGTACAAAACTGTCACTATCAGTTTCAGACGCTGCCGTTTGGTTTGTCCACGGCACCTCGGGTCTTTACAAAGGTAATGGCCGAGATAATATTTCTTCTTCGAAGAAAAGGCGTATTAATTATCCCATACTTGGACGATCTCCTAATAAGGGCAAGGTCCAGAGAACAGCTAGAGATGGGTTTAGCACTATCTCAAGAGGTGCTAAAGCAGCACGGATGGATTCTGAATATTCCAAAATCCCAATTAATGCCGACAACTCGTCTGCTGTTCCTGGGGATGATTCTGGACACAGTTCAGAAAAAGGTTTTTCTTCCCGAAGAAAAAGCCAAGGAGTTATCTGACCTGGTCAGGAACCTCCTAAAACCAGGAAAGGTGTCTGTACATCAATGCACAAGAGTCCTGGGAAAAAATGGTAGCTTCTTACGAAGCAATCCCTTTCGGCAGATTCCATGCAAAGGGATCTGTTGGACAAATGGTCAGGGTCGCATCTTCAGATGCACCTGCGGATAACCCTGTCGCCGAGGACAAGGGTATCCCTTCTGTGGTGGTTGCAGGAGGCTCATCTATTGGAGGGCCGCAGATTCGGCATGCAGGATTGGATCCTGGTGACCACGGAGGCCAGCCTGAGAGGCTGGGGAGCAGTCACACAGGGAAGAAATTTCCAGGGAGTGTGGTCGAGCCTGAAAAAGTCTCTTCACATAAGCATTCTGGAACTAAGAGCAATCTACAATGCTCTAAGCCAGGCGGAACCTCTGCTTCAAGGAAGACCGGTGTTGATCCAGTCGGACAACATCACGGCAGTCGCCCATGTAAACAGACAGGGCGGCACAAGAAGCAGGAGGGCAATGGCAGAAGCTGCCAGGATCCTTCGCTGGGCGGAGAATCACGTGATAGCACTGTCAGCAGTATTCATCCCGGGCGTGGACAACTGGGAAGCAGACTTCCTCAGCAGACACGACCTTCACCCGGGAGAGTGGGGACTTCATCCAGAAGTTTTCCACATGCTATTAAACCGTTGGGTAAAACCAATGGTGGACATGATGGCGTCTCGCCTCAACAAAACACTGGACAGGTATTGCGCCAGGTCAAGAGATCCGCAGGCAATAGCTGTGGACGCGCTGGTAACACCTTGGGTGTACCAGTCGGTATATGTGTTTCCTCCTCTGCCTCTCATACCAAAGGTATTGAGGATTATACGGCAAAGAGGAGTAAGACTAGTGGCTCCGGATTGGCCAAGAAGGACTTGGTACCCGGAACTTCAAGAGATGGTCACGGACGATCTGTGGCCTCTACTTCTGAGAAGGGACCTGCTTCAGCAGGGTACTTGTCTTTTTCAAGACTTACCGCGGCTGCGTTTGACGGCATGGCGTTTGAATGCCAGATCCTAAAAGGAAAAGGCATTCCAGAAGAAGTCATTCCTACCTTGATAAAGGCAAGGAAGGAAGTCACCGCGAAGCATTATCGCCGTATTTGGCGAAAATATGTTGCGTGGTGCGAGCAGCGGAGTGCTCCGATGGAGGAATTTCAACTGGGTCGTTTTCCTACATTTCCTGCAATCAGGATTGTCTATGGGTCTCAAATTGGGATCTATTAAGGTTCAAATTTCGGCCCTATCAATATTCTTCCAAAAAGAATTGGCCTCAGTCCCTGAGGTCCAGATTTTTATCAAAGGAGTACTGCATATACAGCCTCCTGTGGTGCCTAAGGTGGCACCGTGGGATCTAAATGTAGTTTTAGATTTCCTCAAATCCAATTGGTTTGAACCACTAAAGAATGTGGATTTGAAATATCTCACATGGAAAGTGACTATGTTACTGGCCCTGGCTTCGGCCGGGAGAGTATCTGAACTGGCGGCTTTGTTTTATAAAAGCCCTTATTTAATTTTCCATTCGACATAGGGCAGAGCTGCGGACGCGTCCGCATTTTCTCCCTAAGGTGGTATCAGCGTTTCACCTGAACCAGCCTATTGTAGTGCCTGCGGCTACAGACGACTTGAAGGACTCCAAGTTGTTGGACGTTGTCAGAGCCTTAAAAATATACATTTAAAGGACGGCTGGAGTCAGAAAATCTGACTCGCTGTTTATACTGTATGCACCCAACAAGTTGGGTGCACCTGCTTCTAAGCAGTCGATTGCTCGTTGGATTTGTAACAAAATTCAACTTGTACATTCTGTGGCAGGCCTGCCACAGCCTAAATCTGTTAAGGCCCATTCCGCAAGGAAGGTGGGCTCATCTTGGGCGGCTGCCCGAGGGGTCTCGGCATTACAACTCTGCCGAGCAGCTACGTGGTCAGGGGAGAACACGTTTGTAAATTTTTACAAATTTGATACCCTGGCAAAGGAGGACCTGGAGTTCTCTCATTCGGTGCTGCAGAGTCATCCGCACTCTCCCGCCCGTTTGGGAGCTTTGGTATAATCCCCATGGTCCTTTCAGGAACCCCAGCATCCACTTAGGACGATAGAGAAAATAAGAATTTACTTACCGATAATTATATTTCTCGGAGTCCGTAGTGGATGCTGGGCGCCCATCCCAAGTGCGGATTATCTGCAATACTTGTACATAGTTATTGTTAACTAATTCGGGTTATTGTTTAGGAAGCCATCTTTCAGAGGCTCCTCTGTTATCATACTGTTAACTGGGTTTAGATCACAAGTTGTACGGTGTGATTGGTGTGGCTGGTATGAGTCTTACCCGGGATTCAAAATCCTCCCTTATTGTGTACGCTCGTCCGGGCACAGTACCTAACTGGAGTCTGGAGGAGGGTCATAGGGGGAGGAGCCAGTACACACCACCTGACCTGTAAAAGCTTTACTTTTGTGCCCTGTCTCCTGCGGAGCCGCTATTCCCCATGGTCCTTTCAGGAACCCCAGCATCCACTACGGACTCCGAGAAATAGAATTATCGGTAAGTAAATTCTTATTATATATATATTTCTCTGACGTCCTAGTGGATGCTGGGAACTCCGTAAGGACCATGGGGAATAGACGGGCTCCGCAGGAGACTGGGCACTCTAAAGAAAATATTAGGTACTATCTGGTGTGCACTGGCTCCTCCCTCTATGCCCCTCCTCCAGACCTCAGTTAGAATCTGTGCCCGGCCAGAGCTGGGTGCTCCTAGTGGGCTCTCCTGAGCTTACTAGTAAAGAAAGTATTTATTAGGTTTTTTATTTTCAGTGAGCTTCTGCTGGCAACAGACTCACTGCTACGTGGGACTAAGGGGAGAAAAGCAAACCTACCTGCTTGCAGCTAGCTTGTGCTTCTTAGGCTACTGGACACCATTAGCTCCAGAGGGTTCGAACACAGGCACCTGTCCTCGATCGTCCGTTCCCGGAGCCGCGCCGCCGCTCCCCTCGCAGAGCCAGAAGAACAGAAGCTTGAAGACGACGAAATCGGCGGCAGAAGACTCCTGTCTTCATTTAAGGTAGCGCACAGCACCGCAGCTGTGCGCCATTGCTCCCAGCACACTTACACACTCCGGTCACTGTAGGGTGCAGGGCGCTGGCGGGGGGGGGTGCCCTGGACCGCAATTGAAGTACCTTTTGGCAATAAAAATACATATATACAGTCTGGCACTGTATATATGTAAAAACCCCCGCCATTTTTTTACACAGAAAGCGGGACAGAAGCCCGCCACTGAGGGGGCGGGGCCTTCTTCCTCAGCACACCAGCGCCATTTTCTCTTCACAGCTCCGCTGGAAGCAGCTCCCCAGGCTCTCCCCTGCAGTATCCAGGTACAAGAAGGGTAAAAAAGAGAGGGGGGGCACATAAATTTAGGCGCAAATAAAACATATAAGGCAGCTATTGGGTAATCACTTATTATAAGTGAAAATCCCTGTGTTATATAGCGCTGTGGTGTGTGCTGGCATACTCTCTCTCTGTCTCCCCAAAGGACTTTGTGGGGTCCTGTCCTCAGTCTGAGCATTCCCTGTGTGTGTGCGGTGTGTCGGTACGACTGTGTCGACATGTTTGATGAGGGTTACGTGGAGGCAGAGCTAGGGCAGATAAGTGTGGTGTCGGGGCCGACACCTGATTGGGTGGATATGTGGAAGGTCTTAAACGACAATGTAAGCTCCTTACATAAAAGGTTTGATGACGCTGCAGCCTTGGGACAGCCGGGGTCTCAGCCCGCGCCTGCCCAGGCGACTCAGAAACCGTCAGGGGCTCATAAACGCCCTCTATCTCAGATGGTTGACACAGATGTCGACACGGAGTCCGACTCAAGTGTCGACGATGATGAGGCACATTTACAGTCTAAAATGACCAAGGCCATCCGATACATGATTATTGCAATGAAAGATGTATTACACATTTCTGAGATTAACCCTGTTAATACCAAGAGGGTTTATATGTTTGTGGAGAAAAAGCAGCCAGTGACTTTTCCCCCATCTGATGAATTAAATGAATTATGTGAAGAAGCGTGGAGTTCCCCTGATAAGAAACTAGTGATTTCTGAGAGGTTACTGATGGTGTACCCTTTCCCGCCAACGGACAGGTTACGTTGGGAAACATCCCCTAGGGTGGACAAGGCGCTGACACGCTTATCTAAAAAGGTGGCCCTGCCGTCTCAGGATACGGCCGCCCTAAAGGAGCCTGCGGATAGAAAGCAGGAAGCTATCCTGAAGTCAGTGTATACACACTCTGGTACTCTACTGAGACCTGCTATTGCTTCAGCCTGGATGTGTAGTGCTGTAGCAGCATGGACAGATACTCTGTCAGACGACATAGATTCCCTCGACAGGGATACTGTTTTGCTAACCCTGGGCCATATAAAAGACGTCGTCTTATATATGCGGGATGCTCAGAGGGACATTTGCCTGCTGGGCTCTAGAATTAATGCTATGTCCATTTCTGCTAGGAGGGTCTTATGGACTCGGCAATGGACAGGAGATGCTGATTCTAAAAAACACATGGAGGTTTTGCCTTATAAGGGTGAGGAATTGTTTGGGGACGGTCTATCGGACCTCGTGTCCACAGCGACAGCTGGGAAGTCGACTTTCTTGCCTCAGGTTTCCTCACAGCCTAAGAAAGCACCGTATTATCAAATGCAGTCCTTTCGTTCTCAGAAAGGCAAGAGGGTCAGGGGCGCATCCTTTCTTGCCAGAGGCAGGGGTAGAGGTAAGAAGCTGCACCATGCAGCCAGTTCCCAGGAACAAAAGTCCTCCCCTGCTTCCACTAAGTCCACCGCATGACGTTGGGGCTCCACAGGCGGAGCCAGGTGCGGTGGGGGCGCGTCTCCGAAACTTCAGCAACCAGTGGGTTCGCTCACAGGTGGATCTCTGGGCTGTACAAATTGTATCTCAGGGATATAAGCTGGAATTCGAAGCGACTCCCCCCCCCCGCCGTTACCTCAAATCAGCCTTGCCAGCTTCCCCCATGGAAAGGGAGGTAGTACTGGTGGCAATTCACAAGCTGTACCTCCAGCAAGTGATTATCAGGGTCCCCCTCCTTCAACAGGGAAGGGGTTACTATTCCACAATGTTTGTGGTACCGAAACCGGACGGTTCGGTGAGACCCATTCTGAATTTAAAATCCTTGAACACTTATATAAAGAAATTCAAGTTCAAAATGGAATCGCTCAGAGTGGTTATTGCAAGCCTGGAAGAGGGGGATTTTATGGTGTCGCTGGACATCAAGGATGCTTACTTGCATGTCCCCATTTACCCACTTCACCAGGAGTACCTCAGGTTTGTGGTACAGGACTGTCATTACCAGTTCCAGACGTTGCCGCTTGGCCTGTCCACGGCACCGAGGATATTTACCAAGGTAATGGCCGAAATGATGATACTCCTTCGGAAGAAGGGAGTTATAGTTATCCCGTACTTGGACGATCTCCTCATAAAGGCGAGGTCCAGAGAGCAGTTGTTGATCAGCGTAGCACTCTCTCAGGAAGTGTTGCAACAGCACGGCTGGATTCTGAATGTTCCAAAGTCGCAGCTGATTCCTACGACGCGTCTGCTTTTCCTGGGCATGATTCTGGACACAGAACAGAAGAAGGTGTTTCTCCCGGTGGAGAAGGCCCAGGAATTAGCATCTCTGGTCAGGGACCTCCTGAAACCAAAACAGGTATCGGTGCATCACTGCACGCGAGTCCTGGGAAAGATGGTGGCTTCATACGAAGCCATTCCCTTCGGCAGGTTCCATGCAAGGATCTTTCAGTGGAATCTGTTGGACAAGTGGTCCGGATCGCATCTTCAGATGCATCGGCTGATCACCCTGTCCCCAAGGGCCAGGGTGTCTCTTCTGTGGTGGCTGCAGAGTGCTCACCTTCTCGAGGGCCGCAGGTTCGGCATACAGGACTGGGTCCTGGTGACCACGGATGCAAGCCTCCGAGGATGGGGGGCAGTCACTCAGAGAAGAAGCTTCCAAGGGCTGTGGTCAAGTCTGGGGACTTCTCTACACATAAATATACTGGAACTAAGGGCCATTTACAACGCCCTGAGTCAAGCAGAGCCCCTGCTTCGAAACCGGCCAGTGCTGATTCAGTCAGACAACATCACGGCGGTCGCCCATGTAAACCGCCAGGGCGGCACAAGAAGCAGGATGGCAATGGCGGAAGCCACAAAGATTCTACGGTGGGCGGAGAATCACGTGCAAGCACTGTCAGCAGTGTTCATTCCGGGAGTGGACAACTGGGAAGCAGACTTCCTCAGCAGACACGACCTCCACCCGGGAGAGTGGGGACTTCATCAAGAAGTCTTCACACAGATTGCAAAGCGATGGGAACTGCCACAGGTGGACATGATGGCATCCCGCCTCAACAAAAAGCTAAAAAGATATTGCGCCAGGTCAAGGGACCCTCAGGCGATAGCTGTGGACGCCCTAGTGACACCGTGGGTGTACCAGTCGGTATATGTGTTTCCTCCTCTTCCTCTCATACCCAAGGTACTGAGAATAGTAAGAAAGAGAGGAATAAGAACAATACTCATTGTTCCGGATTGGCCAAGAAGGACTTGGTACCCGGAACTGCAAGAAATGCGCACAGAGGACCCATGGCCTCTGCCTCTCAGACAGGACCTGCTGCAACAAGGGCCCTGTCTGTTCCAAGACTTACCGCGGCTGCGTTTGACGGCATGGCGGTTGAACGCCGGATCCTAGCGGAAAAAGGCATTCCGGATTAAATTATTCCTACGCTGATAAAGGCTAGGAAGGACGTGACAGCAAAGCATTATCAACGTATATGGCGAAAATATGTTGCTTGGTGTGAGGCCAGGACGGCCCCTACAGAGGAATTCCAGCTGGGTCGATTCCTGCATTTCCTACAGTCAGGGGTGACTATGGGCCTAAAATTGGGGTCCATAAAGGTCCAGATTTCGGCCCTATCCATTTTCTTTCAAAAAGAACTGGCTTCACTGCCTGAGGTTCAGACGTTTTTTAAGTGAGTGCTGCATATTCAGCCCCCTTTTGTGCCACCAGTGGCACCCTGGGATCTTAACGTTGTGTTGGATTTCCTGAAATCCCACTGGTTCAAGCCACTTAAGACCGTGGAACTAAAGTATCTCACGTGGAAAGTGGTCATGCTGTTGGCCTTAGCATCGGCTAGGCGTGTGTCGGAATTGGCGGCTTTGTCATGTAAAAGCCCATATCTGATCTTCCATATGGATAGGGCAGAATTGAGGACTCGTCCCCAATTTCTCCCAAAGGTGGTATCATCGTTTCATTTGAACCAACCTATTGTGGTGCCTGCGGCTACTCGGGACTTGGAGGACTCCAAGTTGCTGGACGTAGTCAGGGCTTTGAAAATATGTTTCCAGAACGGCTGGAGTCAGGAAGACTGACTCGCTGTTTATCCTGCATGCACCCAACAAGCTGGGTGCTCCTGCTTCAAAGCAAACTATTGCTCGCTGGATCTGTAGCACAATTCAGCTGGCTCATTCTGCGGCTGGATTGCCGCATCCAAAATCAGTAAAAGCCCATTCCACAAGGAAGGTGGGCTCTTCTTGGGCGGCTGCCCGAGGGGTCTCGGCTTTACAGCTTTGCCGAGCGGCTACTTGGTCGGGTTCAAACACCTTTGCAAAGTTCTACAAGTTTGATACGCTGGCTGAGGAGGACCTTGTGTTTGCTCATTCGGTGCTGCAGAGTCATCCGCACTCTCCCGCCCGTTTGGGAGTTTTGGTATAATCCCCATGGTCCTTACGGAGTTCCCAGCATCCACTAGGACGTCAGAGAAAATAAGAATTTACTCACCGGTAATTCTATTTCTCGTAGTCCGTAGTGGATGCTGGGCGCCCGTCCCAAGTGCGGACTTTCTGCAATACGTGTATATAGTTATTGCTTAAATAAGGGTTATTGTTATGAGCCATCTGTTGAGTGAGGCTCAGTTGTTGTTCATACTGTTAACTGGGTAAGGTTATCACAAGTTGTACGGTGTGATTGGTGTGGCTGGTATGAGTCTTACCCTGGATTCCAAAAATCCTTTCCTTGTAATGTCAGCTCTTCCGGGCACAGTTTCCCTAACTGAGGTCTGGAGGAGGGGCATAGAGGGAGGAGCCAGTGCACACCAGATAGTACCTAATCTTTTCTTTAGAGTGCCCAGTCTCCTGCGGAGCCCGTCTATTCCCCATGGTCCTTACGGAGTTCCCAGCATCCACTATGGACTACGAGAAATAGAATTACCGGTGAGTAAATTCTTCTTTTATATATTTATATATATATATATATATATATATATATATATATATATATATATATATATATATATATATAATCGCTTAAAATAAGCACAACAACAAAGGTGTAAGATGGGCACATGGTATGTTTAAAGGATGACAAAGAACATGCATTTGTTAAAATCTGCATTAATAGAGAGTAGCGCTGACTTGGGTACATGGGGCATTCTAGGATGGGATTATTTCAGACACAGCAGTTTTGTTAATGTCTCTTTATCATGAACAAAAAAAGAAATCACTTTTGGGGAGCTATGCATATAAATGGTTGTAAAGCCTGTTGCCCGTCTCCACGCACATAAATGTACCCTAATATAGTAATGTGAGTGGAAGCTTCCTTTGTTCACCTTCGTAGTAAACAGAAAATTCTGTCTACTCCTCCTCCCCAACAGCAAGGCAATTTGTCAGAACAAACTCATTAAATAAGTTAATTTTTAAAACAGGAGGTGGAAACCAAGCAGAAATATCTGTGTGTACGTGTGGGCACTGTAGCAATGCTGCCACTAACATAACTTGTTCTAGGCAGGAGTCTGTTCGTAAAGTGAATAAAAGTTTACCATTGTCTTGCAACAAATGTCTGCCATGATAAACCTGCAATTTTCAATTTCTGTTAAGGATACGGCGTGCCAGATTTTGTGCCTAAATCAGGAATATGCTTCAACACTGCACATAATCCATATTGCAGTATGATCTATGTAATCACTCACTGTAGGAATACTTACTGCTTATTCCTGGAATTAGAAATGTGCGGCCAATCAATAGGAAAGCAAAACTCCTAATTAACACCATTCCACCGTCCCGCATGTAGGTCAGTGAGTGAACATATCCAGTATGTTTAATTTTATGTAAGAACTTATCTCTAAAAATAAAATGACAGAACAACTTGGTTCTTATTGGTGACTTTCTGTTCCTATAAGTAGCAGACATGGCTGCATAGGCTAAATATCCTTGTTTTATAGAGCGTATGTCTCTTTACCTACCTTTACCTACCAATGTTGTATCACATGTGAAATAGGCTTATGTATGAAGTGCATTGGTTATTTCAAGTAGAAGTAACCCTTTAAATGCTGTAGGAAAGATTACTTGTACCTCACCCACCCCCCGCTTTCCTTGCGTGGGGAAATGGTAGCTTAGTGCTTAGTCCTGGTATAGCATATCATGCTTGTGACAGGGTATAGCTGTATAATATTTCCCACAATTCCCTGGACACCCTTCTTGTGAGTGCTGCAGATCTAGCCTATTAGATGGTCAGTGAAGCAGTAATGCTTAGCTCACATGGCTTCCCAACCAGATGACATAGTAATGAGAATGCAAATGGATCATAGAAGCATTCTGTTTCAGGAAGTAAATGCAAGAATAATGTGATGGGCGTCTTAGAAGAAGGAAATCTTTAAGCTTATCCTAAACCTAAAATTGTCTCCCCAAAGGGACAGTAAAGTGTACTTAAGCACACAGTGTTAGGTTAGAAACTAACTATGACCAGTTGATACCTTTGTCCACCAGCAGAGCCCACCAACACACTGTGCCCATGTGCCATTTTTGACAGGGTTTGGACTTTACCATTTACATCTTTTTACTGCCCATGTGGTTTTCTGTGACCTAGATCAGTGCTAAATAATGTTTCATAGAAATGACCTATAGTCATGTACTGTTTTTTTTTTTTTTTTTTTTGAAAATATGTTTATTAGTTTTTCCACATAGAGACATAAAGAGAGAAAAAGGCAGAGAAACAATGCAGTACAAAGTGCATGTAAAATGCTTATACTTATGGATTACATAATAGGCAACAAAGGTGTGGCATAGTATCAAACATCACCACTACCCCTGGTGGTGTGTATAGGAGCGAGCAGTGCAGAGGACCATATCAAAGCATCAGCAGTGATGATTATAAACAGCATTTTAGGCCTATAATATATTATTGAAGAAGAACTGCACATTGTCACATATGTGCCAAACCAAAATCAACTAGACAATCATAGAGAAAAAGAAAGAAGAAAGAAAGACAACAAAGACATGGATAAGAAGTGTGAGGGAGGAGGGGGGGGGGGGGGGGGGTTGCAGATGTCTAACAAATATTCATCGTACATGATAAGGCACATTCCTAGGGACTGTGGGGATCAAATCGCTCAGTATCAAGGTACGAAAGCGAGCATCACCCTGATGCCGAAGGTGGATCATCACCAATAGGGATACCTAGTCTGCGGTAAGAATCCCAACTAAGGGAATCAAACAATTTCAGTATATGAGTTCGTTGTGGGGGTAGAAGAGAGTCAATGTATAGTCCCCATTTCTTATAAAAGCGCAAAGCGTTGCGGTCAAGGTCTGGGAGAGTTGATTGGCGTTCAAAGTATAGTGTATTAGTAAGTAAAGACTTGAGGTTACCTAGGGAGGGGGAGGTTCGATATATCCAATGATTCAGAATTAACTTTTTCCCCAGGGTCAATAGTACATATAAAAACGGAATGCAGTATGTCTGGGATGGATGTAAACGCCAGGTTGTAGTATTAAGGCCGAGGAGTGCCGCTGGGTCCATAGGGAGAGAGATCCGGAAGGTGGATTTTATATACCATACTACTTTATTCCAGAATCGTTTAATTTTCGGACAATGCCAAAAGTTATGCATAAAGAGAGCATTTGGTGCTTTGCATTTGGGGCAACGACCAGAGTCTGTAGAGACCATATATTTGCGTTGTCCCGGGGCAATATATGCCCGATGTAAAAATTTGAAGTGGATTTCCTGAAGCTGGGCAGAATGCAGGGCTTTCAGTATAGCAGGAAGGGGGGAGAGGAAGCACTCCACCGATGGGTCCCAGGACCACTCACTCGACCATTTTGACAACATGGGGGGCCAGAATACCTCCGGCTTGCCGGGCAACAAGTCCCGGTATAACCAGCATATCTTATATGAAAAGGTAGGTAACGTGACCAGCAGGGCGGACAAGGGATCCTTTCTCCGCTCGTGCACAGGAGGGATGGGGAGAGTTTGTACAAAATGGCGTACTTGTAGGAACATGAAGAAATCAGATGAGGGCACACCGTGTCTCTCGGCTAGATCCGCGAATGACAATACATGGCCACCCGGGTCGAACACATCACGAATGAGGGCTATGCCCCTAGATTTCCATGTGAGGAATTTGGTATTGTCAAGGGGAGGAGTGAAGCAGGGGTTTCCGCACAATGGGATGAAAGGAGAGTATTCTGGGTTGCGATGTAGGGCCTTGTTAATGGCCCACCAGGAACGATAGGCGTCCCAGAAAAGAATATTAGGGCGTACCATTGGTGGGAGCAAAGCTTTCGGGGTATGTAGCAAAGCCCTTAAGTCGTAAGGGTGTACAAGGCTCTGTTCCATGTCATAATTAACATATGAGGAGGTGCCCCTTAGCCAATCCGAGATATACCTAAAGTTCGCGGCCTGGAAGAAAGCCAAGAGGTCTGGTACAGCCAAGCCACCCTGGGCACGGGGGAGTTTAAGTTTAGGTAAAGAAATCCGAGACCTCTTGTGATTCCACAGGAATTTGGAGAACATTCTATCACATTCTTTTAAGTCTTTAGTAGGGGGCTGGATAGGAATCATCTGGAGTAGATAAGAGATCTTGGGGAATACAATACTCTTCAAAATAGCTACTCTTCCTAGTAGGGACACAGGAAGAGATGACCAGGTGGATAGCAATTGGGAAACTTTGTTAAAAACAGCGGTATAGTTGACTGAGTATAGGTCTAAGATATTCACAGGGATATATATACCCAAGTATTTAAGGCCTAAGGTGTTTCTCTTAAATTGAGTGAGAACTGGCACCGGGGGGCGCTGACAGGCAATCGAGTTGAGTGGGAAGAGTTCAGACTTAGAGGCATTAACACGATATCCCGCAAAAGCACCAAACTCAGAAATAGCCAGCATGATCGACGGGACAGAGGTCTCAGGTCGTGAAATAAAGAGGAGCATGTCATCTGCAAACAAACTCACACGGAGCTCATGGCCATGAACCAATACTCCGGAGTATTCTGGGAGATGCCGCAGTTTAATAGCCAGGGGCTCTATGGCGATAGCAAATAATAGTGGGGAAAGGGGGCAGCCCTGCCTTGTGCCTCGGTGAAGAGGAATAGGAGCCGACAGGTAGCCATTACACATGATGCGAGATGAGGAGGGGGAATACAAATTACGTATCATGTTGATCAGGTCCAGCGGAAACCCAAACTTATCCAGCGTCGTGTATAGGTGATCCCAACTGACAAGATCAAACGCTTTCTCCGCGTCCAGGGAGAGGATGTATTGAGGGTCAGGGTCTCCGCTGGAGTGTAACCAGGTGGCCGCGGCAAGAACTTTACGGATATTGTTAGTGGAGTGTCGGCCTGAGATGAAACCAGTTTGGTCAGGATGGATAATGGAGGGGAGTAATCCTTTTAACCTATCTGCAATAATTTTCGTAAAGAGTTTATAGTCGACGTTGAGCAAGGAGATGGGGCGGTATGAACCGGGGAGATGGGGATCCCTTCCCGGTTTGGGAAGGAGACGTATCAGGGCTTCGTTAAAGTACAGAGGGAGGGAATGGGAAGATAAAATGCTATTAAATACCAGGGTCAAAGGATCCAGCAATTTAAGTATGAGCATTTTGTAGAATTCCCCAGAGAAACCATCGGGTCCAGGTGCTTTCATGGGCTTAAGATGTTTAATTGCCGCTTCCACCTCCTGGGTAGTAATCGGCAAGCAAAGATCCCCCTTCACCGATGTTGATATTTGAGGCAAGGAAACAGAGTCCCAGAAAGAAGTTTTAGCTGCTTGATCGAGGGGAGGGGGGGAGTAAATATCAGTATAAAATTCTGAGAGGATCTGCGCCATGTCCACAGATCTGGTAGCCAACGAGCCATCGTCTCGTTTCAATGTCTGGATCACCGAGGACGGCACTGAACCCCGCAGAAGATTTGAAAGGAGACGGCCCGTTTTATTGCCGTACCTATGAAAACGGTGATTTCTGCTAAATGTATGGCGGTCGCCCATTAATGCCAGTACAGCACCAAACTGAGACTTGCAATCTAAATATACCTTCTTTGAGGCAGGAGACGGGGACTGTTTGAAGTGTTGGTAGGCATCAGTTAGGCAGCGTTGTGAGGTTTTAAATTCAGAAAGAAATTGTTTCTTTCTTGTGGAGGTATATTCCACAAGCCTACCGCGTATAACCGCCTTTGAGGTCTGCCAGAACAATAAGGGATCGGTTTCAGCAATAGCTGCATTATCCAGTCTGAACTCCTCCCAAAATGCCTCCAACCTGTTCCGAAATTGTAGGGAAGAGGTAAAGGAAGTGGGGAAACGCCAGCATTTAAAGGAGCCATAGTCTAATGAGGTGGTAAGGGAAACCCAAACTAGGGCGTGATCAGAAAGAGAAATTGTTTCCATCTGTGCTTCAGCATTTTGGGGAATCAGGGAATCTGAGAGCAATAAGAAGTCTATTCTGGACAGTGTGCCGTGAGCAGCCGAGAGACACGAGTACTCCCTGTCAGTGGGATGAAGAAATCTCCAAGCATCAGTCAGATGCAGTTGTTGTGCAAAAAAGGTGACACCTAGGGTAGGAGGGGAGCGTGCACGAGCGGAGGAGTTCGAATCCATATAAGCGGAGGCCACAATATTGAAGTCTCCGCCCACAATCATTGGACATGGCATAAACGGGCACAGTGTTGTTATGAGACTCTTAAAAAAACCTTTTGAATAAGAGTTTGGAGCATACACAGAACATAAAACATACTTGGTATTATGAAGTAAAATTTCAAGTATTAGGAATCTACCAGCAGGATCGCACAGGGAAGTAATGACTTCAATATGCAAGCTACTTTTAGCGAGGATCAATACACCCCTAGCCTTAGAAGAATAGGGAGCGTCTAAGAGTACCTGCCAGCCCAAAACACCCAATTTCTGGGCCTCTGGGGTGAGAAGGTGCGTCTCCTGTATAAACACCAAATCCATATGTAATCTATTTAAATAGAGTAGAATCTTCTTCCTCTTGATAGGGGAGTGGATACCCCCAACATTCCATGTGCCCACCTTAATAGAAGACATGGGGCTTTGAGTAGTGAGTAATCATACAGGAAGACATCTTACAAACCCATAAGCAGTGTAGGGTGGGAAAAGACACAAGAGGAAGGAGGGGAGGGGGAAGACACAAGGATAGTAGAGACATAGAGATGAGAAGAAAATATTAGACCCACCGGGGGGTCCCACAACAATATTCGTGTAAACAACTTCACGGTATTATAATTAAAGTAATAACCAAGGGCAGCAAGGAGGGCAGTGCTCCTAGCCAGCGACCACTATAATGAGCAGCATAGGGGATGGGGGGGGGGGGGGGGGGGAGAGAGAGAGGGAGAAGGGTAAGGGGAGTGGGGTATAGGGGAGGGAGAAATAGGGAGTGGAAGGGGGGAGGGGGGGGGGGAGAGGGATAGGGGATATGAGTGAGCGGTCAGGATGACATCAGCCTACCCCTAAATGGATGGGCAAAACAGGCATCCAAGCATATAGAACTATATAAAACTAGAAACAGGCATATAGGTATACATTGCTTAGAGGAAGCTTATGTCACTTTAAGATTATATATACATCACCCAGAAGACCACTGAGGGATTAGCGAGAAGGTCCAAATAAGACTAACAGAGGAACTTATAGTCCACGGGGTGGGGATAAGAAATAAATGTATGTCGAGGGTGACTAAGTCCAGGCAACAATGAAGCAGGATAGTTACAGAGCAGTGTCTGTAAAAGACGGCTATTTCGGCACTTGGTCGGAGGCTTCGGTCTCCGAAAGATAAGCGGCAGCATCCTCCGGGGTGTGGAAGTCCTTAAAAGACGTGCCATCGAAAATCCTCAGGCGTGCAGGGTAGAGTAGAGCAAACTTTCGGCCCTCTTGGGCTAATTTTGAGCATGTGGGGGAGAACGCCTTTCGTAGCCTGGTAAGCTCCGGGGAGAAGTCCTGGAAAATTAATAATTTGGCATCTTCCCAAACAAGGTCTCTTATACGGCGGGAAGCAGACCACAGGGCCTCTTTATGGAGGTAGTTGAGACACCGAAATAGCACAGCTCGTGGTCGGTTGGATGCAGCGGAGCGACCAGGGCCTGTTCTGTGTGCACGTTCTACCACGAGATCCGAGCAAATATCTTGAATTCCAAGAAGATCAGGAAGTGTGTGTCGAAGGAAGTGATAAAGAGCTTGGCCCTTAATCGTCTCTGGGAGCCCAATGAGCCTGAGATTGTTTCTGCGCGATCTATTTTCTAGATCGTCGATCTTAGACCATACCAGGTTTTCTGATTTCTGCAGTTTAGCGGAGATGTCGGAGAGTTCAGCGATTTGCTGAAAATTTTCACCAGCAGTATGTTCCACTTGTAAAACACGCTTGGACAGTTGTTTATACTGGCTTTTAATATCCAGGACAGCTTGCTGTAGTGCAGCAGCATGCAGCTGTGCTTGTTCTTGAAATAACGGCTGGACGGTCTCTTTCACCGCTCTAACAATGTCCTCATAGGACAAGGAATGCCCCGGGGTAGAGGAGGGCAGTAACGTGCCTAGGGCAGCGGACCCAGCAAGGGATGGAGAGACGCTGGGCACAGGGGCCGAGGGAGGAGCTGAGGTACCCGCCGTTCGAGCTCCGGTCTCCAGAGAAGCTGCGGCGGCCATCTTGGAAGCCGAGCCGCGGCTTTCAGATTTGGCCCGTGGAGGCTTTCCCTGCATCGTAGGAGCTAGGAATCGGTCCATAGAGGGGGGCCGGATGTGCGGGGAGCGGGCCGGTGTGAGTGACCGCTCAATGGACGCCCAAAATGGGCGATATGTTAGAGGTCAGTGGCCGCGGGCACCGGAGCTTCTAAGCAGCGTGTCACTCCATGCGGTGCCGGAACCGGAACAGTCATGTACTGTTTAACTATTTACTTATTAAAGGTGTCCTGAATTTTGTGCTCATAAATCCTCTACTTAATAAATTCTTATTTTGAATATTTTTTCACGGGCAGGTAGCAGGTGCTTCGTAGTAGAACAGAGATATTGCAAACCTTTTCTTTATGCTTCTTCCGTTCGATATACCAAAAAAGACTACTCCTATCTGAATCTGTTTATTGGTAGGTCATGGCTTTTAACAGATGGTATCTCAGTAGGGTACAGTAAATGTGCTGGGGACCCCGCCCATAAAGTGCATACACGTGCTTTTCCTAAGCAGATGGTATAGCCTGCAGTTCTGTGATTATGGGATCAGACAGGCTATACATCATGCAGAAGACAGCAACTTGGCCATACATGGGTTAAGTCAGCATTCTCCTTAAGAGGAAGTTAGAATTTTAGCATTGCATCAAATTAAAGGGATAGTGCTGCCTTCTGTTTATGTTCTGTTAAGGATTAGTCCCCTACACTGCACAATAGAAAGCCTGTTCCCTGACCACTCTTTATTTGGTTCGCAAATAGTAAGCTAAAAACCAAAATGAATATGCATGGTTTGTAAAAAGCAGGGCGCAGGAGCATTTTGCTGGCATTTTGCTCAGTGCTGCACACACATTTGAAACAAGACTTTTAATGTTCTTTCTCTAACGTCCTAGTGGATGCTGGGGACTCCGTCAGGACCATGGGGATTAGCGGCTCCGCAGGAGACAGGGCACAAAAATAAAGCTTTAGGATCAGGTGGTGTGCACTGGCTCCTCCCCCTATGACCCTCCTCCAAGCCCCAGTTAGGTTTTTGTGCCCGTCCGAGCAGGGTGCAATCTAGGTGGCTCTCCTAAAGAGCTGCTTAGAAAAAGTTTTTAGGTTTTTTATTTTCAGTGAGTCCTGCTGGCAACAGGCTCACTGCATCGAGGGACTTAGGGGAGAGAAGTCAACTCACCTGCGTGCAGGATGGATTGGCTTCTTAGGCTACTGGACACCATTAGCTCCAGAGGGATCGAACACAGGCCCAGCCATGGAGTCCGGTCCCGGAGCCGCGCCGCCGACCCCCCTTGCAGATGCCGAAGATGGAAGAGGTCCAGAAGCAGGCGGCAGAAGACTTTTCAGTCTTCCTGAGGTAGCGCACAGCACTGCAGCTGTGCGCCATTGTTGTCAGCACACTTCACACAGCGGTCACGGAGGGTGCAGGGCGCTGGGGGGGCGCCCTGGGCAGCAATGTATAATACCTTTTTATGGCTAAAAAATACATCACATATAGCCCTTCAGGCTATATGGATGTATTTAACCCCTGCCAGATCTCACAAACTCCGGAGAAGAGCCCGCCGAAATAGGGGGCGGGGCTTATTCTCCTCAGCACACAGCGCCATTTTCCTGCTCAGCTCCGCTGTGAGGAAGGCTCCCAGGACTCTCCCCTGCACTGCACTACAGAAACAGGGTAAAACAGAGAGGGGGGGCACTTTTTTTGGCGATATTACTATATTTAAGCTGCTATAAGGATACAACACTTATATAGGGTTGTTCCCATATATATTATAGCGCTTGGGTGTGTGCTGGCAAACTCTCCCTCTGTCTCCCCAAAGGGCTAGTGGGGTCCTGTCTTCAATAGAGCATTCCCTGTGTGTCTGCTGTGTGTCGGTACGTGTGTGTCGACATGTATGAGGACGATGTTGGTGTGGAGGCAGAGCAATTGCCGGTAATGGTGATGTCACCCCCCAGGGAGTCGACACCGGAATGGATGGCTTTGTTTATGGAATTACGTGATAATGTCAGCACATTACAAAAATCAGTTGACGACATGAGACGGCCGGAAAACCAGTTAGTACCTGCCCAGGCGTCTCAGACACCGTCAGGGGCTGTAAAACGCCCTTTACCTCAGTCGGTCGACCCAGACACGGACACTGAATCTAGTGTCGACTGTGAAGAAACAAACGTATTTTCCAGTAGGGCCACACGTTATATGATCACGGCAATGAAGGAGGCTTTGCATATCTCTGATACTACAAGTACCACAAAAAGGGGTATTATGTGGGGGGTGAAAAAACTACCTGTAGTTTTTCCTGAATCAGAGGAATTGAATGATGTATGTGATGAAGCGTGGGTTAACCCAGATAGAAAAGTGCTAATTTCAAAAAAGTTATTGGCATTATACCCTTTCCCGCCAGAGGTTAGGGCGCGCTGGGAAACACCCCCTAAGGTGGATAAGGCGCTCACACGCTTATCAAAACAAGTGGCGTTACCGTCTCCTGATACGGCCGCCCTCAAGGATCCAGCTGATAGGAGGCTGGAAACTACCCTAAAAAGTATATACACACATACTGGTGTTATACTGCGACCAGCCATCGCCTCAGCCTGGATGTGCAGTGCTGGGGTGGTCTGGTCGGATTCCCTGACTGAAAATATTGATACCCTGGATAGGGACAGTATTTTACAGACTTTAGAGCAATTAAAGGATGCTTTTCTTTATATGCGAGATGCTCAGAGGGATATTTGCACTCTGGCATCGAGAGTAAGTGCGATGTCCATATCTGCCAGAAGAAGTTTATGGACACGACAGTGGTCAGGTGATGCGGATTCCAAACGGCATATGGAAGTATTGCCGTATAAAGGGGAGGAATTATTTGGCGTCGGTCTATCGGATTTGGTGGCCACGGCAACTGCCGGGAAATCCACCTTTTTTACCTCAGACCCCCTCCCAACAGAAAAAGACACCGTCTTTTCAGCCGCAGTCCTTTCGGTCCTATAAGAAGCGGGCAAAAGGACAGTCATATCTTCCCCGAGGCAGAGGAAAGGGTAAGAGAGGGCAGCAAGCAGCTCCTTCCCAGGAACAGAAGCCCTCCGCGGGTTCTGCAAAGCCCTCAGCATGACGCTGGGGCTTTACAAGCGGACTCAGGAACGGTGGGGGGTCGACTCAAGAATTTCAGCGCACAGTGGGCTTGCTCACAGGTGGACCCCTGGATCCTGCAGGTAGTATCTCAGGGTTACAGGTTGGAATTCGAGAAGTCTCCCCCTCGCCGGTTCCTAAAGTCTGCTTTGCCAACGTCTCCCTCAGACAGGGCGACGGTATTGGAAGCCATTCACAAGCTGTTTTCTCAGCAGGTGATAGTCAAGGTACCCCTCCTACAACAGGAAAAGGGGTATTACTCCACGCTATTTGTGGTACCGAAGCCGGACGGCTCGGTAAGACCTATTCTAAATCTGAAATCTTTGAACCTGTACATACAAAAATTCAAGTTCAAGATGGAATCACTCAGAGCAGTGATAGCGAATCTGGAAGAAGGGGACTTTATGGTGTCCCTGGACATAAAAGATGCTTACCTGCATGTCCCAATTTGCCCTTCACATCAAGGGTACCTCAGGTTCGTGGTGCAAAACTGTCATTATCAGTTTCAGACGCTGCCGTTTGGATTGTCCACGGCACCTCGGGTCTTTACCAAGGTAATGGCCGAAATGATGATTCTTCTGCGAAGAAGAGGCGTATTAATTATCCCTTACTTGGACGATCTCCTGATAAGGGCAAGGTCCAGAGAACAGCTGGAGGACGGAGTAGCACTAACCCAAGTAGTGCTGCAACAACACGGGTGGATCCTGAATTTTCCAAAATCTCAGTTGACCCCGACAACACGTCTGCTGTTCCTGGGAATGATTCTGGACACGGTTCAGAAAAAGGTGTTTCTTCCGGAGGAGAAAGCCAAGGAGTTATCCGAACTTGTCAGGAACCTCCTAAAACCAGGAAAAGTGTCTGTGCATCAATGCACAAGAGTCCTGGGAAAGATGGTGGCTTCTTACGAAGCAATCCCATTCGGCAGATTCCACGCACGAACTTTTCAGTGGGATCTGCTGGACAAATGGTCCGGATCGCATCTGCAGATGCATCAGCGGATAACCTTATCGCCACGGACAAGGGTGTCTCTTCTGTGGTGGTTGCAGAGTGCTCATCTGTTAGAAGGCCGCAGATTCGGCATACAGGACTGGGTCCTGGTGACCACGGATGCCAGTCTGAGAGGCTGGGGAGCGGTCACACAGGGAAGAAACTTCCAGGGAGTATGGTCAAGCCTGGAGATGTCTCTTCACATAAATATACTGGAGCTAAGAGCGATTTACAATGCTCTAAGCCTGGCAAAACCCCTGCTTCAGGGTCAGCCGGTGTTGATCCAGTCGGACAACATCACGGCAGTCGCCCACGTAAACAGACAGGGCGGCACAAGAAGCAGGAGAGCAATGGCAGAAGCTGCAAGGATTCTTCGCTGGGCGGAAGATCATGTGATAGCACTGTCAGCAGTGTTCATTCCGGGAGTGGACAACTGGGAAGCAGACTTCCTCAGCAGACACGATCTACACCCGGGAGAGTGGGGACTTCATCCAGAAGTCTTCCACATGATTGTGAACCGTTGGGAAAAACCAAAGGTGGATATGATGGCGTCTCGCCTCAACAAAAAACTGGACAGGTATTGCGCCAGTTCAAGAGACCCTCAGGCAATAGCTGTGGACGCTCTGGTAACACCGTGGGTGTTCCAGTCAGTGTATGTGTTTCCTCCTCTGCCTCTCATACCCAAAGTACTGAGAATTATACGGCAAAGGGGAGTAAGAACGATACTCGTGGCTCCGGATTGGCCAAGAAGAACTTGGTACCCGGAACTTCAGGAGATGCTCACGGAAAATCCGTGGCCTCTACCTCTAAGACGGGACCTGATTCAGCAGGGACCGTGTCTATTCCAAGACTTACCGCGGCTGCGTTTGACGGCGTGGCGGTTGAACGCCGAATTCTAAGGGAAAAAGGCATTCCAGAAGAGGTCATTCCTACACTGGTTAAAGCCAGGAAGGAGGTGACTGCACAACATTATCACCGCATTTGGAGAAAATATGTTGCGTGGTGTGAGGCCAGGAAGGCCCCCACGGAGGAATTTCAATTGGGTCGATTCCTACATTTCCTGCAAACAGGATTGTCTATGGGCCTCAAGTTGGGGTCCATTAAGGTTCAAATTTCGGCCCTGTCGATTTTCTTCCAGAAAGAATTGGCTTCAGTTCCTGAAGTCCAGACTTTTGTAAAAGGAGTACTACATATACAGCCCCCGGTTGTGCCCCCAGTGGCTCCGTGGGACCTTAATGTAGTTTTGGAATTTCTCAAATCCCATTGGTTTGAGCCACTCAAATCGGCGGATTTGAAATATCTTACATGGAAAGTAACCATGCTACTGGCCCTGGCTTCAGCCAGGAGAGTGTCAGAATTGGCGGCTTTATCGTATAAAAGCCCATATCTGATTTTCCATTCGGACAGGGCAGAATTGCGGACGCGTCCTCATTTTCTGCCTAAGGTGGTGTCAGCGTTTCACCTGAACCAGCCTATTGTGGTGCCTGCGGCTACTAGCGATTTGGAGGATTCCAAGTTGCTGGACGTTGTCAGGGCATTGAAAATATATATTTCAAGGACGGCTGGAGTCAGAAAATCTGACTCGCTGTTTATACTATATGCACCCAACAAGCTGGGTGCTCCTGCTTCTAAGCAGACGATTGCTCGTTGGATTTGTAGCACAATTCAACTTGCACATTCTGTGGCAGGCCTGCCACAGCCTAAATCTGTCAAGGCCCATTCCACAAGGAAGGTGGGCTCATCCTGGGCGGCTGCCCGAGGGGTCTCGGCATTACAACTCTGCCGAGCAGCTACGTGGTCGGGGGAGAACACGTTTGTAAAATTCTACAAATTTGATACCCTGGCTAAAGAGGACCTGGAGTTCTCTCATTCGGTGCTGCAGAGTCATCCGCACTCTCCCGCCCGTTTGGGAGCTTTGGTATAATCCCCATGGTCCTGACGGAGTCCCCAGCATCCACTAGGACGTTAGAGAAAATAAGATTTTACTTACCGATAAATCTATTTCTCGTAGTCCGTAGTGGATGCTGGGCGCCCATCCCAAGTGCGGATTGTCTGCAATACTTGTACATAGTTATTGTTACAAAAAAATCGGGTTCTTGTTGTGAGCCGTCTGTTCAGAGGCTCCTACGTTGTCATACTGTTAACTGGGTTCAGATCACAAGTTGTACGGTGTGATTGGTGTGGCTGGTATGAGTCTTACCCGGGATTCAAAATCCTTCCTTGTTGTGTACGCTCGTCCGGGCACAGTATCCTAACTGAGGCTTGGAGGAGGGTCATAGGGGGAGGAGCCAGTGCACACCACCTGATCCTAAAGCTTTATTTTTGTGCCCTGTCTCCTGCGGAGCCGCTAATCCCCATGGTCCTGACGGAGTCCCCAGCATCCACTACGGACTACGAGAAATAGATTTATCGGTAAGTAAAATCTTATTTTTTTGCCACAACTGCGAAAGAGACATTTATAAGAAAATATTTCCATTGATTTGCTGTGTTTTCTTTAAATGTTCCCCCTTAAATTGCTAACTATGAAAAGGTTTTCGTCGCACCTTTTCGCTAGAAACAGCCAAGCCAAAACACTTTGAAGCAGAATTCTAACAAAATAAATACAATTAATGTTGATATCTTTTAAACAAACACAAAATTCAGTGATCTAATTTACTGTGATATATGGTTCCTAGTGGATTCATATGCTGAAGTATCTTGGATTTTGGTTCAGACTATACAAATGTGAAATGGAAAAAATATTTAATGTTTTCAGTTGACTAGTCCTTTTGAGAACCTATCCTGGCCACCGGCAAGTGTAGAATCAGCAAACCTGTCTGGCCGAAACAGGGTTACGCTGATCCTACCAATCTCCAGCTTTTGCTTTGGTAATGGTTTTGACTGTATTTCACAAGTCTGTGGTGGGTAAGCAGACTTTCCTGTCTGATTTCCTCTGCTTGCTACAGCTAAATTTCATTTCTGTATGTGGCAGTCCAAAAATTTTATGTATATTCCAAAGAAGTATTTTTATTTTTAAGTAATTTCGGTCTAGTTGTATTTTTATCTCTTTCCATGGTTTCCAGCTATCTTTCTGTCAGTATTCCCATCTATGGTTGCTGCTCTTTCAGCCACCTTTAGCCAAAAGTAGCAGATTACAGTGGACTTGTCTGCGTAGCACATTTAAATGCAGTATCAAATATCTTTCATTTTGTCACAATATGGTAACTTTCAAATATATTAGTCAATATTATTATTACTGCTTTTGGTAACTTGTGTTTCTCTTACGTCCTAGAGGATGCTGGGGTCCACATTAGTACCGTGGGGTATAGACGGGTACATTAGGAGCCATGGGCACTTTAAGAGATCAATAGTGTGGGCTGGCTCCTCCCTCTATGCTCCTCCTACCAGACTCAGTTTAGTAAATGTGCCCGGAGGAGCCAGTCACAGCTAGGGGAGCTATTAGGAGTTTTCTTAGTTTTATTTATTTTAATTAGATCTTTAGGTACAGGAAGGCTGCTGGCAACAGCCTTCCTGCTTCGTGGGGCTTAGGGGGGGTAGTAGGAACCAATCCTAGAGGTTAATGGTTCTCTGTCTCCGCTGACAGGACACTGAGCTCCTGAGGGGGTTGATCGCAAGGCCACGAGGCGACTGCTCACTCCCGCAGCACGGCCGCCACCCCCTAACATAGCCAGAAGTAAGAAGAGTGGTGAGTACAGCGTCGGCGTCCCGGTTAGCAGGTCGCCGGCGGGTATGGCGGCACAAGGGTGGGAGCGCAGCTCTGACAGGCTGCGCTCCAGGAAGGCTCAGCAACACTTCGTGTAGGCGCTTGGAGGGGCGTCCTGGGCCAGCGCAGTCACCCTAAACTGGTCACAGCCACTAACAGGGGCTAATCCCGCTGTTAGCATAGAGACCTCCAGCCAGTATAATAAAATTTGTGCGGGAAGCTGCGCGCCATTGTGGGGGGCGGGGCTTCTCTTCAGAGCGGATCCAGCACACACCAGCGCCATTTTCCTCCCTGCAGACACAGAAGAAACACTGACAGGGGAGCGCTGACCCTCCAGACAACTCAAGTTACTGCGGTATCAAGGTGTTATAGTGGGGGTGGGGGGGGGCGTGAAGTGTTAGTAGTAATCAACCTATTAAGGTTGGTTTCTCAGCGCCGGGCTTTTATCATAATAACTGCTCCAAAGGGCGCTGTGTGGCTGGCTCCTTAGACTCTGTGACTCTCTGAAGGTACTCTGGGGGGAAACTGTATCTGACATTTTGTGTGTGTGTGTATATCCCACATTACCATGTCTAAGGACTCTGTGTCCTGTGCTGCAGAGTGTTTATCTTCTCCTGAGGAGTCTATCCCATGTACTCATGACTGCAATATACTGTCTCAGCCTTTTGAATCCGAACCCCCATGAGTGGATTCTTTAAGGGGAATGATATCCCAGATTTCTACAAGGATGTCACATACTGAGAAAGAGACGCAGTTTTTGAGGAAATCTGTGGAGGGGTGGCAGTATTTGGCCCCCACTACTTCATCAAAAACCCCACCTACATACCTACAAAAGCATACACTTGCCAAGATAATGCAAGCTGACACTGATACCGACTCTGATACAGGGGGCGGTGATGGGGACATGCAGGGAGGGGATGCATCCCTTGCAAAAGGGGTGCAACTAATGATTGAAGCCATTAGGGATGGTTTACACATTTCTGAGAACATACCTGAACAGGTGGAGGAACCTTATTTTACAGAAAGTAAGAAATCCTCGCTTACCTTTCCAGTTAAACTCTTTGTTCGAAAAATCCTGGGAAAACCTAGAGAAAAAAATTTCAGATCCCAAAAAGGGTTCTCATTGCTTTTCCTGAAGAGGATAGAAAAAAGTTGGAAAACCCACCTATAGTTGAATACTATGGATAGAAGTGACATTGATTTGTTCTCAGATTTGTTCTCGCGTCACATACAGGATTCTGCAGAGTTCATGGTGGAGGCCATGAAGGACCTTTGCATGCTGAATGCACGGGCTACTGCTATGGCAGTCTCTGCGCGCAGAGGACTCTGGCTATGCCAAAGGACTGCGGCTGCGGAATCCAAGAGAAGTGTGGAGAACCTACCCTTCACAGGCCAGGCTGTTTGGGGATGCTTTGGATGCATGGATCTCCAAGGCAACTTTTCTTCCCTCAGCAACGCCACCGGCTAGGAAGTCTTTTCCTTCGTCTACAATGCAGTCCTTTCGGACTGCAATATTTAAGAAATTCAAACCCCCTCCCACCTTCTTTAGAGGAGGTCGGGGAAAGTCCAAAAAACCTGCGCCATCAGGTTCACAGGAACAGAAGCCAGGTTCTGCTTCCTCAAAATCTTCGGCATGACGGTGGACCTCCCTGCCTGGAGGTCGGGCAGGTGGGAGCAAGATTAAAAGTCTTTAGTCACGTTTGGGCGTCATCATACCTAGACCCCTGGGTGAAGGATATTGTGGCCCAGGGATACAGACTGGGGTTTCAACAACTCCGACCTCACAGATTCTTCAAATCAGGCTTACAAGTTCGCTGACAGACAGCACTATCCTACAGGAAGCAGTTCAAGCAAATGTCATTGTTCCTGTTCCACTCCACCTACAACACATGGGTTATTACGCAAACCTGTTTGTGGTACTGAAACAAGACGGTTCGGTAAGGCCGATATTAAACCTAAAGTCATTGAACCACTACTTGAGGGAATTCAAATTCAAGATGGAGTCTCTGAGAGCGGTGATCTCAGGTCTGGAGGAGGGGGAATTCCTGGTATCCCTGGATATCAATTATGCATACCTTCACATTCCAATCTGGCCGCCTCACCAGGCTTATCTCAGATTTGCGCTGCTGGACTGTCACTATCAGTTCCAAGCACTGCCATTTGGTTTCTCCACAGCACCGAGGGTATTCACCAAGGTCATGGCGGAGATGATGCTACTCCTCCGAAAACAGGGTGTGAACATAATTCCATATTTGGACGATCTGCTGATAAAAGCGTCTTCTAAGGAGAAGTTGTTGCAGAGTATTGCTCTCTCAACTCGTCTACTCCAGGATCATGGGTGGATCCTGAATCTTCCAAAGTCACATTTGGAGCCGACAAGGAGACTGCCCTTCCTGGGAATGATACTCGATACGAAAGTACAGAGGGTGTTTTTACCGGTGGAGAAAGCGTTGGTGATCCAGTCAATGGTCCGGGAACTCCTGAAACCGCCCAGGGTATCGGTTCATCAGTGCATTCGTCTTCTGGGGAAGATGGTTGCCTCCTACGAGGCACTTCAGTACGGAATGTTCCATGCAAGGTTCTTTCAACTGGATCTCCTGGACAAATGGTCGGTATCACACCATCACATGCACCAGCAGATACGCCTGTCGCCGAAAACCAGAATTTCGCTCCTCTGGTGGCTTCAAACGTCTCACCTACTTAAAGGCGGCAGGTTCGGGATTCTGAATTGGATCCTTTTAACCACGAATGCAAGCCTCAGAAGTTGGGGAGCAGTCACCCAAGGGGAAAACTTCCAAGAAAAGTGGTCCAGTCAGGAATCTCTCCTTCCAATAAACGTTCTGGAACTGAGGGCTATTTACAACGGCCTTTTACAAGCAGTACATCTTCTGCAAAGTCGAGCTATTCTGGTTCAGTCGGACAACGTCACAGCGGTGTCCTACATAAACAGACAGGGCAGAATGAAGAGCAGAGCTGCGATGTCAGAGGTAACAAGAATCCTCCTCTGGGCAGAAAAGCACGCGGTGGCGCTGTCAGCAATCTTCATTCCGGGAGTGGACAACTGGGAAGCGGACTTCCTCAGCAGACACGATCTCCATCCAGGAGAATGGGGCCTCCATCCGGAGGTGTTCGCAGAGGTGACAAGCCGATGGGGGGTACCTCTGATAGACATGATGGCCTCTCGCCTCAACAAGAAATTTTGGAGGTACTGATCCAGGTCGAGAGACCCACACGCAGTGGCGGTGGATGCACTGGTCACTCCGTGGACGTTCCAGTCGGTGTATGTGTTCCCTCCACTTCCGCTCATCCCAAAGGTTCTCAAGCTCATAAAACAACAAGAGTTCAGGCGATCCTCACTGCTCCGGTCTGGCCAAGACGGGCTTGTACGCGGATCTTCTGGAATTACTGCTGGAGGATCCGAGGCCTCTTCCTCTTCGCGAGGACCTTCTCCAACAGGGGCCGTTCGCCTATCAAAAATTACCGCAGCTATGTTTGATGGCATGGAGGTTGAACGCCAGATCTTAGCTCGGAAAGGCATTCCAAAAAAGGTCATTCCTACCGTGATACAGGCTAGGAAGGTAGTAAAGCATTACAATCGAATTTGGAAAAAGTATGTGTCTTGGTGTGAATCCAAGAAGTTTCCTGCGGTGGAGTTTCAACTTGGACGGTTTCTCCTCTTTCTGCAAGCAGGTGTGGATGTAGGCCTACGCTTGGGCTCCATAAAGGTCCAGATTTCGGCCTTGTCCATTTTCTTCCAGAAACAATTGACGGCTCTTCCTGAAGTTCAGACGTTCTTGAAAGGGGTTCTACATATTCAACCACCCTTTGTGCCTACTGTGGCACCTTGGGATCTAAATGTGGTGCTGCAGTTCCTGCAATCGGATTGGTTCGAGCCTTTACAGGAGGTGGACGTCAAGTTTCTTACGTGGAAGGCGGTCACTCTGTTGGCATTGGCGTCTGCTCGACGTGTGTCGGAATTGGGGGTGTTGTCCTGTAAGAGCCGCTATTTAATTTTCCATGAGGATAGAGCTGAGCTCAGAACGCGTCAGCAGTTTCTTCCAAAGGTTGTGTCAGCCTTTTATATTAATCAACCTATTGTGGTGCCAGTGGCGATTGAGTCCTCAATTACCTCAGAGTCCTTGGATGTTGTGAGGGCTTTGAAAATCTATGTGAAGAGAACTTTTCGTCACAGGAAGTCGGACGCTCTGTTTGTCCTTTATGATCCCAACAAGGTTGGGTGTCCTGCTTCTAAGCAGACAATTTCTCGCTGGATCAGGTTCACTATCCAGCATGCTTATTCTACGGCAGGCTTGCCGTCCAAAATCTGTTAAGGCCCACTCTACTCGTAAAGTGGGTTCTTCCTGGGCGGCTGCCCGGGGTGTCTCGGCTCTTCAGCTTTTCCGAGCAGCTACTTGTTCAGGATCGAACACGTTTGCTTAGTTCTACAAGTTCGATACTTTGGCCTCTGAGGACCTAACGTTTGATCACTCTGTTCTGCAGGAACCTTAGCACTCTCCCTCCAGTACTGGGAGCTTTGGTACATCCCCATGGTACTAATGTGGACCCTAGTATCCTCTAGGACGTAAGAAAAAATAGGATTTTAATTACCTACCGGTAAATCCTTTGCTCGTAGTCTGTAGAGGATGCTGGGTCCACATTACTACCATGAGGACTTACTCCTACAGTGCGAAAGAAACAGGCTGATCAGGCAGGAGCTGAAATCACACACCCTCCCTAAAAACACTTGGACAATGTAAGTGGGACAAATGTAGTATGTCTATTCTCCGCACAATGTAAGTGGGACAAATGTAGTACGTCTGTGCTCTGCACAATGTAAGTGGGACAAGTGTAGTATGTCTATGCTCCGCAAAGTGTAAGTGGGACAAGTGTAGTATGTCTGTGCTCTGCACAATGTAAGTAGGACAAGTGTAGTATGTCTGTGCTCTGCACAATGTAAGTGGGACAAGTGTGGTATGACTATGCTCCACACAATGTACGTGGGACAAGTGTGGTATGTCTATGCTCCACACAATGTAAGTGGGACAAATGTAGTATGTCTGTGCTCTGCACAATGTGAGTGGGGCAAACGTAGTATGTCTATGCTCTGCACAATGTAAGTGGGACAAATGTATGTCTATGCTCTGCACAATGTAAGTGGGACAAATGTATGTATGTGTTCTGTACAATGTGAGTGGGACAAGTGTAGTATGTCTGTGCTCTTCACAGTGTAATGGGACAAACGTAGTATGTTTATGCTCCGCACAGTGTAAATGGGACAAACGTAGTATGTTTATGCTCTGCACAGTGTAGGTGGGACAAACGTATTATGTCTATGCTCAGGAAGATCTTAGAAAGAGCATGTCTGTATGCAAAAAAAACAGTCAGGCTTAATGATCACATATGTTGGTTTTACAATCTCACAGTTCACCAAGGTGATGTGACTGTGTTGGACACACAATCTATAATGTGTTGGACACGCAATCTATAATGTGTTGGACACATAATCTATAATGTGTTGGACATGCTATGTATAATGTGTTCTAGGTGAGGGCTTGGACATGCTATCTTTAGGAGGTTAACTATAATGGATTTGAGATGCTATCAATAATAGGTTGGGTAGGGTATGCTACTCTAGCATAGGTCATCAATAATGGGTTGTGCGTGCTGCCAATAAATGGGCTACCTACACACCCGTATAATGGGTTGGACATGCGATCTATAATGGGTAGGCAGTCGATCGTTATTGGGCCATCTGTAATGGGTTGGCCATGCTATGGATTATGGACTATCTATAATGTGGTGGCGATTCTGCCTTTAGTGGGTATGCTATCTATAATAGACTATCTATAATGGCTTTATCATGCTATCTATAATGGAATGACCATTCTGTGTATAATGTGCTATCTAATGGATTGTTTATAAAAGGTTGGACACTTAGGGGGATATCCAGTTAGCCCCGGTAAATTACCGGGGCTAATTGTCCCACCGGGGGCTAGCTAATTAGCCCCGATAAGCCGCAGCACGTGCCAGCTTATCAGTTATTTTGTTTCACTGCAGGCAAAGCAGAATCCCCAGAAACAGCCTGTGTGTTTTTCGGGAGAAGGGTGTTTTGTTTTTTTGTTTTTCTTACAGGCGATCCATCTGGATAGCCTGTAAAAAAAAATTGGTGAAACATTGGGAAAAAGTCAGAACAACTGCCACTTTTCGGACCCGATGTTTTACCGGGGATAATTGGAGATCCCCCTTAGGGGTAGATTTACTAAGGAGTGGCTTGGGAAAGCCACTGATCTAGGGCAACTTTAATCGATGGATTTAAAACTGAAATAAATTCTATACAATCCTGGTTAAGCATGTATTTCTATTGTTTTAAAATGATCTGTCAAAGCCACTAATAAACGACAGCTTTGACAACCTGCTCCTTAGTAATCTAACCCTGGGGGGGGGGGGTGTAAGTAATACATTGGAGTTTGGTGATGTGTGTTGCACTCTGTAGGGATAATTGTGGCCACTTCTGAACCGGATATACTGACTATTTATATTAATAATTTTGCATATGTATGCTGAATCATATTCATTTATGTGTATGATTTGATTATTTTTCTTTAAAGTTCTTATTTTGTATACTCACAGCCCTTAATTTGCATAAAACTTCCCACGTAAAAAAAAAAAAAATTACATTCGTGCTTCAATGCGCATATGTGTAAGGGTAACTCCACATACAACTAAAAATTTAATTTTGGTGGAGTGTAATGAAATTTGTACTTGCCTTCTGTTACCCATTTGCTGTATCCACCATGGACCCCTACAGGTTTATCAGTCCTCCACTATTTTTGGACTTGGGTACAGAAATCCTGTACATGATGCTTGTAACAAGTAAATGATTATTATAACATTATCTCTGTTCAGATATGTGTTTGCATTGTGATCAGTCACAATAAAAGCGAAGCAATGTATTGAACACGGTAATGAATTGCACATGCCATTTCCCTGGATTGTGGGGAAAAAAACTATTTGGCAAGGTGCAGCTAATTGTTGTGATAACATGTCTATGAATAGTGATCAGCTGCTGCTGTGTAATCCAGACTGTTTTGTATGGACACAAGAGAGTAGGCTGGACACCACATGTTACAATAAACACACAATACTACCCACATGTAACAAGAATTGGGTTTTGCAACCAATGTTTAATCCCATTTTTCAAAATTGTGACCTTTTTATTGATCATACGTTTATTTTAAGAGAAAGTCATCTTACAATTTCACATTAATATAAAGGAGGTGAGTAATAAATATGAAAAAAGAAAATGATACTTTCCTAGATACAGTGTGTATAAAGGCAGATCTGTATTTCTCTGCTGGAGTTCAAGGGCGTTTCCTATGCATTGGAGCCACCAGTGTGTGATTGTCAGACTTTAGCACTTGGCCTGAAGAGAGGCACTGTGTGTATCTATTTTATGCATGGGGCAATGTCACTGATATCAGAGCCACCAGTGTATGAGAGAGAGAGACCTCAGTATTTGGCCTAAAGAGAGGCACTGCATGGATTTATTTTATACATAGAGGCAATGTCACTGATATTAGAGCCACCAGTGTATGAGAGGGATACCTCAGTATTTGGCCTGAAGAGAGGCACTGAGTGGATTTATTTTATACATGGGGCAGTGTCACTGATATTAGAGCCACCAGTGTATGAGAGGGATACCTCAGTATTTGGCCTGAAGAGAGGCAATGCATGGATTTATTTTATACATAGAGGCAATGTCACTGATATTAGAGCCACCAGTGTGTGAGAGGGATACCTCAGTATTTGGCCTGAAGAGAGGCACTGCATGGATTTATTTTATACATAGGGGCAATGTCACTGATATTAGAGCCACCAGTGTATGAGAGGGAGACCTCAGTATTTGGCCTGAAGAGAGGCACTGCATGGATTTATTTTATACATAGAGGCAATGTCACTGATATTAGAGCCACCAGTGTATGAGAGGGAGACCTCAGTATTTGGCCTGAAGAGAGGCACTGCATGGATTTATTTTATACATAGAGGCAATGTCACTGATATTAGAGCCACCAGTGTATGAGAGGGATACCTCAGTATTTGGCCTGAAGAAAGGCACTGTGTGGATTTATTTTATACATGAGGCAATGTCACTGATATTAGAGCCACCAGTGTATGAGAGGGATACCTCAGTATTTGGCCTGAAGAGAGGCACTGCATGGATTTATTTTATACATAGAGGCAATGTCACTGATATTAGAGCCACCAGTGTATGAGAGGGATACCTCAGTATTTGGCTGAAGAGAGGCACTGCATGGATTTATTTTATACATAGAGGCAATGTCACTGATATTAGAGACACCAGTGTGTGAGAGGGAGACCTCAGTATTTGGCCTGAAGAGAGGCACTGCATGGATTTATTTTATACATGAGGCAATGTCACTGGTATTAGAGCCACCAGTGTAGGAGAGGGAGACCTCAGTATTTGGCTGAAGAGAGGCACTGCATGGATTTATTTTATGCATGGGGCAATGTCACTGATATTAGAGACACCAGTGTGTGAGAGGGAGACCTCAGTATTTGGCCTGAAGAGAGGCACTGCATGGATTTATTTTATACATAGAGGCAATGTCACTGATATTAGAGACACCAGTGTACGAGAGGGAGACCTCAGTACTTGGCCTGAAGAGAGGCACTGTGTGGATCTGTTTTATACATGGGGCAATGTCACTGATATTAGAGCCACCAGTGTATGAGTGGCAGACCTCAGTACTTGGCCTTAAGAGAGGCACTGCGTGGATTTATTTTATACATAGAGGCAGTCACTGATATTAGAGCCGTATCCGTTCAGACGGTCGACACTCATTAGGTCGACCACTATTGGTCGACATGGACAAATGGTCGACACATGAAATGGTCGACATGCATTTTTCAATTTTTTTTCCTCTTTTGGAACTTTTTCATAGTTTACGATCCACGTGGACTATGATTGGGAACGGTAGGCACCTTGCCCGAAGAATGGCGAGCGAATGCGGTGCACTATTTGGGGTTCCCCGTCACTTTCCGCAGATAACGACACCAAAAAAAGTAAAAAACAACAACTCATGTAGTCTTTTTCACGTGTCGACCTTCCTTTTCATGTGTCGACCTTTTCATGTGTAGACCAATAGTGGTCGACCTTAACATTGTCGACCATTCATACCAGAACCATTAGAGCCACCAGTGTGTGAGTGGCAGACCTCAGTACTTGGCCTGAAGAGAGGCACTGCGTAGATTTATTTTATACATGGGATAATGAGCCTAATTCAGACCTGATCGCAGCAGCAAATTTGTTAGCTAATGGACAAAGCCATGTGCACTGCAGCGGGGGGGCAGATGTAACGTGCAGAGAGAGTTAGATTTGGGTGTGGTGTGTTCAAACTGAAATCTAAATTGCAGTCTAAAAATAAAGCAGCCAGTATTTACCCTGCACAGAAACTAAATAACCCACCCAAATCTAACTCTCTCTGCACATGTTATATTCCCCCCCCCCCCCCCCCCCCCCCCTGAAGTGCACATGGTTTTGCCCATTAGCCACAAATTTTGCTGCTGCGATCAGGACTGAAGTAGGCCCTGTGTCACTGATATCAGAGCCACCAGTGTGTGAGTGGCAGACCTCAGTATTTGGCCTAAAGAGAGGCACTGCATGGATTTATTTTATACATAGAGGCAATGTCACTGATATTAGAGCCATCAGTGTATGAGAGGGATACCTCAGTATTTGGCCTGAAGAGAGGCACTGCATGGATTTATTTTATACATGAGGCAATGTCACTGATATTAGAGCCACCAGTGTATGAGAGGGAGACCTCAGTATTTGGCCTGAAGAGAGGCACTGCATGGATTTATTTTATACATGAGGCAATGTCACTGATATGAGAGCCACCAGTGTATGAGAGGGAGACCTCAGTACTTGGCCTGAAGAGAGGCACTGTGTGGATCTGTTTTATACATAGGGGCAATGTCACTGATATTAGAGCCACCAGTGTACGAGAGGGAGACCTCAGTACTTGGCCTGAAGAGAGGCACTGAGTGGATCTGTTTTATACATAGGGGCAATGTCACTGATATTAGAGCCACCAGTGTATGAGAGGGAGACCTCAGTACTTGGCCTGAAGAGAGGCACTGAGTGGATCCGTTTTATACATAGGGGCAATGTCACTGATATTAGAGCCACCAGTGTATGAGAGGGAGACCTCGGTACTTGGCCTGAAGAGAGGCACTGAGTGGATCCGTTTTATACATAGGGGCAATGTCACTGATATTAGAGCCACCAGTGTATGAGAGGGAGACCTCGGTACTTGGCCTGAAGAGAGGCACTGAGTGGATCCGTTTTATACATAGGGGCAGTGTCACTGATATTAGAGCAGCATAATGGCTAAAATGTACGTTTTTGCTCTTTTCCTTTTAGCAAAGCAGTTAGTGGTCCTTTAATGAATTATATTTCTTAGTTTAAATTCTATACCTATATTCACAGAATAAACTGTTATAGAATTGATACTTTATGTACTGTTTTAAACAAGACTTTGATTTAAAAATATATTTAAAAAATCTGTTCATGGACAGCCAAAGCTGGAAGATTGCTGTTCTTTCCAAGTGTGTGACGGCTTATGTAGCATAGTGACTAGCAAGGTAAGGGTTAATTGTATTAACCAAACACTTCCTTCCACAAAGCAAGGGTAGAGCAGTAATCTTAGTGACAGGATGAGTTGTTGGTTTTAACCTCTCAATCTCACCATGAAATGGAAGATGCATTAACTTGTATTCACACCCTTTTCTACTTCCCATTATTGCTTCTGATGGGATTTGAACATTTAAAAGGCCACTCTGAGTACGTGACCTCTCCAGTATGAGAGGAGCAGCTTTCCCTGTAAACATAAGTATGTCTGCTAGTCACTCCTCTCATCCATATCTCAGGCCCAAAATGCATTCTACTTGTTTGGGCCCTACTAAAGGTAAAGCAATGACTTTGTATCCTTAACCCTAATGTGACAAAGCCCTTGAAAGCAAGACTCTTTAGGCCTACTTTGGCTGCACGGGCCATATACTATGTATTGCCTTAGCCAAAGCATCCTTAACGACTGGATTTTCGGCTTCTCCAGCAGAAAGAACCTCTAAACACAAAAAAATAAATGTAAAAAAAATATTTTGTGCTTTAATGCTCCAGCCCTCTCTCTAGTATTAGAGATTTTTCCTGCCTACCTGTTGAGGTGAGTGCAAAGGAAGTGAGTGTCCATTAATAAAAAGTGCTGCAGCTTTTTTTTTTTTTTTTTTTCACGCAATGGGTGAAATGGGGAACACATTCCCAATACTGAAGGCAACATGCACGTTCTGCTTCAGACAGCCATTCATCTAACCGGCAGTTGCCCGATACCGATCCGTGGACTCCCAATGACTGCTGATTTGTCGGTGGGTTGGCAATGTCGTACATGTTAAAAATCACAGACTCGCTTATTCCGATTTGGATTAAAAACAACAAATTGAGGATTTCCAGTATGTTGGCTTCTGCAGATGACCCAACCCCATCATGTGCAAAAGGTAGGGTTGCGCCAATAACTGTAATTGTTGATGTATGGGCCCCATAACCCACAGCTTCTTAAACCCAGTCACCTGGAAACATGAACAGTGTATCTTATTTCTAGATCTTTTCACAGGGTCCAATTTGAAATAAATAGTACCACCTATGGATCTTTTAAAATATGTAAATGCATAATATATACATACATACACCAAGAAGATATGGACGACATTCACTGTTACTGTGTCATCAGGACTGGATTTGGGAAACACTGCACTATCCAACCTTTTTCTACTGTTTTACTATTGGGTGCTTCCCAAACGCCCTTAGTCTGAGCAACAGTTGTTATTAGCTAGATTTACAACTACCGCGCTGTCCAGAATCCTCTTTCTCTACTAGATTGGTGAGTTCAGTTTTTTTGTTTGTGTAGAGGGTACGCGCTCAGAACCCCGATGGTGAGTACTGGGGTTAGGCTGCGTGAGGGGATGGTTAGGTTGCAAGTAGGAATGGTTATAGTGAGGGGTATGGTATAGCTGGGTACACACTACAACAATCCAGGACCATGGGCATTGTCACGGCTGACTGGACGAGATGTTAGATGATATAGCGACATGATATGGCCAGGTTCAGGTGTAAGCTGTCAGGATCCGGGTCGTCCCACTGGCCATGAAGCACAGCAGATGGGACAACCCCCATGTCGGCAGGAGCGTGCATACACACTACCTGATGTACACACAATGTCGCTACAAACTGACGAATTGGACAACATTATATTTCTGTGTGTTCCTGGCCTAAGGGAATACTCATCATGATCCTAAATCTGGATTCTAAGCATCGGGATTGCGACCATCGGTATTCCAATACTACTCTGTAGACAGTTTTCAGTCAAACACAAAACAACTCAACCAATGCTAAATGCAAATGGGGGGCATGGTAGCTAGTTATGCACCAATTCCAGATTTTATGTTCACCCAAATACCAAAGAAGTAACAATATTTCTCTGACGTCCTAGTGGATGCTGGGACTCCGTCAGGACCATGGGGGATAGCGGCTCCGCAGGAGACAGGGCACAAAATTTAAAAGTTTGACCACTAGGTGGTGTGTACTGGCTCCTCCCCCTATGACCCTCCTCCAAGCCTCAGTTAGGTTTTTGTGCCCGTCCGAGCAGGGTGCAATCTAGGTGACTCTCCTAAAGAGCTGCTTAGAAAAAGTTTGTTAGGTTTTTTATTTTCAGTGAGTCCTGCTGGCAACAGGCTCACTGCAACGAGGGACTTAGGGGAGAAGAAGTGAACTCACCTGCGTGCAGGATGGATTTGCTTCTTAGGCTACTGGACACTAGCTCCAGAGGGACGATCACAGGTACAGCCTGGATGGGTCACCGGAGCCGCGCCGCCGACCCCCTTGCAGATGCCGAATAGAGAAGAGGTCCAGAAACCGGCGGCAGAAGACGTCTCAGTCTTCATGAGGTAGCGCACAGCACTGCAGCTGTGCGCCATTGCTCTCCGCACACTTCACACCAGCGGTCACTGAGGGTGCAGGGCGCTGGGGGGGGGCGCCCTGGGCAGCAATGTAATATACCTATTCTGGCTAAAATATATCACATATAGCCCCTGGGGCTATATGGATGTATTTAACCCCTGCCAGGTTCCAAAAAAACCGGGAGAAGAAGCCCGCCGAAAAGGGGGCGGGGCCTATTCTCCTCAGCACACAGCGCCATTTTCCTGCCCAGCTCCGCTGCGAGGAAGGCTCCCAGGACTCTCCCCTGCACTGCACTACAGAAACAGGGTAAAAACAGAGAGGGGGGGCACTTATTGGCGATATTTATAATATTTGAGCTGCTATAAAGGGAACACACTTATTAAGGTTGTCCCTATATATATATTTATAGCGCTTGGGTGTGTGCTGGCAAACTCTCCCTCTGTCTCCCCAAAGGGCTAGTGGGGTCCTGTCTTCTATCAGAGCATTCCCTGTGTGTCTGCTGTGTGTCGGTACGTGTGTGTCGACATGTATGAGGACGATGTTGGCGTGGAGGCGGAGCAATTGCCTGTAATGGTGATGTCACCCCCTAGGGAGTCGACACCAGAATGGATGGCTTTGTTTATGGAATTACGGGATAGTGTCAGCACGCTACAAAAGTCGGTTGACGACATGAGACAGCCGGCAAACCAGTTAGTACCTGTCCAGGCGTCTCAGACACCGTCAGGGGCTGTAAAACGCCCTTTACCTCAGTCGGTCGACACAGACCCAGACACTGACACTGAATCCAGTGTCGACGGTGAAGAAACAAACGTATTTTCCAGTAGGGCCACACGTTACATGTTAAGGGCAATGAAGGAGGCTTTGCATATCTCTGATACTGCAAGTACCACAAAAAGGGGTATTATGTGGGGTGTGAAAAAACTACCGATAGTTTTTCCTGAATCAGAGGAACTGAATGAAGTGTGCGATGAAGCGTGGGTTACCCCAGATAGAAAACTGCTAATTTCAAAGAAGTTATTGGCATTATACCCTTTCCCGCCAGAGGTTAGGGCGCGCTGGGAAACACCTCCTAGGGTGGATAAGGCGCTCACACGCTTATCAAAGCAAGTGGCGTTACCGTCTCCTGATACGGCCGCCCTCAAGGATCCAGCTGATAGGAAGCTGGAGAATACATAAAAAAGTATATACACACATACGGGTGTTATACTGAGACCAGCAATCGCCTCAGCCTGGATGTGCAGTGCTGGCGTGGCTTGGTCGGAGTCACTGTCTGAAAATATTGATACCCTGGATAGGGACAGTATTTTACTGACTATAGAGCAGTTAAAGGATGCATTTCTTTATATGCGAGATGCACAGAGAGATATTTGCACTCTGGCATCAAGAGTAAGTGCGATGTCCATATCTGCCAGAAGAAGTTTATGGACGCGCCAGTGGTCAGGTGATGCGGATTCCAAACGACATATGGAAGTATTGCCGTATAAGGGGGAGGAATTATTTGGCGTGGGTCTATCGGATCTGGTGGCCACGGCAACGGCCGGAAAATCCACCTTTTTACCCCAGGTCACCTCCCAGCAGAAAAAGCCGCAGGCTTTTCAGCCGCAGTCCTTTCGTTCCTATAAGAACAGGTGGACCCCTGGATCCTGCAGGTAGTATCTCAGGGTTACAGGTTGGAATTCGAGAAGTCCCCTCCTCGCCGTTTCCTAATGTCTGCTTTGCCAACGTCTCCCTCCGACAGGGCGACGGTATTGGAGGCCATTCACAAGCTGTATTCTCAGCAGGTGATAGTCAAGGTACCCCTCCTACAACAGGGACAGGGGTATTACTCCACGCTATTTGTGGTACCGAAGCCGGACGGCTCGGTAAGACCGATTCTAAATCTAAAATCTCTGAACCTGTACATACAAAAATTCAAGTTCAAGATGGAGTCACTCAGAGCAGTGATAGCGAATCTGGAAGAAGGGGATTTTATGGTGTCCTTGGACATCAAGGATGCTTACCTTCATGTTCCAATTTGTCCTTCACACCAAGGGTACCTCAGGTTCGTGGTCCAAAACTGTCATTATCAGTTTCAGACGCTGCCGTTTGGATTGTCCACGGCACCCCGGGTCTTTACCAAGGTAATGGCCGAAATGATGATCCTTCTTCGAAGAGAAGGCGTCTTAATTATCCCTTACTTGGACGATCTCCTGATAAGGGCAAGATCCAGAGAACAGCTGGAGGTCGGAGTAGCACTAACCCAAGTAGTGCTCCAACAACACGGGTGGATTCTGAATTTTCCAAAATCCCAACTGATCCCGACGACACGTCTGTTGTTCCTAGGGATGATTCTGGACACTGTTCCGAAAAAGGTATTTCTTCTGGAGGAGAAAGCCAGGGAGTTATCCGATCTAGTCAGGAACCTCCTAAAACCAGGAAAAGTATCTGTGCATCAATGCACAAGAGTCCTGGGAAAAATGGTAGCTTCTTACGAAGCGATTCCATTCGGCAGATTCCATGCACGAACTTTTCAGTGGGATCTGCTGGACAAATGGTCCGGATCGCATCTGCAGATGCATCAGCGGATAAAATTGTCCACAAGGACAAGAGTGTCTCTGCTATGGTGGTTGCAGAGTGCTCATCTGTTAGAGGGCCGCAGATTCGGCATACAGAACTGGGTCCTGGTGACCACGGATGCCAGCCTGAGAGGCTGGGGAGCGGTCACACAGGGAAGAAACTTCCAGGGCGTGTGGTCAAGCCTGGAGACGTCTCTTCACATAAATATACTGGAGCTAAGAGCAATCTACAATGCTCTAAGCCTGGCAAAACCTCTGCTTCAGGGTCAGCCGGTGTTGATTCAGTCGGACAACATCACGGCAGTCGCCCACGTAAACAGACAGGGCGGCACAAGAAGCAGGAGGGCAATGGCAGAAGCTGCAAGGATTCTCCGCTGGGCAGAAAATCATGTGTTAGCACTGTCAGCTGTGTTCATCCCGGGAGTGGACAACTGGGAAGCAGACTTCCTCAGCAGACACGATCTGCACCCGGGAGAGTGGGGACTTCATCCAGAAGTCTTCCACATGATTGTGGTCCATTGGGAAAGACCAATGGTGGACATGATGGCGTCCCGCCTCAACAAAAAACTGGACAGGTATTGCGCCAGATCAAGAGACCCTCAGGCAATAGCTGTAGACGCTCTGGTAACACCATGGGTGTACCAGTCAGTGTATGTGTTTCCTCCTCTGCCTCTCATACCAAAAGTACTGAGAATTATACGGCAAAGGGGAGTAAGAACGATACTCGTGGCTCCGGATTGGCCAAGAAGAACTTGGTACCCGGAACTTCAGGAGATGCTCACGGAAGATCCGTGGCCTCTACTTCTAAGACGGGACCTGCTTCAGCAGGGACCGTGTCTATTCCAAGACTTACCGCGGCTGCGTTTGACGGCATGGCGGTTGAACGCCGAATCCTAAGGGAAAAAGGCATTCCGGAAGAGGTCATCCCTACCCTGGTAAAAGCCAGGAAGGAGGTGACTGCACAACATTATCACCGCATTTGGAGAAAATATGTTGCGTGGTGTGAGGCCAGGAAGGCCCCGACGGAGGAATTTCAACTGGGTCGATTCCTACATTTCCTGCAAACAGGATTGTCTATGGGCCTCAAATTAGGGTCCATTAAGGTTCAAATTTCGGCCCTGTCGATTTTCTTCCAGAAAGAATTGGCTTCAGTTCCTGAAGTCCAGACTTTTGTAAAAGGAGTACTACATATACAGCCCCCGGTTGTGCCCCCAGTGGCACCGTGGGATCTTAATGTAGTTTTGGATTTTCTCAAATCCCATTGGTTTGAGCCACTCAAATCGGTGGATTTGAAATATCTTACATGGAAAGTAACCATGCTACTGGCCCTGGCTTCAGCCAGGAGAGTGTCAGAATTGGCGGCTTTATCGTATAAAAGCCCATATCTGATTTTCCATTCGGACAGGGCAGAACTGCGGACGCGTCCTCACTTTCTGCCTAAGGTGGTTTCAGCGTTTCACCTGAACCAGCCTATTGTGGTGCCTGCGGCTACTAGCGATTTGGAGGATTCCAAGTTGCTGGACGTTGTCAGAGCATTGAAAATATATATTTCAAGGACGGCTGGAGTCAGAAAATCTGACTCGCTGTTTATACTGTATGCACCCAACAAGCTGGGTGCTCCTGCTTCTAAGCAGACGATTGCTCGTTGGATTTGTAGCACAAATAAACTTGCACATTCTGTGGCAGGCCTGCCACAGCCTAAATCTGTCAAGGCCCATTCCACAGGGAAGGTGGGCTCATCTTGGGCGGCTGCCCGAGGGGTCTCGGCATTACAACTCTGCCGAGCAGCTACGTGGTCAGGGGAGAACACGTTTGTAAAATTCTACAAATTTGATACCCTGGCTAAGGAGGACCTGGAGTTCTCTCATTCGGTGCTGCAGAGTCATCCGCACTCTCCCGCCCGTTTGGGAGCTTTGGTATAATCCCCATGGTCCTGACGGAGTCCCAGCATCCACTAGGACGTCAGAGAAAATAAGATTTTACTTACCGATAAATCTATTTCTCGTAGTCCGTAGTGGATGCTGGGCGCCCATCCCAAGTGCGGATTGTCTGCAATACTTGTACATAGTTATTGTTACAAAAAAATCGGGTTGTTATTGTTGTGAGCCGTCTGTTCAGAGGCTCCTACGTTTGTCATACTGTTAACTGGGTTCAGATCACAAGTTGTACGGTGTGATTGGTGTGGCTGGTATGAATCTTACCCGGGATTCAAAATCCTTCCTTATTGTGTACGCTCGTCCGGGCACAGTATCCTAACTGAGGCTTGGAGGAGGGTCATAGGGGGAGGAGCCAGTACACACCACCTAGTGGTCAAACTTTTAAATTTTGTGCCCTGTCTCCTGCGGAGCCGCTATCCCCCATGGTCCTGACAGAGTCCCAGCATCCACTACGGACTACGAGAAATAGATTTATCGGTAAGTAAAATCTTATTTTAACAACATTGTATTAAATTCAAACCTTTATTGGAATATTTTATTAACTGTTCAGCTATTATTTGTAACTATAGCTCCTGGTTGTAATAAATCGATGAGGTGCACTAAAATAAGAGGGAAATCAGGAACACCCATCCCAGTCATAGCCAGTATTATGCAGCGGTCAGGAGCCAGTCAAATACAGGTTGAGTATCCCATATCCAAATATTCCGAAATACGGACTTTTTTGAGTGAGAGTGAGATAGTGAAACCTTTGTTTTCTGATGGCTCAATGTACACAAACTTTGTTTAATACACAAAGTTATTAAAATATTGTATTAAATGACCTTCAGGCTGTGTGTATAAGGTGTATATGAAACATAAATGAATTGTGTGAATGTACACACACTTTGTTTAATGCACAAAGTTATAAAAAATATTGGCTAAAATTATCTTCAGACTGTGTGTATAAGGTGTATATGTAACATAAATGTATTCTGTGCTTAGATTTGGGTCCCATCACCATGATATCTCATTATGGTATGCAATTATTCCAAAATACGGAAAAATCCCATATCCAAAATACCTCTGGTCCCAAGCATTTTGGATAAGGGAGACTCAACCTGTATATGAGCACCATGATCTTTTAAGAAGCAGGGAAGATATGCATCCATTGGCATAACTAGAAATGACTCCAGTAAGGAACCAGCAGGGTTTTTCCTCTGTCCTTAAGATTTGTCCAGACCTGCTGTATCCCTGTATTTCAGCCTTGCTGAGGTATCCTGGATTTGCTGTTTCCCTAAAAAGCAAATAGTAAGATTGCAGACTGCACCCATGTATCCTGGATTTGCGGTTTCCCTAAAAAGCAAATAGTAAGATTGCAGACTGCACCCATGTGTTTCATTGTGCTTCTGCATAGGAGACAAAGAACAATTTAGTGAAAGTTTTGTAGAGAAAAGGAGGATAGATGGATAATTGGAGAAAGTATTGTGGTTGGAAGGCTTGTAATAGCGCAGTATGCTGACAACCGTTGTCCACTAACTATAGGCTGTTTGTCCTAATTGCTGTTTGCAGACAGCCTTGTACTGTGTGTGTGTTTTCTGTAGAAGCACTCTGAGTTCCTCTGATAACTTCTGGTTATTGCAACGTCAGTCTTATCTTATATAGCAAGCCTTGCCTCTCAGATCATATGACAATCACCCAGCCTATCAGTGAAATATTTAGCTGTATTACAAACGGGCCCAATGTGATGGTGGGTAACATTTATTTAGGTTGTGCATTGTGTGTTATACAGTAGATTGATATATAGATAAATTCGTTTTTATGTTATGTAGGATTTTCATGGTCTAATTGCACAACCATTTGTTTAAGGACTACTGTTGGCTCACTTATGTCTTATGCAGCTCTAAGCAATCTGATTGTTTTTTGTGCAAAATACTACTAGTCTTTACATTTTGGCAGCCTGCTAGGTCATAGTTTGTTGCCAACCTAATAGTATTGCGACAGGACTGGGTTCGGTACAGTGCAGTTTATTTGACAACAAAGCTTTGCCTTGGACCTTTAGGTACTACAGCCAGGATATTATTTGATTAGTAGTGTCCTGCTCTGAGAGTGATGATAAAACATAAAAAAAAGTACTGTGACTGGCTAGCTAGAAATATTTGGACATTTTATTTAAACGTCTATATGTACCCAAAACGTGTAAAAACTTACATACCCGAGGCTCCCTTAACTTTTGTCTACTGCAGCATCCTGCATATTTTCCCAGAAGGGGTATTAACCTTCATTTGAGTTCAATGTATGGACCCTCCTGCAACTTGTACTGTGATATAGTTCATTTTACCAGGAAGTAGTACATTAAGTTAAATAAACTCTTCTTTTCAAGTTTATCCTGGATAAAGTACTAAATCAATATTCTTAGTAAGAGGTAGAATAAAACGTATTCTGCTGGTTTACATTTTGCCATCTCTGACACCCCCCACCTACTCGCTCGCTCACTCACTCACTCACTCGCTCACTCACTCTAATTTATCCATATATTTCTCTGTGTCTCTGAGTATAGGACTTGTGTACTTTGTATTGATGTAACAGTGATTGTATTATATGCACTATGCATACCAACATTAGATATGCTCACCTTTAAAGAGCATTGGGAAACTACCAGGGTAGCTTACAAAGTGTTTCAGTTGTGGAAACACAGTTCAAGTTTTTTTAAACAGATGGTATAGAAGAAGCCCAAATGTGTTATACAAAATGTTCCCAGGTATTGCTAATAAATGAAGAAAAATGTGATCCAACCCAACGTACTTGTGAGAATACTCCAAGATCAACATTTCTAGCAGACAATTAAAACAGTGGAAATTGTAGGAGAGGGGGGTACTGTCTGAATCTGGCCTATTCATCTCCAAAACCCATTCAGAATCAAGAAGTAATAAAACATTAAGATAATACTGCCAAAGCAAGTATGTGAATATACTGTAAAATGTCACATCCTGCACCTACTGGTTCAGGAGAAGTGACTTGCATATGGAAATGGAAGATGTTGCTGATTCAACATTGGACAGATGTTCCAAATCCTTTTCAACTTTGTCTGACTCCTTCAATTCCAGTCAGTAAAACAAATCCAATTTATATACTAAAGTCCTGAGGGCTGTCTTTTCTGGCAGAATAGTTTTGATTACCCAGTCTACAATATGGTGTGAAAACATATTAGAGGAGACACCTTTAAAAGGACCCATACAGGCCAGTTCCCGGTGGCCGTAATACCGACACCGGGATCCCAACACTACTTGGAATGCTGGGGGGGGGGGGGGGGGGGTGTTAGGTTTAGGCTGCGGGGAGTGTGTGTGTGTGTGGGGGGGGGGGGGTTAGGGTTAGGCATTCCACCTGATGGGTTAGAGTTAGGCTGCGGGCGGGAAGGGCGGGGGCTTGTTTGTTAGGTATAGCCTGCGGGAAGGGCGGATTGGTTCAGGCGCCACTACGGAAGGTTAGGGTTAGCGTTAGGCTCTGGCCAAACATAGCGGCCAGGAGGAGGGTTTTGTGTTCACACGGATCCTGTTTTGCAGGATCCCGCAGAGCATGATTCGTCAGTGACACACGGGATTTCATTAGAACACAGTGCGGCACTCATACATATCAATGTATGTGTTCACATTGAAATCCCGCCGTCCTGTCATCCGGCCCGACCGCAGCGATCCACCAGTGGTAGGACTGCCACACATGTGTGGGCGCCTTCCGGCCAAGCAGGTCCCGCTGAATGGGACCCGTTTGGCCACAATGTGTGGCCATAGCCTTAAGGGCCCTACACATTGGCCGAGCTGACCGACGGCGGATATGGCCGACAGGCGACCCGGAGGTGGGGGGGGCAGTGACGGGGGGAAGTGAAGTTTCTTCACGTCACCCGGCTCCGTAGCAGTGCAGGCAAATATGGACGAGATTGTCCATATTGGCCTGCATGCACAGCCGACGGGTCACCAGCGATGAACGAGCGCGGGGCCGCGCATCATTCATCGCTTTTGCCTCCACACTCAAAGATATGAACGGTATCTCGTTCATTAATGAACAAGATTGTTCATATCTATGAGTGATGTCGGACAGTGTGTAGGGCCTATTAGGCTGCACGGTAGGGTGGGGAGTAAGTACTTATCTTCAGCTGTCGAGATGCCGCTGTTGGTATTCTGACTGCCTGCATCCCGACTGCCGGTATTCTCTACAGAACCGATAATGATCATCTCTTTTTATTATTCACATAGCTTATCCAAAATCCTATAGATTTCTTAAGGCACAAAAAATGCATGACATATTTGTAGGAGTTTGTTTTGTTTGGTCTACTAAAATGTATACCTCTTGTTTATACTGCTTTGTAAACATTTGTTTTCTTGTAATGTTTCTGTTGATGCTAAATAAAACTAGATAACATAAAAAAAAAAAGCTGGTTCCTTGTACACAGGCGGTCTATGGCAGTTGTCTGCATGGAAAGAAAGGGGTTAAATGTAGCCAATAGCAAAGTTAAATCAAGGGAGTGTATTAATTGAAAACTGCGCTCTGTAGTTAAAGATCAAGCACAGCCGGTATATATCATCTCTAATCATGTTAATTGGCTAAGTAGCAAACAAAATAATCAAACGCATTGAATTGTATCTGTCGACATGCCAATGAGCAGGTATCCGGGGGGGTCAGAGACGCATATTGGTAATGGCAGGGTGTCAGAGGCACACATGGGTAATGGGGCACCCCGTGTCGTTTATTAAAATGTACGTTTTCATTTAATTAAATGCAGCAACACAGTGTGCAAAGGCACGCACCGCTGCTGCGGGGGGGGGGGGGGCACCAGCCAGTGTAGTGCGTTGAGAGAACTATACTGATAAACCATCGCCTCACTGCACTACTGCTAACACCGCTCCTCAGTACTGGCGTGCTTCTTTGCACACTGTGTTGCTGCATTTGGATAAAATAAACTCAACATTTTCCTAAATGACGGGGGTACGTGCCTGAATATGCCTATTCATGCATATATTTGTTGCCGCGTCACTCCCACCACACACGCGATAAAGACGAAACGTGTGCAAGTGAGACTAACAAAGTCTAAGTTTATAGCCCCTCCCGGTCGCACAGGCACTGTATGAGAGGGCTACTTATGCGTCTGACTTGTCCATGTTATGTTTAAGAATTTTAATATTACGACTTCTTCGCACTTTTGTTAAGATATCTGTTTTTGTTTTTTAACAGCATTTTTATTGCTAAAATAAATATTACTCAAATAACTAGTAGATATTAAGACAAACTAGTGAACTAAAAAATAGGATAGGAAAAAAATGTACCATTGAACAAAATTAATCACTCTGCATCATTGAATAAAGCTAATAATCACTCGGCAAGGATGGGTGGGCACTGCTAGTAATAACATAAAAATGAAACCTGCTCACCATGCTCTCTCTCAGCCCTCTGCAGCACGCTGCCTTGTTAGCAGGAAGTGCTTCTGGGACACCGCAGATTCACAAAGCCTCAGTCATATCTCTGGGAAATGCAGTGCCGTTTTATTTGTATAAATGTCCCTAATTGTCCTTCCCTAGTCATTGGAAACACGTATGTAAGATTGGGAAGAAGTTATACAGTTGTGGGTTGACCCACAGCTGTGTCAAAAGAAAAACAAGAAATAAACAAAAATTGAGGACCACTCCCTTCAATTTCAGTTGTTACAATTTTCTCCTAAAACATTATTTCTCTATCGTCCTAGTGGATGCTGGGGTTCCTGAAAGGACCATGGGGAATAGCGGCTCCGCAGGAGACAGGGCACAAAAAGTAAAGCTTTAGGATCAGGTGGTGTGCACTGGCTCCTCCCCCTATGACCCTCCTCCAAGCCTCAGTTAGATTTTTGTGCCCGGCCGAGAAGGGTGCAATCTAGGTGGCTCTCCTAAAGAGCTGCTTAGAAAAGTTTAGCTTAGGTTTTTTATTTTACAGTGAGTCCTGCTGGCAACAGGATCACTGCAACGAGGGACTTAGGGGAGAAGAAGTGAACTCACCTGCGTGCAGGATGGATTGGCTTCTTGGCTACTGGACATTAGCTCCAGAGGGACGATCACAGGTACAGCCTGGATGGTCACCGGAGCCTCGCCGCCGGCCCCCTTGCAGATGCTGAAACGAGAAGAGGTCCAGAATCGGCGGCAGAAGACTCCTCAGTCTTCTTAAGGTAGCGCACAGCACTGCAGCTGTGCGCCATTTTCCTCTCAGCACACTTCACACGGCAGTCACTGAGGGTGCAGGGCGCTGGGAGGGGGGCGCCCTGGGAGGCAAATGAAAACCTTTTTTGGCTAAAAATACCTCACATATAGCCTCCGGGGGCTATATGGAGATATTTAACCCCTGCCAGAATCCGTTAAGAGCGGGAGACGAGGCCGCCGAAAAAGGGGCGGGGCCTATCTCCTCAGCACACAGCGCCATTTTCCCTCACAGAAAGGCTGGAGGGAAGGCTCCCAGGCTCTCCCCTGCACTGCACTACAGGAACAGGGTTAAAACAGAGAGGGGGGGCACTAATTTGGCGTTAGAAATATATAAAAAAGATGCTATAAGGGAAAACACTTATATAAGGTTGTCCCTATATAATTATAGCGTTTTTGGTGTGTGCTGGCAAACTCTCCCTCTGTCTCTCCAAAGGGCTAGTAGGTCCTGTCCTCTATCAGAGCATTCCCTGTGTGTGTGCTGTGTGTCGGTACGTGTGTGTCGACATGTATGAGGACGATGTTGGTGAGGAGGCGGAGCAATTGCCTGTAATGGTGATGTCACTCTCTAGGGAGTCGACACCGGAATGGATGGCTTATTTAGGGAATTACGTGATAATGTCAACACGCGCCAAGGTCAGTTGACGACATGAGACGGCCGACAAACAATTAGTACCGGTCCAGACGTCTCAAAAACACCGTCAGGGGTTTTTAAAACGCCCGTTTACTTTAGTCGGTCGACACAGACACAGACAGGGACACTGAATCCAGTGTCGACGGTGAATAAACAAACGTATTCCTTATTAGGGCCACACGTTAAGGGCAATGAAGGAGGTGTTACATATTTCTGATACTACAAGTACCACAAAAGAGGGTATTATGTGGGATGTGAAAAAACTACCGTAGTTTTTCCTGAATCAGATAAATTAAATGAAGTGTGTGATGATGCGTGGGTTCCCCCCGATAGAAAATATGGGCGGTATACCCTTTCCCGCCAGAAGTTAGGGCGCGTTGGGAAACACCCCTTAGGGTGGATAAGGCGCTCACACGCTTATCAGAACAAGTGGCGGTACCGTCTATAGATAGGGCCGTCCTCAAGGAGCCAGCTGACAGGAGGCTGGAAAAATATCATAAAAAGTATATACACACATACTGGTGTTATACTGCGACCAGCGATCGCCTCAGCCTGGATGTGCAGAGCTGGGGTGGCTTGGTCGGATTCCCTGACTAAAAATATTGATACCCTTGACAGGGACAGTATTTTATTGACTATAGAGCATTTAAAGGATGCATTTCTATATATGCGAGATGCACAGAGGGATATTTGCACTCTGGCATCAAGAGTAAGTGCGATGTCCATATCTGCCAGAAGATGTTTATGGACACGACAGTGGTCAGGTGATGCAGATTCCAAACGGCACAAAGGTGTATTGCCGTATAAAGGAAAAGGAGTTATTTGGGGTCGGTCCATCGGACCTGGTGGCCACGGCAACTGCTGGAAAATCCACCGTTTTTACCCTAAGTCACATCTCTGCAGAAAAAGACACCGTCTTTTCAGCTTCAGTCCTTTCGTCCCTATAAGAGTCATATCTGCCCAGGGATAGAGGAAAGGGAAGAAGACTGCAGCAGGCAGCCCATTCCCAGGAACAGAAGCGTTCCACCGCTTCTGACAAGCTCTCAGCATGACGCTGAGACCGTACAGGACCCCTGGATCCTACAAGTAGTATCCCAGGGGTACAGTTTGGAATGTCGAGACGTTTCCCCTGCGCAGGCTCCTGAAGTCTGCTTTACCAAGGTCTCCCTCCGACAAGGAGGCAGTATGGGAAAAAATTCACGAGCTGTATTCCCAGCAGGTGATAATTAAATTACCCCTTCTACAACAAGAAAAGGGGTATTATTCCACACTATATTGTGGTACTGAAGCCAGAAGGCTAGGTGAGACTTATTCTAAATCGAAAAAAATTTGAACACTTACAAAGGTTCAAATCAAGATGGAGTCACTCAGAGCAGTGATAACGAACCAGGATCCATGTCCCAAATTTGCCCTTATCACTAAGGGTACCTCAGGTTCGTGGTACAGAACTGTCACTATCAGTTTCAGACGCTGCCGTTTGGATTGTCTACGGCACCCCGGGTCTTTACCAAGGTAATGGCCGAAATGATGGTTCTTCTTCGAAGAAAAGGCGTCTTAATTATCCCTTACTTGGACGATCTCCTGATAAGGGCAAAGTCCAGGGAACAGTTGGAGGTCGGAGTAGCACTATCTCGGATACTGTTACAACAGCAGGGGTGGATTCTAAATATTCCAAAATCGCAGCTGATCCCGACAACAAGTCTCCTGTGCTTAGGGATGATTCTGGACACAGTCCAGAAAAAGGTGTTTCTCCCGGAAGAGAAAGCCAGGGAGTTATCCGAGCTAGTCAGGAACCTCCTAAAATCAGTGCATCATTGCACAAGGGCCATGGTAAAAAAAATGGTGACTTCCTTCGAAGCAATTCCAGTCGGCAGATTTCATGCAAGAACTTTTCAGTGGGATCTGCTGGACAAATGGTCCGGATCGCATCTTCAGATGCATCAGCGGATAACCCTATATCCAAGGACAAGGGTGTCTCTCCTGTGGTGGTTACAGAGTGCTCATCTTCTAGAGGGCCGCAGATTCGGCATTCAGTTTTGGATGTTGGTGACCACGGAGGCCAGCCCGAGAGGCTGGGGAGCAGTCACACAAGGAAAAAATTTCCAGGGAGTGTGATCAAGTCTGGAGATTTTTCTCCACATAAATATAGCTAAGGGTAAATTTATAATGCTCTAAGCTTAGCAAGACCTCTGCTTCAAGCTCAGCCGGTATTGATCCAGTGGGATAAAACATCACGGCAGTCGCCCACGTAAATAGACAGGGCGGCACAAGAAGCAGGAGGGCAGTGGCAAAAACTGCAAGGACTTTTCGCTGGGCGGAAAATCATGTGATAGCACTGTCAGCAGTGTTTCATTCCGGGAATGGAAACTGGGAAGCAGACTTCCTCAGTAGGCACGACCTCCACCCGGCAGAGTGGGAACTTCATGGGGAAGTTTTCCACATAATTGTAAACCGTTGGGAATTACCAAAGGTGGACATGATGGCGTCCCGTCTGAACAAAAAACGGGACAGGTATTGCGCCAGGTTAAGAGACCCTCAGGCAATAGCTGTGGACGGTCTGGTAACACCGTGGGTGTACCAGTCGGTGTATGTGTTCCATCCTCTGCTTTTCATACCTAAGGTACTGAGAATTATAAGACGTAGAGGAGTAAGAACTATACTCATGGCTCCGGATTGGCCAAGAAGGACTTGGTACCCGGAACTTCAAGAGATGCTCACAGAGGACTTATGGCCTCTGCCGCTAAGAAGGGACTTGTTCCAGCAAGTACCATGTCTGTTCCAAGACTTACCGCAGCTGCGTTTGACGGCATGGCAGTGGAACGCCGGATCCTAAGGGAAAAGGCATTCAGGAAGAGGTCATTCCTACCCTGGTCAAAGCCAGAAAGGAGGTGACCGCACAACATTATCACCACATGTGGCGAAAATATGTTGCGTGGTGTGAGGCCAGGAAGGCCCCACGAAGAAATTTCAACTCGGTCGATTCCTGCATTTCCTGCAAACAGGAGTGTCTATGGGCCTCAAATTGGGGTCCATTAAGGTTCAAATTTCGGCCCTGTCGATTTTTCTTCCAGAAAGAATTGGCTTCAGTTCCTGAAGTCCAGAAGTTTGTCAAGGGAGTATTGCATATACAACCCCCTTTTGTGCCTCCAGTGGCACTGTGGGATCTCAACGTAGTTCTGGGATTCCTCAAAACACATTGGTTTAAAACCAGTCAAATCTGTGGATTTGAAGCATCTCACATGAAAAGTGAACATGCTCTTGGACCTGGCCTGGACCAGGCGAGTGTCAAATTGGTGGTTTTTTTCTCAAAAAAGCCCATATCTGTTTGTCCATTCGGACAGGGCAGAGCTGCGGACTCGTCCCCAGTTCTCTCCCTAAGGTGGTGTCAGTGTTTCACCTGAACCAGCTTATTGTGGTGTCTTGCGCCTACTAGGGGCTTGGAGGACTCCAAGTTGCTAGATGTGGTCAGGGCCCTGAAAATATAGGTTCCAGGACGGCTGGAGTCAGGAAAACTGACTTGCTGTTATCCTGTATGCACCCAACAAACTGGGTGCTCTTGCTTTTAAGCAGACTTTTGCTAGTTGGATGTGTAATACAATTCAGCTTGCACATTCTGTGGCAGGCCTGCCACAGCCAAAATATGTAAATGCCCATTCCACAAGGAAGGTGGGCTCATCTTGGGCGGCTGCCCGAGGGGTCTCGGCTTTAAAACTTTGCCGAGCGGCTATTTAGTCAGGGGCAAACACGTTTGTAAAATCCTACAAATTTGATACCCTGGCTAAGGAGGACCTGGAGTTCTCTCATTCGGTGCTGCAGAGTCATCCGCACTCTCCCGCCCGTTTGGGAGCTTTGGTATAATCCCCATGGTCCTTTCAGGAACCCCAGCATCCACTAGGACGATAGAGAAAATAAGAATTTACTTACCGATAATTCTATTTCTCGGAGTCCGTAGTGGATGCTGGGCGCCCATCCCAAGTGCGGATTATCTGCATTACTTGTACATAGTTACAAAAATCGGGTTATTATTGTTGTGAGCCATCTTTTCAGAGGCTCCGCTGTTATCATACTGTTAACTGGGTTCAGATCACAGGTTGTACAGTGTGATTGGTGTGGCTGGTATGAGTCTTACCCGGGATTCATAAATCCTTCCTTATTGTGTACGCTCGTCCGGGCACAGTACCTAACTGAGGCTTGGAGGAGGGTCATAGGGGGAGGAGCCAGTGCACACCACCTGATCCTAAAGCTTTACTTTTTGTGCCCTGTCTCCTGCGGAGCCGCTATTCCCCATGGTCCTTTCAGGAACCCCAGCATCCACTACGGACTCCGAGAAATAGAATTATCGGTAAGTAAATTCTTATTTTTATATCTGGTACAGAGTTGAAGGGGATCAGTATGAAATACCTACAATCAAAATCCGGACAGTCAAAATCCCGACAAGGTCAAAATACCTACATTTAAAATGTCGACACAAGTTTTTAATTGTTTTTTGGGGTGTATGTTGACATGGACACTGTATAAGTGTACCGCGTCCCCTCGCATGGCTCACGCGCTCGCCATGCTTCAAGCACACTATTATATTCTCCCTCCAGGTCCACTGGGATGGTAAAGTATGAACAAGTCTGTTTCAATTAAACTCATGAAAATCTCATGTCGACTTTTTGACCTGTCGACATTTTAAATGTCCGTATTTTGACCTTGTTGGGATATTGACCGTCGGTCAATGGTAGTCGGGATTTTGTCCGTCAGGATTTTGATTATAGGTAAATTGACAGCATCCCAGTTGAAGTGCACTGGTTTGTGGAGAGCAATATGAGTTTCCACTGTGCATGCTCTGAAATTGGGTGCATGGAAGTACAAGTGATAGGCTTTCCACTGTGCATGCTCTGAAATTGGGTGCATGGAAGTACAAGTGATAGGCTTTCCACTGTGCATGCTCTGAAATTGGGTGCATGGAAGTACAAGTGATAGGCTTTCCACTGTGCATGCTCTGAAATTGGGTGCATGGAAGTACAAGTGATAGTCTTTCCACTGTGCATGCTCTGAAATTGGGTGCATGGAAGTACAAGTGATAGGCTTTCCACTGTGCATGCTCTGAAATTGGGTGCATGGAAGTACAAGTGATAGGCTTTCCACTGTGCATGCTCTGAAATTGGGTGCATGGAAGTACAAGTGATAGTCTTACACTTTTTGATCACACCTATACTTGCAACAGTTTGTCGCTGGACATTCTCACATAGGTACAGTCTAGTGAGGGCTACGCAGAGATTGAGGTGAGAGATATATTTAGTGACGTATCTTTTGTACCTATTATACTGTGGGTGCAAGTCCGTATTCATGATGATAATTAGTAGCAATCCAGATACATGAAAAGATGTGGCCACATCTCAAGATACGTACCACCCTCTACATAAGCGGATATTCACTGTTTTTCATGCTTGCTTCTTTGGTGCAAAATAAGCCCAATCTAGTGAGGGGAACTTGTGTGTTAAGGTTTGTTATTACATTGCTCAAAGTACTACTATATGTACATTTTTCTGCTAACGTGCAAATAGAAGGTGCAAAATGCTTTATATTCATCCACTTTTTACTCTTCCACCAACTGGTGCATACTTTTACATTTCCATGTGATTTCCGTAACGTTGGGTGCACTTAAGATAAGTAGGTGCTGTGAACTTACACTTTTGCATTGCCGTACAATGACTGACTACTTGGCAGACTTGCTTTGCGGAAATGCCCTGCGTGGAATAAATGATTCAAATACTAAGCCTAGGTTAATGATATCACCGTAACTCAAATGCCTACAGTCTCAGCTCTTTGATCTGTCCTGTGTCCCTCCAGGACTCAGTGGGAGAAGCATTATCTGTTTGTTTTGGAGTGAGTTTGTAACAGTTGCAGTACGATGACATATTAACACTGAGAAATGTATTTAACTGTCATGGTTCATATCTGAAAATGTAAGTTTGGAGTTCAGATGTCCTTTTACCCTACCAGAGACGTTTATCACTAGTGATTAGGTTGTCATGAAGAATGAACTTACTCTTTCTAGCGAATATCATTGTTGACAATTAATCCATTTGCCAAATATGACTTTCTTTACTTACAGGGCTCACATATAACATTTTCTTCATTTCCTGCAGGCCGCGAGTGAGTTTCCCTCAGATTAGTGACGTGTGGGGTGGCAGGAGAGTTGGGACATCGGTGCTGCGCCAGGTGGCATTGAAAAGACTAAAGCAGCAGAGGAGGGGTCAATCCCCCGTGTAGAAAACCCCCTCAGGAAAGGGACGCTGCGGTAGCCATGGAAGCCATAGCAAAATATGACTTTAAAGCCACAGCCGACGACGAGCTTAGCTTCAAACGAGGTGATATTTTAAAGGTGAGCGGAAGCACCAGGCATTTGTTTATGTATATAGAGAGGATTCTCTTTACACTGTTGTGCTAGTTACTGTTTACTTTGCTGTGTTTTTGTTTAAAATAATGTAATCTTCCCATGCATTGTGATTATGAACTAGTCAGTCCACTTCTACTTTTTGTCTGTTTCATTAATCACATCGGTCTGTCTGTTCTTGTGCTTCCTTTATCAAACACTTTTGTATTGTCTGAAAAAACTTCTTTAAACCACATACTGTACACCGTAACTTCCTGCTCCAGCTGTCTACTGCCTGTCATGCATTTGTTATTGCTATACATAATCAGACACTTTTCCTGGATTGTATACTGTTATTAAGCATTTACCACTCTTAGGGGGGAATTCAAATGTTTGAAAGTTTGTTGGGTGTCTATTGGGAAAAAACATACACCCAACTAACTTTTCAAACAACTGAATATTCCCCTTACTATGTTCAAACAACGTTCCTTTTGTGAACACAGACATAGCTACTGTTCATTCTCCAAGGTTTTTTTAAATTCAATATTTTTTATTGAAGTTTTCAATTTTGCTTTAACATTTCACACAAACAACACACATACATTATCCACACCCAACATGTGTGGAGACAGCAGTACATGTATGCAGTCTATAATGCATTTAGTAAACATTATTACTCATAGAACATATAGTCACAAAGCAACGGTGTCTTAGTTCAACACATCCTAAGCATAACAGTTCCCTTAAACTTATAAGCATAGCAGAATTGGCACATTATGTTACATATATCATAGCAAGGCAAGACCGGCCGCGGGGGCGCCCCCCCCCCGCACAACATCCCAGACTGATACACGAGGAAGAATACGGGTTTAGCTATATCTCTCTTTGTAATATTTAGAGTCCATCCATCTGCCCCATATTGTGGACCATTTCCTCTCCACCTTCCTAGCCAGAAACACAAATTTTTCATGCGCAATTGTTTCGTTGACCAGGGATATCCACGCCCTAGATGTCGGGGCCACACTGGCCAGCCATAGCCGGGCAATACAGACCCTAGCTATAGCGCATAAGTTAATAACATATCGCCTACTAGATGGGTCTAAGGCTTCCTCGTCCACAATCAGCAGTGTACAAAGCGCAGGAGTACATACGAAGGAGGGAATACCTGTGTCACACAGGATCCGTATAACCGCCGTCCAAAACACAGACATGCCAGGACACAACCACAGTAAGTGCCAGAAATCTGCATCCACGACTCCACATCTAGGGCATTGCGAGTTGTGAGCACCCCCGATATGTGCTAATCTCACCGGGGTCATATACACCCTGTGTAGAATGTATAGTTGTATTTGCTGGTATCTAACAGAGGAAGTGGAGATCCGATGGGCTCCCATAGCAGTATTCCATGCATCATCCGATAGCGTACCCACATCTGATTCCCATCTACCCCGAAGAGCCGTAAGAGGGTCACCGTGGTGCATTTGCAGGATACGACCATATATCCTAGAGACTAAGTGTCCCGAGTCTAGCGTTTGCAACATTGTTTTAAGCGGGGAGTCAGCTAAGACTGGAGGGCCATTTGGGAACTGGGCTGCCAGTGCATGTCTCAACCGTAGGAATTGAAAAAAGAACCTTGAGGGAATGTTGTGTGCGTGTTGAAGTTGTTGGAATGAGTTAAGAATCCCATCACTATATACATGGCCCAAAGATGATACTCCCCATCTTCCCCAAACCTCTCGGACCTGAAGAGGACACAGTTCCGGTAACCCATATATGTTATCCAGAGGGGTGTCAGGGTCAACGCCATGGCCGCGCATCACTGAGTGCACCATTTTCCACACCAGGAGGGCTTGCTTAATAAGCGGTATTGTGGACATTTTAACGCTACCACAGAGAAGTAGCTGTAATGGGGAGCCCCCCGGGTAGTCGTGATGCAGCATCAGTGAATGCAAAGCCCGGGGGTTTGAGATCATCAACCCACTCCCATACATGTATCAGTTGCGCCGCGTAGTAGTAGAAACGGAAATTGGGGAGGGCCAGACCCCCCATTTCACGTGTTCTGGTCATGGTATCTAGTTTTAAGCGTGCTCGTTTACTGGCCCACACCAGGGAGGAAAGCAACCCGTCTATTTGTTTAAAAATCTTCTGTGGAATATAGACAGGAGATTGCTGTAGGACATAGAGAAGCTTGGGCTGGAAGACCATTTTAACCATATTAACCCTCCCTGTGACTGTTGAGGGCAACTTACCCCACGTCTGCACCCGGCCGCGGAGATACACTATTTGAGGAGTAATATTAAGAGAAGAGAATTTTTGAGGGTTATTAGACACCCAAATACCCAAATATTTGAATGATTCCACCCACTTCAATGGAAGAACCACCAACGGGGAGGCAGGGACTTCGCCCTTAAGTGGGATAATAGAGGATTTCTCCCAGTTTATCAGTAAACCAGAGTATCGCCCGAACCCATCAATAATTTCCAAGATCCTAGGCATAGACTCAGCATAGCGATCCACAAACATCAGGATGTCATCAGCATATAGGGCCACTCTGTCTTCCCGAGCACCCACTTTAAGTCCATAAATACCCGCATCTGTTCTCAGAAGACATGCAAGGGGTTCAATGGCCATAGCAAACAGGGTAGGGGACAAGGGGCAACCCTGTCGCGTGCCTCTAGATAAGGGAAAGGAGTGAGATACGAAACTATTGACCGCCACCCTTGCCGAGGGAGAGGAGTACATCAGTCGAACATATTTAATAAATTTCGGGCCGATACCAAATCTACGCATAACTTCCCATAAATATTCCCAATCCACAGAGTCAAAAGCCTTAGCGGCATCCAGCGTAACGATAATGGAGGAGGAAGGGTTCGCCCGGGGGATTTGTAGGTGGGTAAACAGACGTCTGAGATTAATGGAGGTCGATTTATTAGGCATAAATCCCGTCTGATCTGGGTGTATAATGTGGGAAATAACTGTATTTAATCTGCCAGCCAATATCTTAGCCAAAATTTTAATGTCAGTGGGTAGGAGGGATATAGGACGGTAGGACTCCACTTTCTTAAGATCCTTGTCAGGTTTAGGGAGAACCACAATCACTGCCTCCGCCATAGACGGGGGAAGAGATTCCTGTGTAAAAATCTGGCCATATAACTCAAGTAGGCGGGGGACAAAAAAATCCAAGTTATGCTTATAGACCTCGGAGGGTATTCCATCCAAGCCCGGGGCTTTACCACTAGGGGAGGCCTCAATCGCTGCTCTAACTTCATCGGGGGAAATAGGCGCCTCCAAAAGGTCACAAGCCTCCCCGGACAAGGTGGGGAAGCAGACCCCGTCCAAATAATCATTTAATTGTGATGAGGTACGGTCCAATTTGGATTCATATAAGCGACTATCGAAGGATACAAATTCAGCCGTCATCTGTGGAGTCTGGGTCAGGTGAACACCTTCAGCGCTCACAATCTCTACCACCACACTAGTAGGTCTGTCTCCACGAGCCAGAGAGGCCAGGTATGTCCCCGGCCTGTCCCCCGTAGCGAAAAAGGTATGGGATGAGAAAAGGAGTCTATGCTGAGTCTTTTCCATTAGGTAGTCTCTCCATTCCCTCTGAGCCGACAACCAGCTGACCTGGAACTGATCAAAGAATCCTGCAAGTATTGTAGCTCTGCAGCGACACTCTGGACCTCCAACTCAGCCTCCCTTCTCCTATAGAAGGATTTTAACTTAGACACCCGTTTAATCAAACTCCCCCGTAAAAAGGCCTTAAATGTGTCCCATAAGTTAGAGATAGCCTGGTCGGTACTATTCAGCTCAAAGAACTCCAGCCATGCGGCTACCATTTCAGATCCGTCCCCCATGTGAACGAGCCAGAATGGGTTAAATTTCCACACAGCTTGGCCTCTATCGCAATTAAAGGTCAAGGGGGAGTGGTCTGATATACCTCTAGTCTCATATCTAATGTTACCGACGCGGGGAGCCATGTCACTCGAGAGGAGGGCCAGGTCAATCCTAGAGAACGAAGAATGGGAGTGTGAGAAACACGAGTATTGTTTAAGAGAAGGGTGTCTCAGTCTCCACGGATCGACCAGGCCCAACCCCGACACCACGTCTGCAAACCCAGATCTCCCAGGACCTGCAGCAGACGGAGACATGGAGAGCCTATCCATTACCACGTCTAGCACATTATTGAAGTCCCCCAAGCAAATAACAGACACCCCGGGGGATAAGGCCATGAACCCAGCAACCCTCTTAAGTACATCGGGAGAGTACGGAGGGGGCACATAGACTGCTAGCAGGAGGACAGGAACATAAATAAGAATTTACTCACGGGTAATTCTATTTCTCGTAGTCCGTAGTGGATGCTGGGAACTCCGTAAGGACCATGGGGAATAGCGGGCTCCGAAGGAGGCTGGGCACTCTAGAAAGATCTTAGACTACCTGGTGTGCACTGGCTCCTCCCACTATGACCCTCCTCCAAGCCTCAGTTAGGTACTGTGCCCGGACGAGCGTACACAATAAGGAAGGATTTTGAATCCCGGGTAAGACTCATACCAGCCACACCAATCACACCGTACAACTCGTGATATGAAACACAGTTAACAGTATGAAACAATAGAGCCTCTCAACAGATGGCTCAACAATAACCCGATTTAGTTAACAATAACTATGTACAAGTATTGCAGATAAACCGCACTTGGGATGGGCGCCCAGCATCCACTACGGACTACGAGAAATAGAATTACCGGTGAGTAAATTCTTATTTTCTCTAACGTCCTAGTGGATGCTGGGAACTCCGTAAGGACCATGGGGATTATACCAAAGCTCCCAAACGGGCGGGAGAGTGCGGATGACTCTGCAGCACTGAATGAGAGAACTCCAGGTCCTCCTCAGCCAGGGTATCAAATTTGTAGAATTTTGCAAACGTGTTTGCCCCTGACCAAGTAGCTGCTCGGCAAAGTTGTAAAGCCGAGACCTCTCGGGCAGCCGCCCAAGATGAGCCCACCTTCCTTGTGGAATGGGCATTGACAGATTTTGGCTGTGGCAGGCCTGCCACAGTATGTGCAAGCTGAATTGTACTACAAATCCAACGAGCAATAGTCTGCTTAGAAGCAGGAGCACCCAGCTTGTTAGGTGCATATAGGATAAACAGCGAGTCAGATTTTCTGACTAGCCGTTCTGGAAACATATATTTTTAGTGCCCTGACAACGTCTAGCAACTTGGAGTCCTCCAAGTCCCTAGTAGCCTAGGCACCACAATAGGCTGGTTCAGGTGAAACGCTGACACCACCTTTGGGAGAAACTGGGGACGAGTCCTCAATTCTGCCCTATCCATATGGAAAATCAAATAAGGGCTTTTACAAGACAAAGCCGCCAACTTTGATACTCGCCTGGCAGAAGCCAAGGCCAATAACATAACCACCTTCCACGTGAGATATTTCAGATCCACGGTTTTTAGTGGTTCAAACCAATGTGATTTTAAGAAACTCAACACCACGTTGAGATCCCAAGGTGCCACAGGAGGCACAAACGGGGGCTGACTCTGCAGCACTCCTTTTATAAATGTCTGAACTTCAGGTACTGAAGCTAGTTCTTTTTGAAAGAAAATCGACAGAGCCGAGATCTGTACCTTAATGGAACCCAATTTAAGGCCCATAGTCACTCCTGCTTGCAGGAAATGCAGAAATCGACCTAGTTGAAATTCCTCTGTTGGGGCCCTTTCGGCCTCACACCATGCAACATATTTTCGCCATATGCGGTGATAATGAGTTGCTGTAACCTCTTTCCTGGCTTTAGTAAGCGTAGGAATGACTTCCTCCGGAATGCCCTTTTCCTTCAGGATCCGGCGTTCAACCGCCATGCCGACAAACGCAGCCGCGGTAAGTCTTGGAACAGACAGGGCCCCTGCTGCCGCAGGTCCTGTCTGAGTGGCAGAGGCCATGGGTCCTCTGATATAAATTCTTGAAGTTCTGGGTACCAAGCTCTTCTTGGCCATCCACGAGTATCGTTCTTACTCCTCGCCTTCTTATTATTCTCAGTACCTTTGGTATGAGAGGCAGAGGGGAGAACACATAAACCGACTGGTACACCCACGGTGTTACCAGAGCGTCCATAGCTATCGCCTGAGGGTCCCTTGACCCGGTGCAATATCTTTTATAGCTTTTTGTTGAGGCGGGACGCCATCATGTCCACCTGTGGCCTTTCCCAATGGTGTACAATCCTATTGGAAGACTTCTGGAGGAAGTCCCCATTCTCCCGGGTGGAGGTCGTGTCTGTTGAGAAGATCTGCTTCCCAGTTGTCCACTCCGGGAATGAACACTGCTGACAGTGCTAACACATGATTTTCCGCCTATCGGAGAATCCTTGTGGCTTCTGCCATCGCCATCCTGCTTCTTGTGCCGCCCTGTTGGTTTACATGGGCGACTGCCGTGATGTTGTCTGATTGGATCAGTACCGGCTGGTTTTGAAGCAGAGGCCTTGCCGGCCTCAGGGCATTGTAAATGGCCCTCAGGTCCAGAATATTTATGTGTAGGGAAATAACCTGACTTGACCAAAGTCCCTGGAAATTTCTTCCCTGTGTGACTGCCTCCCAGCCTCAATGGCTGGAATCCATGGTCACTAGGACCTAGTCCTGTATGCCGAACCTGCGGCCCTCTTGAAGATGGGCACTCTGCAGCCACCACAGTAGAGATACCCTGGTCCTTGGAGACAGGGTTATCAGCCTATGCATCGGAAGATGTGATCCGGACCACTTGTCCAACAGGTCCCTCTGAAAAGTTCTTGTATGGAACCTGCCTAATGGGATTGCTTCGTAGGAAGCTACCATTTTTCCCAGGACTCGCGTGCAATGATGCACCGCTACCTATTTTGGCTTCAGGAGGTCTCTGACTAGAGATGACAACTCCTTGGCTTTCTCCTCCGGGAGAAACACTATTTCTGGTTTATGTCCAGAACCATCCCCAGGAACAGTAGACGTGTCATAGGAACCAGCTGTGACTTTGGACTGTTTAGAATCCAACCATGCTGTTGTAGCACTTTCCAAAATAGTGCTACCCCGACTACCAACTGCTCCTTGGACCTCACCCTTATAACGAGATTGTCCAAGTACGGGATAATTACAACTCCCTTTTTTTGAAGGAGTATCAACATTTCGGCCATTACCTTGATAAAACACCCTCGGTGCCATGTACAGTCCAAACGGCAGTGTCTGGACTTGGTAATGGTAATCCTGTACCACAAATCTGAGGTACTCCTGGCGAGGATGGTAAATGGGGACATGCAGGTAAGCATCCTTGATGTCCCAGGATACCATGTAATCCCCCTCGTCCAGGCTTGGAATAACCGCCCTGAGCGATTCCATCTTGAACTTGAATTTTTGTGTTCAAGGATTTTAAATATAAAATGGGTCACACCGAACCATGCGGTTTCGGTACCCCAACCCGTGTGGAATAGTAACCCCGTCCTTGTTGAAGTAGGGGCACCTTGAGTATTACCTGCTGGGAATACCGCTTATTAATTGCCTCTAGCACAGCCTCCCTGCCTGAGGGAGTTGTCAGCAAGGCATATTTTAGGAAACGGCTGGGGGGAGACATCTCGAATTCCAGCTTGTACCCCTGAAATACTACTTGAAAGAAACAGGGATCCACCTGTGAGCGAGCCCACTAATTGCTGAAATTTTTGAGACGGCCCCCCACCGTACCTGGCTACACCTGTGGAGCACCCGCGTCATGGTGTGGCCTCACAGGAGGCGGGGGAAGAATCTTGATTCTGGGAACAGGCTGACTGGTGCAGCTTTTTTCCCTCTACCCTTGTCTCTGTACAGAAAGGAAGCGCCATTTGACCCGCTTGCTTTTCTGAAGCCGAAAGGACTGTACCTTTGTCTGTGAGGAAACCTGAGGTAAAATTATTTCGTCCCAGCAGTTGCTGAGGATACGAGGTCCCAGAGACCATCCCCAAATAATTCCTCACCCTTATAAGGCTCTCTATGCGCTTTTTAAGTCAGCATCACCTGTCCATTGACAGGTCTCTAATACCCTACTGACAGAATGGACATTACATTTATTTTGGATGCCAGTCGGCAAAATATCCCTCTGTGCATCCCCCATATATAAGACGTCTTTAATATGTTTTTATGTTTGCCAACTAGTATCCCTGTTTGACAGGGTCACCGACCACGCTGCAGCAGCACTATCTGCAGGTCTCAGTCTAGTACCTGAGTGTGTAAATACAGACTTCAGGATAGCCTCCTGTTTTTTATCAACAGGTACCTCTTAAAGTGGCCGTATCCTAAGACGGCAGTGCCACCTTTTTTGACAAACGTGTGAGCGCCTTATCCACCCTAGGGGATATCTCCCAGCGTAACTTATCCACCTGGCGGGAAAGGGTACGCCATCAGTAACTTTTTATAAATTACCAGTTTCTTAACGGGGGAACCCACGCTTTCACACACTTCATTTATTCATCTGATGGGGGAACAAAACACTGCCTGTTTTTTCTCCCCAAACCTAAAACCCATTTTTAGAGGTGCTTGGGTTAAAGTCAGAAATGTATAACACATTTTTTATTGCCGGGATCACGTCACGGATGTTCCTAGTGGATTGTGTATATGTCTCCACCTTGTCGACACTGGAGTCAGACTCCGTGTCGACATCTGTGTCTGCCATCTGAGAGAGCGGGCGTTTTTGAGCCCCTGATGGCCTTTGAGACGCCTGGGCAGGCGCGGGCTGCGAAGCCGGCTGTACCACAGCTGTTACGTCATCCACCCTTTTATGTAAGGAGTTGACACTGTCGGTTAATACCTTTCACCTATCCATCCACTCTGGTGTCGGCCCCACAGGGGGCGACATCACATATATCGGACTCTGTTCTGTCACCATATAAGCCTCCTCATTCAACATGTCGACACAGCCGTACCGACACACCGCAGACACACAGGGAATGCTCTAAACGAGGACAGGACCCGCAAAAGCCCTTTGGGGGGACAGAGTAAGAGTATGCCAGCACACACCAGATCGCTATATATATACAGGGACTAACTGAGTTATGTCCCTAATAGCTTTTATATAATATACTGTATACAGTGCCAATTTTAATGCCCCCCCTCTCTTTTCCCTCTTACTGTACTGTAGAATTGCAGGGAAGAGCCAGGGAGCTTCCCTCCAGCCAAGCTGTGAGGGAAAAATGGCACTAGTGTGCTGAGGAGATAGGCTCCGCCCCTTTTTCGCGGCCTATTCTCCCGTTTTTTATGGAATTCTGGCAGGGGTATTTACCTCATATATAGCCCCTGGGGCCATATATTGAGGTATTTTAGCCAGCCAAGGTGTTTTTATTGCTGCCTCAGGGCGCCCCCCCCAGCGCCCTGCACCCTCAGTGACCGGAGTGTGAAGTGTGTGAGAGGAGCAATGGCGCACAGCTGCAGTGCTGTGCGCTACCTTGGTGAAGACAGAGTCTTCATGCCGCCGATTTTCCGGACCATCTTCTTGCTTCTGGCTCTGTAAGGGGGACGGCGGCGCGGCTCCGGGACCGAACATCAAGGCTGGGCCTGCGGTCGATCCCTCTGGAGCTAATGGTGTCCAGTAGCCTAAGAAGCCCAATCCGGCTGCAAGCAGGCGAGTTCGCTTCTTCTCCCCTTAGTCCCTCGCTGCAGTGAGCCTGTTGCCAGCAGGTCTCACTGAAAATAACAAATTCTAAGACTATAACTTTCTAAGAGCTCAGGAGAGCCCCTAGTGTGCATCCAACCTCGGCCGAGCACGAAATCTAACTGAGGCTTGGAGGAGGGTCATAGTGGGAGGAGCCAGTGCACACCAGGTAGTCTAAGATCTTTCTAGAGTGCCCAGCCTCCTTCGGAGCCCGCTATTCCCCATGGTCCTTACGGAGTTCCCAGCATCCACTAGGACGTTAGAGAAAAATAACCTACATTTCAAAAACACTTATCTCCCCCAAGGATCCGTTTGTATAGATTCCATTACAAAAGGGACGGTCCGCTTAATAAGGACCGAAACCCCGCGTGAGGCGGACGTGTGCATAGAGTGGTATGCCCAACCCACCCAGGGCCTCTTCAGTGATAGAATCCTACTCCCCACCAAGTGTGTTTCCATAAGACAGACAATATCAGCGGCATAGTGTTTGAGCTGTCGGAGTACAAGAGACCTCTTAACTTTATCATTGAGCCCTCTCACATTCCACGACACCACCTTAATCCCCGTCATAGTACAACAAAGATATAATCAGTGCATCGCCCCGCGGCTGGTCAGCCCTGCCACATACAGATTCAGTAACCAGACACCATTGCTTATATTGCACAGTAGTAAACCATGTACTTTCACTACATACATTTCCGCTCAAAAAGTAAATATAACCCAACAACCTCCCCTTCCCCCCTCCCTGTATACCACCCCCAACATGCAGCATACCTGGATCCCAAAACTGAGTGTACATACCTAAAAATTAAAATAAACCAAACTTTATTGCACCATCGGCCAGTGCAAACACTCCTTAATCGGGGCCAATAATGTAATGACTCTCGGGAATACAGAACAACTAGAGAACAGCAAAATTAGGAGGTTGCTCCCAGCCACTAGCCTCTCCCCCCTCGAAAACAAAAAACAAATGATGGGGGATCATAAAGATCCGCCCCCTAGGTCCCTCTAATACCCAAAATAAAAACATACTCTGATATCAGAAAACCACCTATGTCAGGACAAGCATTCAGCAATCCCCCCCCCCCCCAACCTCCCGCACAGAGACCGATAATATAACAGGGAGAAAAGAGAGCAAAAAACCCCAAGGTATAATCATACACAGGACAAGCATTCAGCAATCCCCCCCCCCCCCAACCTCCCGCACAGAGACCGATAATATAACAGGGAGAAAAGAGAGCAAAAAACCCCAAGGTATAATCATACACAAGAACATATCAAGTATATCGTGGCTGACTTAAAGAGTATACATATGTCCTGTCTGAACTGCGGTAACAATGTAGCGGGGGCTAAAGGAAGCATTGACAGCACTCAAACAGGCCCGCATCCTATCGCCTCGCAATATCTAACACATGTATCTAAGACAGACAAAATAATTAGCCATAAAGGGAGAACAGAAGAAAATCAGCTTCCAATATCAGCCGGATAGTCACTAATCCGCAAGGGCACGTCTCGCCGGGAATCGTCTGTCCAGCCACACCATGGCCTCACGAGGGGTCGTGAAAAACTTTGTTTCCCCATCCGCCACTACCCGCAGTCTGGATGGGAATAGCATGGCATACGGCAGGTCAAGTTCACGAAGTCTCCTCTTGACAGGTATAAACTGAGCCCTATCTTTTTGTACATCCACCGCAAAGTCCGGGAATACCGATATTGGTGATCCATTCCATTTCAGAGGGCCCTTAGTACGAGCCAGCCTCAGAATTGTGTCCCGATCACGGTAATGAAGGAACTTAGCAATAAAGGTACGGGGTGGAGCCCCCGGCGGCAGTGGGCGTATTGAAACTCTATGGGCCCGTTCAACAGTGAAATAAGGCGAGAATTCCTCAGATCCGAAAGAATCACTGAGCCATTTTACAAGAAATTCTTCGGGAGCGGAGCCCTCTTCTTTTTCAGGCAGGCCAATGAAGCGGACGTTATTGCGCCGCAGACGCCCCTCCACATCCGTGAGCTTTTTGCGCACATCATTCATCTGGGACTCCAAAGCATCAGTGCGACGACCCAGCGGGCCAACGGTATCTTCAATATTGGAAATACGGGTCTCCGCTTCTCCCACTCTCTCTCTCACCCGCTGGAGGTCCTGATGAATAATGGAGAGGTCGGACTGCACCTGCCCGATTTTGTCAGCCAGGCGCACTTCACTGGCATTTACCGCGTCTAGTACTCTCTGCAGTGCAGCATCCGGAGGGTCAGAGGAGACGGAGCTATAAGCAGGAGATGGGGGCGATGTCTCGGATCTTGTGGTCTCCCCTCTCCGCTGTTGGGGGCCTTGGTCGCGAACAAACTTATCCATTGCTCCCGCCGCCGCGCCGGTCTGGCGACCTTTCACCATTTTAGACAGCACAGTGTTGATTCCCCCGGTCTGCTGGGCGTATCAAAGCAAATATAGGCAAAGAAAAAGGGGGGGGGGGGGTGACCACCGCCCACCCCAGCCGGCAAACGGGCGTCAGGCAAACTATAGATATGTAGAAATAGCCAGCAGGGCCACAATCTCCGGATATAGTGCAACGTGACCAACCACTTCAGCAAGGGTGTAGGGATTATCACTCCCAACCAGAGCTGCAGGATTTATATTATCTTCCCCAGCACCTTAATCCCAGTGTAGCAGATGGAGTCCTTAAAATGGCCGCCAAAGAAATTACCCCGCAGGGATTCAGGAGACCCCACACTTTTCTAGATTTCCCCCACAGGTGCAGGGGTGCCCCACATCCAGACACCGACCACTCAAATGTGTCCCGCCAGGATGGTGCAGGCGGCGGCAGACAGCGGAGCCGCACTTCCGGTTTCGCGGGTGGCGCGTCCCCGCAGCAGAAGAGACGGGTCAGGGAGTTTCACCCGCGGCTCCCCCCGGACCTCACAGGGGATCAGCAGGGCGGCAGCTGAGCGCACGGCTCCCTCACCTCCCCGGCGCTTCGGACGGCCGCAGCGAGCGGCAGACGGGATAGACTCAGAGCCGAACTTCCGGTCCCCACACGAGGCAGCGGCTCCCGGCACGGATCAGGGCCCGCCGAAGTCCGGAGCTCCTGGGCCTCCAGAGACAACAGCAGCGGTTGTAAGTTCACTCCAGGGGGGAGCAGGGAACCTTCATGGATCTGTGGCTGCAAAGTGGGACCCAGAGGGGGATTCAGGATATGATTGCAGGATAGAGTGGCTGGAGAGCTGCACAGTGTGAGTGCTACTCCATGCCCGTCCTGGCCACGCCCATTCTCCAAGGTTTTAAAGGCAAAATTCACTTCTACAAAATATTTTCTATACCCACAGCCTAACCAATATTAATGTTATACTGTATAAACCCCACCTTGCACTTTAATTGTTAATTTATGAGCTTCTCATTTTCTTCATCTACACAGAGATGTGTCCTCATACATCTAGCCTCAATACGCCATGCAGCGCGAGATGCCTGGTGTGAGTGAGCCGCCAGGTCCTGTGTAACTGTGCTAACGTCTGCCATCTTTTCTTGCTGAAATTGTCTTATTCGCAACGCAGTGCAGCTAGAACGCATGAGGTGACTGTGCTGATTAAGTTGATATGACACTTGTATATCGTGTGTGACTGAGGCTGTATACGGAGCAAAACAGAACTTGTATTGGAAAAAAGCTGCTGCTACATTGTAGCATTTTGTGTACAGATTCAGAGACTCAGTCGCACAAAGATAAAATTAATCAGCAGTGTCTCCTTGTGCGTCCCAGTCGTATTGTGTTGCAAATAAGACATATTTTCGGCAAAAAAGATGCCTGACGCTAGAAGATTCTCACATGACCAGATGTGCCAAGAGGGGCTGTTTGGCGTGACTGCAGCAAAGCATGATATTCCAATTCCATCATGGCACTAAATAAGAAATAAATAGAATGTAAAAACCCCAAGCGCTTCCCCCCCCCCCCTCCCCTCTCTGTTGGGAACTATACAATAATAAGAATGGCAAGCTATCCTATTAATACAGGGGTGAGGAGTGCATAATTACCACGCAATCTGTTGGCTAAATATTCAAATACTTGCTTGTGAACTGTACAAATGTGCAGTCATTCTCATTACTTAAGCTGGGTACACACTATCCAATGGGTGCCACTGATCCGATAAATGCTCCACCCTGATGTCCTGCACATCTATATTGTTTACCCGATCAGGATGGTTTGTCGGTTAAAAATGTTCGAACACTTCTGCATATACATTATCTATTATGGACTGATAATTGGAGAACATTGTATATTGTGTACTTGGCTTTAATTGGAACTATTGCCTAAAGAAATTTCCCTTCCTAATAAGTTGCATTCCTAATTTTACTTGTAGTTAAAAAAAAATAAAGCATCTCGCATTGCCTTCTACAATTTCCATATCTTCAGGAAACTACAATTATGACAGCGATGTCATGCTCATTTAAAACCCTAACACCACAGATGGGGAAATTCAGAACAGGATCTACTACAGGGGAGTAAACTGCTATGCAGCCTCATAACTTTTACAAGTCATACCCTTTGCCCCAGTGTGGGCTATTCTGAGTATCATAAATGCAGATACAAAACATGCAAATGGTAGCAGAAAATTAATAGCAGCAGCCAAAAAAAAAAAAAGTGTTGCAAACTGAATACCTGCTGCCCCACAATTAGCCACTTGCTGGTGTGGTCGCATCTGATGCGACCACACCAGCAAGTGCCTTATCTGATCTGGTCACACAGGATGCGACCAGTCAGATACACACAGTGTGCAGCTGCAGAAAAGAGAAACTTCCCGCAGGTGCAGCTATCAAAGGGACCTCCCCAGTGTCTACCGTGGCGCCGATCACTTAACTTAACCTCCCAGCCCTCCCCAGTGTACCTGGTGGCTGCGCGGCTGTTAAAATCAAAGTTGCAATGCTCCGATGGTGCAGACTGATTTTACGATGTTTGCAAAAACAACTTTATTTTGTATTTATTTTTTTCTCTAACGTCCTAGAGGATGCTGAGACTCCGTAAGGACCATGGGGATAGACGGGCTCCGCAGGAGACATGGGCACTTTAAAAAAGACTTTGACTCTGGGTGTGCAGTGGCTCCTCCCCCTATGCCCCTCCTCCAGACCTCAGTTTGATACTGTGCCCAGAGGAGATGGGTGCACTGCAGGGAGCTCTCCTGAGTTTCCTGCTAAGAAAGTATTTTAATTAGGTTTTTTATTTTCAGGGAGCCTGCTGGCAACAGACTCCCTGCATCGTGGGACTGGGGAGAGAAAAACAGCCCTACTTCTCTGAGTTTCAAGGTCCTGTTTCTTAGGCTACTGGACACCATTAGCTCCAGAGGGAGTCGGAACACAGGTCTCACCCTGGAGTTCGTCCCAGAGCCGCGCCGCCGTCCTCCTCGCAGAGTCAGAAGATAGAAGCCGGGTGAGTATGAGAAGTAAGAAGGCTTCAAAGGCGGCAGAAGACTTCGTGATCTTCACTGAGGTAACGCACAGCACTGCAGCTGTGCGCCATTGCTCCCATACACCTCACACACTCCGGTCACTGTAAGGGTGCAGGGCGCAGGGGGGGGGGGGCGCCTTGGGCAGCAATATAAACCTCTATTATGGCACAAACACATATATACATGTACAGCTGGGCACTGTACATGTATATAAAGAGCCCCCGCCATGTTTTTGAATAATTTGAGCGGGACAGAAGCCTGCCGCCGAGGGGGCGCCGCTTCTCCCTCAGCACTCACCAGCGCAATTTTTCTCCACAGCACAGCGCTGAGAGGAAGCTCCCCGGACTCTCCCCTGCTTACTGAGGTGACAGTGGGTTTTTCAAGAGGGTGGGGCACATAATTGGCGAAAAACGTGTTATTTCAGCGCTACTGGGGAAACATTCTGTGTTTTGCCTGGGTTATATAGCGCTGGGGTGTGTGCTGGCATACTCTCTCTCTGTCTCCCCAAAGGGCCTGGGTGGGAACTGTCTTCAGATAAGAGCTTCCCTGTGTGTGTGGGGTGTGTCGGTACGCGTGTGTCGACATGTATGAAGTGGAAGGCTTACCTAAGGAGGAGGGGGAGTGTATGAATGTCAGATCTCCGTCGGCAGCGCCGACACCGGACTGGATGGAGATGTGGAATGTCTTGAGTGCTAGTGTAAATTTATTACACAAGAGATTAGACAAGGCTGAGGCTAGGGAACAGTCAGGTAGTCAGACCATGCCTGTCCCTGTGTCACCGGGACCTTCCGGGTTTCAGAAGCGCACATTGTCCCAAATAATGGACACAGATACCGATACGGATTCAGACTACAGTGTCGACTGAGGAGGCAAAATTACAGCCAAAAGTGGCTAAGGGCATTCGATATATGATTATTGCAATAAAAGATGTTTTGCATATCACAGAGGAACCCCCTGTCCCTCACAAGAGGGTACACATGTATAAAGAGAAAAAGCCTGAGGTCACTTTTCCATCCTCGTATGAGCTGAGCGAGCTGTGCGAAAAGGCTTGGGAATCTCCAGACAAGAGGCTGCAGATTCCCAAAAGGATTCTTATGGCTTATCCTTTCCCGCAAACGGATAGGATACGATGGGAGTCTTCTCCTAAGGTGGACAAGGCTTTAACACGTTTATCAAATAAGATAGCGCTGCCATCCCAAGATACGGCTACCCTCAAGGATGCTGCTGATCGCAGACAGGAGGTGACCATGAAGTCCATTGACACATTCAGGTACAATTCTTAGACCGGCAATGGCGTCGGCCTGGGTTTGTAGTGCTGTCGCAGCATGGACAGACTCCTTATCTTCGGAAATTGAGACCCTAGATAAGGATACCATTTTAATGACCTTAAGGCATATAAAAGATGCTGCATTATATATGAGGGATGCTCAAAGAGACATTTGTTTGCTAAGTTCCAGAATAAACGCTATGTCTGTTTCTGCTAGGCGAGTCTTATGGACCCGACAGTGGACGGGTGATGCCGACTCAAAGAGGCATATGAAGTCTTTGCCTTACAAAGGTGAGGAGTTATTTGGAGAAGGCCTCTCGGACCTCGTCTCCACAGCTACGGCAGGTAAATCGAATTTTTTGCCTTATGTTCCCTCACAGCCTAAGAAAGCGCCTCATTATCAAATGCAGTCCTTTCGTTCGAATAAAAGCAAAAGAGTACGAGGCTCGTCCTTTCTTGCCAGAGGTAAGGGCAGAGGAAAAAAGCTGCACACAGCTAGTTCCCAGGAACAGAAGTCCTCCCCTGCCTCTGCAAAATCCACCGCATGATGCTGGGGCTTCCCTGGGGGAGTCCGCTCAAGTGGGGGCACGTCTTCGACTTTTCAGCCACATCTGGGTTCATTCACAGGTGGATCCCTGGGCAATAGAAATAGTTTCTCAGGAATACAAGCTGGAATTCGAGGAGGTGCCTCCTCGCCGGTTTTTCAAATCGGCTCTACCTGCGGCTCCCTCAGAGAGGAGGGAGTTAGTGTTGAATGCAATACAAAAATTGTATCTTCAACAGGTAGTGGTCAAGGTTCCTCTACTGCAGCAAGGAAAGGGTTATTACTCAACCCTGTTTGTGGTTCCGAAACCGGACGGCTCGGTCAGACCCATTTTGAATTTAAAATCCCTGAACCTATACTTGAAAAGGTTCAAATTCAAGATGGAATCGCTCAGGGCGGTCATCGCCAGCCTAGAAGGGGGAGATTTTATAGTTTCCCTGGACATAAAGGATGCATACCTTCATGTTCCAATATTTCCTCCTCATCAGGCGTTCCTGAGATTTGCTGTACAAGATTGTCATTACCAATTTCAGACGTTGCCGTTTGGGCTTTCAACGGCCCCGAGGATTTTCACCAAGGTAATGGCGGAAATAATGGTGCTCCTGCGCAAGCGAGGGGTCACAATTATCCCATACTTGGACGATCTCCTCATAAAAGCGAGATCTCGGGAGAAGTTACTGGACAGCGTGTCTCTGTCTTTGAAGGTGTTACAGCAACACGGCTGGATTCTCAATATCCCGAAGTCACAGTTGGTTCCTACGACGCGTCTGACCTTCTTGGGCTTGATTCTGGACACAGACCAGAAGAAGGTTTTTCTTCCAATGGAAAAAGCTCAGGAACTCATGACTCTGGTCAGGAACCTATTGAAGCCAAAACAGGTGTCAGTGCATCACTGCACTCGAGTCCTGGGGAAAATGGTGGCATCGTACAAAGCCATTCCCTTCGGCAGGTTCCATGCGAGGACCTTCCAATGGGACCTACTGGACAAGTGGTCCGGGTCACATCTGCAAATGCATCAGAGGATCACCCTGTCCCCCAGAGCAAGGGTGTCTCTCCTGTGGTGGCTGCAGAGTGCTCACCTCCAAGAGGGTCGCAGGTTCGGCATTCAGGACTGGATCCTGGTGACCACAGACGCAAGTCTCCGAGGTTGGGGAGCAGTCACACAGGGAAGATATTTCCAAGGTCTTTGGTCGGGTCTAGAGACTTGTCTCCACATCAACATCCTGGAGTTGAGGGCCATATACAACGCCCTACGTCAAGCGGAGGAATTACTTCGCGACAAACCAGTTCTGATTCAGTCGGACAATGTCACCGCAGTAGCTCATGTAAACCGCCAAGGCGGCATAAGAAGCAGGGTGGCAATGGCGGAAGCCACCAGAATTCTTCGCTGGGCGGAAAATCATCTAAGCGCACTGTCAGCAGTGTTCATTCCGGGAGTGGACAACTGGGAAGCAGACTTCCTCAGCAGACACGACCTGCATCCGGGAGAGTGGGGACTTCATCAGGAAGTCTTCGCGCAGGTCGTGGGAAATGCCCCAGATAGACATGATGGCGTCCTGTCTCAACACAAAGTTAAAAAGGTATTGCGCCAGGTCAAGAGATCCTCAGGCGATAGCTGTGGACGCCCTGGTGACACCGTGGGTGTTTCGGTTGGTCTATGTGTTTCCTCCTCTTCCTCTTATACCCAAAGTGTTGAGAATAATAAGACAAAGAAGAGTGAGAACAATCCTCATTGTTCCAGATTAGTCGCAAAGGACTTGGTATCCGGATCTACAGAAATTGATCACAGAAGATCTGTGGCCTCTTCCTCTAAGGCAGGACCTGCTGCAGCAGGGGCCCTGTCTGTTCCAAGACTTACCGCGGCTTCGTTTGACGGCATGGCGGTTGAACGCCGGATCCTAGCGGACAAAGGTATTCCGGATGAGGTCATTCCTACGCTAATAAAGGCTAGGAATGACGTGACATCAAAACATTATAACCGAATATGGAGAAAATATGTTTCTTGGTGTGAGGCCAGGAATGCTCCTACGGAGGAATTCCATCTGGGTCGTCTCCTTCACTTCCTGCAAACTGGAGTGAATTTGGGCCTAAAATTAGGCTCCATAAAAGTTCAGATTTCGGCCTTATCCATTTTCTTTAGAAAGGAATTGGCCTCTCTACCTGAAGTACAGACTTTTGATAAGGGAGTACTACATATTCAGCCTCCTTTTGTACCTCCGGTGGTGCCTAGGGACCTTAACGTGGTGTTAAGTTTCCTTAAGTCACATTGGTTTGAACCACTCAAAACGGTGGAGTTAAAATATCTCACTTGGAAGGTGGTCATGTTGTTAGCCTTGGCTTCGGCTAGGCGAGTTTCGGAATTGGCGGCTTTATCACATAAAAGCCCCTATCTGGTTTTCCATATGGATAGAGCAGAGTTGCGGACCCGTCCTCAATTCCTACCTAAGGTGGTCTCATCCTTTCATATGAACCAACCTATTGTCGTGCCTGTGGCTACTTGTGACTTGGAGGATTCCGAGTCCCTTGATGTGGTCAGGGCTTTGAAAATTTACGTGGCCAGAACGGCTAGGATCAGAAAAACAGAAGCACTGTTTGTCCTGTATGCAGCCAACAAGGTTGGCGGCCCTGCTTCAAAGCAGACTATTGCTCGCTGGATCTGTAACACGATCCAGCAAGCGCATTCTACGGCAGGATTTCCGTTACCAAAATCGGTAAAGGCCCATTCCACTAGGAAGGTGGGCTCGTCTTGGGCGGCTGCCCGAGGGGTCTCGGCACTACAGCTGTGCCGAGCTGCTACTTGGTCGGGGTCAAACACCTTTGCAAAGTTTTATAAGTTTGATACCCTGGCTGAGGAGGACCTCATGTTTGCTCAATCGGTGCTGCAGAGTCATCCGCACTCTCCCGCCCGTTTGGGAGCTTTGGTATAATCCCCATGGTCCTTACGGAGTCCCAGCATCCTCTAGGACGTTAGAGAAAATAAGATTTTATACCTACCGGTAAATCTTTTTCTAGTAGTCCGTAGAGGATGCTGGGCGCCCGTCCCAAGTGCGGACTACTTCTGCAAGACTTGTATATAGTTATTGCTTAAATAAGGGTTATGTTATAGTTTAATCGGATTTGGACCGAAACTATGTTGTTTTTCATACTGTTAACTGGTTAGTTTAACACAAGTTATACGGTGTGATTGGTGTGGCTGGTATGAATCTTGCCCTTGGATTAACTAAAATCCTTTCCTCGTACTGTCCATCTCCTCTGGGCACAGTTTCTCTAACTGAGGTCTGGAGGAGGGGCATAGGGGAGGAGCCAGTGCACACCCAGAGTCAAAGCCTTTCTTAAAGTGCCCATGTCTCCTGCGGAGCCCGTCTATCCCCATGGTACTTACGGAGTCCCAGCATCCTCTACGGACTACGAGAAAAAGATTTACCGGTAGGTTTAAAATCTTATTTTCTCTGACGTCCTAGTGGATGCTGGGGACTCCGTCAGGACCATGGGGAATAGCGGCTCCGCAGGAGACAGGGCACAAAAAACAGCTTTAGGATCAGGTGGTGTGCACTGGCTCCTCCCCCTATGACCCTCCTCCAGTTAGATTTTTGTGCCCGGCCGAGAAGGGTGCAATCTAGGTGGCTCTCCTAAAGAGCTGCTTAGAGTAAAAGTTTTGTTAGGTTTTTTATTTTCAGTGAGTCCTGCTGGCAACAGGCTCACTGCATCGAGGGACTTAGGGGAGAGAAGTGAACTCACCTGCGTGCAGGATGGATTGGCTTCTTAGGCTACTGGACACCATTAGCTCCAGAGGGAGTCGGAACACAGGTCTCACCCTGGGGTTCGTCCCGGAGCCGCGCCGCCGACCCCCTTGCAGATGCCGAAAAGTGAAGAGGTCCAGAAACCGGCGGCAGAAGACTTTTCAGTCTTCATAAGGTAGCGCACAGCACTGCAGCTGTGCGCCATTGTTGTCCACACACTTCATAGCAGCGGTCACTGAGGGTGCAGGGCGCTGGGGGGGGCGCCCTGGGCAGCAATGATAGTACCTTATTCTGGCTAAAAATACATCACATATAGCCCCTGGGGGCTATATGGATGTATTTAACCCCTGCCAGGTCTCAGAAAAACGGGAGAAGAAGCCGGCCGAAAAGGGGGCGGGGCCTATTCTCCTCAGCACACAGCGCCATTTTCCCTCACAGAAATGCTGGTGGGAAGGCTCCCAGGCTCTCCCCTGCACTGCACTACAGAAACAGGGTTAAAACAGAGAGGGGGGGCACTTATTTGGCGATATGACTATATATATTAAAATGCTATAAGGGAAAAACATTTATATAAAGGTTGTCCCTGTATAATTATAGCGTTTTTGGTGTGTGCTGGCAAACTCTCCCTCTGTCTCCCCAAAGGGCTAGTGGGGTCCTGTCCTCTATCAGAGCATTCCCTGTGTGTGTGCTGTGTGTCGGTACGTGTGTGTCGACATGTATGAGGACGATGTTGGTGAGGAGGCGGAGCAATTGCCTGTAATGGTGATGTCACTCTCTAGGGAGTCGACACCGGAATGGGTGGCTTATTTAAGGAATTACGTGATAATGTCAACACGCTGCAAGGTCGGTTGACGACATGAGACGGCCGGCAAACCAATTAGTACCTGTCCAGGCGTCTCAAACACCGTCAGGGGCGTTAAAACGTCCTTTTACCTCAGTCGGTCGACACAGACACGGACACTGACTCCAGTGTCGACGGTGAAGAAACAAACGTATTTTCCTTTAGGGCCACACGTTACTTGTTAAGGGCAATGAAGGAGGTGTTACATATTTCTGATACTACAAGTACCACAAAAAAGGGTATTATGTGGAGTGTGAAAAAACTACCTGTAGTTTTTCCTGAATCAGATAAATTAAATGAAGTGTGTGATGATGCGTGGGTTTCCCCCGATAGAAAATTATTGGCGGTATACCCTTTCCCGCCAGAAGTTAGGGCGCGTTGGGAAACACCCCTTAGGGTGGATAAGGCGCTCACACGCTTATCAAAACAAGTGGCGGTACAGTCTCCAGATAGGGCCGCCCTCAAGGAGCCAGCTGATAGGAGGCTGGAAAAATATCCTAAAAAGTATATACACACATACTGGTGTTATACTGCGACCGGCGATCGCCTCAGCCTGGATGTGCAGCGCTGGGGTGGCTTGGTCGGATTCCCTGACTGAAAATATTGATACCCTTGACAGGGACAGTATTTTATTGACTATAGAGCATTTAAAGGATGCATTTCTATATATGCGAGATGCACAGAGGGATATTTGCACTCTGGCATCAAGAGTAAGTGCGATGTCCATATCTGCCAGAAGTTGTTTATGGACACGACAGTGGTCAGGTGATGCAGATTCCAAACGGCACATGGAAGTATTGCCGTATAAAGGAGAAAAAGACAACGTCTTTTCAGCCTCAGTCCTTTCGTCCCCATAAGGGCAAGCGGGCAAAAGGCCAGTCATATCTGCCCAGGGATAGAGGAAAGGGAAGAAGACTGCAGCAGGCAGCCCATTCCCAGAAACAGAAGCCCTCCACCGCTTCTGCCAAGTCCTCAGCATGACGCTGGGGCCGTACAAGCGGACTCAGGTGCGGTGGGGGGGGTCGTCTCAAGAGTTTCAGCACGCAGTGGGCTCACTCGCAAGTGGACCCCTGGATCCTACAAGTAGTATCCCAGGGGTACAGATTGGAAATTCGAGACGTCTCCCCCTCGCAGGTTCCTGAAGTCTGCTTTACCAACGTCTCCCTCCGACAGGGAGGCAGTAGTGGAAACAATTCACAAGCTGTATTCCCAGCAGGTGATAATCAAAGTACCCCTCCTACAACAAGGAAAGGGGTATTATTCCACACTATATTGTGGTACTGAAGCCAGACGGCTCGGTGAGACCTATTCTAAATCTGAAATAGTTGAACACTTACATACAAAGGTTCAAATCAAGATGGAGTCACTCAGAGCAGTGATAGCGAACCAGGAAGAAGGGGACTATATGGTGTCCCGGGACATCAGGGATGCTTACCTCCATGTCCCAATTTGCCCTTCTCACCAAGGGTACCTCAGGTTCGTGGTACAGAACTGTCACTATCGGTTTCAGACGCTGCCGGTTGGATTGTCCACGGCACCCCGGGTCCTTACCAAGGTAATGGCCGAAATGATGATTCTTCTTCAAAGAAAATGGACGATCTCCTGATAGGGGCAAGGTCCAGAGAACAGTTGGAGGTCGGAGTAGCACTATCTCAAGTAGTTCTACGACAGCACGGGTGGATTCTAAATATTCCAAAACCGCAGCTGTTTCCGACGACACGTCTGCTGTTCCTAGGGATGATTCTGGACACAGTCCAGAAAAAGGTGTTTCTCCCGGAGAAGAAAGCCAGGGAGTTATCCGAGCTAGTCAGGAACCTCCTAAAACCAGGAAAAGTGTCAGTGCATCATTGCACAAGGGTCCTGGGAAAAATGGTGGCTTCTTACGAAGCGATTCCATTCGGTAGATTTCACGCAAGAACTTTTCAGTGGGATCTGCTGGAAAAATGGTCCGGATCGCATCTTCAGATGCATCAGCGGATAACCCTGTCTCCAAGGACAAGGGTGTTTCTTCTGCGGTGGCTGCAGAGTGCTCATCTACTAAAGGGCCGCAGATTCGGCATTCAGGACTGGGTCCTGGTGACCACGGATGCCAGCCTGAGAGGCTGGGGAGCAGTCACACAGGGAAAAAATTTCCAGGGAGTGTGATCAAGTCTGGAGACTTCTCTCCACATAAATATACTGGAGCTAAGGGCAATTTACAATGTTCTAAGCTTAGCAAGACCTCTGCTTCAAGGTCAGCCGGTATTGATCCAGTGGGACAACATCACGGCAGTCGCCCACGTAAACAGACAGGGCGGCACAAGAAGCAGGAGGGCAATGGCAGAAACTGCAAGGATTCTTCGCTGGGCGAAAAATCATGTGATAGCACTGTCAGCAGTGTTCATTCCGGGAGTGGACAACTGGGAAGCAGACTTCCTCAGCAGGCACGACCTCCACCCGGGAGAGTGGGGACTTCATCGGGAAGTATTCCACATGATTGTGAACCGTTGGGAAAGACCAAAGGTGGACATGATGGCGTCCCGCCTGAACAAAAAACTGGACAGGTATTGCGCCAGGTCAAGAGACCCTCAAGCAATATCTGTGGACGTTCTGGTAACACCGTGGGTGTACCAGTCGGTGTATGTGTTCCCTCCTCTGCTTCTCATAACCAAGGTACTGAGAATTATAAGACGTAGAGGAGTAAGAACTATACTCGTGGCTCCGGATTGGCCAAGAAGGACGTGGCACCCGGAACTTCAAGAAATGCTCACAGAGGACTCATGGCCTCTGCCGCTAAGAAGGGACTTGCTTCAGCAAGTACCAGGTCTGTTCCAAGACTTACCGCGGCTGCGTTTGACGGCATGGCGGTGGAACGCCAGATCCTAAGGAAAAAAGGCATTCCGGAAGAGGTCATTCCTACCCTGGTCAAAGCCAGGAAGGAGGTGACCGCAAAACATTATCACCACATGTGGCGAAAATATGTTGCGTGGTGTGAGGCCAGGAAGGCCCCACGAAGAAATTTCAACTCGGTCGATTCCTGCATTTCCTGCAAACAGGAGTGTCTATGGGCCTCAAATTGGGGTCCATTAAGGTTCAAATTTCGGCCCTGTCAATTTTCTTCCAGAAAGAATTGGCTTCAGTTCCTGAAGTCCAGAAGTTTGTCAAGGGAGTATTGCATATACAACCCCCTTTTTGTGCCTCCAGTGGCACTGTGGGATCTCAACGTAGTTCTGGGATTCCTCAAATCACATTTTAAACCGCTCAAATCTGTGGATTTGAAATATCTCACATGAAAAGTGACCATGCTGTTGGCCCTGGCCTCGGCCAGGCGAGTGTCAGAATTGGCGGCTTTGTCTCACAAAAGCCATATCTGATTGTCCATTCGGACAGGGCAGAGCTGCGGACTCGTCCCCTGTTTCTTCCTAAGGTGGTGTCAGCGTTTCACCTGAACCAGCTTATTGTGGTACCTGCGGCTACTAGGGACTTGGAGGACTCCAAGTTGCTAGATGTTGTCAGGGCCCTGAAAATATAGGTTTCCAGGACGGCTGGAGTCAGGAAAACTGACTCGCTGTTATCCTGTATGCACCCAACAAACTGGGTGCTCTTGCTTCTAAGCAGACGATTGCTCGTTGGATTTGTAGCACATTTCAACTTGCACATTCTGTGGCAGGCCTGCCACAGCCTAAATCTGTCAAGGCTTATTCCACAAGGAAGGTGGGCTCATCCTGGGCGGCTGCCCGAGGGGTCTCGGCATTACAACTCTGCCGAGCAGCTACGTGGTCGGGGGAGAACACGTTTGTAAAATTCTACAAATTTGATAGCCTGGCTAAAAAGGACCTGGAGTTCTCTCATTCGGTGCTGCAGAGTCATCCGCACTCTCCCGCCCGTTTGGGAGCTTTGGTATAATCCCCATGGTCCTGACGGAGTCCCCAGCATCCACTAGGACGTCAGAGAAAATAAGATTTTACTTACCGATAAATCTATTTCTCGTAGTCCGTAGTGGATGCTGGGCGCCCATCCCAAGTGCGGATTGTCTGCAATACTTGTACATAGTTATTGTTACAAAAATCGGGTTATTATTGTTGTGAGCCATCTTTTCAGAGGCTCCGCTGTTATCATGCTGTTAACTGGGTTCAGATCACAGGTTGTACAGTGTGATTGGTGTGGCTGGTATGAGTCTTACCCGGGATTCAAAATCCTTCCTTATTGTGTACGCTCGTCCGGGCACAGTATCCTAACTGAGGCTTGGAGGAGGGTCATAGGGGGAGGAGCCAGTGCACACCACCTGATCCTAAAGCTTTTACTTTTGTGCCCTGTCTCCTGCGGAGCCGCTATTCCCCATGGTCCTGACGGAGTCCCCAGCATCCACTTAGGACGTCAGAGAAATAGATTTATCGGTAAGTAAAATCTTATTTTTTCAAATATATCATTTTAGATAAGTTTAAATTCATGTTCTTCACTTAATTCACTCATTAAAAAAATGACGACAACTTTTTTTATTTTTTTTTTATTTCAAGGTTAATTTTCTGCTAGCATCATTACACGAGACCCAGAATTCTGGATTTTTCTTTAAACATATGGGTACATTTCATAGATACACTCCGTATTTAACTACAGAAAAAAAACATGCTTTTGAACAATCAACTGGAATCATGACCGGTTTGGTGACTGGTTACGTTTATCTATTACAGCCTCCTAGTCGCACTAGAACCTTCCCATCCCTATTTATCTTCACCCCTGAGCACTCCTTTCCCTTACCTCACTGCTACCTTGGAAGAGGTGAACTACATACCACCACCCCCCCCCCCCCCCCCCCCCCCCCGCCAGCCAGCCAGCCACAGAACCTGTGTAATTCATGAGTGTCCCAGGTTAAAGGGATAATATGGTCAGTCTAGCTTTACCTGTCTCCAACACAATGCAGGCAGCCATTATGTGTTTGATTCAGAGTTGCATGCAGTACTGATGTTCACGGAGATGAGGAACTAAATCCCTAAAAACTAGTATGGAGCATATGTTGTGTGTACACACAGTTGCAGCAGCAATTGAGACACAGTGTGTGAAATTTATTCCATTCCTGGGCCGTGAGTGGGAGGTGTCTGCAGATGCACAGAGATGGTCCATCGTATGGACTTGTCGCTGAACTAGTTGCAAACTCAGGGGCAGATGTATTAAGCCTGGAGAAGTGATAAAGTGGAAGGTGGTAACACACCAGCCAGTCAGCTCCTAACTGTCATTTTTCTGACGTCCTAGTGGATGCTGGGAACTCCGTAAGGACCATGGGGAATAGACGGGCTCCGCAGGAGACTGGGCACTCTAAAAGAAAGATTAGGTACTATCTGGTGTGCACTGGCTCCTCCCACTATGACCCTCCTCCAGACCTCACTACTGTGCCCGGCCGAGCTGGATGCACACTAGGGGCTCTCCTGAGCTCCTAGAAAGAAAGTTTATTTTAGGTTTTTTTATTTTACAGTGAGACCTGCTGGCAACAGGCTCACTGCATCGAGGGACTAAGGGGAGAAGAAGCGAACCTACCTGCTTGCAGCTAGCTTGGGCTTCTTAGGCTACTGAACACCATTAGCTTCAGAGGGATCGACCGCAGGACCCGTCCTTGGTGTTCGTTCCCGGAGCCGCGCCGCCGTCCCCCTTACAGAGCCAGAAGCATGAAGATGGTCCAGAAAATCGGCGGCAGAAGACTTCAGTCTTCACCAAGGTAGCACACAGCACTGCAGCTGTGCGCCATTGCTCCTCATACACACTTCACACTCCGGTCACTGAGGGTGCAGGGCACTGGGGGGGGGCGCCCTGAGCAGCAATAAAAACACCTTGGCTGGCAAAATAATCACAATATATAGCCCCAGAGGCTATATATGTGATAATTACCCCTGCCAGAATCCATAAAAAAGCAGGAGAAAAGTCAGCGAAAAAGGGGCGGAGCTATCTCCCTCAGCACACTGGCGCCATTTTCTCTTCACAGTGCAGCTGGAAGACAGCTCCCCAGGCTCTCCCTTGTAGTTTGCAGGCTCAAAGGGTTAAAAAGAGAGGGGGGGCACTAAATTTAGCGCAATATTGTATATACAAGCAGCTATTGGGAAAAATTCACTCAATATAGTGTTAATCCCTGCATTATATAGCGCTCTGGTGTGTGCTGGCATACTCTCTCTCTGTCTCCCCAAAGGGCTGTGTGGGGTCCTGTCCTCAGTCAGAGCATTCCCTGTGTGTGTGCGGTGTGTCGGTACGGCTGTGTCGACACGTTTGATGAGGAGGCTTATGTGGTGGCAGAGCAGATGCCGATAAATGTGATGTCGCCCCCTGTGGGGCCGACACCAGAGTGGATGGATAGGTGGAAGGTATAAACAGACAGTGTCAACTCCTTACATAAAAGGCTGGATGACGTAACAGCTGTGGGACAGCCGGCTTCTCAGCCCGCGCCTGCCCAGGCGTCTCAAAGGCCATCAGGGGCTCAAAAACGCCTGCTCCCTCAGATGGCAGACACAGATGTCGACACGGAGTCTGACTCCAGTGTCGACGAGGTTGAGACATATACACAATCCACTAGGAACATGCGTTACATGATCCCGGCAATAAAAAATGTGTTACACATTTCTGACATTAACCCAAGTACCACTAAAAAAGGGTTTTATGTTTGGGGAGAAAAAGCAGGCAGTGTTTTGTTCCCCCATCAAATGAGTGAATGAAGTGTGAAAAAGCGTGGGTTCCCCCGATAAGAAACTGGTAATTTCTAAAAAGTTACTGATGGCGTACCCTTTCCCGCCAGAGGATAAGTTACTCTGGGAGATATCCCCTAGGGTGGATAAGGCGCTCACACGTTTGTCAAAAAAGGTGGCACTGCCGTCTTAGGATACGGCCACTTTGAAAGTACCTGCTGATAAAAAGCAGGAGGCTATCCTGAAGTCTGTATTTACACACTCAGGTACTAGACTGAGACCTGCAGATAGTGCTGCTGCAGCGTGGTCTGTGACCCTGTCAGATAATATTAATACCCTATGCAGGGATACTATTTTGCGAACATAAGAGCATATTAAAGACGTCGCCTTATATATGAGGGATGCACAGAGGGATATTTTGCCGGCTGGCATCCAGAATTAATGCAATGTCCATTCTGTCAGGAGGGTATTAGAGACCCGACACTGGACAGATGATGCTGACTTTAAAAGGCACATAGAGCCTTATAAGGGTGAGGAATTGTTTGGGGATGGTCTCTGGGACCTCGTATCCACAGCAACAGCTGGGAAGAAAATTTTTAACCTCAGGTTTCCTCACAGCCTAAGAAAGCACTGTATTATCAGGTACAGTCCTTGCGGCTTCAGAAAAGCAAGCGGGTCAAAGGCGCTTCCTTTCTGCACAGAGACGAGGGAAGAGGGAAAAAGCTGCACCAGTCAGCCAGTTCCCAGAATCAAAATTCTTCCCCCGCTCCTCTGAGTCCACCGCATGACGCGGGGGCTCCACAGGCGTAGCCAGGTACGGTGGGGGGCCGCCTCAAAAATTTCAGCGATCAGTGGGCTCGCTCACAGGTGGATCCCTGGATACAAGTAGTATCTCAGGGGTACAAGCTGGAATTCGAGGCGTCTCCCCCCCGCCGTTTCCTCAAATCTGCCTTGCCGACAACTCCCTCAGGCAGGGAGGCTGTGCTAGAGGCAATTCACAAGCTGTATTCCCAGCAGGTGATAGTCAAGGTGCCCCTACTTCAACAAGGACGGGGTTACTATTCCACACTGTTTGTGGTACCGAAACCGGACGGTTCGGTGAGACCCATTTTAAATTTGAAATCCTTGAACACATACATAAAAAAATTCAAGTTCAAGATGGAATCGCTCAGGGCGGTTATTGCAAGCCTGGAGGAGGGGGATTACATGGTATCCCTGGACATCAAGGATGCTTACCTACATGTTCCCATTTACCATCCTCACCAGGAGTACCTCAGATTTGTGGTACAGGATTGCCATTACCAATTCCAAACACTGCCGTTTGGACTGTCCACGGCACCGAGGGTCTTTACCAAGGTAATGGCAGAAATGATGATACTCCTTCGAAAAAAGGGAGTTTTAATTATCCCGTACTTGGACGATCTCCTTTAAAGGCGAGGTCCAAGGAGCAGTTGTTGGTCGGAGTAGCACTATCTCGGGAAGTGCTACAACAGCACGGATGGATTCTATACATTCCAAAGTCACAGCTGGTTCCTACCACACGCCTACTGTTCCTGGGGATGGTTCTGGACACAGAACAGAAAAAAGTGTTTCTCCCGCAGGAGAAAGCCAAGGAGCTGTCATCTCTAGTCAGAGACCTCCGGAAACCAAAGCAGGTATCGGTGCATCACTGCACACGAGTCCTGGGGAAAATGGTAGCTTCTTACGAAGCAAAATTCCATTCGGCAGGTTCCATGCAAGAACCTTTCAGTGGGACCTCTTGGACAAGTGGTCGGGATCGCATCTTCAGTTGCATCGGCTGATAACCCTGTCTCCAAGGACCAGGGTATCTCTACTGTGGTGGCTGCAGAGTGCTCATCTTCAAGAGGGCCGCAGATTCGGCATACAGGACTGGGTCCTGGTACCACGGATGCCAGCCTTCGAGGCTGGGGGGCAGTCACACAGGGAAGAAATTTCCAAGGACTTTGGTCAAGTCAGGAGTCGTCCCTACACATAAATATTCTGGAACTGAGGGCCATTTACAATGCCCTAAGTCTGGCAAGGCCTCTGCTTCAAAACCAGCCGGTACTGATCCAATCAGACAACATCACGGCAGTCGCCCATGTAAACCGACAGGGCGGCACAAGAAGCAGGATGGCGAAGGCAGAAGCCACAAAGATTCTCCGATGGGCGGAAAATCACGTCTTAGCACTGTCAGCAGTGTTCATTCCGGGAGTGGACAACTGGGAAGCAGACTTCCTCAGCAGACACGACCTACACCCGGGAGAGTGGGGACTTCATCCAGAAGTCTTTCAACTGTTGGTAAACCATTGGGAAAGGCCACAGGTGGACATGATGGCGTCCCGCCTAAACAAAAACTAGATATTGCGCCAGGTCAAGAGTCCCTCAGGCAATAGCTGTGGACGCTCTAGTGACACCGTGGGTGTACCAGTCAGTTTATGTATTCCCTCCTCTGCCTCTCATACCAAAGGTACTGAGAATAATAAGAAAACGAGGAGTAAGAACGATACTCGTGGTTCCGGATGGGCCAAGAAGAGCTTGGTACCCAGAACTTCAAGAAATGATATCAGAGGACCCATGGCCTCTACCGCTCAGACAGGATCTGCTACAGCAGGGGCCTTGTCTGTTCCAAGACTTACCGCGGCTGCGTTTGACGGCATGGCGGTTGAATTCCGGATCCTAAAGGAAAAGGGCATTCCGGAGGAAGTCATTCCTACGCTGATAAAAGCCAGGAAAGAAGTAACCGCAAACCATTATCACCGTATTTGGTAAAAATATGTTGCGTGGTGTGAGACCAGGAAGGCCCCAACAGAGGATTTTCAGCTGGGTCGTTTTCTGCACTTCCTACAGTCAGGAGTGACTATGGGCCTAAACTTGGGTTCCATTAAGGTCCAGATTTCGGCTCTGTCGATTTTCTTCCAGAAAGAACTGGCTTCACTGCCTGGAGTTCAGACATTTGTAAAGGGAGTGCTACATATTCAGCCCCCTTTTGTGCCTCCTGTGGCACCTTGGGATCTCAACGTGGTGTTGAGTTTCCTATGATAACATTGGTTTGAGCCACTTAAAACTGTGGATTTGAAATATCTCACGTGGAAAGTGGTCATGTTATTGGCCTTGGCCTCGGCCAGGCGTGTGTCAGAATTGGCGGCTTTGTCATGTAAAAGCCCTTATCTGATTTTCCATATGGATAGGGCAGAATTGAGGACTCGTTCCCAGTTTCTCCCTAAGGTGGTATCAGCTTTTCACTTGAACCAACCTATTGTAGTGCCTGCGGCTACTAGGGACTTGGAAGATTCCAAGTTACTGGACGTAGTCAGGGTCTTAAAAATTTATATTTCCAGGACGGCTGGAGTCAGGAAAACTGACACGCTTTTTATCCTGTAGGCACCCAACAAAATAGGTGCTCCTGCTTCTAGGCAGACTATTGCTCGCTGAATTTGTAGCACAATTCAGCTGGAGCATTCTGCGGCTGGATTGCCGCATCCTAAATCAGTAAAAGCCCATTCCACGAGGAAAGGGGCTCATCTTGGGCGGCTGCCCGAGGGGTCTCGGCTTTACAACTTTGCCGAGCTGCAACTTGGTCAGGGGCAAACACGTTTGCTAAATTCTACAAATTTGATACCCTGGCTGAGGAGGACCTTGAGTTCTCTCATTCGGTGCTGCAGAGTCATCCGCACTCTCCCGCCCGTTTGGGAGCTTTGGTATTATCCCCATGGTCCTTACGGAGTTCCCAGCATCCACTAGGACGTCAGAGAAAATAAGATTTTACTCACCGGTAAATCTATTTCTCGTAGTCCGTAGTGGATGCTGGGCGCCCATCCCAAGTGCGGATTGTCTGCAATACTTGTATATAGTTATTGCCTAACTAAGGGTTATTGTTGAGCCATCTGTTGAGAGGCTCAGTTATATTTCATACTGTTAACTGGGTATAGTATCACGAGTTATACGGTGTGATTGGTGTGGCTGGTATGAGTCTTACCCGGGATTCAAAATCCTTCCTTATTGTGTCAGCTCTTCCGGGCACAGTATCCTAACTGAGGTCTGGAGGAGGGTCATAGTGGGAGGAGCCAGTGCACACCAGATAGTACCTAATCTTTCTTTTAGCGTGCCCAGTCTCCTGCGGAGCCCGTCTATTCCCCATGGTCCTTACGGAGTTCCCAGCATCCACTACGGACTACGAGAAATAGATTTACCGGTGAGTAAAATCTTAGTTTTTCAAACCCAGCCTGGAACTTGACAGCTAGGAGATGATTGGCTGGTGCTTTATCACGTTCCACTTTATCTATTCCCCAGGCTTAATACATCTGCCCCTCAGTTGCTTAATTGCTTACATTGGAGGCATTACTGTGATGGAGAGTCATTTGTAACAATTAGGAAGCTACAGATTTTTATTTTGAAACAGTAGTTTATTTTTTTATTATGCTGAAGTTGCATTTCAGACTGATGCACCTTCGTGTGCGCTAACTAGCGGCCAAAACATGTCTCCAAAAATCTTGTTTTCTAGTCTTTATGGTTATCACTATCTTATGTTTGCTCCTCCTTTATGGGGTCAGTCCACTTAGATTTAGAGCCGTTACTTCTGTTAGTCTGATATATTGGTAGTCATAATTTACCTTTTACATTTTATTGCCTTTTATCCCTTGCCAGGCTCTGGCTTCTCCCTGCTTCACTACCCCCTCTTTCTCTCCGTCCCCTCCCCTCTCACTCTCCATCCTTTTCTATATTTATATATTGATCTCTATCCTGGTCTTTCTCTGCTCCATTAGCTTTCACCAATTGCAGATTAAGAGCTCTCTGGCCTGTTTGAAATAATCTTATTTATTTCATCTTGTTATCTTATGTTTGGATGACAACATCAAACTGAGCCACTTTTAGTAACCGAGGGAGTGGACGTTTATATGAAGCCTTTATACCAATTTAACACTTCAGTCTCCTAGTTACCGCCACACGTTGTAGTGATTTGATTCTTGTTACACGATCCAATTGTAAGGAGGGAAATCTGTCTATTGTTCGGCAGCACACATGGCCTTGTGATACAGAAGCTAGGCACTGCATATGTTCCTCTGCATCTCTATGTAGTGAGGGTTGTAGAGTGCCTTTGTCCAGCCATTTTGGAGGCACTTTGAGTCCTTTGTATTGGATTGGCTTCGCCCTCCCCTCTTAATTTTGGTTTTGATAAATTCACAAGAACAATTTTTTTTTTTTTTTTTTAAAGCTTTCATTTTTGCATTCAGCTATGCAGCTACTATAATTGTTTGTCTTTTAACTAAAATTTTGTAAAGTATCTTTTTTTTTTTCTTCTTTCTTTTTGATAAATTAATTTAAAAAAATAGCCTGTGGCATTTTTTTTTATTTCCCCTAACATTAATATTGTTTCTATGGTTTCCTTTTTCACTCGAAAATAATACACTTCTTAAGTGATACTACACACGCTGTTTTCATGTGCCTTTGGTCTGTTGCTGAAATGTTATGTTACACCTTAATTCTTTGTTTAATAGTAACCATTGATCATGTACATGTGGCATCCTTTAATCACCTAATTGCTCATGTGACTTCTGCAAGCTGTTTTATTCTTAATACCAGCCTGTCATTTTTGAAACACAGCCTGCAAGATTACAGTTAGGAGCTGATTAGCTGGTACTTTATCTCCCACCACTTTATCTCTCTCCAAGGCTTTATCTCTCTCCAAGGCTTAGTACATCACACTAGAAAAGAGGCGCCTAAAAGGAGATATTATTAATATCTTCAAATGTGTAAAGGGACATCACAAAGAGTTATCAGAGGAATTATTTATTAAAAGAACACAGTTTAGGACAGGTGGGCACTCGCTGCGACTGGAGAGGAGAAAGTTCCAAACGCAACAGAGGAAAGGGTTCTTCACTGTTAGGGCAATCAGGATGTGGAATTCCCTGCCAGGGAAGGTGGTAATGGCGGACTCTGTAATTGGATTTAAAAAAGGAATGGATACATTTCTTAATGAAAAAGCTATCCAAGGTTATAATACTTAAAATATCAACGTGGTTAATCCGGGGGTAACATGAGTTATGGTAGCTAACTAGTCATGAAACATTATTTAGCAAGTATGTAGAATCATCACAACTTAAAACAGGTTGAACACGATGGCCAATTTGCCTCTATTCAACCTCAAATACTATGTAATCAAATACTATGTAATCTTAACCATTGTCTTAAACTGCTAATACACCTTTTTTTTTATTGTCCGATCTGGCTGGTTTGAACGAAAAATCTGGTAATGTATGGGAGCGAATGACAATTGACCATTTGCTCCAAAATGCCAGAAAACTGACGAAAAATGGTCAACTGTCATTTGCTCCCATACATTACCAGATTTTCGTTCCAACCAGCCAGATTGGACAATAAATCTTTAGGTGTATGGCCAGCTTTAGTTGTTTGTTTCCCCCCAACAGAGTAACTGATTTATTTTGTGAATGGGTATTATGAATATCAACATTAACAGATGAATTCTTGTTTTTGATGTCATTTCTGGTCTATGTTAAATGGCCTGTAAGTGCATTTCTGAAGAACAAATAAAAACTAGTCTAGTTAGTATCTTTGCCACGAACAGTGTGTTTCCCATTAATAAAATATCACACAGGGGTGATTCAGTCAGCTGTGAGATTCCATGGTTATGTAACGGCAGTTATGGTAATGAAAACATTGGATATTTTTGTGTGCGGACAGTAATGAGAAGATTATTATACAAAACATCATGCAAGACTACTATGGAACCTTGCAGCTAATTGATTTACCCTTGTGGCTAATTGCCGCTAATTTTTACCCTTGCGACTAATTGATTCACCCCTATTATGTTCAGTGTTTTGGTTTTTCTCCTTGCAAACCATGTAAGTGAACAGTGAGTTTCCTTTTGAATGGCTGTTCTCCATGTTTTATCTGCTTTCAGGTCTTGAATGAAGAATGCGACCAGAACTGGTATAAAGCTGAGCTTAATGGAAAAGATGGATTTATTCCTAAAAACTACATAGAAATGAAGCCACATCCGTGAGTGTACCATGTACATTTGAGTTGTATATTGCCAAAGCCAAGGAAAATGCATTCAGTATTCACCTTTGACCATCTACAAGACCATGTTCTCTCTGTCTTCTCATGAGCACTTTTATGGGTATCATTTGCCTAAAAGTTTAGGTTGGTCTGCAATCTGGCCACAATTAAATATGCCTACCCAATATTACGTGTTTTTTTAAATTTATTTTTTATATATATATATATATATATATATATATATATATATATATATATATATATTTTTTTTTTATATAGGATGCCCCTCAACAGATCATCTGGGACTGCACTTAGCAAGGTTTTCTTCCCAGATACACATTGTTATTCTCAAATCCTAAGAGCTGAAGTGTAGAGAAGATGTGCAATAGGTTGGTGGGAGAAACAAAAACAGGCGCCCCAGCTATTTTTATAGGAGTGGATGTAAATATTTTGCAACTTTGGTGGCAATGCAACATTTAAACCAAAAATAAACTATGGCATGGTTTAGTTTTTTTAATCGTATAGCTTTATTGTAAAGTCAACAACATTGAGGTAGAAATAGCAGAACATCCGTCATCAATAAAAGTTGAGTGACAAAAAAGGACTAACATAATCCAATTACAAGTGTAAAGAACATTGTTGGCTATGAAACAAACAACATAATAACAATTTTTTGTCAGGGTGGGCAAACAGATACAAAGAGGGAGATAGGATGGGGACAGCAAGTAAAGTTAAGTGAGGGAATAGAAGAAGAAAGGATAAAAAGGGGTAATCCGAGGGTAGCAGTATGCGGCGGCATGTATATAATTGCAGGGAGTCCTCAGAAATCCAAATGGAAAAGTAATCAGCATCAAAGATAAGGAGGGAGAGAGAAAGAAAGAAAGAAAGGAAAATGCTGAAAAAGTGAGTGAAAAAAGCAATATAATATGTGAACATAACAAAACCAAAAAATATGAGACGGGTGTGGTGATGAGCTGAGGAAAAGAGAGCGAAAAGGGAAAAAGAGGACAGACTGCTCTAGAGATCAGGAGAGAAACAGAGGAGGGTAGTAGCGAAAGAGGAAAGCAGATGGCTTAGGAAAGACCGGGAGGGGTGACGCACTGAGTTCTGTACCATGGAGACCAGACTGCATGGAACTTGTCCACTGTGCTGTTTTGGAGACTAGTTATATACTCCATTTTGGCCACAAACCAGATTCGATTGATCTGTTGACTGGTCGGGGTGTGTGATTGCTTCCAAGATCTAGAAATTTAACAGCACAGGAGACGTGTAAAACCAATTTTTTGGTTTCGTGTTTCGATAATTGGAATACTGGGGCACACAGAAGCAACGTGGCCGAGGTAAGGGGCGTATCAAGAGGGACTAACGAAGATATAAGAGATTGGACCATCGACCAGAAAAAAGCAGTAAGTTGACAAGTCCACCAGACATGGAAAAAGGAACCAATGTGTACGCATTGTCTCCAGCAGAGGTTAGAGATGTTAGGGTATATCTGGTGTAAACGTTCCGGAACAAGGTACCAGCGGGTGGATACCCTATAAGTGTTTTCTTTGATGGAAACACTAATAGAACATTTAGAAATGTTGAGGCGAATTGCCACTTACGTGCCATCACCCAGGGAGGAGCCCAAGTCTGATTCCCAGCATTGTTCATGGGTCTTCAAGGGTGGAGAGTCCTGCACTAAAATAGTGATACATTTTAGATATAATACCCTTGTCCAGAGGTCCAAGGATAGAAAGACGTTCCAGTGCTGTGGGGTTCCGCAAAGGGTCTAGAGAGGAAGTAATAAAGTGGCGGATCTGGAGGCATTGATAAAAACAGGATTGTGGTAGAGAATGTTTCTCTCGAAGTTCTGAGAAAGCATGTGGGCTGAGTCCATCCAGAATGTGATGGAAACGTGTGAGGCCAGTCTTTGACCGGCAAGGTTTAGTTTTTAAGTATGTGATGATTAACAATAAATAGCTGTATGTTCCAGTTGCTATGAGTCTTATATGTGCGACAGAAAAAGGCGGGGGGTGGTGGACTGCACACCACAATATGCCAAATAAAACAATATAACATTTTGAGTGAACTAAATATGGTCAATGTTATATTTTTTTGCAGTTAAAACTGTTGTGCTTTTGTTCAGTTACATCCATATAGCACTTGTGTCAACATGTTTTGCATTTGAAGTGTAGACACTATAGGGGTATATGCAATTGCGGTCGAATTCCCGAAATTGTCGAATTTCGGGTCATTTTCGACCAAAAAAAAAATTTGCCTATGCAATTCAGTGCTTTCCGACCAAAAAACGGACTTTCAAAATTCGACTTTTTGAAATTCGAATTTTTGCAAATTCGACTTTTCTGCAATGATACAAGTGCTGCAATTCGACCAAAGCATATTCAATTCAAGTTTGGAAATTCGACAGCAGTGCTTTTAGACAGCAAATTCGTCATTTTCAATCCGCCACACTTTGGAGGGTGAAAACAAATAAAAAAAAATTAAACATGTTTTTTTTTGTGTTTTTTTTTTTGGGGAATAGCAGATCTATTTATATTAGAAGGGATTAGGTACTTTTTTTTTTTTTTTTTGGAGGCACAAATATTATTTATATATTTTTTAAAATATTATTTTTTTTTATTTTATTTTTTATTGCTGGAACGGTAAAATCCTAAAAAAAAATGGCGTGGGGTCCCCCCTCCAAAGCATAACCAGCCTCGGGCTCTTCGAGCTGGTCCTGGTTCTAAAAATGCGGGGAAAAAATTGACAGGGGATCCCCCGTATTTTTAAAACCAGCACCGGGCTCTGCGCCTGGTGCTGGTGCCTAAAATACGGGGGACAAAAAGCGTAGGGGTCCCCCGTATTTTTAACACCAGCATCGGGCTCCACTAGCTGGACAGATAATGCCACAGCCGGGGGTCACTTTTATGCCGTGCCCTGCGGCCGTGGCATTAAATATCCAACTAGTCACCCCTGGCCGGGGTACCCTGGGGGAGTGGGGACCCCTTCAATCAAGGGGCCCCCCCCCCAGCCACCCAAGGGCCAGGGGTGAAGCCCGAGGCTGTCCCCCCCCATCCAATGGGCTGCGGATGGGGGGGCTGATAGCCTTTTGTGATCATGAAAAGAATATTGTTTTTTCCAGCAGTACTACAAGTCCCAGCAAGCCTCCCCCGCAAGCTGGTACTTGGAGAACCACAAGTACCAGCATGCGGGAGAAAAACGGGCCCGCTGGTACCTGTAGTACTACTGGAAAAAAAATACCCAAATAAAAACAGGACACACACACCGTGAAAGTAAAACTTTATTTCATACGTCGACACACACATACTTACCTATGTTCACACGCCGACATCGGTCCTCTTCTCCATGTAGAATCCAGGGGTACCTGAAAATAAAAGATCAATATACTCACCTCAGCCATGGTCCAGAGATAAATCCACGTACTTGTAGAAAAAAACAAAACGCAAATACCCGACCAAACGGACTGAAAGGGGTCCCATGCTGACACATGAGACCCCTATCCCCGAATGCAGAGAGACCTGTCAGTGACAGCTGTCACAGAAAGGTCTCTAAAGCCAATCAGGAAGCGCAACTTCGTTGCGCTCATCTGATTGGCTCTGCGCGTCTGAGCAGACAGCGCATCGCACAGCCCAGTCCATTATATTCAATGGTGGGAACTTAGCGGCTAGCGGTGAGGTCACCCGCCGGTCAGCGGCTGACCGCGGGTTAACCCCACCGCTACCCGCAAAGTTCCCACCATTGAAAGTAATGGAGCGGCTTTGCGATGCGCTGTCACAGCACAGACAGCGCACAGCCAATCAGATGAGCGCCACGGAAGTAGCGCTTCCTGATTGGCTGAAGGGACTTCAGTGACAGGAGTCACGTGATGTCCCGGGATTCGGGAGAAAGGGGTCTGATGTGAAAGCATGGGACCCCTTTCTTAGTCCGGTATGGATCGGTGTTCGTTTTTTTGTTTTGCCAAGTACGTGGATTATCTCTGGACCTGGATGTACCTCTGGACGCTGGAAGGTGAGTATAATTTTTTCACAGGTACCTCGGATCGTCGGAGACCGTGGCAGTCGGCGTGTCAACATAGGTAAGTATGTGTGTGTCGGTAGTGTGTAATAAAGTTTTACTATCAAGGTGTGTGTGTACTGTTTTTATTTGGGTATTTTTTTTTCCAGTAGTACTACAGGTACCAGCGGGCCCGTTTTTCTCCCGCATGCTGGTACTTGTGGTTCTCCAAGTACCAGCTTGCGGGGGAGGCTTGCTGGGACTTGTAGTACTACTGGAAAAAACAATATCTTTTTATTATCACAAAAGGCTATCGGCCCCCCCATCCGCAGCCCATTGGATGGGGGGGGACAGCCTCGGGCTTCACCCCTGGCCCTTGGGTGGCTGGGGGGGGGGGGACCCCTTGATTGTAGGGGTCCCCACTCCCCCAGGGTACCCCGGCCAGGGGTGACTAGTTGGATATTTAATGCCACGGCCGCAGGGCACGGCATAAAAGTGACCCCCGGCTGTGGCATTATCTGTCCAGCTAGTGGAGCCCGATGCTGGTGTAAAAAATACGGGGGACCCCTATTCTTTTTGTCCCCCGTAATTTTGGCACCAGCACCAGGCGCAGAGCCCGGTGCTGGTTTTAAAAATACGGGGGATCCCTGCCCAATTTTTCCCCTGCATTTTTAGAACCAGGACCAGCTCGAAGAGCCCGAGGCTGGTTATGCTTTGGAGGGGGGACCCCACGCCATTTTTTTTCCCGGGTTTTTCCCGTTTTTTCCCGTTTTTTAAAATCGCGGCAAAATCCGCCAAATCGCCCGATTTTCGCCCGCGATTCTGGCGAATCCGTTTTTCATTGAATATGGTGAATTCTGGAAGCCACCTTCCGGAATTCACCTGTCGAATTAAGTCGAATTAAAAAACGGCGAAAAATTGCCGCGATTCGCTGTGAATTGCATATACCCCATAATCTGATCATTTGTAATTAAATCATGATTGTGCCAAAAGGTGACCTAAGTGACCCGTAGTCCAGGGTTAGGATTAGGCTGCAGGATGGGACGGTTAGGCTGCAGGGTTGGAGGGTTAGGATTAGGCTGCCAGGGGGTAGGTTTAGGCCCTGCTGCAAGGAGGGTTAGGGTTAGGCACTATAGGGGAAGGTTAGGTGTTAGGCTGCGGAAAGGGAGGGTTAATTGGTAGGGGACAGGAGAAAACCTCCCCAACTCACCCTTATCAGCTTTCCAAATTTTGGATTCTGCCTCTGTCTTCTGACCGCTGGGATCCCATGCACCAGCATTTCCTACTGAATGTGTGCTGTGGAGGTCTAACTGAAAAATTAAATCTAGGTGATTGGTCAAGTCAGGACCAGAGACACATCACAATATTGTGCCTAGTAATGGGTGAAAAGGAAGTGTCTATGTGAGGCTATGTTTCCTGCTATGTCATCCTGTGAAGTAACATGGTGGTTGTGACATGATTTGTCTCCTTCCTTACTAATCACTTCTGCAGTAAATAAATATATTTCTCTGACGTCCTAAGTGGATGCTGGGGACTCCGTCAGGACCATGGGGAATAGCGGCTCCGCAGGAGACAGGGCACAAAAGTAAAAGCTTTAGGATCAGGTGGTGTGCACTGGCTCCTCCCCCTATGACCCTCCTCCAAGCCTCAGTTAGGTTTTTGTGCCCGGCCGAGAAGGGTGCAATCTAGGTGGCTCTCCTAAAGAGCTGCTTAGAGTAAAAGTTTTATTAGGTTTTTTATTTTCAGTGAGTCCTGCTGGCAACAGGCTCACTGCAACGAGGGACTTAGGGGAGAAGAAGTGAACTCACCTGCGTGCAGGATGGATTGGCTTCTTAGGCTACTGGACACTAGCTCCAGAGGGACGATCACAGGTACAGCCTGGATGGGTCACCGGAGCCGCGCCGCCGACCCCCTTGCAGATGCTGAAGAGAGAAGAGGTCCAGAAATCGGCGGCTGAAGACTTCTCAGTCTTCATGAGGTAGCGCACAGCACTGCAGCTGTGCGCCATTGCTCTCAGCACACTTCACACCAACGGTCACTGAGGGTGCAGGGCGCTGGGGGGGGCGCCTGGGCAGCAATGAAAGTACCTATACTGGCTAAAAATACATCACATATAGCCTCTGGGGCTATATGGATGATTTAACCCCTGCCAGGTTGTCAGAAAAACGGGAGAAGAAGCCCGCCGAAAAGGGGGGCGGGGCCTATTCCCCTCAGCACACAGCGCAATTTTCCCTCACAGAACTGCTGGAGGGAAGGCTCCCAGGCTCTCCCCTGCACTGCACTACAGAAAACAGGGTTTAAACCAGAGAGGGGGGGGCACTTATTTTGGCGATATGATTATATATTAAGATGCTATAAGGGAAAACACTTATATAAAGGTTGTCCCTGTATAATTATAGCGTTTTGGTGTGTGCTGCAAACTCTCCCTCTGTCTCCCCAAAGGGCTAGTGGGGTCCTGTCCTCTATCAGAGGCATTCCCTGTGTGTGTGCTGTGTGTCGGTACGTGTGTGTCGACATGTATGAGGACGATGTTGGTGAGGAGGCGGAGCAATTGCCTGTAATGGTGATGTCACTCTCTAGGGGAGTCGACACCGGAATGGATGGCTTATTTAGGGAATTACGTGATAATGTCAACACGCTGCAAGGTCGGTTGACGACATGAGACGGCCGGCAAACAAATTAGTACATGTCCAGGCGTCTCAAACACCGTCAGGGGCTTTAAAACGCCCATTTACCTCAGTCGGGTCGACACAGACACGGGACACTGACTCCAGTGTCGACGGTGAAGAAACGAACGTATTTTCCTTTAGGGCCACACGTTACATGTTAAGGGCAATGAAGGAGGTTATTTCTGATACTACAAGTACCACAAAAAAGGGTATTATGTGGGGTGTGAAAAAACTACCTGTAGTTTTTCCTGAATCAGATAATTTAAATGAAGGCGCTCACACGCTTATCACAAGTGGCGTTACCGTCTCCAGATACGGCCGCCCTCAAGGAGCCAGCTGATAGGAGGCTGGAAAATATCCTAAAAAGTATATACACACATACTGGTGTTATACTGCGACCAGCGATCGCCTCAGCCTGGATGTGCAGCGCTGGGGTGGCTTGGTCGGATTCCCTGACTGAAAATATTGATACCCTTGACAGGGACAGTATTTTATTGACTATAGAGCATTTAAAGGATGCATTTCTATATATGCGCGATGCACAGAGGGATATTTGCACTCTGGCATCAAGAGTAAGTGCGATGTCCATATCTGCCAGAAGATGTTTATGGACACGACAGTGGTCAGGTGATGCAGATTCCAAACGGCACATGGAAGTATTGCCGTATAAAGGGGAGGAGTTATTTGGGGTCGGTCCATCGGACCTGGTGGCCACGGCAACAGCTGGAAAATCCACCTTTTTTACCCCAAGTCACATCTTAGCAGAAAAAGACACCGTCTTTTCAGCCTCAGTCCTTTCGTCCCCATAAGGGCAAGCGGGCAAAAGGCCAGTCATATCTGCCCAGGGATAGAGGAAAGGGAAGAAGACTGCAGCAGGCAGCCCATTCCCAGGAACAGAAGCCCTCCACCGCTTCTACCAAGTCCTCAGCATGACGCTGGGGCCGTACAAGCGGACTCAGGTGCGGTGGGGGGGTCGTCTCAAGAGTTTCAGCACGCAGTGGGCTCACTCGCAAGTGGACCCCTGGAGCCTACAAGTAGTATCCCAGGGGTACAGATTGGAAATTCGAGACGTCTCCCCCTCACAGGTTCCTGAAGTCTGCTTTACCAACGTCTCCCTCCGACAGGGAGGCAGTATTGGAAACAATTCACAAGCTGTATTCCCAGCAGGTGATAATCAAAGTACCCCTCCTACAACAAGGGAAGGGGTATTATTCCACACTATATTGTGGTACTGAAGCCAGACGGCTCGGTGAGACCTATTCTAAATCTGAAATATTTGAACACTTACATACAAAGGTTCAAATCAAGATGGAGTCACTCAGAGCAGTGATAGCGAACCAGGAAGAAGGGGACTATATGGTGTCCCTGGACATCAGGGATGCTTACCTCCATGTCCCAATTTGCCCTTCTCACCAAGGGTACCTCAGGTTCGTGGTACAGAACTGTCACTATCAGTTTCAGACGCTGCCGTTTGGATTGTCCACGGCACCCCGGGTCTTTACCAAGGTAATGACCGAAATGATGATTCTTCTTCAAAGAAAATGGACGATCTCCTGATAAGGGCAAGGTCCAGAGAACAGTTGGAGGTCGGAGTAGCACTATCTCAAGTAGTTCTACGACAGCACGGGTGGATTCTAAATATTCCAAAATCGCAGCTGTTTCCGACGACACGTCTGCTGTTCCTAGGGATGATTCTGGACACAGTCCAGAAAAGGGTGTTTCTCCCGGAGAAGAAAGCCAGGGAGTTATCCGAGCTAGTCAGGAACCTCCTAAAACCAGGAAAAGTGTCAGTGCATCATTGCACAAGGGTCCTGGAAAAATGGTGGCTTCTTACGAAGCGATTCCATTCGGCAGATTTCACGCAAGAACTTTTCAGTGGGATCTGCTGGAAAAATGGTCCGGATCGCATCTTCAGATGCATCAGCGGATAACCCTGTCTCCAAGGACAAGGGTGTTTCTTCTGCGGTGGCTGCAGAGTGCTCATCTATTAAAAGGCCGCAGATTCGGCATTCAGGACTGGGTCCTGGTGACCACGGATGCCAGCCTGAGAGGCTGGGGAGCAGTCACACAGGGAAAAAATTTCCAGGGAGTGTGATATAGCCTGGAGACTTCTCTCCACATAAATATACTGGAGCTAAGGGCAATTTACAATGCTCTAAGCTTAGCAAGACCTCTGCTTCAAGGTCAGCCGGTATTGATCCAGTGGGACAACATCACGGCAGTCGCCCACGTAAACAGACAGGGCGGCACAAGAAGCAGGAGGGCAATGGCAGAAACTGCAAGGATTCTTCGCTGGGCGGAAAATCATGTGATAACACTGTCAGCAGTGTTCATTCCGGGAGTGGACAACTGGGAAGCAGACTTCCTCAGCAGGCACGACCTCCACCCGGGAGAGTGGGGACTTCATCGGGAAGTCTTCCACATGATTGTGAACCGTTGGGAAAGACCAAAGGTGGACATGATGGCGTCCCGCCTGAACAAAAAACTGGACAGGTATTGCGCCAGGTCAAGAGACCCTCAGGCAATAGCTGTGGACGTTCTGGTAACACCGTGGGTGTACCAGTCGGTGTATGTGTTCCCTCCTCTGCTTCTCATACCCAAGGTACTGAGAATTATAAGACGTAGAGGAGTAAGAACTATACTCGTGGCTCCGGATTGGCCAAGAAGGACTTGGTACCCGGAACTTCAAGAAATACTCACAGAGGACTCATGGCCTCTGCCGCTAAGAAGGGACTTGCTTCAGCAAGTACCATGTCTGTTCCAAGACTTACCGCGGCTGCGTTTGACGGCATGGCGGTGGAACGCCGGATCCTAAGGGAAAAAGGCATTCCGGAAGAGGTCATTCCTACCCTGGTCAAAGCCAGGAAGGAGGTGACCGCACAACATTATCACCACATGTGGCGAAAATATGTTGCGTGGTGTGAGGCCAGCAAGGCCCCACGAAGAAATTTCAACTCGGTCGATTCCTGCATTTCCTGCAAACAGGAGTGTCTATGGGCCTCAAATTGGGGTCCATTAGGGTTCAAATTTCGGCCCTGTCAAGTTTCTTCCAGAAAAGATTGGCTTCAGTTCCTGAAGTCCAGAAGTTTGTCAGGGGAGTACTGCATATACAACCCCCTTTTGTGCCTCCAGTGGCACTGTGGGATCTCAACGTAGTTCTGGGATTCCTCAAATCACATTGGTTTAAACCGCTCAAATCTGTGGATTTGAAATATCTCACATGGAAAGTGACCATGCTGTTGGCCCTGGCCTCGGCCAGGCGAGTGTCAGAATTGGCGGCTTTGTCTCACAAGGCCCATATCTGATTGTCCATTCGGACAGGGCAGAGCTGCGGACTTGTCCCCATTTTCTCCCTAAGGTGGTGTCAGCGTTTCACCTGCACCAGCTTATTGTGGTACCTGCGGCTACTAGGGACTTGGAGGACTCCAAGTTGCTGGATGTTGTCAGGGCCCTGAAAATATAGGTTCCAGGACGGCTGGAGTCAGGAAAACTGACTTGCTGTTATCCTGTAGGCACCCAAAAAACTGGGTGCTCTTGCTTCTAAGCAGACGATTGCTAGTTGGATGTGTAGTACAATTCAGCTTGCACATTCTGTGGCAGGCCTGCCACAGCCAAAATATGTAAATGCCCATTCCACAAGGAAGGTGGGCTTATCTTGGGCGGCTGCCCGAGGGGTCTCGGCTTTACAACTTTGCCGAGCTGCTACTTGGTCAGGGGCACACCCTGGCTGAGGAGGACCTGGAGTTCTCTCATTCGGTGCTGCAGAGTCATCCGCACTCTCCCGCCCGTTTGGGAGCTTTGGTATAATCCCCATGGTCCTGACGGAGTCCCCAGCATCCACTTAGGACGTCAGAGAAAATAAGAATTTACTTACCGATAATTCTATTTCTCGTAGTCCGTAGTGGATGCTGGGCGCCCATCCCAAGTGCGGATTGTCTGCAATACTTGTACATAGTTATTGTTACAAAAATCGGGTTATTATTGTTGTGAGCCATCTTTTCAGAGGCTCCGCTGTTATCATGCTGTTAACTGGGTTCAGATCACAGGTTGTACAGTGTGATTGGTGTGGCTGGTATGAGTCTTACCCGGGATTCAAAATCCTTCCTTATTGTGTACGCTCGTCCGGGCACAGTATCCTAACTGAGGCTTGGAGGAGGGTCATAGGGGGAGGAGCCAGTGCACACCACCTGATCCTAAAGCTTTTACTTTTGTGCCCTGTCTCCTGCGGAGCCGCTATTCCCCATGGTCCTGACGGAGTCCCCAGCATCCACTACGGACTACGAGAAATAGAATTATCGGTAAGTAAATTCTTATTTTTTTATCCCTCAGTAGACATACTTTTTTTCACTCCTGTGCCTCTTAATATCTCATTGTAGCATAATTCCTCCACTTACCTTAATTTCCTCTCTACAGGTGGTTTTTTGGCAAAATCCCACGTGCTAAAGCAGAGGAGATGCTTGGGAAGCAGAGACATGATGGGGCCTTCTTGATCCGTGAGAGTGAAAGCGCTCCTGGGGACTTTTCTCTATCAGTGAAGTGAGTCTGTTGTATAACTCTGAAATACACTTCTTCCATGGCAGTCAATGGGAGGAATTCAATTGTTTAATCGCGCCCGATCTCCCTTCTAAAGTGATGGGAGATCGCGGGGCGATATTCATTTGTCCCCGGTTATTGCGCTGATCATTCCCATATCAGTTGGATTTAGCTGTGTAAAGCGCCAAAACCTGACGAAACGTATGGGCGCAACGTGAAAAGTCCCATTTGGGTGCCCAAACGGGTCACTTTTTGTGCATTTCAGCTCGCCACCACCGGGGGTAGTGAGCTGAAATTAAGGTTCTCATGCCTGTCGGCAGCAACATTTAAATAGCTGCTAGCTGACGTGCACGGGGACCCGCGATAAGAATTGAATCTCGCCCAAAGTCTTCATTTTTGGGGTCAAAGTAGTACTAGTATTTGGTATCTGAATGTGAATAGCCTGTGTACTGTTGTTGGGTTTGGAAGCTGTAAAGTGCTTAGAAGTTGCAAGAGTATATTTCTCTAATGTCCTAGAGGATGCTGGGACTCCGTAAGGACCATGGGGAATAGACGGGCTCCGCAGGAGACATGGGCACTTTAAGAAAGAGTTTAGACTCTGGGTGTGCACTGGCTCCTCCCTCTATGCCCCTCCTCCAGACCTCAATTTTAGACTGTGCCCAGAGGAAGATGGGTGCACTGCAGGGAGCTCTCCTGAGTTTCCTGCTAAGAAAGCATTTTGTTAGGTTTTTTTCTTATTTTCAGGGAGCTCTGCTGGCAACAGACTCCCTGCATCGAGGGACTGAGGAGAGAGGAGCAGAACTACTTAAATGATAGGCTCTGCTTCTCGGCTACAGGACACCATTAGCTCCAGAGGGAGTGGAACACAGGTTCGTCCTGGGCGTTCATCCCAGAGCCGCGCCGCCGTTCTCCTCACAGAGCCGGAAGAAACGAATAAAGACGACTACTGAGGCGGCAGAAGCCCTCGGGTGCTTCACTGAGGTAACGCACAGCACTGCTGCTGTGCGTCATTGCTCCCATACACCTCACACACTCCGGTCACTGTAAGGGTGCAGGGCGCAGGGGGGGCGCCCTGGGCAGCAATAGAATACCTCTCCTATGGCAAATGACTATATACATGTACAGGTGGGCACTGTACATGTATATAAAAGAGCCCCCGCCATATTTTATTAAGTTTGAGCGGGACAGAAGCCCGCCGCCGAGGGGGCGGGGCTTCTCCCTCAGCACTCACCAGCGCCATTTTCTCCACAGCACCGCTGAGAGGAAGCTCCCTGGACTCTCCCCTGCTTGACACACGGTGAAAGAGGGTTTTAAAGTTGAGGGGGGGGCGCACATAATTGGCGATTATACATTACAGCAGCGCTACTGGGTAAACATTCTGTGTTTTTCTCCGGGGTCATATAGCGCTGGGGTGTGTACTGGCATACTTTCTCTCTGTTTCTCCAAAGGGCCTAAAGGGGAACCTGTCTTCAGAAAAGAGTTTCCCTGTGTGTGTGGAGTGTGTCGGTACACGTGTGTCGACATGTTTGACGATGAAGGCTCGCCTAAGGAGGAGGGGGAGTGCATGATTGTCAGGTCGCCGTCGGCAATGCCGACACCGGACTGGATGGATATGTGGAATGTCTTGAATGCTAATGTAAATTTATTGATTAAGAGATTAGACAAGACTGAGGCTAGGGATCAGTCAGGTAGTCAGACCATGCCTGTCCCAGTGGCACCGGGACCTTCTGGGTCTCAGAAACGCACATTATCCCAGATCACTGACACAGATACCGACACTAATTCAGATTCTAGTGTCGACTATGAGGATGCAAAATTACAGCCAAAAGTGGCTAAAGGTATTCGTTACATGATCATTGCTATTAAAGAGGTTTTGCATATTACTGAGGAACCCCCTGTCCCTGACACGAGGGTACACATGTATAAAGAGAAAAAGCCTGAGCACCTTTCCGTCCTCATTTGAGCTAAGCGAATTGTGCGAAAAGGCTTGGGAATCTCCAGACAGGAGACTACAAGTTCCCAAAAGGATTCTTAAGGCGTATCTCTTCCCACAAAAGGACAGGATACGATGGGAATCTTCACCTAAAGTAGACAAGGCGTTGACACGCTTTTCCAAGAAGGTGGCACTGCCTTCCCAGGATACTGCTACCCTCAAGGATCCTGCGTATCGTAAGCAGGAAGTTACCATGAAGTACATTTACACACATTCTGGTACTATTGTTAGGCCGGCTATGGCATCGGCCTGGGTTTGTAGTGCTGTCGCAGCATGGACAGATTCCTTGTCTACGGAGATTGAGACCCTAGATAAGGATACCATTCTAATGACCCTAGAGCATATCAAGGATGCTGCGTCATATATGAGGGATGCTCAAAGAGACATTTGTTTGCTAAGCTCCAGAATAAATGCTATGTCTATTTCTGCTAGGCGACTCTTGTGGACCCGACAGTGGACGGGGGATGCCGACTCAAAGCGGCATATGGAGTCGTTGCCTTACAAGGGGGAGGAGTTGTTTGGAGAAGGCCTCTCGGACCTTGTCTCTACTGCTACGGTTGGTAAATCAAATTTTTTACCTTATGTTCCCCCACAGCATACTAAGAAGGCACCTCATTACCAAATGCAGTCCTTTCATTCAAATAAAAGCAAAAAGGTACAGGGATCGTCCTTTCTTGCCAGAGGTAAAGGCAAGGGAAAAAAGCTGCACACAGCTAGTTCCCAGGAGCAGAAGTCGTCCCCCCCCCCCCCCCCCCCACGTCTGCAAAATCCACCGCATGACGCTGGGGCTTCCCTGGGGGGGCCAGATCAAGTGGGGGCACGTCTTCGATTTTTCAGCCACGTCTGGGTTCACTCACAGGTGGATCCCTGGGCAATAGAGATTGTTTCTCAGGGATACAGGCTGGAATTCAAAGAGATGCCTCCTCGCCGGTTTTTCAAATCGGCTCTGCCAGCTTCTCCGTCAGAAAGGGAGTTAGTGTCAACTACAATTCAAAAATTGTACCTGCAACAGGTGATAGTCAAGGTTCCTCTTCTCCAGCAAGGAAAGGGGTATTACTCAACCCTGTTTGTGGTTCCGAAACCGGATGGTTTGGTCAGACCCATTTTGAATCTGAAATCCCTGAACCTGTACTTGAAAAAGTTCAAGTTCAAGATGGAATCGCTCAGAGCGGTCATCGCCAGCCTGGAGGGGGGGGGGGGGGGTTGGATGGTTTCCCTGAACATAAAGGATGCTTACCTTCATGTTCCGATTTTTCTTCCTCACCAGGCGTTCCTGAGATTTGCGGTACAGGACTGTCATTACCAATTTCAGACGTTGCCGTTTGGGCTTTCCACGGCCCCGAGAATTTTCACCAAGGTAATGGCGGAAATGATGGTGCTCCTGCGCAAGCAGGGTGTCACAATTATCCCATACTTGGACGATCTCCTCATAAAGGCGAGATCTCGAGAGAAGTTACTGGACAGCGTGTCACTGTCAGTGAGGACGTTGCAACAGCACGTCTGGATTCTCAATATTCCGAAGTCCCAGCTGGTTCCTACAACGCGTCTGACCTTTTTGGGCCTGATTCTGGACACAGAACAGAAAAAGGTTTTTCTTCCGATGGAAAAGGCTCAGGAGCTCATAGCTCTGGTCAGAAACCTATTAAAGCCAAAAAAGGTTTCAGTGCTTCACTGCACCCGTGTCCTGGGGAAGATGGTGGCATCGTATGAGGCCATCCCCTTCGGAAGGTTCCATGCGAGGACTTTTCAATGGGACCTACTGGACAAATGATCCGGGTCTCATTTACAAATGCATCAAAGGATCACCCTGTCTCCCAGAGCCAGGATATCTCTCCTGTGGTGGCTGCACAGTGCTCACCTCCTGGAAGGCCGCAGGTTCGGCATTCAGGACTGGATCCTGGTGACCACGGACGCTAGCCTCCGAGGTTGGGGAGCAGTCACACAGGGAAGAAATTTCCAAGGACTCTGGTCAAGTCAAGAGACTTGTCTTCACATCAACATCCTGGAACTAAGGGCCATATACAACGCCCTACGTCAAGCGGAGATCTTACTTCGCAATCGACCAGTTCTGATCCAGTCAGACAACATCACCGCAGTAGCTCATCTAAACCGCCAAGGCGGCACAAGGAGCAGAGTGGCAATGGCGGAAGCCACCAGAATTCTTCGCTGGGCGGAGAACCATGTAAGCGCTCTGTCAGCAGTGTTCATTCCGGGAGTGGACAACTGGGAAGCAGACTTCCTCAGCAGACACGTTCTGCATCCGGGAGAGTGGGACTTCATCAGGAAGTCTTCGCGCACATTGCAAGTCGGTGGGGACTACCCCAAATAGACATGATGGCATGCCGTCTCAACAAAAAGCTACAAAGGTATTGCGCCAGGTCAAGAGACCCTCAGGCGGTAGCTGTGGACGCCCTAGTGACACCGTGGGTGTTCCAGTCGGTATATGTGTTTCCTCCTCTTCCTCTCATACCCAAGGTGTTGAGGATAATAAGAAGAGGAGTGAGAACAATTCTCATTGTTCCAGATTCGCCACGAAGGACCTGGTATCCGGATCTGCAAGAAATGCTCACATAAGATCCGTGGCCTCTTCCTCTAAGGCAGGACCTGTTACAACAAGGTCCCTGACTGTTCCAAGACTTACCGCGGCTGCGTTTGATGGCATGGCGGTTGAACGCCGGATCCTAGCGGAAAAAGGTATTCCGGATTAGGTCATTCCTACGCTAATAAAGGCTAGGAAGGACGTGACGTCTAAACATTATCACCGAATATGGCGAAAATATGTTTCTTGGTGTGAGGCCAGGAATGCTCCTATGGAAGAATTCCATCTAGGCCGTTTTCTTCACTTCCTACAAACTGGAGTGAATTTGGGCCTAAAATTAGGCTCCATAAAAGTTCAGATTTCGGCCTTATCCATTTTCTTTCAAAAGGAATTGGCCTCTCTACCTGAAGTACAGACTTTTGTAAAGGGAGTACTACATATTCAGCCTCCTTTTGTACCTCCGGTGGTGCCTAGGGACCTTAACGTGGTGTTAAGTTTCCTTAAGTCACATTGGTTTGAACCACTCAAAACGGTGGAGTTAAAATATCTCACTTGGAAGGTGGTCATGTTGTTAGCCTTGGCTTCGGCTAGGCGAGTTTCGGAATTGGCGGCTTTATCACATAAAAGCCCCTATCTGGTTTTCCATATGGATAGAGCGGAGTTGCGGACCCGTCCTCAATTCCTACCTAAGGTGGTCTCATCCTTTCATATGAACCAACCTATTGTCGTGTCTGTGGCTACTCGTGACTTGGAGGATTCCGAGTCCCTTGATGTGGTCAGGGCTTTGAAAATTTACGTGGCCAGAACGGCTAGGATCAGAAAAACAGAAGCACTGTTTGTCCTGTATGCAGCCAACAAGGTTGGCGGCCCTGCTTCAAAGCAGACTATTGCTCGCTGGATCTGTGACACGATTCAGCAGGCGCATTCTTTGGCAGGATTGCTGTTACCGAAATCGGTTAAGGCCCATTCCACTAGGAAGGTGGGCTCGTCTTGGGCGGCTGCCCGAGGGGTCTCGGCACTACAGCTGTGCCGAGCTGCTACTTGGTCGGGATCAAACACTTTAGCAAAGTTCTATAAGTTTGATACCCTGGCTGAGGAGGACCTCCTGTTTGCTCAATCGGTGCTGCAGAGTCATCCGCACTCTCCCGCCCGTTTGGGAGCTTTGGTATAATCCCCATGGTCCTTACGGAGTCCCAGCATCCTCTAGGACGTTAGAGAAAATAAGATTTTACACTTACCAGTAAATCTATTTCTCGTAGTCCGTAGAGGATCCTGGGCGCCCGTCCCAAGTGCGGACTTCTTCTGCAAGACTTGTATATAGTTATTGCTTACATAAGGGTTATATTATAGTTCATCGATTTGGACCGAGACTATGTTGTTTGTTCATACTGTTAACTGGGTAGTTTATCACAAGTTATACGGTGTGATTGGTGTGGCTGGTATGAATCTTGCCCTTGGATTAACAAAAATCCTTTCCTCGTACTGTCCATCTCCTCTGGGCACAGTTTCTCTAACTGAGGTCTGGAGGAGGGGCATAGAGGGAGGAGCCAGTGCACACCCAGAGTCTAAAGTCTTTCTTAAAGTGCCCATGTCTCCTGCGGAGCCCGTCTATTCCCCATGGTCCTTACGGAGTCCCAGCATCCTCTACGGACTACGAGAAATAGATTTACCGGTAAGTGTAAAATCTTATTTTCTTCTGTTTCAGGTTTGGCAATGATGTACAGCATTTCAAGGTTCTGCGAGACGGGGCAGGGAAATATTTCTTGTGGGTGGTAAAGTTTAACTCTCTGAATGAGCTGGTGGATTACCATCGGTCCACGTCTGTGTCTCGGAACCAGCAGATCTTCTTACGTGACATCGAGCAGGTGCCACAGGTACACGGGGGAGACAGAGCCACAAATTTACCACAGGTATATAGAGGGGGAAAAGTAGGAGAGGGACTGTTAAGGTTAAGAGGTGTATATTTGTATATTTTCACCCAAGGTATTTGGGGTATTTTTTTTTATATAAAGTTATATTTAACATCTCGAGTGATCAACCTTTGTCTTTAGCCATTCAGTGGCCCCAGTAAATTATTGGTTTGTCATGTAGCCCCATGAGTCATTTATATATGCCAAGTCTCTCTCTCTGTGTGTGCATATATATATATATTTTTATATATATGTATATATATATATATATAATGTCTCTAAACAAAATAAATTGATTTCAGATAATGTACACCATGTAATTGAAAGAAAACCGATAAATCTAACCTATACTTTCCTTCCTGACAGCAACCTACCTATGTTCAGGCACTGTTTGACTTTGACCCCCAGGAAGATGGGGAGCTTGGATTCAGACGAGGAGAATTTATCCAGGTGGTGGATAACTCAGACCCTAACTGGTGGAAAGGGTCATGTCATAGCCAGACCGGCATGTTTCCACGCAACTATGTGACACCTGTCAACCGCAACGCGTAACTAGAGACTGCACAGGACCGGAAGCCAAGGAGGAGCACAGGCAGATTTACCTGGGAGGGAGTGCGGGCTGATTAGGAGGTCATTGGGAGCCTATAGACTAACTTTGGGGTGAATGGACAAACGGACAGACTAAACAGAAGAGCATGGACAGACTACTGACAGACCACATAACAGTCCACTAATTCAAGGGAGCACTCTAATCTCAATGATTTCACCAGGTATTGTCAGGTGACAGAATATCGGGAGGAAGAAAAGACTTGAATGGGAGGGAATTTGTCATGGACTGACTGGTAGAAATATGGCAGATGTGATTTAGCGAGATGGATTTCTAAGAGATCGGAAATAGATGTAGACACAGGCCTAAACAAATAAATACACAATTGCCCCTGACGTGTTGGCCATACCAGTTATCTGTCTTTTTGCTGTATGCAGTTGCTTCTCAACGTCTTCTTGAAGTGGGACTGGCCCCTTGGCTCCATGTGGGACTTTTTTGGGGGGTGGGGAGGGCAGCGGGATTCATGATCTGGTAGGCTCTATGGGAGGGTTGGGGAACTTACAGATATTTGATTTAGAATGCCAAAACTTACCTTTAAATTAAAAAGAGACTTTTTTTTTTTTTTTTAAATTAACAAATTCCATTTACTGCTGCTGTTCCTTCCCTATTTCGTTTCTTTTTACATCTTTCCTCTTTATCATGCATGTGTGTTTGCAACGCACTCAATACAACACGCACCTGTAAAATAAAATGTACAAAAATCCAGCCATTTTCTTTCTATGCAAATCTTGGGCTCCTGATGTCTTTGCAAGGAACAAAGAAGAAAGCCCTCAGCCTGCAGGTTAATCCAGGTGGGTCCACTACTAGGACACACAGGGCTTTGTGTGGGGGTGGCACTTTTGTATCTATTCAGCTAGCCTACATAAAACAGCCTTTTCCTATGTTTCCTAACATAAGTCTACATGGCTTCAACAGATATAGGCAGAATGCTCCTGTGCTTTGCGGGGAAGGGCTTACAACATAAGGCTTTGTATGGATTGATCACACACGTCAAGCCTGTGGTTGATAAGGGCTTGTGCTGTACTGGTATGCAGATTACACTAAGAACTCTGATAAGGAGAAAGGCTACACTTACGACATAAGCATTAATATTACTCGTTTGAGTAGACTTTCTCCTTCATTTGTCATCCTTATACTTTAAGTAATGAAACCAGTGGGAACTCTTCTGAAGGACAGTTGTTCTGAGCCACTGTTAAGTAAAGTGTCAAACAGGAGAAGGATTCTGACCTGTATGTAGCATACACACAATTTACAGACTATCCAAGTTTTAATATGTCACATGCAAAACAAAGCTCCATGTGTTAACAATTAAAGTAATTCCAATGAGAGAGCAAGGTTTGCTACGCTCTGCTTGTCATATTCATCTTTACACTATCATTATTGCAGTTACAATATGTACTGGTCCATCTTAACACTCAGAGAGGGATTACGAATACAAAGTCTGATCCGCTGGTATTGGCGATAACATAAGAGGATAGCAACATTTAAGAGGATTTTTTTTAAAAGAACATCTTTTTTTCCCCCCTAAAGTATTAAAGGGTTGGTTGGCCCCATTGTAACATAAACCCTACAATGCAGAGGCCATTGCTCTTTCTTTCCTTTCCTCTTGACCGTCTGTCTTGGTCAATCGTTGTTTGCTGCCTTCAGGTCTATGTGAATGGGGCTAGGAACACTCTGGGACCATATGATTGTGTATTTGGGAATTTGTGTATATCCTGCATCCTTGCAGATGAATAATGTGTGTGTATATATATAAATATATAAAATCAAATCAGTGTTTAAATAATTAAGAACAGCTTCTGTATTTAATCCTCCAAATGCATAACTTGGTAGATAGTTATTAACTGTGAATAATAATAAAATTCATGTGTATTCTTCACCTGCCTGTTATTGACCTCATTTCATTGCTATGCAAATCTGGTTTAGTTACATTTAAATAGAGCTCTTCTGAGCTTATTAGCCTCTATAACTAATTAAGTGATAGAATATTGCTTGTAGTTTTTTTTGAGGGACCCTACTCATATGGCTCTGAATTGTTCATACCTATCTTGCATAAGTGTCAGAGTTCAGTAAAATGGAAAGATAATTTTACTATCCTCTATTGGTTTTTTTTGTAGACAGCTAGTTAAGAGAAGTCATATTTAGTAGCTTTACCTGGGTTAGTACAGAAGATCTAAATACAGTAAGTCTACAGTCCTTAGGTCGACATATGAAATGTTGATATTGGAAAAGGTCAACAGGTACAGTACAAAAGGTCAACATGACAATGGTCGACACAAATGGTCAACCCACTTGCATTTTTGTGGATCATTTTTCCATCTGGGACCACCATTTGTAGAAATGCGTCCACTCGCAGGCACGCTTTGGGCATTGTGTCTCGCTCTGCTTCGTTTCGCTCGCCACAAAGTTACTTAATCACTTAACTGACGATCCCCCCCCCCCCCCCCCCCCAAAAAAAAAGGCTCAGAAATTGTTGTTTTTCTTATGAGTGAATTAGGTGAAGAACATGAATTTTAACCCTATCAAAAATTATTTTAGTTTAAAAAATAAAAAAAAAGGAAAAAAATGGTCACACCCCCCTCCCCAAACATCGATCGGGGACATCGCGACCATCGCGACTTTAGTTTTTAGAGCCCAGACAGCTACCAGGTACACAGGGGAGGTCTGGGGGTGGCTTGGGGGCAATGATTTACACTTACCAGTGGCTGCTATTGTCTGCAGCCGCTGGGGGATCCTGCCGTGCTGACCGATCAGCAGTGATCGGCAGCATGGCAATCAGTTGGGAGAGTGCAGGGAGGCAGTTTCCCTTCCCTGCAGCTGCTAACACAGTTTATCTGACTGGTCGCGCCCTGTGTGACCAGGTCAGCTACAGCACATGCAGGCAAGGTCGCGTCCGATGCGACCATGCCAGGCAAGTGGTTAAGGTAATGATTTGTGACATGGGTAGTCAAGGACGGAAAAAGTACAAAAACATGAACCCCCCCCCAACAAAGAAAAAACAAACCACAAAACATGTCAGCCATATGAACCTGTCAATCTTTTGTCCATGTTGACCTTGTGCTGGTTGACCATATGGGGTTGACCTAATGTGCGTGTGGAACATATGGGGTCGACCTAATGAATGTTGACCTATAGTCTGAATCTCAATATACCTATATAGATTACATTTGTTCTATTCTGCTTCATTATTCATAGTGAAGCTTCCAACAACATTACCTTGGTCAACCAGAGAGATGCTTAACTTTTTACATGACAGTGATCCCATTAGTTACAAGTTTTCTACTTCACAATACATTCAGTTTTTGTAGTTGAAGTGTCACTTAAACTGTATTTGTCTTTAGCTCTCTAAGCACTGTAATAACTTTCTGCAGTGATTAAATATTCTTTATAGATTACTAAAATATTTCTCTTACGTCCTAGGGGATACTGGGAATCCATTTAGTACCATGGGGTATAGACAGGTCCACTAGGAGCCATGGGAAGTTTGATTGTGTGTGCTGGCTTCTCCCTCTATGCCCCTCCTACCAGACTTCGTTTAGAAAATGTGCCCGGAGGAGCCGGTCACGTCTCTGGAAGCTCCTGAAGAGTTTTCTGCATTTATTTTTAAAGTTTATTTTCAGGCAGGACTAGATGGCACCGCCTTACCTGCTTCGTGGGACTTGGGGTGGGGGGAAACGGCCCAACCCCAGTAAGGATTAATGGTCCCGTTCCCTGCTGACAGGACGCTAGCTCCTGAGGAAACTATTCGCAAGCCCCACCACGGCGAGCGTAGATTCCCGCAGCACGCCTGCCACCCCTAACAGCCAGAAGATTGAAGAGTGGTGAGTACTAAGCCGGCGTCCCAGTTAACGGGTTGCCGGCCATTATGGCGACATGAGGGTACGGAGACGCACAGCTTCCACACAAGGCGGACTGAGTCTCCTGACAAAGTACACTGTAGTGTACACAGTACCCAGACTGGCACTACAGCCATAAAAGGGGAATGTCTCCATTTTATGCACTCGGACACATCAGACAGTTTAAAGAAGAGCAGGAAGACCGCACGCCATTGAAGGGGCGGGGCTTCACTTTGATCCAGGAGTTATAGCAGGGGGGAGCGATTTACAAAATTTCCGTAATCTAGGTACTTAGTCTGTGACCCGGCTAAGCTTGGCATTAGCGATAAGGGCGCCATGTGCTGGTTCCATACTCTCTGACTCTCTGGAAGGGCTCTTTGTGGGTTAATTGTGCTTTTAACCTTTTCCTGTGTGTGTGCTGTCACTGCTGCAGTATGTCAGGTAAAGAATGTGTTTCATGTAAGGCACAGTGTTCCTCTTCTCCAGGGGGTTCACTAGTATGTACTCGGTGTAGAATCCCTTCCCAGTCTAGTGGGGCAGAACCAGCATGGCTGGACTCCATTAGGGGAATGATTTCCACAATTTCTACAAAATTATCTCGTAATGAGAAAAAGACGCACCCAGACCAGCGTCTCAGTCCTCTACCATTTGTCCGCAGAAACGTACCTTGGCCCATATACTGCATTCTGACTCTGATAATGAAGGGTCGGAAAGGGAGGAAGGTGAGGTGGACACAGAGGTAGGGGAGGGTACTCTGTCGCAGGGCGTAGAGGCTCTCATAGATGATATCAGAGAAATTCTAAATATCCCTGATAAGGTGACAGAGGAAAATCTTACTTTAATATTAAGAAAAAATCCTCAGCCACTTTTCCTGTGTCAAAGGAACTAAATACCCTGTTTGAAGAACTGTGGGCTAATCCAGATAAGAAATGTAAATTTCCCAGGCGGTTTTTATCTCTTCCGTTTCCTCCTGAGGATAGGAAAAAATGGGAAAATCCACAGATGGTTGATGCGTCAGTCTCCAGGCTCGCACGTAAAATTGTACTACCTGTGCCTGGTGCTGATCGCAAGATAGAGACTGCACTCAGATCTTTGTATACTGTTGCGGGGTGACCCAGAGACCCACTATAGCATGTGGGTGGATTACACAAGCCATTGCTAAATGGTCAGGTAATTTAATTGAGGGGTTAGACACTTTCCCTCAAGAGGAAATTATTTATTTTTCATCCACTAGGGGTCACTGGAGTACTCTTGGGGATATGGACGGCTTCCGCATGAAAAAGGCACTGAATAATTAAATTTAGAACTCTCCTCCCCTCCATATCCCAGAGTACCTCAGTGTGTTTTTTCTGTGCTCATAGTAGCAACAAGGCTTGTGTGGAGCTTATCCACACTACTTTTCGAATATTTTTATTTTTGATTTTTTCTTTTTACAACGTTTTCTACATCCCTTCCCCCCTTCCAATAGGCGTGTGTCCGGGATAGTGGAAGCTGCTACAAGCAGATGTGGCGTGTCGGGCCTCTCTAAAAAGAGCTCCCTCACAACCACGTGCAGACAACCTGCAGGAAAGGCTGGACGGAGCTTACAGAAGAAGCCCCGTCATAGCCCCTCACCACAGGCGTCCAGGTATGTTGGGGATGGGGCGGCTGCCGCCCCGCTGTGTGGGGACACTGTTTCTGTGATGTGCCGAGCCGCCCGCCGCATCTTCCAGGACACCGCCGCTATGTGCTGTCTCCCGCCGCTCACAGCCGCGCCGGCCGCATTCACCATACATAGCCGCCGCTCCCCGGCTCTATGCAGCGCGCGCTCCCCAGCTCCCTCTACCTCAGCTCCCCGCATGTAAGCCCCGGCTCCGTGTAATAGACAGCGGTACACGGAGCGAGGGTGGGGAAGCACACACACAAGGGGGGAGAAGTGTGCCCATAGCAGCAGCAGAACGCTGCATGGGTTATTAGATAGGCTATTAAGCCTTTTTCTCTGACGTCCTAGTGGATGCTGGGACTCCGTCAGGACCATGGGGATTAGCGGCTCCGCAGGAGACAGGGCACAAAAATAAAGCTTTAGGATCAGGTGGTGTGCACTGGCTCCTCCCCCTATGACCCTCCTCCAAGCCCCAGTTAGGTTTTTGTGCCCGTCCGAGCAGGGTGCAATCTAGGTGGCTCTCCTAAAGAGCTGCTTAGAAAAAGTTTTTAGGTTTTTTATTTTCAGTGAGTCCTGCTGGCAACAGGCTCACTGCATCGAGGGACTTAGGGGAGAGAAGTGAACTCACCTGCGTGCAGGATGGATTGGCTTCTTAGGCTACTGGACACCATTAGCTCCAGAGGGATCGAACACAGGCCCAGCCATGGAGTCCGGTCCCGGAGCCGCGCCGCCGACCCCCCTTGCAGATGCCGAAGATTGAAGAGGTCCAGAAACAGGCGGCAGAAGACTTTTCAGTCTTCATGAGGTAGCGCACAGCACTGCAGCTGTGCGCCATTGTTGTCAGCACACTTCACACAGCGGTCACTGAGGGTGCAGGGCGCTGGGGGGGGCGCCCTGGGCAGCAATGTATAATACCTTTCTTATGGCTAAAAATACATCACATATAGCCCTTGAGGCTATATGGATGTATTTAACCCCTGCCAGATCTCACAAACTCCGGGAGAAGAGCCCGCCGAAATAGGGGGCGGGGCTTATTCTCCTCAGCACACAGCGCCATTTTCCTGCTCAGCTCCGCTGTGAGGAAGGCTCCCAGGACTCTCCCCTGCACTGCACTACAGAAACAGGGTAAAACAGAGAGGGGGGGCACTTTTTTTGGCGATATTACTATATTTAAGCTGCTATAAGGATACAACACTTATATAGGGTTGTTCCCATATATATTATAGCGCTTGGGTGTGTGCTGGCAAACTCTCCCTCTGTCTCCCCAAAGGGCTAGTGGGGTCCTGTCTTCAATAGAGCATTCCCTGTGTGTCTGCTGTGTGTCGGTACGTGTGTGTCGACATGTATGAGGACGATGTTGGTGTGGAGGCAGAGCAATTGCCGGTAATGGTGATGTCGCCCCCCAGGGAGTCGACACCGGAATGGATGGCTTTGTTTATGGAATTACGTGATAATGTCAGCACATTACAAAAATCAGTTGACGACATGAGACGGCCGGCAAACCAGTTAGTACCTGCCCAGGCGTCTCAGACACCGTCAGGGGCTGTAAAACGCCCTTTACCTCAGTCGGTCGACACAGACCCAGACACGGACACTGAATCTAGTGTCGACGGTGAAGAAAAAAAACACGTATTTTCCAGTAGGGCCACACGTTATATGATCACGGCAATGAAGGAGGCTTTACATATCTCTGATACTGCAAGTACCACAAAAAGGGGTATTATGTGGGGTGTGAAAAAACTACCTGTAGTTTTTCCTGAATCAGAGGAATTGAATGATGTATGTGATGAAGCGTGGGTTAACCCAGATAGAAAAGTGCTAATTTCAAAAAAGTTATTGGCATTATATCCTTTCCCGCCAGAGGTTAGGGCGCGCTGGGAAACACCCCCTAGGGTGGATAAGGCGCTCACACGCTTATCAAAACAAGTGGCGTTACCGTCTCCTGATACGGCCGCCCTCAAGGATCCAGCTAATAGGAGGCTGGAAACTACCATAAAAAGTATATACACACATACTGGTGTTATACTGCGACCAGCCATCGCCTCAGCCTGGATGTGCAGTGCTGGGGTGGTCTGGTCGGATTCCCTGACTGAAAATATTGATACCCTGGATAGGGACAGTATTTTATTGACTTTAGAGCAATTAAAGGATGCTTTTCTTTATATGCGAGATGCTCAGAGGGATATTTGCACTCTGGCATCGAGAGTAAGTGCGATGTCCATATCTGCCAGAAGAAGTTTATGGACGCGACAGTGGTCAGGTGATGCGGATTCCAAACGGCATATGGAAGTATTGCCGTATAAAGGGGAGGAATTATTTGGCGTGGGTCTATCGGATCTGGTGGCCACGGCAACTGCCGGGAAATCCACCTTTTTACCTCAGACCCCCTCCCAACAGAAAAAGACACCGTCTTTTCAGCCGCAGTCCTTTCGGTCCTATAAGAACAAGCGGGCAAAAGGACAGTCATATCAGCCCCGAGGCAGAGGAAAGGGTAAGAGAAGGCAGCAAGCAGCTCCTTCCCAGGAACAGAAGCCCTCCCCGGGTTCTGCAAAGCCCTCAGCATGACGCTGGGGCTTTACAAGCGGACTCAGGAGCGGTGGGGGGTCGACTCAAGAATTTCAGCGCGCAGTGGGCTTGCTCACAGGTGGACCCCTGGATCCTGCAGGTAGTATCTCAGGGTTACAGGTTGGAATTCGAGAAGTCTCCCCCTCGCCGGTTCCTAAAGTCTGCTTTGCCAACGTCTCCCTCAGACAGGGCGACGGTATTGGAAGCCATTCACAAGCTGGTTTCTCAGCAGGTGATAGTCAAGGTACCCCTCCTACAACAGGGAAAGGGGTATTACTCCACGCTATTTGTGGTACCGAAGCCGGACGGCTCGGTAAGACCTATTCTAAATCTGAAATCTTTGAACCTGTACATACAAAAATTCAAGTTCAAGATGGAGTCACTCAGAGCAGTGATAGCGAATCTGGAAGAAGGGGACTTTATGGTGTCCCTGGACATCAAGGATGCTTACCTGCATGTCCCAATTTGCCCTTCACACCAAGGGTACCTCAGGTTCGTGGTGCAAAACTGTCATTATCAGTTTCAGACGCTGCCGTTTGGATTGTCCACGGCACCTCGGGTCTTTACCAAGGTAATGGCCGAGATGATGTTTCTTCTGCGAAGAAAAGGCGTATTAATTATCCCTTACTTGGACGATCTCCTGATAAGGGCAAGGTCCAGAGAACAGCTGGAAGACGTAGTAGCACTAACCCAAGTAGTGCTGCAACAGCACGGGTGGATTCTGAATTTTCCAAAATCTCAATTGAACCCGACGACACGTCTGCTGTTCCTGGGAATGATTCTGGACACGGTTCAGAAAAAGGTGTTTCTTCCGGAGGAGAAAGCCAGGGAGTTATCCGAACTTGTCAGGAACCTCCTAAAACCAGGAAAAGTGTCTGTGCATCAATGCACAAGAGTCCTGGGAAAGATGGTGGCTTCTTACGAAGCGATTCCATTCGGCAGATTCCACGCACGAACTTTTCAGTGGGATCTGCTGGACAAATGGTCCGGATCGCATCTGCAGATGCATCAGCGGATAACCTTATCGCCACGGACAAGGGTGTCTCTTCTGTGGTGGTTGCAGAGTGCTCATCTGTTAGAGGGCCGCAGATTCGGCATACAGGACTGGGTCCTGGTGACCACGGATGCCAGTCTGAGAGGCTGGGGAGCGGTCACACAGGGAAGAAACTTCCAGGGAGTATGGTCAAGCCTGGAGATGTCTCTTCACATAAATATACTGGAGCTAAGAGCGATTTACAATGCTCTAAGCCTGGCAAAACCCCTGCTTCAGGGTCAGCCGGTGTTGATCCAGTCGGACAACATCACGGCAGTCGCCCACGTAAACAGACAGGGCGGCACAAGAAGCAGGAGAGCAATGGCAGAAGCTGCAAGGATTCTTCGCTGGGCGGAAGATCATGTGATAGCACTGTCAGCAGTGTTCATTCCGGGAGTGGACAACTGGGAAGCAGACTTCCTCAGCAGACACGATCTACACCCGGGAGAGTGGGGACTTCATCCAGAAGTCTTCCACATGATTGTGAACCGTTGGGAAAAACCAAAGGTGGATATGATGGCGTCTCGCCTCAACAAAAAACTGGACAGGTATTGCGCCAGGTCAAGAGACCCTCAGGCAATAGCTGTGGACGCTCTGGTAACACCGTGGGTGTTCCAGTCAGTGTATGTGTTTCCTCCTCTGCCTCTCATACCAAAAGTACTGAGAATTATACGGCAAAAGGGAGTAAGAACGATACTCGTGGCTCCGGATTGGCCAAGAAGAACTTGGTACCCGGAACTTCAGGAGATGCTCACGGAAGATCCGTGGCCTCTACCTCTAAGACGGGACCTGCTTCAGCAGGGACCGTGTCTATTCCAAGACTTACCGCGGCTGCGTTTGACGGCATGGCGGTTGAACGCCGAATTCTAAGGGAAAAAGGCATTCCGGAAGAGGTCATTCCTACACTGGTAAAAGCCAGGAAGGAGGTGACTGCACAACATTATCACCGCATTTGGAGAAAATATGTTGCGTGGTGTGAGGCCAGGAAGGCCCCCACGGAGGAATTTCAACTGGGTCGATTCCTACATTTCCTGCAAACAGGATTGTCTATGGGCCTCAAATTGGGGTCCATTAAGGTTCAAATTTCGGCCCTGTCGATTTTCTTCCAGAAAGAATTGGCTTCAGTTCCTGAAGTCCAGACTTTTGTAAAAGGAGTACTACATATACAGCCCCCGGTTGTGCCCCCAGTGGCTCCGTGGGACCTTAATGTAGTTTTGGATTTTCTCAAATCCCATTGGTTTGAGCCACTCAAATCGGTGGATTTGAAATATCTTACGTGGAAAGTAACCATGCTACTGGCCCTGGCTTCAGCCAGGAGAGTATCAGAATTGGCGGCTTTATCGTATAAAAGCCCATATCTGATTTTCCATTCGGACAGGGCAGAACTGCGGACGCGTCCTCAGTTTCTGCCTAAGGTGGTGTCAGCGTTTCACCTGAACCAGCCTATTGTGGTGCCTGCGGCTACTAGCGACTTGGAGGATTCCAAGTTGCTGGACGTTGTCCGGGCATTGAAAATATATATTTCAAGGACGGCTGGAGTCAGAAAATCTGACTCGCTGTTTATACTGTATGCACCCAACAAGCTGGGTGCTCCTGCTTCTAAGCAGACGATTGCTCGTTGGATTTGTAGCACAATTCAACTTGCACATTCTGTGGCAGGCCTGCCACAGCCTAAATCTGTCAAGGCCCATTCCACAAGGAAGGTGGGCTCATCCTGGGCGGCTGCCCGAGGGGTCTCGGCATTACAACTCTGCCGAGCAGCTACGTGGTCGGGGGAGAACACGTTTGTAAAATTCTACAAATTTGATACCCTGGCTAAAGAGGACCTGGAGTTCTCTCATTCGGTGCTGCAGAGTCATCCGCACTCTCCCGCCCGTTTGGGAGCTTTGGTATAATCCCCATGGTCCTGACGGAGTCCCAGCATCCACTAGGACGTCAGAGAAAATAAGATTTTACTTACCGATAAATCTATTTCTCGTAGTCCGTAGTGGATGCTGGGCGCCCATCCCAAGTGCGGATTGTCTGCAATACTTGTACATAGTTATTGTTACAAAAAAATCGGGTTGTTATTGTTGTGAGCCGTCTGTTCAGAGGCTCCTACGTTTGTCATACTGTTAACTGGGTTCAGATCACAAGTTGTACGGTGTGATTGGTGTGGCTGGTATGAGTCTTACCCGGGATTCAAAATCCTTCCTTATTGTGTACGCTCGTCCGGGCACAGTATCCTAACTGAGGCTTGGAGGAGGGTCATAGGGGGAGGAGCCAGTGCACACCACCTGATCCTAAAGCTTTATTTTTGTGCCCTGTCTCCTGCGGAGCCGCTAATCCCCATGGTCCTGACGGAGTCCCAGCATCCACTACGGACTACGAGAAATAGATTTATCGGTAAGTAAAATCTTATTTTTAACAGGATTATTGAACGATTATATCTGTTTGGAAAAGTTATAATCTGCACTTTGTTTATACTGTAAGCATGGGGGCATTTTAACCATGCTTCCTGTTGTGATTCCAGAACGTTCCTGTACATCTCTACTCCACCGTAAGGCGCAGGGGTGTTAGTGGGAATTTGGAATCAGATTTTATATAGACTGGCGTGCACTGCACTTGTCCAGATATATATATATATATATATATATATATATATATATATATATATAGAGAGAGAGAGACCTTAGTACTTTTTTACTGAGTCGTGCAAGTTGTCTGTCTTTGTATTTTGTGTTGTCTGTCTGCATAATGATTAAGGCACCAGCAAAAACAAAAAAGCAGTTTCACTGCCATGTCTGTAAGAGTGTGTTACCGGATGGATCTACCACATGTACAGTATGTTTTGTGGATTCAGCTACGAATACAAGTTCGGCTCCGGTTTCAAAGCCGGTTTCATCCCCGGACCCTCCATGGGCTATGCTAGCAGATGTCCTGGCTGGATTGCAATCAGAATTGGCCGCTGCTCGACAAGAGCGGGAAGCAGCAAGATCTGAGTCTAGGGTGAGACCGCTAGAACTACCGGAGGGGTCTCAGCCTTACCAAAAGTCCAAGTCCACTTTGGGTAGAAGGGATAAATTTATTTTGTCTTATGATTTACCAGTCTGCTATGTTGCATTCTGACGATTCTATACCAGACCTCTTTGCGCAAGATGACGGTGAGGAGGGCGAAGTAGACCAGCAGTCAGATGGTGACTATTTTGACAGCCCGGGCATTGATAATCTCATCAGAGCGGTGCGTCAGTCTCTGAAGTTTACAGAAACTGAGGAGCCTCTGACAAATTATGAAGTCGTCTTTACTAAACGACAGAGAACTCCAATGTGTTTTCCTGTTTCGGAATCTCTTAATAAGATGTTACTAGAAACACGAAAGATTCCGGATAAACATGGTTTCTATACCTTGCAGATTTAAGTCTAGTTACCCGTTTTCAGAGTCTGTGACAGCTACATGGGAGAATCCGCCATTGGTGGATTCGTCTGTGTCTAAACTTACAAAGAAATTAACCATACCAGTACCAACTGCTACTACGCTTAAAGACCCTTCGGATCGTAAAATAGAAGCTATGCTAAAGTCCATGTATATAGCAGCAGGAGTGTTGCTAACGTACAATGTACTGGTTCAGCACGGTTGGATTGTCAACTTCAAGAAATCACATCGGATTCCGTCTCATCGACTTAAATTCCTAGGTATGATTCTCGATACGGTAAATCAAAGAATTTACCTACCAGAACAGAAAGTACAGGTCATTCGTCATCTGGTACAATTAGTGCTCAAGCCACGCACAGTCTCGGTGCCCCCTATGGATTCAAAGAAAAGGATTTATCTGGTAAGTACCAAAATCCTATTTTTGCTCCTGCAATATATACAAGACTTTATGGTGGAAGCCATAAAAGAAATAGGTTTGCTTAATGCACGCACTACAGCAGTGTCTATGGCAGTGTCGGCACGCAGAGGGTTATGGCTACGTCAGTGGACTGCTGACCCGGACTCCAGGAAAGTAGTGGAAGGCCTACCTTTCACAGGAGAGATTTATTTGGAGATGAACTCGACAAATGGATCTCCCGAGCTACTGCGGGTAAGTCCACATAGCTACCTTCTGCAGCTCCGCCAGCAAGAGAGGCCTACTCAGGACCTAATCTACAGTCCTTCCGGACTGCCAAATTTAGGGGCAAGGCCAGAAGTTCTTCTACCACCGCCACGGGTGCTAGAGTTAAACCACGCAAACTAGTGACTGCTGGTTCATAGGAACAGGTTTCAGGCTCTGCTTCCTCAAAATCTTCCGCATGACTGTAGACCGCGATGCCTGGAAGAGGTGAGGGTGGGAGCCCGCCTAAAATTCTTCAGTCACATCTGGACAGGATCGTGTCAGGATCCTTGGGTCATAGACCTTATATCCCAGGGCTACAGACTGGAGTTCCAGGAACCTCCACCTCACAGATTCTTCAAATCAGGCTTACCAGTTTAAAAAGAGGCAAGAGTAAACCTATACGACGCCATTCAAAAACTGTTACAGACCCAGGTCATTATTCTAGTTCCACCTCATCTACACAACAAGGGTTACTATTCCAGCTTGTTTGTAGTACCGAAACCAGACGGTTTGGTAAGACCAATTCTGAACCTCAAGTCATTGAACCCGTACTTACGAGTTTTCAAATTCAAGATGGAGTCGTTGAGAGCGGTAATCTCAGGTCTGGAGGAGGGGGGAATTCCTAGTGTCTCTGGATGTCAAGGATGTGTACCTTCATGTTCCGATCTGGCTACCTTATCAGGCTTATCTACGGTTTGCACTGCAGGACTGCCATTACCAGTTTCAGGCCCTGTCAATTGGTCTCTCTACGGCACCGAGGGTGTTCACCAAAGTGATGGCAGAGATGATGAAGTTGCTCCGCAGACAGGGAGTGAACATAGTTCCGTACCTGGACGATCTTCTGATAAAGGCACCGTCCAGGGAACAGTTGTTGGAGAATATTGCCTTCTCAACCAGACGACTACTGGATCATGGGTGGTTTCTGAACCTGCCAAAATCTCACCTAGAACCAACACAGAAGCTTCAGTTCTTGGGAATGTTACTGGACACAGAGTCTCAGAAAGTATTCCTTCCCTTGTAAAAGGCAATGGTGATCCAGTCGATGGTTCGGGCTGTCTTGAAGCCGACCCAAATCTCAGTACATCTGTGCATCCGCCTTCTGGAGAAAATGGTGGCTTCTTACGAAGCAATTCAGTACGGAAGGTTTATGCGAGGGCCTTCCAGCTGGATCTGTTGGACAAATGGTCCGGATCACATCTTCACATGTACCAGAGGATCCGTCTGTAGCCAAGAGCCAGGATCTCCCTTCTGTGGTGGCTACAGACTTCTCACCTAGTCGAGGGTCGAAGGTTCGGGATTCAGAATTGGATTCTGCTAACCATGGACGCAAGCCTCAGAGGTAGGGGAACAGTCACCCAGGGGGTACAGTTTCAGGGAAGATTGTCAAGTCAGGAAGTTGTCCTTCCAATTAACATCCTGGAACTCAGGGCTGTCTACAACGCCCTTCTGCAGGCCTCGTCTCTTCTTCAGAATCAGGCCATTCAGGTCCAGTCGGACAATGTGACGGCGGTAATGTACATAAACTGACAGGGCGGAATGAAAAGCAGAGCTGCAATGTCAGAAGTGTCAAGAATTTTCCTCTGGGCGGAAAAACATGCCGTGGCATTGTCGGCGGTCTTCATTCCGGGAGTAGACAACTGGGAAGCAGACTTCCTAAACAGACAAGATCTGCACCCGGGGGAATGGGGCCTTCACCCGGAGGTGTTCCGGTGGTTGACATGTCGGTGGGGTTATCCACAAATCAACATAATGGCCTCTCGACTCAACAAGAAGCTCAAGCGGTATTATTACAGGTCAAGGGACCCACAGGCAGTGGATGTAGACGCCCTGTCAACTCCGTGGGTGTACTATCTGGGGTACTTGTTTCCTCTCATTCCTCTGATCCCACTAATTATAAAAAGAATAAAAAGGGAAAAGGTTCAAGCAATCCTCATTGCTCCGGACTGGCCACGAAGGGCCTGGTATGTGGATAATTTTGAGATGCTGATTGAAGATCTGTGGCCTCTGCCTCTTCGAGAGGATCTTCTGCAACAGGGCCCCTTCGTCTATCAAGACATACCGCGGCTACGTTTAACGGCATGGAAGTTGAACGGCTGATTCTAGCCAGGAAAGGGATTCCTGACAAGGTCATCCCAACTATTCTCCAAGCCAGAAAGGGGGTAACGTCTAAACATTACCATTGTATCTGGAAGAAATGTGTGTCTTGGTGTGAGAGCAGACAATATTCTGCTCTCATACTTTCATCTGGGACGGTTCCTGCTTGTTCTGCAGTCGGGATTGGATGTGGGCCTACGCCTAGTCTCCATAAAAGTTCAGATTTCGGCCTTTTCTATTTTCTTTCAGAAACAATTGGTTTCTCTCCCTGAGGTCCAGACGGGGTAAGGGGCGTATCAAGAGGGACTAACGAAGATATAAGAGATTGGACCATCGACCAGAAAAAAGCAATAAGTTGACAAGTCCACCAGACATGGAAAAAGGAACCGATGTGTACGTATTGTCTCCAGCAGAGGTTAGGGATATTAGAGTATATCTGGTGTAAACGTTCCGGAACAAGGTACCAGCGGGTGGATACCCTATAATTGTTTTCTTTGATGGAAACACTAATAGAACATTTATTATTATTATTATTATTATCATCCTTTATATGGTGCCACAAGGGTTCCGCAGCGCCCAGTTACAGAGTACATAAACAAATAATCAAACCGGAAAACAGCAACTTACAGTTGATGACAGTATAGGACAAGTACAGGGTAAATAAACATAGTTACATCAGCAGATGACACTGGAATAAGTATCAGGTGGCAGAAGACTGATGGATTTGGTGCAGTTGAAGATTATTAAAGTAAGAAAGGATAAGCACATGAGGGAAGAGGGCCCTGCTCGTGAGAGCTTACATTCTAGAGGGGAGGGGTAGACAGACAGGGGTGACACAGATGGGGTACATAGAGAGCGTAGAACAGAGGGTTAGGATGAGATTTGGCTGGGTTTGGTGAAGAAGTGGGCCTTGAGAGCCCGTTTGAAGTTTTGTAGAGAGGTGGAGAGTCTGAGTCGGAGAGGCAGGGAATTCCAGCGAAGTGGTGCAGCACGTGAAAAATCTTGGAGGTGGGAGGAAGTAATCCGTAGGCAGGAGAGTCGGCGTGCATTAGCAGAGCAAAGAGGACGGGTGGGAGTGTAAAGGGAGATAAGGTCAGAGATGTAGATGGGAGAGGAGTGGGTGAGGGCTTTGTAAGCGAGTGTGAGAAGCTTGAAATGGATTCTGAAAGGGAAGAGGAGCCAGTGAAGGTCTAGTAAGAGAGGAGAGGTGGACGTAGTGCGTTTGGTGAGGAAGATGAGCCGGGCAGCAGCATTGAGGATAGATTGGAGTGGAGAGAGGTATCTGTCAGGAATGCCAATCAGGAGCAGATTACAGTAGTCCAGTCTGGAGATGACCAGTGAGTGGATAAGAGTCTTAGTAGCATCCTGGGTCAGAAAGGGTCTGATCCTGGAAATATTTTTTAGATGAAAATGGCAGGTTTGTGAGAGGTGCTGAATGTGTGGTTTGAAGGAGAGGGAGGAGTCAAGGATTACTCCAAGACAGCGCACTTGGGGGCTAGAGGAGATAGTAGTGCCATCAATAGATAATGAGATTGTAGGAGGTGAGGTTATGCGGGAGGGAGGGAAGATGATCAGCTCGGTCTTAGACATGTTAAGTTTAAGAAAGCGCTGGGACATCCAGGAAGAGGTAGCAGAGAGACAGTTGGAGATACGAGTGAGGAGAGCAGGGGAGAGGTCTGGAGAGGAAAGATAGATTTGGGTGTCATCAGCATAGTGATGATATTGGAAACCAAAAGAACTAATTAGCTTGCCTAGTGAGGACGTATAGAGAGAGAAGAGAAGAGGACCAAGGACAGAACCTTGGGGTACCCCTACAGTTAGTGGAAGTGAGGGGGAGGTGGAGTCATGAGAGGAGACAGAGAAAGAACGGTCAGAAAGGTAGGAGGACAGCCAAGAGAGGGCAGTGTCACGCAGACCAATGGAGTGAAGAATTTGCAGTAGGAGAGGATGGTCCACAGTGTAAAAAGCAGCAGAGAGATCAAGTAGAATAAGTATAGAGTAGTGTCCCTTAGATTTAGCAGCATGGAGGTCATTGCATACTTTTGTAAGGGCAGTTTCAGTGGAGTGGAGAGGACGGAAGCCAGACTGGAATGGGTCAAGCAGTGAGTGTGAGGAAAGAAAGGAAATAAGGCGGTTGTAGAAAATACGCTCAAGGAGTTTGGAGGCAAAAGGGAGGAGAGAGATGGGTCGGTAGTTGGAGAGAGTGTTTGGATCAAGGGTAGGTTTTTTAAGAATAGGAGAGATGAGTGCGTGCTTGAAGGCAGAGGGGACAGTGCCTGATGAGAGGGATAGATTGAGAAGGTGGGAAAGATGGGAACAAGCAGAAGTAGGGAGGAGGCGGGAGGGGATAGGGTCAAGTGGGGAGGTGGTGAGGGGACATGAACGAATGAGGGCCATGACTTCCTCTCCAGATGCATGGGAGAAAGATGTCCGAGTAGGTGCGAGGGATGGGGAGGGTTGGTAAGGGATGGGAGAAGTGTTGAGGCGAATTGCCTCTTACGTGTCATCACCCAGGGAGGAGCCCAAGTCTGATTCCCAGCATCGTTCATGGATCTTGAAGGGTGGAGAGTCCTGGACTAAAATAGTGATACATTTCAGATATACTCCCCTTGTCCAGAGGTCCAAGGATAGAAAGACGTTCCAGTGCTGTGGGGTTCCGCAAAGGCTCTAGAGAGGGAAGAGAAGAAGTAATAAAGTGGCGGATCTGGAGGCATTGATAAAAACAGGATTGTGGTAGAGAATGTTTATCCTGAAGTTCTGAGAAAGCATGTGGGCTGAGTCCATCCAGAATGTGATGGAAACGTGTGAGGCCAGCCTTTGACTGGCAAGGTTTAGTTTTTAAGTATGGAATGCTTAACAATAAATAGCTGTACGTTCCAATTGCTATGAGTCTTATATGTGCGACAGAAAAAGGCGGGGGGTGGTGGACTGCACACCCTAATATGCCAAATAAAACAATGTAACATTTTGAGTGAACTAAATCTAGTCAATGTTATATTATTTTGCAGTTAAAACTGTTTTGCTTTTGTTCAGTTACATCCATATAGAATTTGTGTCAACATGTTTTGCATTTAAAGTGTAGACGCTATAATCTGATCATTTGTAATTAAATCATGATTGTGCCAAAAGGTGACCTAAGTGACCCATAGTCCAGGGTTAGGGTTAGGCTGCAGGATGGGAGGGTTAGGCTGCAGGGTTGGAGGGTTAGGATTAGGCTGCCTGTGTATAACATCTTTTCCAGAGGTAGCGATGTTACTGTGATTGACAAGAGGAGTGTGAACAGCCAGCATTTCTGCTCTATTGTCCATACCATTACAGTAACATCATTGCTACCTCTGGAAAAGATGTTATACACAGAATAGGAAGAATTGGGTGATTGTCCTTATGAAGATTTAAAAAGAAAGATACCTTGATGTGCTTTGAAAACTTCTGCAATATTGTGAGTGGGGTACACAAGCTATATCTACATCTTATGAATATATAAAGATACCTTGATGTGCTAATAATTTATCGATTTCTAGTAAGTCTGGTACGTTTATACCTCACCCCATAGGGGCGACACGCAATAATTATAAAGTACGCACCCTTGTATTTTGGAGTACAATTTCAAAGTTTTTAGATCAATTGTACTACACATTGGACATTTTTTTCTTTCCTTCCGGTACACACACGAGTTTGATGTTTTGATTGGATCAGCCTGGGGAATCCCATGGTAGACATGTTAAAGATACCTTGATGTGCTTCAAACATTCAGCATTATTGTGACTGGGATACGCCTTCCTTTCTTGGCTAAAGATACCTTTATAAGCCTGCATTACAGTATAACTACAGTGAGTGTGGTACGCTCTTCGTAGCCTATACACCATTTCGCATCAGTCGAATAAGACACTGTTAGCAGTTCAAGAACTAGACACCTTTTGTTGCACATTTTAGCACTTTTAGTGTGAGTTCCGGTATGCCGCTCAACACACAAATAAATTTATGTGATAACCACATGCACACGAATATTCTCTTTTTGTATAAAAACTTTTACACTATTTTCTGTTCTTCATAATTTTTTCACATGCACTACGTCTCTTTGAGTGTAAATCAAGCACTGAATGGATCAAAAGAAGGGCACTGAAGAGTTTACCTAAAAGGAACGTATTATACATATAATAGCTGTGTACTAAATTGAAGCGCCCAGGGTTGTATACCTCCCACATTGTTGTGTATTAGGTACTTTGCGGTGTCTGGACACATCACTACAAGCGGAATAGTCCCCTTAGAGAGTGGTGGATTTCACACAAATTCCGTCGGGATAGCAGAGTGTATAATCTACAATTAAACCTGCACTCTTCTCCATCATAAATTCATTTTATTGTGTTCCAACTACAGTGTATGCATGGGTTTATTTTCTAACTGCGTAACCCTCATTTTACCTAATCTGCCATGTTGCTGTGTTAGCTCATCTTTAATGTAGATGCATTTGTAAGTATAAGAAATCTTGTACGTCTTCTTACACTATATAATTTTTCTCTTACGACCTAGAGGATGCTGGGATCCATATCAGTACCATGGGTTATAGACGAGTCCACCAGGAGCCATTGGCACTTTAAGAGTTTAATAGTGTGGGCTGGCTCCTCCCTCTATGCCCCTCCTACCAGACTCAGTTTAGAAAATGTGCCCGGAGGAGCCAGTCACAGCTAGGGGAGCTCTACAGAGTACTCTTAGAAAAAGTTTTTTTCTTTTCTTTCAGAGTTTGTTATTTTACAGGGAGGCTGCTGGCGACAGCCTCCCTGCAGCGAGGGACTGAGGGGGGAGCAGTGTCCGCCCTGCGGGGTCTTGAGCCACTGCCACCGCTGACTGGACATTGAGCTCCAGAGGGGTCCGATCGTGCCCCGCCACAGGGAAACGCTCACCCCGGCAGCCAGCTGCCACCCCCTCAGGGAGCTGAAGTATGGCGAGTGAGTCACTGTCTCCCCTTGGGACAGTGTGAAGAGGGCGGCTAGAGGGTAGGAGTGCGGTCTTAACCGCGCTCCTGGAAGGCTCAGCGGTACTGCGGTGCGGCGCTGGGAGGGGCGCCCTGGGCCAGCTCCGGACCCTACACTGACCACAACAAGCCTGTCGGGGGTTTGCGGATCCAGGCCAGCACAAGATCCTCCGGCCAGTATAATCTTTCAAAGAGCGTGAAGACGGCGCCATTGAGGGGGCGGAGCTTCTCAGAGCGGACCCAGCAGCATTCAGCGCCATTTTCTCTGACGTCCTAGTGGATGCTGGGAACTCCGTAAGGACCATGGGGAATAGCGGGCTCCGCAGGAGACTGGGCACTCTAAAAGAAAGATTAGGTACTATCTGGTGTGCACTGGCTCCTCCCTCTATGCCCCTCCTCCAGACCTCAGTTAGAATCTGTGCCCGGCCCGAGCTGGTTGCACACTAGGGGCTCTCCTGAGCTCCTAGTAAAGAAAGTATTTGTTAGGTTTTTTATTTTCAGTGAGATCTGCTGGCAACAGACTCACTGCTACGAGGGACTAAGGGGAGAAGAAGCGAACCTACCTGCTTGCAGCTAGCTTGGGCTTCTTAGGCTACTGGACACCATTAGCTCCAGAGGGATCGAACACAGGCCCAGCCTCGGTCGTCTGGTCCCGGAGCCGCGCCGCCGTCCCCCTTACAGAGCCAGAAGCAAGAAGAACTTCCTGGCAATCGGCGGCTGAAGACTTCGGTCTTCATTAAGGTAGCGCACAGCACTGCAGCTGTGCGCCATTGCTCCCTATGCACACCACATACTCCGGTCACTGATGGGTGCAGGGCGCTGGGGGGGGGAGCCCTGGGCTGCAATTAGAGTACCTTAACTTTGGCAAACAACACATAATATAGCCTAATAAGCTATATATGTGTAAAAATCCCCTGCCATAATACAATTATAAGAGCGGGAGAAGTCCGCCGAAAAAGGGGCGGGGCTATCTCCATCAGCACACTGGCGCCATTTTCTCTTCACAGTACAGCTCCCCAGGCTCTCCCCTGCAGTTTCCAGGCTCAAAGGGTTAAAAAGAGGGGGGGGGGCACTAAATTTAGGCGCAAACTGTATATAAAAAGCAGCTATAGGGATAAATCACTTTCTATTAGTGTAAATCCCTGATTAAATAGCGCTGTGGTGTGTGCTGGCATACTCTCTCTCTGTCTCCCCAAAGGACTTTGTGGGGTCCTGTCCTCAGTCAGAGCATTCCCTGTGTGTGTGCGGTGTGTAGGTACGGCTGTGTCAACTTGTTTGATGAGGAGGCTTATGTGGAGGCGGAGCAGGTGCCGATAAATGTGATGTCACCCCCTGCGGGGCCGACACCAGAGTGGGTGGATATGTGGAAGGTATTGAACGACAGTGTCAACTCCTTACATAAAAGGCTGGATGACGTAACAGCCATGGGACAGCCGGCTTCTCAGCCCGCGCCTGCCCAGGCGTCTCAAAGGCCATCAGGGGCTCAAAAACGGCCGCTACCTCAGATGGCAGACACAGATGTCGACACGGAGTCTGACTCCAGTGTCGACGAGGTTGAGACATATACACAATCCACTAGGGGCATCCGTTGCATGATTTCGGCAATGAAAAATGTGTTACACATTTCTGACATTAACCCAAGTACCACTAAAAAGGGGTTTTATGTTTGGGGAGAAAAAGCAGCCAGTGTTTTGTTCCCCCATCAGATGAATTGAATGAAGTGTGTGAAGAAGCGTGGGTTTCCCCCGATAAGAAACTGGTAATTTCTAAAAAGTTACTGATGGCGTACCCTTTCCCGCCAGAGGATAGGTCACGTTGGGAGATATCCCCTAGGGTGGATAAGGCGCTCACACTTTTGTCAAAAAAGGTGGCACTCTGTGCCTATGGATCCATCGATACTCCTTCTCCACATACCCCTTCGTTCGGCGTCTAAGGCAGAGAACAAGCTGATCTTTCATATATCTAATGCTTCCACACTCCTGATTGCCAAATTGTGGAAATCCCCCATACCTCCTACTCAGAGTGCTCTAATTAATAGATTGTGGTACGTTTCCTCTATGGAATATATCACCTCCCTTCTCAATGACACAGTGTCCGAGTACCATCGGGTATGGAACTCCTGGTACACTTTGTATTCCTCACCCTTGCCAGGTACCCCTCCCTTACGCCTTTCCTCCTCCTAGCACCTCACCACTCCTTCCCCCCCCCCCCCCCCCCCCCTCACTCCTCCACCCTTCTTAACTGGCCGTCTCCTTCTCAGCACTATTTAATTCAATTTTTTTTCTCTTCCCCCTGTCTTTCTCAGGTTTTTCTCCCCCCCCCCTCCCCCCACCTCGTCTGTTCCCTCTTTCTCTATAACACACTTAAAATTAGACATTTATATGCTTTGCTTTCTGAGATATTTGCTTTTTGTTGATCTTTCTGTTTTTGTTTTTCTTCTCTGTTACACCATACTATTTCAGTGACAGCACTTAATGCATCCTCCTATATCGTTTTATCACCGAACTGTTAAATTTTTCTTTTTTCATCTGCTGTTCTCTGTGATTGGACATGCTCTATACACTGTTGACCAATTGTACGGTCGATCACCTATTCCAGTTATGTCCTGTTCTTATTGTTGACATAAAATAAAATAAATTGTTTTAAAAAAAAAAAAAAGGTGGCACTGCCGTCTTGGGATACGGCCACCTTGAAGGAGCCTGCTGATAGAAAGCAGGAGGAAATCCTGAAGTCTGTATATACACACTCAGGTACTATACTGAGACCTGCAATTGCCTCAGCATGGAGGTGTAGTGCTGCTGCAGCGTGGTCTGATACCCTGTCAGATAATAGTGTTACCCTCGACAGGGATACTATTTTGCTAACCATAGAGCATATTAAAGACGTCGTCTTATATATGAGGGATGCACAGAGGGATATTTGCCGGCTGGCATCCAGAATTAATGCAATGTCCATTTCTGCCAGGAGGGTATTATGGACCCGGCAGTGGACAGGTGATGCTGATTCTAAAAGGCACATGGATATTCTGCCTTATAAGGGTGAGGAATTGTTTGGGGATGGTCTCTCGGACCTCGTATCCACAGCAACAGCTGGGAAGTCAAAATTTTCACCTCAGGTTCCCTCACAGCCTAAGAAAGCACCGTATTATCAGGTACAGTCCTTTCGGCCTCAGAAAAGCAAGCGGGTCAAAGGCGCTTCCTTTCTGCCAGAGGCAAGGGAAGAAGGAAAAAGGCTGCACCAGACAGCCAGTTCCCAGGATCAAAAATCTTCCCCCGCTTCCTCTAAGTCCACCGCATGACGCTGGGGCTCCACAGGCTGAGCCAGGTGCGGTGGGGGCGCATCTCCGGAACTTCAGCGACCAGTGGGCTCGCTCACAGATGGATCCCTGGGTTCTGCAAGTAGTATCACAGGGATACAAGCTGGAGTTCGAGGCGACTCCCCCTCGCCGTTACCTCAAATCAGCCTTGCCTGCTGCCCTCAGAGAAAGGGAGGTAGTACTGGCGGCAATTCACAAGCTGTATCTTCAGCAGGTGATAATCAAGGTACCCCTCCTTCAACAGGGACGGGGTTACTATTCCACAATGTTGTGGTACCGAAACCAGACGGTTCGGTGAGACCCATTCTAAATTTAAAATCCTTGAACATTTATATAAAAAAGTTCAAGTTCAAAGTACCTCAAGGGTGTGGTACAGGACTGTCATTACCAATTCCAGACGTTGCCGTCTGGTCTGTCCACGGCACCGTGGGTATTTACCAAGGTAATGGCCGAAATGATGATGCTCCTCCGAAAGAAGGGAGTCATGATTATTCCGGACTTGGACGATCTCCTTATAAAGGCGAGGTCCAAAGAGCAGTTGCTAGTCGGCGTGGCACTATCTCAGGAAGTGCTACAACAGCACGGCTGGATTCTGAATATCCCAAAGTCGCAGCTGATTCCTGCGACGCGTCTGCTGTTCTTGGGCATGATTCTGGACACAGAACAGAAGAAGATATTTCTCCCAGAGGAGAAGGCCCAGGAATTATCATCTCTGGTCAGGGTCCTCCTGAAACCAAAGCAGGTGTTGGTGCATCACTGCACGAGTCCTGGGAATGATGGTAGCTTCTTACGAAGCAAGTCCCTTCGGCAGATTCCATACAAGGATCTTCCAGTGGGATCTGTTGGACAAGTGGTCCGGATCGCATCTCCAGATGCATCGGTTAATCACCCTGTCCCCGAGGGCCAGGGTGTCTCTGCTGTGGTGGCTGCAGAGTGCTCATCTGCTCGAAGGCCGCAGATTCGGCATACAGGACTGGGTCCTGGTGACCACGGATGCAAGCCTCCGAGGTTGGGGGGCAGTCACCAAGGGAAGAAACTTCCAAGGACAATGGTCAAGTCAGGAAACTTCCCTACACATAAATATTCTGGAACTAAGGGACATTTACAACGCCCTGAGTCAAGCAGAACCCCTGCTTCAAAACCAACCGGTTCTGATTCAGTCAGACAACATCACAGCGGTCGCCCATGTAAACCACCAGGGCGGCACAAGAAGCAGGGTGGCAATGGCAGAAGCCACAAGGATTCTTTGATGGCGGAGAATCACGTGATAGCACTGTCAGCAGTGTTCATTCCGGGAGTGGACAACTGGGAAGCAGACTTCCTCAGCAGGCACGACCTCCACCCGGGAGAGTGGGGACTTCATCCAGAGGTCTTCCAGCTGATTGTGAACCGTTGGGAACGGCCACAGGTGGACATGATGGCGTCCCGCCTCAACAAAAAGTTAAAAAGATATTGCGCCAGGTCAAGGGACCCTCAGGCGATAGCTGTGGACGCTCTAGTGACACCGTGGGTGTACCAGTCGGTTTATGTGTTCCCTCCTCTTCCTCTCATACCCAAGGTACTGAGAATAATAAGAAGGAGAGGAGTAAGAACTATACTCATTGTTCCGGATTGGCCAAGAAGAGCTTGGTACCCAGAACTTCAAGAAGTGATCTCAGAGGACCCTTGGCCTCTGCCGCTCAGACAGGACCTGCCATTGCAGGGGCCCTGTCTGTTCCAAGACTTACCGCGGCTGCGTTTGACGGCATGGCGGTTGAACACCGGATCCTAAAGGAAAAGGACATTCCGGAGGAAGTCATTCCTACGCTGATTAAAGCTAGGAAGGATGTGACCGCAGAACATTATCACCGCATATGGCGGAAATATGTTGCTTGGTGTGAGGCCTGGAAGGCCCCAACGGAGGAATTTCAGCTGGGTCGATTTCTGCACTTCCTACAGTCAGGGGTGACTATGGGCCTCAACTTGGGTTCTATCAAGGTCCAGATTTCGGCTCTGTCGATTTTCTTCCAAAACGAACTGGCTTCACTGCCTGAAGTTCAGACTTTTGTTAAAGGAGTGCTGCATATTCAGCCCCCTTTTGTGCCTCCAGTGGCACCTTGGGATCTCAGCGTGGTGTTGGATTTCCTAAAGTCACATTGGTTGAGGCGCTTAAAACCGTGGAGCAAAAATATCTCACGCGGAAAGTGGTCATGCTGTTGGCCTTGGCTTCGGCCAGGCGTGTATCAGAATTGGCGGCTTTGTCATGTAAAAGCCCTTATCTGATTTTTCATATGGATAGGGCGGAATTGAGGACTCGTTCCCAATTTCTTCCTAAGGTGGTATCAGCGTTTCATTTGAACCAACCTATTGTGGTGCCTGCGGCTACTCGGGACTTGGAGGATTCCAAGTTGCTGGACGTAGTCAGGGCCCTGAAAATCTATGTTTCCAGGATGACTAGAGTCAGGAAAACTGACTCGCTATTTATCCTGTCTGCACCCAACAAGCTGGGTGCTCCTGCTTCAAAGCAGACTATTGCTCGCTGGATCTATAGCACGATTCAACTTGCACTTTCTGCGGCTGGACTGCCGCTTCCTAAATCAGTAAAAGCCCATTCCACGAGGAAGGTGGGCTCTTCTTGGGCGGCTGCCCGAGGCGTCTCGGCTTTACAGCTTTGCCGAGCTGCTACTTGGTCTGGTTCAAACACATTTGCAAAATTCTACAAGTTTGATACCCTGGCTGAGGAGGACCTTGAGTTTGCTCATTCGGTGCTGCAGAGTCATCCGCACTCTCCCGCCCGTTTGGGAGCTTTGGTATAATCCCCATGGTCCTTACGGAGTTCCCAGCATCCACTAGGACGTCAGAGAAAATAATAATTTACTCACCGGTAATTCTATTTCTCGTAGTCCGTAGTGGATGCTGGGCGCCCATCCCAAGTGCGGATTGTCTGCAATACTTGTATATAGTTATTGTCTAACTAAAGGGTTATTGTTATGAGCCATCTTTTCGTGAGGCTCAGTTGTTATTCATACTGTTAACTGGTTATAGTATCACGAGTTGTACGGTGTGATTGGTGTGGCTGGTATGGCTGGTATGAGTCTTACCCGGGATTCCAAATCCTTTACTTATTGTGTCAGCTCTTCCGGGCACAGTTTCCCTAACTGAGCTCTGGAGGAGGGGCATAGAGGGAGGAGCCAGTGCACACCAGATAGTACCTAATCTTTCTTTTAGAGTGCCCAGTCTCCTGCGGAGCCCGCTATTCCCCATGGTCCTTACGGAGTTCCCAGCATCCACTACGGACTACGAGAAATAGAATTACCGGTGAGTAAATTCTTATATCTCTGACGTCCTAGTGGATGCTGGGGACTCCGTAAGGACCATGGGGAATAGACGGCTCCGCAGGAGACTGGGCACATCTAAAGAAAGCTTTAGGACTATCTGGTGTGCACTGGCTCCTCCCCCTATGACCCTCCTCCAAGCCTCAGTTAGATTTCTGTGCCCGGCTGAGCTGGATGCACACTAGGGGCTCTCCTGAGCTCCTAGAAAGAAAGTATAGTTTAGGTTTTTTTATTTTACAGTGAGACCTGCTGGCAACAGGCTCACTGCAGCGAGGGACTAAGGGGAGAAGAAGCGAACCTACCTAAGTGGTGGTAGCTTGGGCTTCTTAGGCTACTGGACACCATTAGCTCCAGAGGGATCGAACACAGGACCCGACCTCGTCGTCCGGAGCCGCGCCGCTGTCCCCCTTACAGAGCCAGAAGCAAGAAGGTCCGGAAAATCGGCGGCTGAAGACTTCTGTCTTCTCCAAGGTAGCGCACAGCACTGCAGCTGTGCGCCATTGCTCCTCATGCACACCACACACTGCGGTCACTGATGGGTGCAGGGTGCTGGGGGGGGGGGGGGGGGCGCCCTGAGCAGCAATATTAACACCTTGGCTGGCAAACTAACACCATATATAGCCCCAGAGGCTATATAGGTGTATATTAACCCCTGCCAGATATATTAAAATAGCGGGAGAAAGCCCGCCGAAAAAGGGGCGGAGCCATCTCCCTCAGCACACTGGCGCCATTTTCCCTCACAGTTTCGCTGGAGGAATCACTCCCTGGCTCTCCCCTGCAGTCCTGCACTACAGAAAGGGTTAAAAAGAGAGGGGGGGGGGGGCGCAAAATTAGGCGCAGTATAGAATATATATGCAGCTATAAGGGAAAACACTCTCTATAGGTGATATCCCTGTGATATATAGCGCTCTGGTGTGTGCTGGCATACTCTCCCTCTGTCTCCCCAAAGGGCTTTGTGGGGTCCTGTCCTCTGTCAGAGCATTCCCTGTGTGTGTGCTGTGTGTCGGTACTGCTGTGTCGACATGTATGATTAGGATAATGATGTGGAGGCGGAGCAAATGCCTGTGAATGGGATGTCACCCCCTGCGGGGTCGACACCGGTGTGGATGGACTTATGGAAGGAATTACGTGACAGTGTCAACTCCTTACATAAAAGGTTTGATGACATAGGACAGCCGGCTACTCAGCTTGTGCCTGTCCAAGCGTCTCAAATGTCATCAGGGGCTCTAAAACGCCCGCTACCTCAGATGGCAGACACAGATGTTGACACGGATACCGACTCCAGTGTCGACGACGATGAGACTAGTGTACCTTCCAATAGGGCCACCCGTTACATGATTGAGGCAATGAAAAATGTATTACACATTTCTGATAATACCCCAGGTACCACAAAAAAAAGGGTATTATGTTTGGTGAGCGAAAACTACCAGTAGTTTCTCTGACGTCCTAGTGGATGCTGGGAACTCCGTAAGGACCATGGGGGAATAGACGGGCTCCGCAGGAGACTGGGCACTCTAAAAGAAAGATTAGGTACTATCTGGTGTGCACTGGCTCCTCCCACTATGACCCTCCTCCAGACCTCAGTTAGATTTCTGTGCCCGGCCGAGCTGGATGCACACTAGGGGCTCTCCTGAGCTCCTAGAAAGAAAGTTTATTTTAGTTTTTTTATTTTACAGTGAGACCTGCTGGCAACAGGCTCACTGCATCGAGGGACTAAGGGGAGAAGAAGCGAACCTACCTGCTTGCAGCTAGCTTGGGCTTCTTAGGCTACTGGACACCATTAGCTCCAGAGGGATCGACCGCATGGAACTGGCCTTGGTGTTCGTTCCCGGAGCCGCGCCGCCGTCCCCCTTACAGAGCCAGAAGCAAGAAGAGGTCCGGAAAATCGGCGGCAGAAGACTTCGGTCTTCACCAAGGTAGCGCACAGCACTGCAGCTGTGCGCCATTGCTCCTCATGCACACTTCACACTCAGGTCACTGAGGGTGCAGGGCGCTGGGGGGGGCGCCCTGAGGGCAATATATGACACCTTGGCTGGCAAATCTACATCATATATAGTCCTAGAGGCTATATAGATGTAAAATTACCCCAGCCAGTATTCCAGAAAAAGCGGGAGAAAGTCAGTTGAAAAAGGGGCGGGGCTTCTCCCTCAGCACACTGGCGCCATTTTCTCTTCACAGTGCAGCTGGAAGACAGCTCCCCAGGCTCTCCCCTGTAGTTTTCAGGCTCAAAGGGTTAAAAAGAGAGGGGGGGGGGGGGCACAAAATTTAGGCGCAATATTGTATATACAAGCAGCTATTGGGAAAAATTCACTCAATATAATGTTAATCCCAAAATTATATAGCGCTCTGGTGTGTGCTGGCATACTCTCTCTCTGTCTCCCCAAAGGGCTGTGTGGGGTCCTGTCCTCAGTCAGAGCATTCCCTGTGTGTGTGCGGTGTGTCGGTACGGCTGTGTCGACACGTTTGATGAGGAGGCTTATGTGATGGCAGAGCAGATGCCGATAAATGTGATGTCGCCCCCTGTGGGGCCGACACCAGAGTGGATGGATAGGTGGAAGGTATAAACCGACAGTGTCAACTCCTTACATAAAAGGCTGGATGACGTAACAGCTGTGGGACAGCCGGCTTCTCAGCCCGCGCCTGCCCAGGCGTCTCAAAGGCCATCAGGGGCTCAAAAACGCCCGCTCCCTCAGATGGCAGACACAGATGTCGACACGGAGTCTGACTCCAGTGTCGACGAGGTTGAGACATATACACAATCCACTAGGAACATCCGTTGCATGATCCCGGCAATAAAAAATGTGTTACACATTTCTGACATTAACCCAAGTACCACTAAAAAAGGGTTTTATGTTTGGGGAGAAAAAGCAGGCAGTGTTTTGTTCCTCCATCAAATGAGTGAATGAAGTGTGAAAAAGCGTGGGTTCCCCCGATAAGAAACTGGTAATTTCTAAAAAGTTACGCTGGGAGATATCCCCTAGGGTGGATAAGGCGCTCACACGTTTGTCAAAAAAGGTGGCACTGCCGTCTTAGGATACGGCCACTTTGAAGGTACCAGCTGATAAAAAGCAGGAGGCTATCCTGAAGTCTGTATTTACACACTCAGGTACTAGACTGAGACCTGCAGATAGTGCTGCTGCAGCGTGGTCTGTAACCCTGTCAAACAGGGATACTATTTTGCGAACATAAGATGTCGTCTTATATATGAGGGATGCACAGAGGGATATTTTGCCGGCTGGCATCCAGAATTAATGCAATGTCCATTCTGTCAGGAGGGTATTAGAGACCCGACACTGGACAGGTGATGCTGACTTTAAAAGGCACATAGAGCCTTATAAGGGTGAGGAATTGTTTGGGGATGGTCTCTGGGACCTCGTATCCACAGCAACAGCTGGGAAGAAATTTTTTTACCTCAGGTTTCCTCACAGCCTAAGAAAGCACTGTATTATCAGGTACAGTCCTTTCGGCTTCAGAAAAGCAAGCGGGTCAAAGGCGCTTCCTTTCTGCACAGAGACGAGGGAAGAGGGAAAAAGCTGCACCAGTCAGCCAGTTCCCAGAAACAAAATTCTTCCCCCGCTTCCTCTGAGTCCACCGCATGACGCGGGGGCTCCACAGGCGTAGCCAGGTACGGTGGGGGGCCGCCTCAAAAATTTCAGCGATCAGTGGGCTCGCTCACAGGTGGATCCCTGGATCCTTCAAGTAGTATCTCAGGGGTACAAGCTGGAATTCGAGGCGTCTCCCCCCCGCCGTTTCCTCAAATCTGCCTTGCCGACAACTCCCTCAGGCAGGGAGGCTGTGCTAGAGGCAATTCACAAGCTGTATTCCAGCAGGTGATAGTCAAGGTGCCCCTACTTCAACAAGGACGGGGTTACTATTCCACACTGTTTGTGGTACCGAAACCGGACGGTTCGGTGAGACCCATTTTAAATTTGAAATCCTTGAACACATACATTAAAAAAATCAAGTTCAAGATGGAATCGCTCAGGGCGGTTATTGCAAGCCTGGAGGAGGGGGATTACATGGTATCCCTGGACATCAAGGATGCTTACCTACATGTCCCCATTTACCATCCTCACCAGGAGTACCTCAGATTTGTGGTACAGGATTGCCATTGCCAATTCCAAACACTGCCGTTTGGACTGTCCACGGCACCGAGGGTCTTTACCAAGGTAATGGCAGAAATGATGATACTTCTTCGAAAAAAGGGAGTTTTAATTATCCCGTACTTGGACGATCTCCTTATAAAGGCGAGGTCCAAGGAGCAGTTGTTGGTCGGAGTAGCACTATCTCGGGAGGTGCTACAACAGCACGGATGGATTCTATACATTCCAAAGTCACAGCTGGTTCCTACCACACGCCTACTGTTCCTGGGGATGGTTCTGGACACAGAACAGAAAAAAGTGTTTCTCCCGCAGTAGAAAGCCAAGGAGCTGTCATCTCTAGTCAGAGACCTCCTGAAACCAAAACAGGTATCGGTGCATCACTGCACACGAGTCCTGGGAAAAATGGTAGCTTCTTACGAAGCAAAATTCCGTTCGGCAGGTTCCATGCAAGAACCTTTCAGTGGGACCTCTTGGACAAGTGGTCGGGATCGCATCTTCAGATGCATCGGCTGATAACCCTGTCTCCAAGGACCAGGGTATCTCTACTGTGGTGGCTGCAGAGTGCTCATCTTCAAGAGGGCCGCAGATTTGGCATACAGGACTGGGTCCTGGTAACCACGGATGCCAGCCTTCGAGGCTGGGGGGCAGTCACACAGGGAAGAAATTTCCAAGGACTTTGGTCAAGTCAGGAGTCGTCCCTACACATAAATATTCTGGAACTGAGGGCCATTTACAATGCCCTAAGTCTGGCAAGGCCTCTGCTTCAAAACCAGCCGGTACTGATCCAATCAGACAACATCACGGCAGTCGCCCATGTAAACCGACAGGGCGGCACAAGAAGCAGGATGGCGATGGCAGAAGCCACAAGGATTCTCCGATGGGTGGAAAATCACGTCTTAGCACTGTCAGCAGTGTTCATTCTGGGAGTGGACAACTGGGAAGCAGACTTCCTCAGCAGACACGACCTACACCCGGGAGAGTGGGGACTTCATCCAGAAGTCTTCCAACTGTTGGTAAACCGTTGGGAAAGGCCACAGGTGGACATGATGGCGTCCCGCCTAAACAAAAAACTAGATATTGCGCCAGGTCAAGGGACCCTCAGGCAATAGCTGTGGACGCTCTAGTGACACCGTGGGTGTACCAGTCGGTTTATGTATTCCCTCCTCTGCCTCTCATACCAAAGGTACTGAGAATAATAAGAAAACGAGGAGTAAGAACGATACTCGTGGTTCCGGATGGGCCAAGAAGAGCTTGGTACCCAGAACTTCAAGAAATTATATCAGAGGACCCATGGCCTCTACCGCTCAGACAGGATCTGCTACAGCAGGGGCCCTGTCTGTTCCAAGACTTACCGTGGCTGCGTTTGACGGCATGGCGGTTGAATTCCGGATCCTAAAGGAAAAGGGCATTCCGGAAGAAGTCTTTCCTACGCTGATAAAAGCCAGGAAAGAAGTAACCGCAAACCATTATCACCGTATTTGGCGAAAATATGTTGCGTGGTGTGAGGCCAGGAAGACAGAGGAATTTCAGCTGGGTCGTTTTCTGCACTTCCTACAGTCAGGGGTGACTATGGGCCTAAAATTGGGTTCCATTAAGGTCCAGATTTCGGCTCTGTCGATTTTCTTCCAGAAAGAACTGGCTTCACTGCCTGGAATTCAGACATTTGTAAAGGGAGTGCTACATATTCAGCCCCCTTTTGTGCCTCCTGTGGCACCTTGGGATCTCAACGTGGTGTTGAGTTTCTTAAAATCACATTGGTTTGAGCCACTTAAAACTGTGGATTTGAAATATCTCACGTGGAAAGTGGTCATGTTATTGGCCTTGGCTTCGGCCAGGCGTGTGTCAGAATTGGCGGCTTTGTCATGTAAAAGCCCTTATCTGATTTTCCATATGGATAGGGCAGAATTGAGGACTCGTCCCCAGTTTCTCCCTAAGGTGGTATCAGCTTTTCACTTGAACCAACCTATTGTAGTGCCTGCGGCTACTAGGGACTTGGAAGATTCCAAGTTACTGGACGTAGTCAGGGCCTTAAAAATTTATATTTCCAGGACGGCTGGAGTCAGGAAAACTGACTCGCTTTTTATCCTGTAGGCACCCAACAAAATAGGTGCTCCTGCTTCTAAGCAGACTATTGCTCGCTGAATTTGTAGCACAATTCAGCTGGAGCATTCTGCGGCTGGATTGCCGCATCCTAAATCAGTAAAAGCACATTCCACGAGGAAAGTGGGCTCATCTTGGGCGGCTGCCCGAGGGGTCTCGGCTTTACAATTTTGCCGAGCTGCAACTTGGTCAGGGGCAAACACGTATGCTAAATTCTACAAAATTGATACCCTGGCTGAGGAGGACCTTGAGTTCTCTCATTCGGTGCTGCAGAGTCATCCGCACTCTCCCGCCCGTTTGGGAGCTTTGGTATAATCCCCATGGTCCTTACGGAGTTCCCAGCATCCACTAGGACGTCAGAGAAAATAAGATTTTACTCACCGGTAAATCTATTTCTCGTAGTCCGTAGTGGATGCTGGGCGCCCATCCCAAGTGCGGATTGTCTGCAATACTTGTATGTAGTTATTGCCTAACTAAGGGTTATTGTTGAGCCATCTGTTGAGAGGCTCAGTTATATTTCATACTGTTAACTGGGTGTAGTATCACGAGTTATACGGTGTGGCTGGTATGAGTCTTACCCGGGATTCAAAATCCTTCCTTATTGTGTCAGCTCTTCCGGGCACAGTATCCTAACTGAGGTCTGGAGGAGGGTCATAGTGGGAGGAGCCAGTGCACACCAGATAGTACCTAATCTTTCTTTTAGAGTGCCCAGTCTCCTGCGGAGCCCGTCTATTCCCCCATGGTCCTTACGGAGTTCCCAGCATCCACTTCGGACTACGAGAAATAGATTTACCGGTGAGTAAAATCTTATTTTTTTCCTGCATCTGAGGAATTGATATGAGGTGTGTGAGGAAGCGTGGACTTCCCCCGATAAGAAATTGATCATTTCTAAGCAGCGTACCCTTTTCCGCCAGAGGATAGGTCACGTTGGGAAATACCCCCTAGGTTAGAAAAAGCGGTTACACGCTTATTAAAAAAGGTGGCACTACCGTCACGGATACGGCCGCCCTAAAGGACCTGCTGATAGAAAGCAGAAAACTACCCTTAATGCTATATACACACACACTGGCATTATATTGAGACCTGCTATTGCCTCGGCATGGATGTGCAGTGCGGCAGCTGCGTGGTCAGATTCCCTGTCGGATAATATTTATACTATAGATAGGGACAATATTTTGCTGAAAATAGAGCATATAAAAGACGCTGTCTTATACATGCGTGATGCACAGAGGGATATTTGCCGACTGGCATCACAAATAAGCGCTATGTAAAACCATTGCCGCCAGGCGGGGGTTATGGACTCGGCAATGGTCGGGCGATGCCGATTCAAAATGGCACACGGAAGTTTGCCCTATAGGAGGGTGGAACTGTTTGGGGATGATCTTTCAGACCTCGTTTCCACAGCTACGGCTGGGAAATCAAAACTTTTGCCACAAGCTACCCCACAGCAAAAGGAAGCACTGTATTATCAGGTACAGTCCCTTCGGCCCCAGAAAAGTAGAGGACTAGAGGCTCGTCTTTTCTGCCAAGAGGAAAAGGTAGAGGGAAAAAGCTGCAGCACACAGCTAGTTCCCAAGAGCAGAAGTCCTCCCCTGCGTCCGGTAAGTCCACAGCATGACGCTGGGGCTGCTCAGGCGGACCCGGGTACGGTGGGGGCCCGTCTCAGAAATTTCAGCGCACAGTGGGCTCTCTCACAGGTGGATCCCTGGGTTCTTCAATCAGTATCTCAGGGGTACAGGCTGGAATTCGAGACGTCTCCCCCCCGCCGTTTCCTAAAATCTGCCGTACCGGCAACTCCCTCTGCCAGGGAGGCAGTGTTGGTGGCTGTCCAAAAACTGTATTCACAGCAAGTGATTATCAAGGTACCCCTCCTTCAACAGGAAAGGGGTTACTATTCCACAATGTTTGTGGTACCGAAACCGGACGGTTCGGTGAGACCCATCTTAAATTTAAAATCCTTGAACACATATAACAAAAGATTCAAGTTCAAGATGGAATCGCTCAGGGCGATTATTGCGAACCTAGACGAGGGGGATTACAGGGTCTCTCTGGACATCAAGGATGCTTACCTACATGTCCCCATTTACCCTCCTCACCAGGAGTACCTCAGGGTTGTGGTACAGGACTGTCACTATCAGTTCCAGACGCTGCCGTTTGGATTATCCACGGCACCGAGGGTCTTTACCAGGATAATGACCGAAATGATGATACTCCTTCGCAAGAAGGGAGTTTTAATTATCCCATACTTGGACGATCTCCTGATAAGGGCAAGGTCCAAGGAGCAGTTGGTAGTGGGGGTAGCACTTTCTCGGGAAGTGCTGCAACAGCACGGCTGGATTCTCAATATTCCAAAGTCACAGCTGGTCCCGACGACACGTCTTCTGTTCCTGGGAATGATTCTGGAAACAGACCAGAAAAAAGTGTTTCTTCCAGTGGAAAAAGCCGAGGAGTTGTCATCTCTAGTCAGAAACCTCCTAAGACCGGGACAGGTGTCGGTACATCAATGCACACGAGTCCTGGGAAAAATGGTAGCTTCGTACGAAGAAATTCCATTCGGAAAGTTCCACGCAAGGATTTTCCAGTGGGACCTGTTGGACAAATGGTCCGGGTCCCATCTCCAGATACAGCAGCGGATAACCCGGTCGGCAAGAACCAGGGTGTCGCTGCGGTGGTGGCTGCAAAGGGCTCATCTACTAGAGGGCCGCAGATTCGGAATACATGACTGGGTCCTAGTAAACACGGATGCCAGCCTTCGGGGCTGGGGTGCAGTCACACAGGGAGTAAAATTCCAAGGACTGTGGTCCAAACAGGAGATTTCACTTCACATAAATTTTCTGGAGCTAAGAGCCCTTTACAAGGCCGTAAGCCAAACAAGGCCCCTGCTTCAAAACCAGCCGTACTGATCCAATCAGACAACATCACGGCGCTCGCCCATGTAAACAGGCAGGGCGGCACAAGAAGCAGGAGGGCAATGGCAGAAGCCACAAGGATTCCCCGTTGGGCGGAAAATCACGTGGTAGCACTGGCAGCAGTGTTCATTCCGGGAGTGGACAACTGGGAAGCAGACTTCCGCAGCAGACTCCACCCGGGAGAATAGGGACTTCATCCAGAAGTCTTCCAAATGCTGGTAAACCGTTGGGAAAGACCACAGGTGGACATGCTGGCGTCCCGCCTCAATAAAAAAGATATTGCGCCAGGTCAAGGGAACCTCAGGCGATCGCTGTGGACGCTCTAGTGACACCGCGGGTGTACCAGTCGGTTTATGTGTTCCCTCCTCCCCCTCTCATACCCAAGGTACTGAGGATAATAAGAAAAAGATGAGTAAGAACTATACTCATTGTTCCGGATTGGCCAAGAAGGGCTTGGTACCCGGAACTTCAAGAAATGATCTCAGAGGACCCATGGCCTCTGCCACTCAGACAGGATCTGCTGCAGCAGGGGCCCTGTCTGTTCCAAGACTTACCGCGGCTGCGTTGACGGCATGGCGGTTGAACACCGGATCCTGAGTGAAAAAGGCATTCCGGAGGAAGTCATTCCTACCCTGATCAAAGCCAGGAAGGATGGCAGCCTGAAGTTCAGACGTTGTAAGGGAGTGCTGCATATTCAGCCCCTTTTTTGTGCCCCCAGTGGCACCTTGGGTTCTCAATGTGGTTTTGGAGTTCCTGGAATCACATTGGTTTGAGCCACTTAAAACCGTGGATTTGAAATATCTCACATGGAAAGTGGTCATGTGTTGGCTCTGGCTTCGGCCAGGCATGTGTCAGAATGGGCGGCTTTGTCATGAAAAAGCCCTTACCTGACTTTCCATATGGATAGGGCAGAGTTGAGGACTCGTCCTCACCTTCTCCCGAAGGTGGTATCAGGTTTTCACTTGAACCAACCTATTGTGGTGCCTGCGGCTACTAGGGACTTGGAGGATTCTAAGTTACTGGAAGTAGTCAGGGCCCTGAAAATTTATATTTCCAGGACGGCTGGAGTCAGGAAAACTGACTCGCTGTTTATCCTGGATGCACCCAACAAGCTGGGTGCTCCTGCTTCTAAGCAGACTATAGCGCGCTGGATTTGTAGCACTATTCAGCTTGCGCATTCTGCGGTGGGACTACCGCAGCCTAAATCTGTAAAAGCCCATTCCACAAGGAAGGTGGGCTCATCTTGGGCGGCTGCCCGAGGGGTCTCGGGTTTACAACTTGGCCGAGCTGCTACTTGGTCAGGGGCAAACACGTTTGCTAATTTCTACAAATTTAATACCCTGGCTGAGCAGGACCTTGAGTTCTCTCATTCGGTGCTGCAGAGTCATCCGCACTCTCCCGCCCGTTTGGGAGCTTTGGTATAATCCCCATGGTCCTTACGGAGTCCCCAGCATCCACTAGGACGTCAGAGAAAATAAGATTTTACTCACCGGTAAATCTATTTCTCGTAGTCCGTAGTGGATGCTGGGCGCCCATCCCAAGTGCGGATTGTCTGCAATACTTGTAAATAGTTATTGTTACAAAAATCGGGTTGTTATTGCAAACCATCTATTCAGAGGTTCCATTGTTATCATACTGTTAACCGGGGTTCCTATCACGAGTTATATGGTGTGATTGGTGTGGCTGGTATGAGTCTTACCCGGGATTCAAAATCCTTCCTTATTGTGTCAGCTCTTCCGGGCACAGTGTCCTAACTGAGGCTTGGAGGAGGGTCATAGGGGGAGGAGCCAGTGCACACCAGATAGTCCTAAAGCTTTCTTTAGATGTGCCCAGTCTCCTGCGGAGCCGTCTATTCCCCATGGTCCTTACGGAGTCCCCAGCATCCACTACGGACTACGAGAAATAGATTTACCGGTGAGTAAAATCTTATTTTTCCTGCATGCAGCTCACTGCCAGTGGATACACAGGTCCCTCCAGAGCGACTCCAGCTTTCTGTACGGTACCAGGGGGTTGTAGAAGGGAGGAGAGGCTGTGTGAAGACTGTCACCTATTAAGGGACACAGTCAGCGCGGGTTTAGGGTCTCCCTATACTCTAATAGCGCTGTGTGTGGGTTGGCTCCAATCTCTGTCTCTCTCTGCCATTCTTGGGGGGGAACTCTGCCCAGTACCGTTTGTTTGTGGGGTGTTTGGTGGGTGTGTGACAACATGTCTAGAGACACTGTTTCATATTCTGCAGAGGATTTGTCTTCCCAAGAAGACTCCATACCATGTAATCAGGATTGCACTGTTTTAGTGCAGATCCCAGCTAGAGAGCCAGAATGGTTAGTCTCTCTGAGGGGGACTATTTCTCAGATTTCTGATAGAGTTGCTAGGACTGAGCATGCCACTCAGGTACTTCAGTCTTCTATGGTTGTATGGTCTGATACTGCCTCCTCGGGGTCCCCTGCTGTACATTCTCACAAACGTGCACTTCCAATTATGCAGGATGACACGGACACCATCTCTGACGGTGACGGGGACGTGTTGAGGGGGTCAGCATCACTTGTCAAGGGGGTGCAGTTGATGATTGAGGCTGTTAGGGATGTTTTACACATTTCGGACACCGCTCCGGAACAGGTGGAGGAGGCCTTCTTTACAGATAATAAGAAGCCCCTCATCTTCCCGGCATCCAAAGAATTTAATGCTATCTTTGAAAAGGCATGGGAAACTCCGGAAAAGAAATTCCAGATTCCCAAGAGAGTCTTGGTTGCTTTTCCCTTCCCTGAGGAAGATAGGAAGAAATGGGAATCCACACCAATAGTCGATGCCTCTGTCTCCAGGTGGTGTTACCGGTCCCAGGATCTACCGCGTTAAAGGACCCGGCAGATCGCAAGGTGGATGCTACGCTGAAATCCATTTACACGGCTTCAGGGACTATATTGCGGCCTACTATAGCCTGTGCTTGGATTGCTAAAGCTATTGCAAGGTGGTCAATCACTCTGCAGGAGGAATCGACTACGCTGGATAACGGTGACGTTGATTTATTTTTACGTAATATTCAGGATTCTGCAGGGTTCCTGGTGGATTCCATGAAGGACCTGGGTTCCATGGCTGCGGGGATCTCCTCCATGCCCATCTCGGCACGCAGGGGTCTCTGGCTGCGCAACTGGTCTGCGGACGCGGAATCCAGGAAGAGTGTGGAGGGCCTACCATATAAAGGTCAGGCTCTCTTTGGGGAGGCGCTGGATGCGTGGATTGCCACGGCTACTGTGGGTAAGTCTCCTTTTCCTCCCCTCAGCTGCACCGGCTACGAAGAAGCCTTTTTCATCAACCACGTCACAGTCCTTTCGGCCAGCGAGGCCTAGAAAGAACAAGCCTTCGAACACCTTCAGAGGTGGTTGTGCCAAAGGAAAGAAACCTTCTCCCGCAGGTTCTCAGACCCAGAAGCCCGCTTCTGATACCCCTACGTCCTCTGCATGACGGTGGACAGCTATGCCTGGAGGAGGGTAAGGTGGGGGCAAGACTCCGGCAGTTCAGCCACGTCTGGGTGTCGTCGGGTCTGGACCCCTGAGTCCTGGATATAGTGTCCAGAGGGTACAGACTGGAGTTTCAAGATCCCCCGCCTCACCATTCCTTCAAGTCAGGCTTGCCAGCCCTGCTGGCGGACAGGACAATTCTTCTGGAGGACATCAGAAAATTGGTGGTGTCCGGGGTCATTGTTCCGGTCCCACTTCAGCAGTGGAACAAGGATTATTATTCAAACCTTTTTGTGGTACCAAAACCGGATGGTTCGGTGCGGCCTATTCTAAACTTAGTCTTTGAACCCTTACCTCAGGGAGTTCTAATTCAAAATGGAATCTCTGAGAGCTGTCATCTCAGGACTGACGGAGGGGGAGTTCCTGGTGTCTCTGGACATCAAGGATGCTTACCTCCACATTCCCATTTGGTCACCGCATCAAGCATATCTCAGGTTTGCACTGTTGGACGATCATTATCAGTTCCAGGCGCTGCCGTTTGGCCTCTCCACAGCACCAAGGATCTTCACCAAGGTGATGGCGGAGATGATGGTTCCCCGCAAACAGGGGGTGAACATAATTCCATGTCTGGACAATCTCCTGATCAAAGCGTCGTCCAGGGAGAGGTTGTTGCGGTCCATCAAGCTCACGACACAGCTGCTCAGGAAGCACGGTTGGATCCTGAACCTTCCAAAGTCTCATCTGGAGCCGATAAGGCGGCTATCTTTCCTCGGAATGATCCTCGACACGGAAGTGCAGAGGGTATTTCTCTCGGTGGAGAAAGCGTTGCTGATTCAAACAATGGTCCGGGATGTCCTAAAACCTACCCGGGTATCGGTTCATCAATGCATACGCCTTCTGGATAAGATGGTTGCCGCCTACGAGGCTCTGCAGTACGGCAGGTTTCATGCTCGACCTTTTCAGCTGGACCTCTTGGACCAGTGGTCAGGCTCTCACCTACACATGCACAAGAGGATATGCCTGTCTCCGAAAGCCAGGATTTCACTCCTCTGGTGGCTACAACTTCCGCACCTTCTGGAAGGGCGGAGGTTTGGAATTCAAGACTGGATCCTTTTAACCACTGATGTAAGTCTCAGAGGTTGGGGAGCTGTCGTTCTGGGGGAAACCTTTCAGGGACGATGGTCTGATCAAGAATCACTTCTCCCAATAAACATCCTGGAGCTAAGGGCCGTGTACAACACCCTTCTGCAAGCTGCACACCTGCTACAGGATCGGGCAGTTCAGGTGCAGTCGGACAACGTGACCACAGTGGCCTACAAAAACCGACAAGGTGGAACGAAGAGCAGGGCTGCCATGTCAGAGGTGTCAAAAATCCTCATCTGGGCAGAAAGGCACACAGTGGCGATGTCTGCGATCTTCATTCCGGGCGTAGACAACTGGGAAGCAAACTTCCCCAGCAGACACGATCTCCATCCGGGAGAGTGGGGCCTCCATCCGGAGGTGTTCGAGGAGGTAACCGGTTGGTGGGGGGTTCCTCACATAGACATGATGGCCTCCTGCCTCAACAAGAAGCTACGGAGGTACTGTTCCAGGTCAAGAGACCCACAGGCAGTGGCGGTGGACGCACTGGTAACTCCATGGGTGTTCAAGTCAGTGTATGTGTTCCCTCCACTTCCTCTGATACCAAGGGTTCTTCAACTTGTGAGAAGAACAAAGGTTCTGGCAATCCTCATTGCTCTGGACTGGCCAAGGAGGGCTTGGTACGCGGATCTACTGGATCTTCTGCTGGAAGATCCACGGCCTTTACCTCTTCGGGAGGATCTGCTTCTGCAGGGGCCATTCGCTTATCAAGACTTACCGCGGCTAAGTTTGATGGCATGGCGGTTGAATGCCAGATCTTAACTCGGAAAGGTATCCCGAGTGAGGTCATTCCTACCCTGATACAGGCCAGGAAAGGGGAAGAAATATGTTTCTTGGTGTGAGGCCAAGAAGTTTCCTGCGGTAGAGTTTCAACTTGGACGTTTTCTCCTTTTCCTGCAAGCAGGGGTGGATATGGGACTGAGATTGGGCTCGATCAAGGTTCAGATCTCTGCTTTGTCCATTCCAAAAGAAATTGGCTGTTCTTCCTGAGGTTCAGACATTTTTTAAAGGGGTTCTGCACATCCAGCCTCCCTATGTGGCGCCTACGGCTCCGTGGGATCTTGATGTGGTGTTGCAGTTCCTGCAATCTGCTTGGTTTGAGCCTCTACAGGAGGCTGATCTCAAGTTTCTCACGTGGAAGGCGGTCACCTTGTTGGTCTTGGCTTCTGCACGACGCGTGTCGGAATTGGGGGCTTTATCTTGTAAAAGCCTCTATCTGATCTTCCATGAAGACAGGGCAGAACTTAGGACTTGTCCACAGTTCCTGCCAAAGGTTGTGTCGGCTTTCCATATCAACCAACCTATTGTGGTGCCAGTGGCTACTTACTCCTCAATTACTTCAAAGGCCTTGGATGTTGTGAGGACTGAAGATTTACGTGAAGAGGACGGCTCGTCATAGGAAAAGTGACTCTGTTTGTCCTCTATGATCCCAAGAAAATTGGATGTCCTGCTGCTAAGCAGTCGATTTCGCGCTGGATCAGATTCACTATCCAGCATGCTTATTCCACGGCAGGATTGCCGTATCCGAAATCTGTAAAGGCCCACTCTACTCACAAAGTGGGCTCTTCCTGGGCGGCTGCCCGGGGTGTCTCGGCGGTACAACTCTGCCGAGCAGCTACTTGGTCTGGGTCGAACACGTTTGCCAAGTTTTACAAGTTCGATACTTTGGCCTCTGATGACCTCAAGTTTGGTCAAGCAGTGTTGCAGGAGCCTCCTCGCTCTCCCTCCCGTACTGGGAGCTTTGGTACATCCCCATGGTACTAATATGGACCCCAGCATCCTCTAGGACGTAAGAGAAAATAGGATTTTGGTTACCCACCGGTATATCCTTTTCTTGTAGTCCGTAGAGGATGCTGGGCGCCCGCCCAGCGCTGCGGTTTCCTGCTTTGGTTTTATAGTTCAGTTCTGCCTTGTTCCTAGGTAAGTTCTGTGTTGTTTACGGTTTTCAGCTGTTGTTGAGTTTTTCTGGCATGTTGGCCGGATATGCAATGTTGTGTGAGCTGGTATGAATCTCGCCACTATCTGTGTAATTCCTTCTATCGAAGTTTGTCGTCTCCTCGGGTACAGTTTCTAGACGGAGTCTGGTAGGAGGGGCATAAAGGGAGGAGCCAGCCCACACTATTAAACTCTTAAAATGCCAATGGCTCCTGGTGGACCCGTCTATACCCCTTGGTACTAATATGGACCCCAGTATCCTCTACGGACTACGAGAAAAGGATTTACCGGTAGGTAATCAAAATCCTATTTTTGCTATCTGCAAACACACTGAAAATACCATTCAAACTGTTACATCTTCAGAAACAAATAGCATTGTTCCCCCGACATAACCACTTACATCCTTATCCCAGTAAAAGAATGAACACTCTTGCCATGACCTTTTAGCATAGCTTTTTCTTTATGGACCTATTGTGTCTTTTAGAAAAATAATCCATTTTAAATATGTTTACAAAAAATTAAAAGACAAACAACTTAAACCATACCCCCAACTAACTGCTAACCACAGGTATCCGTATTTCTTCCAGTTCCATAGGGTTCCACAGGGAGACAATAGGGTGTAGGTGGTGGTAAAGGACACGGCACCAAACAGTCAAGCTTTTAGGTATCCCAAGATGCTCCAGGCCCCATACCCCACCTCAGGCTCTTCAGTTTTGCTTTGGTGCCGGCAGGAGCCAGGTGCACCATTTTACAGTGGGGCTGCTTCTGAGCAGCACCAAGCTTTTATTTTTATGCTTCAATTTAATTTATTTTTCTCATACATCCTAGAGGATGCTGGGGTCACCATAGAACCATGGGGTATAGACGGGATCCGCAGGAGACATGGGCACTTCAAGACTTTGAAAGGGTGTGAACTGGCTCCTCCCTCTATGCCCCTCCTCCAGACTCCAGTTTTAGAATTGTGCCCAGTGAGACTGGACGCACTACAGGGAGCTCTACTGAGTTTCTCTGAAAAATACTTTTTGTTAGGTTTTTTTATGTTCAGGGAGGCTGCTGGCAACAGTCTCCCTGCTTCGTGGGACTTAGGAGAGAGAAGTATGACCCACTTCCAGTGAGTTCAAGGGCTCTGCTTCTGGCTACAGGACACCATTAGCTCCTGAGGGTGCTGATCGCTGGGTACGCCTAGATGCTCACTCCCGCAGCCGGCCGTCACCCCCTTACAGAGCCAGAAGTCAGAAGACAGGTGAGTAACAGAAGAAAAGAAGACGTCTTCTTCAGTGACGCCATTTTCTGAGGTACCGCGCAGCGGGCAGACGCTGCGTGCCAAGCTCCCACACACAGCACCACAGGGTGCAGGGCGCGCCCTGGGCAGCTAAAAAACATCCTCATTATTCCATCGGCAAGAGGGGACATTAGTGCCACGGCACTGTCCTAACCCCCGCCAGTATAAATATCAGAAAAAGCGGGACAGAAGCACACCATTAAGGGGGCGGGGCTTCTTCCTCACTGCTCACGGCGCCATTTCCTCTCCGCAAGCTGCAGAGACGCTCGTCCTCCTCACACTGACAAGTACCAGAGGTACAAAACGGGGGGGAAGCATGTCAATTTGTGCAATATATGTGATAGTAAAAGCGCTATAGGTCTGAGGCAATTGCTTGGTGATTTCAGACCCGTTGATTTGGCGCTGGGTTGTGAGCTGGCAAATCCCCTCTGTGTCTGTCTGACAGACTTTACTGTGGGTCTGTCCCCTATATACCAGGTGTGTCTGTGGGTGTTTAGTGTACGTGTGTCGACATGTCTGAGGCTGAAGGCTCTTCCCAGGAGGAGGCTGTATTAGGGACACAAATGGCTGCGGGGGTGACCATGTCTGCACCGCCGACGCCTGATTAGGTAAATGTGTTGAACGCCTTGAATGCTAATGTGGCTCTTATTAGTAAGAGGCTAGATAAGTCTGAGTCTCAGAACCAGGCATGGAAGAAATCTGTGGAAGATATGTTATTGCAAAGTCAGGTTCCCAAAAACGTACGTTGGCCCAGTTGGCAGACACTGCTACCGACACGGACTCTGATTCCAGTGTCGACTATAGCGATTTCAGATTAGATCCAATATTGGCAAAAAGCATTCAGTACATGATTGTGGCGGTTAAAGAGGTATTACATATCACTGAGGACCCGGCTGTCCCTTATAAAAGGGTCTGTATGTATAGGGAAAGGAAACCTGAAACAGACAAGCCTGCTGCATGACGGGGCGGGCCTCCCTCTGGTGGATCCCAGGGTGGGAGGCCGACTTCTACGATTTGCTCAGGCATGGTTACAGACCACTTCGGACGCCTGGGTAAGGGAAGTCATCACTCGCGTATATGCCATCTCTTTCAAGAAACGTCCCCCTCGCCAGTTTTGCTCGACAAACAACCCTTCGGATCAGGTAAAAGCAAAAACTCTCCGCTTGGTGGCGCAATCTCTCCTGGATATGGGTGTGATAGTGCCGGTGCCTCTGGCTCAGAGAGGCAGGGGGTACTATTCCGTGCTGTTCCTATTACCGAAGCCGAATGGGTCCTGTAAGCCCATTCTGAACCTCAAGTCTTTGAACAAGTTTGTGAAAGTTTCCAAATTCCATATGGAAACGCTTCACTCTATTGTTCTGGCCATGTAGCCCATGGACTATATGGTATCCCTGGACATACAGGATGATTACCTGCATATACCTATTGCAGTGTCGTCAGCAATACCTGTGGTCTGCTATTGGCAACCTACATTTTCATTTCCAGGCCTTACCTTTCGGTCTGACACGGCTCCAAGAATTTTCACCAAGGTCATGGAGGTCATGACGGCTCTACTCCGCCGTCAGGGTATCAGGATCCTGCCGTATCTGGACGACTGGTTGATCCTAGCGAACTCTCCAGAGGTTCTCCTCCGTCATCTGGAACTGACGGTCCAATTCCTGCAAGCCATGGGTGGCTCTTCAACTCGAAAAAATATTCCCTGGTCCCTGCTCTACAGGACAAGATAAGATGCTTCCTCTCTCGCCCACGTGGGTCGATATACTTGACAATGCAAGGACTGGGCCTAATGGTATCGGCTTTCTGCATGGTGGAGTACGCTCAATTTCATTCCCGCCCTCTGCAGGGGTTGATACTCTCCCAATGGGACGGCCTGCCTCACCGGATCAGGACTCACATGTTCTCCTTGACTCCGGAGGTCCGCTTGTCACTGAGCTGGTGGCTACAGGACCAGCAACTGAGCAGGGGTCGTCCCTTCTGGATCTCCAACTGGGTCTTTCTGACGACGGATGCCAGTCTGCGGGGGCTTGGGGCGTGGTGTTGGAGCAACACTCTTCAGGGTCGGTGGACCAGGGAGGAGTCTCTCCTCCCGATAAACATTCTGGAGTTGCGGACAGTATTCAATGCACTGAAACTGGCCCTGCCTCTAGTACAGAACAGGCCTGTTCCAAGTACAGTCTGACAACGCCACCACGGTGCACCAAGGTGCATCAAGGCTGCACTCGAAGCCGCATGGCAGTGATGGAAGTATCAAAAATCCTTCATTTGGCGGAACGCCATCTGCCAGCCGTGTCTGCAGTGTTCATTCCGGGAGTCCTCAACTGGGAAGCAGACTTCCTCAGTCGTCAGGACGTATATGCCGGAGAATGGAGCATTTATCCAGAAGTCTTTCAACTTCTAGTGGACAAGTGGGGCCTTCCAGATGTGGACCTGATGGCGTCTCGACACAATCACAAGGTTCCGGTCTTCGGAGTAAGGACAAGGGATCCTCAAGCAGCGTTCGTGGACTCACTGGCAATTCCATGGAACTTTCGGGTGCCGTACGTGTTTCCTCCGGTGTCACTTCTGCCCAGGGTGATAAGGAAGTTCAAGCAAGAAGGAGGAATTCTACTTCTCATCACTACAGTGTGGCCCAGACGGCATTGGTTCTCAGACCTGCAAGGTCTCTCGATAGAGCGTCCTCTTCTACTTCCTCAGTGCCCAGACCTTCTCGTTCAGGGCCCTTGTGTCTACCAGGATTTGGCCTGGCTGACTTTGACGGCATGGCTTTTGAAGCTTCAGTACTGAGGGCCAAAGGATTTTCTGAGGCGGTCATTCAAACTGTGTTGAAGGCCCGTAAACCAGCTTCTGCTCAGATTTATCATCGGGTCTGGAATTCTTACTTCACCTGGTGTGCGGCTAAATATTATGATGCATACAAGTTCAGTACCGCCGTACTTTTTTTTTTAATACTTTTTATTTCAATTGAAGCGTATCAAAGAGTCACAACAAAGTACAATAATAAACATGGTTGATAAAATCTATCACTTGAGCACTGATCTGTCTTAGATTCAAGATAATTTAACATAATAGTCTATTGTTAGGACAGAGTACAGTAAATGTCATAGCGAAGTTTCCTTCAAATATAGAAAATAAATGAAATAGGATGAGTCCGGATCTATGCCCACACCCATACCCACACCCACTTCCCCCTATGATAAAGTGTCTCAGTCCCCTTTAAGCTAACCGGCCACGAACGAAACTGGGGGGTCCTGTTCATAAATTCTAGTTTCGTACCATAAAGTATTACGGAAACATTTCCACACTTGTTCCTTTAATGGGTGGGATAGGGTTTCTATGTAGCTTTCCCATGTTTCAAAAAATCTTTCAGTGAACTTTTCCTTTTGTAGGGAAGCCTCCAGCCATTCCATTCTGAAAATGTGAAAGATTTTCCCTAAAAAAAGTGATAGTGGCGGGGCAGAGGGCTGTATCCACATTTGTAAGATGCATTTTTTGGCAGCTGCAGAGATCATCATCAATAACTTTTTAACGCCCTGTGCCATCCTAGTGCCTTCCGGCATCATACCAAATATTGCCCATTCCGGGGTGAGCGGTAAATAGTTTACTAGGTGTTGGGTAACATATTTCCATATTTGAACCCAGAACCTCCGGATTATAGGGCACTCCCACAGACAGTGGAACAGCTCAGCTCTTTGATTACCACATCTAAGGCAGGACGCGTTTTCCAATAAACCCATTAGGTGTCTACGGTGTGGTGAGAGATATGTTCTGTGCCATATATTTAAAAAGAGTTCAGTGTAGGATGCAGCAGGTATCAGCCTGATGGACAACTCAAGATGTTTCAGCAAATTCGCTACAGAGAGGGATGGGAAATGGTCTGTCCATTGCGCTAGTCCCGCCGTTGTATCAGTGTATTGTAAGGGTGTGTGTAAGAATGAGTACAGAGTGGAGATAGCCTTAGATGAGGGGTTCCCAGCCAGCAACAATTTATCTAACGGGTTGTCATAATCCTGTGGGGATAGTATTCTGGAGACAGTAGCTACATAATGTTGAGCTTGTAGGTATGCTAAGGGGAATGCGTTTAGTATTGGAAAAAGTTCCGCTGCCTGTGTCAGTGTGAGTGGTTTTTTTGACTCACCATGTATGAATTGTCGTATAGAAGTAATACCATACCGTTCCCAAAGTGTGAAAGGGTGGCTCGCGTTGCCATCTTGAAAGCGATTATTGTGGATTAGGGGGAGGAAAAGGGACACATGTGGATTTAGGGAACATTTGCATCGCAAGATATGCCAGACCTTCCGAGTGGACATTAGTAGTGGGTTTGCTCGTACCGAGGCAGATATTTCTTCGTCGTGTGAGTGCAAGAAGGAGGTCATACTACCACCACCCAGGAAGGCAGACTCTAAGGTCGTATTGGAGTACATATTCCCTCCATGCAGCCAATCTCTCAAATAGCGTAGGTGGGAGGCGTGGCTATATTCCAACACATTGGGGAGATTTACACCTCCATTGTGCCTGCGCTGTTGTAATTTTACCAAACTAATTCGTGCTCGTTTGCCATTCCAAATGAATGTACGTATTATTTTGTTGATTTCTATCGTGGCATTTCTAGAGAGTAAAATAGGAAGGGATTGCAAGGGATATAGAAGCCTAGGAAATAAGATCATTTTCACCAGGTTCACTCTTCCCAAAAACGATATTTTAAGATGTCTCCAGCGTTCAGTATCCTCCCTCATATTGCGTATGATTTGTTTTAGGTTAAGGCTGTATAGGTTTGTCAAATTTTTTGGGATCTGTACCCCTAGATAGGTAATCGCTTTAGTTGTCCATCCAACTGTGGCCTCTCTGAACCAGGCTGGGCGCGCATAGCCTGGTTTTAAATATAGGGCCGTGGATTTTTCAAAATTGACCTCGAATCCCGATACTCTTCCAAATTCCCTAATACGTTCCATCAGCGGTCCCAGGGTCCTCCGCGGTTCCGATAGGAACAAGAGAACATCGTCTGCGAATGCCGATATTTTCACCTCCTCCACTCCGACACTGATGCCTCTAAATTGAGACCAATTCTGTAGCACCCGTAACATAGGGTCTAATGCTAGGTTGAAGAGTAGGGGCGAGAGGGGGCAGCCCTGTCTCGTCCCTCTGGTGAGCTCGATTTTGTCTCCCTTTGTTCCATTAATCAATAATGAGGTGTGTGGTTGGGTATAGAAAAATTTTATTAGAGATTGGAATGTTAGTCCAAAGCCCCTCCTCTCTAGTATATCGTGTAGGTAGGGCCAGGAGACCATGTCAAATGCTTTAGTTGCATCTAGGCTTAAAAGCATATTTGGGGTATCCGTCTGGAGATTCGCCGCCATTACTGCAGCTATGGCAGTGCGAATTCCCTTTACTGAATGTCTACCTTTGGTGAAGCCCAGTTGGTGGTCTGTGAGCATGGATGCTAAAAATGATTGGAGCCTATCTGCCATTATCTTAGCTAGGATTTTGAAGTCAACGTTCAAAAGTGTGATGGGCCGGTATGAGGATGGTAGGGAAAGGTTTTTGTTGGGTTTTGGTAGAAGAGTTGTAAAAGCCTGGTTAAAAGTGGGATACGTAGGAAATTCTGATTGGATCTGTCTATATAGGGTATGTATTGCTGGGATGGCATCGTGGTGTAAGAGTTTGTAGTATTCTATAGAGTAACCATCCGGTCCTGGTGATTTGTTGAGATGCATAGAAGAGATTGCCTTAGCGATCTCCTCTTCTGTGATTGCTCTCTCGAGGTCTTCCCTCTGTAAGGGTGTTATGCAAGGGAGATTCGCCTCATCTAGTAGTTTATCTGACAAGACCGGATCATGTGGGGTAGGTGCGTAGAGCTGACGGAAATAATTCTGGAATGTCCGTGCAATGTCCGCAGTTTTAGTGTGTAGGGTGTCAGTGCGGCTGTCGAGTATAGTAGATATATGTCCATGTCGCTTAAAGCTTTTGGTCATGTTTGCCAGCAATGTCCCCGTTTTGTTTCCCCAGCGGAAGTATTTTTGTTTAGTGTAATCCAGTTTTTGCTGGGCCTGTGTCACTAAGAAACTATCGTATAGTCGGCGTGATTCGATGTAGGTGTTATGAGTGAGGGAGGTAGGATCTGAGATATATGCTGGAAGGTGTGTCCGCATGGTGTTTAATAAATCATCATGTTGTGCCTTGTTTACCCGATTTCTGTTCGCTACATATGACATAATGTGTCCCCTCATCACGACCTTGGATGTTTCCCAGAATAAGACCGGGTTGTCCCAGTGTTCCAGATTATCATCCGAGAACTCCGCCCACTTCAATCTGAGAAACTTTTTGAATTGTTCTGAGTGGAAGAGGTAAGAGGGGAATCGCCAGAAGAATGGGCGTGAGCCCACGGATCGGGTATTAAGCGTAATCGAAACTGGTGCGTGGTCAGAGACCGCAATGTCCCCTATCCGGGTATCTATAGTGTCAGAAAGTAGAGGCGTGGACAACAGTATGTGATCTATGCGAGAGAAGGACCCATGGACCGCCGAATGGAACGTGTAGGACCTATCCGTGGGGTTAAGCACTCTCCATGGATCGATTAGGGAATGATCCGCGAGTAACCTAGAAATCTGGCGCCACTGAGGGGCCATCAGGTTCGCTGGAGTCGGGCATTTATCGATTAGAGGGTCTAAGATTGTGTTAAAATCACCGCCTATTATGAGTTCGTGGTTGCTTCTACTATGGAGTAGTTGCGAGATATGTTGGTAAAAAGCTGGTTGATCAACGTTTGGAGCATACAAATTGAGCAGAGTGAACCTAGCATCATATATCTGAATATCCATGAGAATATAACGGCCCTCTGGGTCCATGTTTGTGTTTAAGATAGTGAAGGGGAGGTGTCGTGCCAAGATTATTGCTACTCCGCGTGATTTAGTGCGGTAAGGTGCAGAAAAGCAATCCCCTATCCACCCATCACGTAGAGCGGAGTCCTCTCCCCTTTTCCAATGCGTCTCTTGAATATAGGCAATATCGGGTTTGAGTTTTTTAAGGGCGGAGGTCACTTTCTTGCGCTTTATTGGGGTGTTGAGACCCCCCACATTCCATGAGGTAATTTTGATGGAACGGGGTGATCGTTGGGTAGGATTGTGTGGTTCAGGGTGATAAGATGTCATCCTATGCCTGTCGGGGGGCGTATGTGGCTACGGGTATATCTATTGTACGTGGGATCACCCCTGTCCCAGCAAGCAGGGCAAATCCCAAGGGCGCGTATTAGGCACAGATCCGGACCCAACATAGAAAATAAAACCATGTACAGTGAGTATAACCATAAGGATTTCAGCTTCAAAAGAAAATTTTCAAACTTTTTCCCATCCAAACAAATTCCACGCCAGCCCCTGAATAACATTTCAGTGGGTGGCAAGCATAGATAGGAACAATACATAACATGGAAAGTTAACATTACACCAACTATAGGTGTTAACATAGTAGTGGTAAATCCTAGACTATCGATTACCACAAAGTCAGGAGAGCATATCGTCTCAATTCCAGTGAGCCATGAAGGCTCATTAGTGTAGGTGGGAACCTAATTACGATCAGTCAGGTGAGTTCCTAGATTGGCGAGTCAGTTGCAGATGGGCCCGAGCTTCAGTCGGGTTGTCAAAGATGAATGTCTGCCCATTCTCGGTGATTTTTAGTTTTGCCGGGTATAACAGTGCAAAACGTTTGTTGTTGTCGGCTAGAAACTTACAAAGCGGTGAGAACTCTTTGCGTTTCTGGGCCACCGTGGCCGAGAAGTCCTGAAAGATGAGGATCCGATGATCCTCAACGACCAAGTCGCGGTTCCGTTTAAAAGCAGTTAGGATCTTCTCTTTGTCACGGTAGTCCAGAAATTTGGCGATTACTGGGCGGGGTCTCCTATCAGGTCCGTCACGCTCTGGGCCCAATCTATGGGCTCGTTCAATGCGAGGGATGTCCATGTCACTACTGAGGTTGAGCGCCTCAACTAGCCGCGTGCTTATAAAATCTGTCAAGGCCAACCCTCTAACCTGTTCGGGGATGCCCACAAAGCGGAGGTTATTTCGCATGTGTCGATTTTCTAAGTCGTCTACCTTGTCGACAAGTGTTTGGTAGGAGGCCATGGTAGAGGAGTTGGACGACCGTGTGGCGTGTAAGTCATCTTCAATGTCACTAACCCTTTGTTCTAGTGTGCTCAGCCTATTGGTGTGGTCAGTTAAGGAGGTTAGAGCTGAATCTAGGGATGTTTGTAGTTTGTCCAACCTTTTGTCGATTTTAGGCATGAGTTGATCAAATTTAGCCTCAAATCTGGGGAGGAAATTTTTAAATTTCTCATCAATCATAGGCATGAGCAACTCAAATTTCTCCTCAATTTTTGGCATTAACACATTGAGTAATGACGATGCTACGTCCGAGGGTGGTGCAATAGGGCCTCCACTTTCCCCTATTGAGTGAGCGGGAGAAGAGTTACCCGGCGGTGAGGGCGGGGAAGGGCCAGACTTTGCTGGCGTTTTCTTGGGGTTAACCATAGTACGAGTAGTTCTGGGTGGAAGTGAGGACAGTGGTTTGTTAAGAAACTTGTCCATATACCAAGTAAGGAGATAAGTGACCCTAGCTCCAAGGTATCAAGGGTAAAAGAGTTCCCGCCCGGGGTTGGTATAACAAGATAGAAGAGAGACCGCTCTCCTGAGAATTAGCGAGGTCACATTTTAGAAAAATCAAGGAGTAAATACTAAAGTAAAAGTGGTCCTGAACGTAATACTCTGGTGAGTATGTTTAGGAATTTGTACAAGAATCTGAGTAGTAATTGAAGCACTAGTATTAATGTCTAAGGGGTATGATCCGCACTGATATCTAGTGAGTTACAGACGTTATAAATGTGTTTCTACAAAAGTATAATGCAGCACTGTGAATCTTATAACAAGTATTTTCAAACCGGCCACCAGGTGGCAATACACAGTAATAACTAAAAAAAAAAAAAAAAACCAACCCAGAGTAAAATTCAACAATTACCGGGATGGCAATTATCCTAAATTCAATGTAACAGAAAGTGTGCTAGGGTAATCGTGTAATCTTCTGAGTATTAGTTGAAACACAGATATTGAGACCCAAAAAAAATATAATAACGAGGAGATCACCTAACAGTATGCAATATTTGCTGGTATGGGTTGTATCCCAAACAAAATGTTATACTAAGAACGCGATCAGCAAATTCGTAACGCACTTCCTATAATCAAAGAAGCGTAATCATAGCGGTGACTCCATGAAACAAAGTGTAGTAGCAGTCTAAGTGCCTCAAGTCCGCCTGAGGGAGATGTTGACTACGCGTCAGCAGGGTAGAGTCAATATAAAGGAACAGTTCAGAACGTACAGCTGTGGGGTATCCCACTGTCCTCCAAAACAGTGTTGTGATTGCAGGCAATTCTGAGCAAGTCCCCGTTCTCTTTACAGGATTCGTTAGTGGGGTGCGTGACAATAAAGCCAGCCTCTGCGTATGAGCGGTTTGTGGGCAGATCAATGTTAGCCGCCGCGCAGCCGCTTATTAAAATGACTCAAGCAAGTCAGGTATAAGACCTGTAGCTAAGCCCGTGTCAGTCACCATCTCCAATCAGAAATCCAGCATAGTGTAAGTGCACGTCTCTCTTTGTATAATGGAGACGCAATTAAGCAAGAAGAGAGGTAATATAAAGAGAAGGGCAAATGAGCGGGCAGGGAGAGAAAGGGGATGGGGGAAGGAAAACACATTAGGAGGGGATGGGCTGAAGTGCAAGGGAAGAATAATTATCAAAGAGTATTAGTAAAGAAGAGGGGGGGATAGACATACAGTGTTAGTACCTGGGGGATGACGTAGGCGGTGATGGCGCAATATCAGGAGGCTAAGTCTGAAGCCGGGTAGAAGGGACCCCAGGGCGCCGTACTGTAGATGTATAGTGACGTGCAGGGGGCAAACCCGCTGCACGATAGCAGAGCTGGTAGCAGGGTGGAAGCCCAACAGTCCTCGTTGGTGGGTCGTGGAGTGCTGTCCCGCGATCCGGTCACCTTGTCCACGGGGTCGCGTATGTCGCTACAGCTGAGGGATCAGCTGCAGCTGGAGGTGTTGCTGCGGCTCTGTTGCTTTTGCGCTGTCTCCGCGACCTCGATGCGGCTCTACACAGCGGCTCCGTAAAGACGACTCCCGTCACAGCTCGGCACCGCACAGCGTCTCCTCAGGTATGGTGCTGTCTCGGTGCGCGCCCGGTTGGTTCCCCCGTCCCGTCGCGGGGCAAGCACATCCACTGTAAGTGCAGGAGAGAAAATGCTAGCCACGGCTTCGTAGAGGTATGGGGTAGAGGAATAGCTTTGCTTGGGTTGTTGAAGGTGGTGCGCGTCCAGCTCCGGCAGCCCGCCTCAAGGTTCACTTAGCAGGGGAGAATTCGCGCCACGTTGGCGGTCATGCTGGCCGTCGCATCTGAAGGCCTGACTTCGGGGCAGTAAATTAGCCTCCTCCACACCACAGGTATCTCTGCAATCAGCAGAATCCAAGCCATAATAGGGTGCCAGCCCCTGGGCAAAAAATCCTACAGGGGGAAAGGATTATAACAGATTCACTGAGCGGCTCGGAGGAGCTATGTTAAAAAGCGGCCATGCTAGCTGGCCCCGCCCCCGGAAGTCATCTACCGCCGTACTTTTGGCATTCCTGCAACAGGGCCTAGACTTAGGCCTTCGTCTGGCCTCCCTCAAAGTTCATATTTCTGCCTTGTCAGTATGGTTTCAGAGAAAAATTGCGACTCTGCCTGATGATCATACATTCACTCAGGGTGTTTTACGGATTCAACCTCCCTATGTCCATCCTGTGGCTCCTTGGGATTTGTCGGTTGTTCTGGATGCCTTACAAGAGTCTCCGTTTGAACCTCTTGGGTCTATGGACCTTATGTGGCTTATTCTTAAGGTCTTGTTCTTGCTGGCTATTGCCTCTGCTAGACGGGTTTCAGACTTGGGTGCCTTGTCCTGTCGGTCACCCTTTATGATTTTTCACCGTGACCGGGCGGTTCTTAGAACTCGTCCTGGTTATCTGCCTAGGTGGTGTCATCTTTCCACCTTAACCAAGAGATTGTGGTTTCGGCCTTTATCTCTCCAGGTTTGTCCTCCAACGAGCGGTCTTTGGATGTGGTACGGGCTCTACGTATCTGTGTGAAGAGAACTGCTTCCCCTAGGCGATCTGATTCTCTTTTTGTCCTTTTTGGTATTCACAAACGTGGCTGGCCTGCTAATAAGTAGACCTTGGCCAGATGGATTAGAATGGTGAGTGCACATGCTTATGTACAGGCTGGCCTTCCAGCTCCTGCTACCATTAAAGCCCATTCTACTCGGTCTGTTGGACCTTCTTGGGCGGCCCGCTGTGGTGCGACCCTTGAGCAATTGTGCAAGGCGGCTATGCGGTCCTCAGTGAACACGTTCATAAGGTTCTATGCCTTCGATACTTCCACCTCCCAGGATGCCTCCTTTGGACACCGGGTTCTTGTGCCCGCTACAGTGTGTCCCCTCCCATGAGGAACTGCTTTAGGACATCCCCAATGTTATCCCTGTGGAACCCCAGTGTACCGCGTTGCAGAAAAGGAGATTTATGGTAAGAATTTACCTTTGTTAAATCTTTCTGCGAGGTACCCTGGGTTCCACAGGGCGCCCACCCTGACGCACTTAGCTTCTTTGGGTTTGTATGGCATTAGCCGCTGGTACCTTCTCCTGTCGTGAGAATGTGGTATATATGGCTACTAACGGTTGTCGTCTCTTTTACCTGCTACTGCATTGGACTGTTAACAACACTGAGCTCCTGTGCACAGAGGCGGGGTTATAGTGGAGGCGGCACTGTGCATCTTGGGAACAGTGAAAGCTTTTAGCATGTTGGTGCTTCGGATCAAGATCCAACTCTACACCCCGATGTTATCCCGGTGGAACCCAGTGTACCTTGCAGAGATTTAACAAAGGTAAGTTCTTAAAATAAATCTCCTTTTTCTGAACAAGGGCAGCAGCGCTGTTGCTCCATCACCCCCTATCGGTGCGGAAGTTCTGGTCCCAGGCCAGGTTCTTCTGGTGGGGCAATGGGGAGCGGGGCTAGCACAGCTCCAACAGGGGACCCCATAACTTCAAGCCGGCACCGGGAGGGGGGGGGGGGATATGGGGGCAGGTAAGGCAGGTTTCCATCTTCGCTGCACACACCGAACAACTCTGCAAGGCAGCCACGTGGTCTTCTGTCCACACCTTTCTCAGGTTCTACGCCTTTGATACATTTGCCTTCCGGAATGCGTCGTTTGGACGCCAGATTTTCACATCTGCTCAGGAGCATCCCCTCCTTTGAACAACTGTTTTGGTACACCCCCATTGTCTCCCTGTGTAGGTCTATGGAACTTGTAGAAGAAAAGGAGTTATTGTAAACTTACCTTTAACTCTTTCTTCAAGGTCCATAGGGTCCACAGGGCACTCATCTTGATGCACCTGCCTTCTATGGGTCTCTGCTCACCGGTTCCCTTCTCCTGTCTGTGAGAGTGTTCTTGTGTGTTTCACATCTTCTTTCTCTCCTATCCTGCTCCTGCCATGAGCTTGTTGAGAAAATTGAAGAGTCTGAGCTGTAGGCGGGGTGTTGGGGGTGAAGGACCGGAGCATCTTGGGATTCTTTAAAGCTTAACTGTTTGGTGCCCGGTCCTTTACCACCACCTACAACCCACTGTTTCCCTGTGGACCCTATGGACCTCGAAGAAAGACTTAACAAAGGTAAGTCTACCACAACTCTCATTTTTGTTATATGGTTTTACATAATAGTAGTAGGTACTACCTCTTTATCAGAGGTCATGGTCTATCCATTAAGTAAAACTAAGCTAAATAATGCATTGCTTTTCAGATCTAAGTCTTTGTGCAGAACTATAACATTCTTTGATAATCCCTCTGGGAAATGCCATTACCTGTGAGTTATGCCTTAAGTAGGTTGGAGGCGGCTGCCAACTAGTTCAAACTGATTCCCACCCTCTATATAACCCCTGCCCATAACCTGGATCCTTAGTCTTCTTTTTAGTGCCTTGAGGATCTAGTATATTATGTGTATAATCACCATGCTAATTGAAATATCAAAGCAGCTCCATTTAAATCAAAGGCAGTATGTAATAAACGTAAAATGGAGCGCTAGGGTGTAAAGAAAATGTATTCTAATAAAATAATTGGTTAATATCACTTTCATGTGCAAGTGTCCGAGTCCATATAAGGTCCGTTGTAGTGGGTTCCGTTTATGTTGCCGGTGGTATTACTGAAGAGAAAGCTAACTAACTATCCCTATTGCTACCTACTTTTATTGTGCTTCTCCCAGCTTCGTTCCGTTCAGCTGGTTCCCACTGGCGTCTCGCTACTCGCTCGCCCGTCGGCGCATTGCAGATTACGTCACAACATTCCGAATCTGTGGTCTCGGTGCTTACCAATGCGATTCAGTCTATTGAGCCCTTTCTCAAGGATAGGTAGGCCTAGCTTTTTGGGTTTTACTATAGGGTGCTTTAGTCCCTGTGAGCTGGTCTATTTTTTTTTTTTTTTTTTTGCTGTAGCAGCAAGCCAAGGCCACACCCTAATCACTCTGGATAGCGAGCAACAATTGGGCAATCAGTACAAAAGACTCATTCCCCAAACGGGCTGTGGTTTTGGGGTGAGTTAGAACTGCTGGCTGTCTGGGACTCATTTGCACTGGGGGATTGCTGAAAGGGCTAAGAACCAGGGCTGTTTCTAGCCAATTTGGCTCCCAGTGCGAGATTTAAAAATGCGCCCCCCCCATTGCCATCAAAAAAATGCCCCCCCATAGCTATAAAAAAACAAAAAGCATGCACGCGCGAGATCCCGGCAAGGGTGTGTGACCTCATTAAAATGGGTGTGGTCTCATTAAAGTGGGCATGGCCTCATCTGATATCATCACGCCCACCACAGGGAAAAATCAAAAAATCAAAAGTCCCCATTTTACACAGTACGGCAGGCACGTGTCCCCATTTTGCACAGTATGGCAGGCACGTGTACCCATTTTACACATTATGGCAGGCAAGACTCCCCATTTTACACATTACGGCAGGCAGGTGTCCCCATTTTACACATAACGGCAGGCAGGTGTCCCCATTTTACACAGTACGCAGGCACGTGTCCCCATTTTGCACAGTACGGCAGGCACGTGTCCCCATTCTGCACAGTACGGCAGGCAGGGTTCCCCATTTTACACATTACGGCAGGCAAGTGTCCAAATTACACAGTATGCAGGCAGGTGTCCCCATTTTACACAGTACGGCAGGCACGTGTCCCCATTTTGCACAGTACGGCAGGCAGGTGTCCCCATTTTACACATTACGGCAGGCAAGTGTCCAAATTACACAGTATGCAGGCAGGTGTCCCCATTTTACACAGTGCGGCAGGCAAGTGTCCCCATTTTACACATTACGGCAGGCAGGTGTCCCCATTTTACACATTACGGCAGGCAGGTGTCCCCATTTTACACAGTACGCATGCACGTGTCCCCATTTTACACAGTACGCAGGCAGGTGTCCCCATTTTACACATTATGGCAGGCAAGTGTCCAAATTACACAGTATGAAGGCAGGTGTCCCCTTTTTACACAGGACGCAGGCAGGTGTCCCCTTTTTACACAGGACGCAGGCAGGTGTCCCCATTTTACACAGTACACAGGCAGGTGTCCCCATTTTACACAGTACGCAGGCAGGTGTCCCCATTTTACACAGTACACAGGCAGGTGTCCCCATTTTATACAGTGCGGCAGGCAGGTATCCCCATTTTACACAGTACACAGGCAGGTGTCCCCATTTTATACAGTGCGGCAGGCAGGTGTCCCCATTTTATACAGTGCGGCAGGCAGGTGTCAAGTGGGGGGGAAGGGAGAGGGAGGGGGGGAGAGAGAGAGACTACTTACATATAGAGAATCTTCCCGCTCTTCGGATCGGGCCGCCTCACCTCCCTCGCGCCGGCGTAATTTCGCGGAATGACGCAATTGCGCCGTGACGTCACGACGCAATCGCGTCATTCTGCGAAACTCCGCCCCCCGAGCAGAAGTGCTCGGGACAAGCGAGGATCAGCAGACAAGGACACACACAGTGCCGCGGCGGGAGCCCGCCGCAAGAAACGGCACTGCTAAGAACAATAAGTTTAACAATAAGTTTTTCACATGAGTATCTAACTTATGGTGGTTGAGTATTGGCTGTTGGCCATTTAATCCTTCACTGCACTTTTTTTGTTAGGCAGTCTCACTGGTGCAGTGTATTCATATGAGTTTCTGTACAAAACTAATCTGTTTTTCTGTATAGTTAATTCTGTATAATTTAGTAATGTCCTCCTTTTCTATCATGTAGAATTCAGACATGGGTTCCAAAAAAGGGACTGTTTCTTCCTGCATGACATGTGAGAAAAAAAATGCCTAAATCCTGTACAGAACCAGGGTCTCTGTGTACCAGTTCTCAGGATGTTGCTTATCCCTATCCCTATGGGGGGAATCAATCTCACAGCCGGACATGCCAGATCTATTACAGATGCCATAAGTGAGTTACGTCACTCCAAGGAATTGCCCTTTTCTCAGCCAGTTAGGGTGCCCGAGTCCTCTAATGAGCCTCGTTGGGCCCAAGAGATGGGACAATGTCTGACTAGCAGCCTCTTCTCATGAAGAAGGGGAACTGGTTTATGAATTGGATGACACCTCCAATTGGCAGGAAGAGTCCCATTCATTATCATGGGTTTTATGCTTTTTTAGGCAGTCCGAGAGACATTACATAGTCAAGAAACAGTAGTTCCTGAACCCAGTTCCAGTTCTTTATTTAAACTCAAGAAGAAACAGGTGTCTGTTTTTCCTGGATTTTCTCATTTTGATGAAATCATTAAGGAGACCTCGTTAAAACTAGAGATGAGCGGGTTCGGTTTCTCTGAATCCGAACCCGCACGAACTTCATGTTTTTTTCACGGGTCCGAGCAGACTCGGATCCTCCCGCCTTGCTCGGTTAACCCGAGCGCGCCCGAACGTCATCATGACGCTGTCGGATTCTCGCGAGACTCGGATTCTATATAAGGAGCCGCGCGTCGCCGCCATTTTCACACGTGCATTGAGATTGATAGGGAGAGGACGTGGCTGGCGTCCTCTCCATTTAGATTAGGGTTGAGAGAGAGAGAGAGAGATTGACCTGAGGCTGTGATACTGTAGAAGAGAGTGCAGAGTTTAGTGACTGACGACCACAGTGACCACCAGACAGTGCAGTTGTTTGTTTTATTTAATATATCCGTTCTCTGCCTGAAAAAAACGATACACACAGTGACTCAGTCACATACCATATCTGTGTGCACTGCTCAGCCCAGTGTGCTGCATCAATGTATATATATATCTGACTGTGCTCAGCTCACACAGCTTATAATTGTGGGGGAGACTGGGGAGCACTGCAGTGCCAGTTATAGGTTATAGCAGGAGCCAGGAGTACGTAATATTATATTAAAATTAAACAGTGCACACTTTTGCTGCAGGAGTGCCACTGCCAGTGTGACTAGTGACCAGTGACCTGACCACCAGTATATATAATATTAGTAGTATACTATCTCTTTATCAACCAGTCTATATTAGCAGCAGACACAGTACAGTGCGGTAGTTCACGGCTGTGGCTACCTCTGTGTCGGCACTCGGCAGCCCGTCCATAATTGTATATACCACCTAACCGTGGTTTTTTTTTCTTTCTTTATAGTCATACTAGTTACGAGTATACTATCTCTTTATCAACCAGTCTATATTAGCAGCAGACACAGTACAGTGCGGTAGTTCACGGCTGTGGCTACCTCTGTGTCGGCACTCGGCAGCCCGTCCATAATTGTATATACCACCTAACCGTGGTTTTTTTTTCTTTCTTTATACATACATACTAGTTACGAGTATACTATCTCTTTATCAACCAGTCTATATTAGCAGCAGACACAGTACAGTGCGGTAGTTCACGGCTGTGGCTACCTCTGTGTCGGCACTCGGCAGCCCGTCCATAATTGTATATACCACCTAACCGTGGTTTTTTTTTCTTTCTTTATACATACATACTAGTTACGAGTATACTATCTCTTTATCAACCAGTCTATATTAGCAGCAGACACAGTACAGTGCGGTAGTTCACGGCTGTGGCTACCTCTGTGTCGGCACTCGGCAGCCCGTCCATAATTGTATATACCACCTAACCGTGGTTTTTCTTTCTTTCTTTATACATACATACTAGTTACGAGTATACTATCTCTTTATCAACCAGTCTATATATTAGCAGCAGACACAGTACAGTGCGGTAGTTCACGGCTGTGGCTACCTCTGTGTCGGCACTCGGCAGCCCGTCCATAATTGTATATACCACCTAACCGTGGTTTTTTTTTCTTTCTTTATACATACATACTAGTTACGAGTATACTATCTCTTTATCAACCAGTCTATATATTAGCAGCAGACACAGTACAGTGCGGTAGTTCACGGCTGTGGCTACCTCTGTGTCGGCACTCGGCAGCCCGTCCATAATTGTATATACCACCTAACCGTGGTTTTTTTTTCTTTCTTTATACATACATACTAGTTACGAGTATACTATCTCTTTATCAACCAGTCTATATTAGCAGCAGACACAGTACAGTGCGGTAGTTCACGGCTGTGGCTACCTCTGTGTCGGCACTCGGCAGCCCGTCCATAATTGTATATACCACCTAACCGTGGTTTTTTTTTCTTTCTTTATACATACATACTAGTTACGAGTATACTATCTCTTTATCAACCAGTCTATATATTAGCAGCAGACACAGTACAGTGCGGTAGTTCACGGCTGTGGCTACCTCTGTGTCGGCACTCGGCAGCCCGTCCATAATTGTATATACCACCTAACCGTGGTTTTTTTTTCTTTCTTTATAGTCATACTAGTTACGAGTATACTATCTCTTTATCAACCAGTCTATATTAGCAGCAGACACAGTACAGTGCGGTAGTTCACGGCTGTGGCTACCTCTGTGTCGGCACTCGGCAGCCCGTCCATAATTGTATATACCACCTAACCGTGTTTTTTTTTTCTTTCTTTATACATACATACTAGTTACGAGTATACTATCTCTTTATCAACCAGTCTATATTAGCAGCAGACACAGTACAGTGCGGTAGTTCACGGCTGTGGCTACCTCTGTGTCGGCACTCGGCAGCCCGTCCATAATTGTATATACCACCTAACCGTGGTTTTTTTTTCTTTCTTTATACATACATACTAGTTACGAGTATACTATCTCTTTATCAACCAGTCTATATATTAGCAGCAGACACAGTACAGTGCGGTAGTTCACGGCTGTGGCTACCTCTGTGTCGGCACTCGGCAGCCCGTCCATAATTGTATATACCACCTAACCGTGGTTTTTTTTTCTTTCTTTATACATACATACTAGTTACGAGTATACTATCTCTTTATGAACCAGTCTATATATTAGCAGCAGACACAGTACGGTGCGGTAGTTCACGGCTGTGGCTACCTCTGTGTCGGCACTCGGCAGCCCGTCCATAATTGTATATACCACCTAACCGTGGTTTTTTTTTCTTTCTTTATACATACATACTAGTTACGAGTATACTATCTCTTTATCAACCAGTCTATATTAGCAGCAGACACAGTACAGTGCGGTAGTTCACGGCTGTGGCTACCTCTGTGTCGGCACTCGGCAGCCCGTCCATAATTGTATATACCACCTAACCGTGGTTTTTTTTTCTTTCTTTATACATACATACTAGTTACGAGTATACTATCTCTTTATCAACCAGTCTATATATTAGCAGCAGACACAGTACAGTGCGGTAGTTCACGGCTGTGGCTACCTCTGTGTCGGCACTCGGCAGCCCGTCCATAATTGTATATACCACCTAACCGTGGTTTTTCTTTCTTTCTTTATACATACATACTAGTTACGAGTATACTATCTCTTTATCAACCAGTCTATATTAGCAGCAGACACAGTACAGTACGGTAGTTCACGGCTGTGGCTACCTCTGTGTCTGCACTCGGCAGGCAGTCCATAATTGTATACTAGTATCCATCTCCATTGTTTACCTGAGGTGCCTTTTAGTTGTGCCTATTAAAATATGGAGAACAAAAATGTTGAGGTTCCAAAATTAGGGAAAGATCAAGATCCACTTCCACCTCGTGCTGAAGCTGCTGCCACTAGTCATGGCCGAGACGATGAAATGCCAGCAACGTCGTCTGCCAAGGCCGATGCCCAATGTCATAGTACAGAGCATGTCAAATCCAAAACACCAAATATCAGAAAAAAAAGGACTCCAAAACCTAAAATAAAATTGTCGGAGGAGAAGCGTAAACTTGCCAATATGCCATTTACGACACGGAGTGGCAAGGAACGGCTGAGGCCCTGGCCTATGTTCATGGCTAGTGGTTCAGCTTCACATGAGGATGGAAGCACTCAGCCTCTCGCTAGAAAAATGAAAAGACTCAAGCTGGCAAAAGCAGCACAGCAAAGAACTGTGCATTCTTCGAAATCCCAAATCCACAAGGAGAGTCCAATTGTGTCGGTTGCGATGCCTGACCTTCCCAACACTGGACGTGAAGAGCATGCGCCTTCCACCATTTGCACGCCCCCTGCAAGTGCTGGAAGGAGCACCCGCAGTCCAGTTCCTGATAGTCAGATTGAAGATGTCAGTGTTGAAGTACACCAGGATGAGGAGGATATGGGTGTTGCTGGCGCTGGGGAGGAAATTGACCAGGAGGATTCTGATGGTGAGGTGGTTTGTTTAAGTCAGGCACCCGGGGAGACACCTGTTGTCCGTGGGAGGAATATGGCCGTTGACATGCCAGGTGAAAATACCAAAAAAATCAGCTCTTCGGTGTGGAGGTATTTCACCAGAAATGCGGACAACAGGTGTCAAGCCGTGTGTTCCCTTTGTCAAGCTGTAATAAGTAGGGGTAAGGACGTTAACCACCTCGGAACATCCTCCCTTATACGTCACCTGCAGCGCATTCATAATAAGTCAGTGACAAGTTCAAAAACTTTGGGTGACAGCGGAAGCAGTCCACTGACCAGTAAATCCCTTCCTCTTGTAACCAAGCTCACGCAAACCACCCCACCAACTCCCTCAGTGTCAATTTCCTCCTTCCCCAGGAATGCCAATAGTCCTGCAGGCCATGTCACTGGCAATTCTGACGAGTCCTCTCCTGCCTGGGATTCCTCCGATGCATCCTTGCGTGTAACGCCTACTGCTGCTGGCGCTGCTGTTGTTGCCGCTGGGAGTCGATGGTCATCCCAGAGGGGAAGTCGTAAGCCCACTTGTACTACTTCCAGTAAGCAATTGACTGTTCAACAGTCCTTTGCGAGGAAGATGAAATATCACAGCAGTCATCCTACTGCAAAGCGGATAACTGAGGCCTTGACAACTATGTTGGTGTTAGACGTGCGTCCGGTATCCGCCGTTAGTTCACAGGGAACTAGACAATTTATTGAGGCAGTGTGCCCCCGTTACCAAATACCATCTAGGTTCCACTTCTCTAGGCAGGCGATACCGAGAATGTACACGGACGTCAGAAAAAGACTCACCAGTGTCCTAAAAAATGCAGTTGTACCCAATGTCCACTTAACCACGGACATGTGGACAAGTGGAGCAGGGCAGGGTCAGGACTATATGACTGTGACAGCCCACTGGGTAGATGTATGGACTCCCGCCGCAAGAACATCAGCGGCGGCACCAGTAGCAGCATCTCGCAAACGCCAACTCTTTCCTAGGCAGGCTACGCTTTGTATCACCGCTTTCCAGAATACGCACACAGCTGAAAACCTCTTACGGCAACTGAGGAAGATCATCGCGGAATGGCTTACCCCAATTGGACTCTCCTGTGGATTTGTGGCATCGGACAACGCCAGCAATATTGTGTGTGCATTAAATATGGGCAAATTCCAGCACGTCCCATGTTTTGCACATACCTTGAATTTGGTGGTGCAGAATTTTTTAAAAAACGACAGGGGCGTGCAAGAGATGCTGTCGGTGGCCAGAAGAATTGCGGGACACTTTCGGCGTACAGGCACCACGTACAGAAGACTGGAGCACCACCAAAAACTACTGAACCTGCCCTGCCATCATCTGAAGCAAGAAGTGGTAACGAGGTGGAATTCAACCCTCTATATGCTTCAGAGGTTGGAGGAGCAGCAAAAGGCCATTCAAGCCTATACAATTGAGCACGATATAGTAGGTGGAATGCACCTGTCTCAAGCGCAGTGGAGAATGATTTCAACGTTGTGCAAGGTTCTGATGCCCTTTGAACTTGCCACACGTGAAGTCAGTTCAGACACTGCCAGCCTGAGTCAGGTCATTCCCCTCATCAGGCTTTTGCAGAAGAAGCTGGAGACATTGAAGGAGGAGCTAACACGGAGCGATTCCGCTAGGCATGTGGGACTTGTGGATAGAGCCCTTAATTCGCTTAACAAGGATTCACGGGTGGTCAATCTGTTGAAATCAGAGCACTACATTTTGGCCACCGTGCTCGATCCTAGATTTAAAGCCTACCTTGGATCTCTCTTTCCGGCAGACACAAGTCTGCTGGGGTTGAAAGACCTGCTGGTGACAAAATTGTCAAGTCAAGCGGAACGCGACCTGTCAACATCTCCTCCTTCACATTCTCCCGCAACTGGGGGTGCGAGGAAAAGGCTCAGAATTCCGAGCCCACCCGCTGGCGGTGATGCAGGGCAGTCTGGAGCGACTGCTGATGCTGACATCTGGTCCGGACTGAAGGACCTGACAACGATTACGGACATGTCGTCTACTGTCACTGCATATGATTCTCTCAACATTGATAGAATGGTGGAGGATTATATGAGTGACCGCATCCAAGTAGGCACGTCACACAGTCCGTACTTATACTGGCAGGAAAAAGATGCAATTTGGAGGCCCTTGCACAAACTGGCTTTATTCTACCTAAGTTGCCCTCCCACAAGTGTGTACTCCGAAAGAGTGTTTAGTGCCGCCGCTCACCTTGTCAGCAATCGGCGTACGAGGTTACATCCAGAAAATGTGGAGAAGATGATGTTCATTAAAATGAATTATAATCAATTCCTCCGCGGAGACATTGACCAGCAGCAATTGCCTCCACAAAGTACACAGGGAGCTGAGATGGTGGATTCCAGTGGGGACGAATTGATAATCTGTGAGGAGGGGGATGTACACGGTGATATATCGGAGGGTGATGATGAGGTGGACATCTTGCCTCTGTAGAGCCAGTTTGTGCAAGGAGAGATTAATTGCTTCTTTTTTGGGGGGGTCCAAACCAACCCATCATATCAGTCACAGTCGTGTGGCAGACCCTGTCACTGAAATGATGGGTTGGTTAAAGTGTGCATGTCCTGTTTTGTTTATACAACATAAGGGTGGGTGGGAGGGCCCAAGGACAATTCCATCTTGCACCTCTTTTTTCTTTTCTTTTTCTTTGCATCATGTGCTGATTGGGGAGGGTTTTTTGGAAGGGACATCCTGCGTGACACTGCAGTGCCACTCCTAAATGGGCCCGGTGTTTGTGTCGGCCACTAGGGTCGCTAATCTTACTCACACAGTCAGCTACCTCATTGCGCCTCTTTTTTTCTTTGCGTCATGTGCTGTTTGGGGAGGGTTTTTTGGAAGGGACATCCTGCGTGACACTGCAGTGCCACTCCTAGATGGGCCCGGTGTTTGTGTCGGCCACTAGGGTCGCTAATCTTACTCACACAGCTACCTCATTGCGCCTCTTTTTTTTCTTTGCGTCATGTGCTGTTTGGGGAGGGTTTTTTGGAAGGGACATCCTGCGTGACACTGCAGTGCCACTCCTAGATGGGCCCGGTGTTTGTGTCGGCCACTAGGGTCGCTAATCTTACTCACACAGCTACCTCATTGCGCCTCTTTTTTTCTTTGCGTCATGTGCTGTTTGGGGAGGGTTTTTTGGAAGGGCCATCCTGCGTGACACTGCAGTGCCACTCCTAGATTGGCCCGGTGTTTGTGTCGGCCACTAGGGTCGCTAATCTTACTCACACAGCTACCTCATTGCGCCTCTTTTTTTCTTTGCGTCGTGCTGTTTGGGGAGGGTTTTTTGGAAGGGACATCCTGCGTGACACTGCAGTGCCACTCCTAGATGGGCCCGGTGTTTGTGTCGGCCACTAGGGTCGCTTATCTTACTCACACAGCGACCTCGGTGCAAATTTTAGGACTAAAAATAATATTGTGAGGTGTGAGGTATTCAGAATAGACTGAAAATGAGTGTAAATTATGGTTTTTGAGGTTAATAATACTTTGGGATCAAAATGACCCCCAAATTCTATGATTTAAGCTGTTTTTTAGTGTTTTTTGAAAAAAACACCCGAATCCAAAACACACCCGAATCCGACAAAAAAAATTCGGTGAGGTTTTGCTAAAACGCGTTCGAACCCAAAACACGGCCGCGGAACCGAACCCAAAACCAAAACACAAAACCCGAAAAATTTCAGGCGCTCATCTCTAGTTAAAACCTGATCATAAATTCGTATCCCGTCCTTTATCCATTTCCGAAGAGGACATCAAGCCCTGGAAAGTTCCACCCATGGTGGCTGCTCCCATTGCAGGGTTAGTAGGGAATACGGTCATTCCCACAGCACAGTGTGTAATGCTGAAGGAGGATGGGGATAAACGGATTGAATAATTCCTACAAATCTTATTTTTTTCTGTGACCGGTATTTCCAAGAGGTCTATCCTGGCTAGCACCTGGGTAGTCACAGAAGCTCTGGCTTTTGTGGGTGATGCTTTATTAGACACGGTCCAATTACAGACTCTGATTTCTGCTTTTGCCGTTTCAGCCAGACGCTCATTATGGCTGAAATTGTGTAAGGCAGATATGGAGTCTAAACACACGTTAGAGGCTTTGCCATTTGAAGGTTGTTCCCTATTTGGCTCAGAAGTGATAAAAATAATTTCCCAGGTTACGTCCCTTCTTTCCTGGTGCCACACCTAAGGCTAAGCCCGGGTTTGGTTCCATTGTGGCCACAATAGTGGGAACTTTCAGGGCCTATTAAGGAATGCCTAGAGGTAGAAGTACCTATAGAGGGCGTGTTAGATCATGCCCTACCCATCCTGTGGCAAAGCAGGCAGGGCAATCTGCCTGACTATTTAGAGCCAGAAACCGGTCCTCGCGTGGGGACTCAGTTGCTCATGTCCAAAATCCAGATCACTGGGTAAAGGGTCTGGTCACAAGATGGTATATCCTGGACCTAAAGAGTAATGTTCCAGAAAAATTTCTGGTTACCCCTCCCAAGGGAGGTGAACAGGATAAAAGGGAGTTCAGACTTTTATCAGGTTCTGTGGTAATAGTTCCAGTACCAAAATCAGAAACGGGTGAGATTTTACTCCAGCCTGTTTCTGGTGGACAAACCAGAAGGGTCATTCTGATCCATTCTCAATCTGAAATGGCTGAATCCTATCTCTATTTAAAAAAAATTAAAGACAGTAATTGGTTTTATGGAAATGGACCAATTTCTGACATCACTAGACATAAAAGTGCCTACCTTCATATTCCCATATGAAGGGGTCATCAATGTCTTCTGAGGTTTGTGGTAGGGGATTGTCAATTTCAGCCTCTCTACTGCTACCAGAGTTTTCACAAAGGTTATGGCACATATGATCCTTCTATTAAGAAAACAGGGAGTGAATGTGTTAGCATACCTAAACAACCTTTTAATAAGGGAAGTCTATGGTAGCCCTTTTGCATCAACATTTACAGATCATTACAGAACTGATACAAACTTTTGGTGGTGTCATAAATTTGCCAAAAATCATATTTCTCTGACGTCCTAGTGGATGCTGGGAACTCCGAAAGGACCATGGGGAATAGCGGCTCCGCAGGAGACTGGGCACAAAAGTAAAAGCTTTAGGACTACCTGGTGTGCACTGGCTCCTCCCCCTATGACCCTCCTCCAAGCCTCAGTTAGATTTTTGTGCCCGAACGAGAAGGGTGCACACTAGGTGGCTCTCCTGAGCTGCTTAGTGAAAAAGTTTAAGTATAGGTTTTTTATTTTCAGTGAATCCTGCTGGCAACAGGTTCACTGCACCGAGGGACTAAGGGGAGAAGAAGCGAACTCACCTGCGTGCAGAGTGGATTGGGCTTCTTAGGCTACTGGACATTAGCTCCAGAGGGACGATCACAGGCCCAGCCATGGATGGGTCCCAGAGCCGCGCCGCCGGCCCCCTTACAGAGCCAGAAGACTGAAGAGGTCCGGAAAATCGGCGGCAGAAGACGTCCTGTCTTCAATAAGGTAGCGCACAGCACCGCAGCTGTGCGCCATTGCTCTCAGCACACTTCACACTCCGGTCACTGAGGGTGCAGGGCGCTGGGGGGGGGCGCCCTGAGACGCAATAAAAACACCTTAGATGGCAAAAAATACATCACATATAGCTCCTGGGCTATATGGATGCATTTAACCCCTGCCAATTTTTCCTTAAAAAAGCGGGAGAAAGGCCGCCGAGAAGGGGGCGGAGCCTATCTCCTCAGCACACTGGCGCCATTTTCCCTCACAGCTCCGTTGGAGGGAAGCTCCCTGACTCTCCCCTGCAGTCCTGCACTACAGAAACAGGGTAAAACAAGAGAGGGGGGGCACTAATTTGGCAGATAAATCTATGCAGCAGCTATATAAGGGAAAAACACTTATATAAGGTTATCCCTGTATATATATAGCGCTCTGGTGTGTGCTGGCAAACTCTCCCTCTGTCTCCCCAAAGGGCTAGTGGGGTCCTGTCCTCTATCAGAGCATTCCCTGTGTGTGTGCTGTGTGTCGGTACGTTGTGTCGACATGTATGAGGAGGAAAATGGTATGGAGGCGGAGCAATTGCCTGTAATAGTGATGTCACCCCTTAGGGAGTCGACACCTGACTGGATGGTCTTATGGAAGGAATTACGTGATAGTGTCAGCACTTTACAAAAGACTGTTGACGACATGAGACAGCCGGCAAATCAGTTATTACCTGTACAGGCGTCTCAAACACCGTCAGGGGCTCTAAAGCGCCCGTTACCTCAGATGGTCGACACAGACCCAGACACGGACACTGACTCCAGTGTCGACGGTGAGGAAACAAACGTATTTTCCAGTAGGGCCACACGTTACATGATCACGGCAATGAAGGAGGTTTTGAACATTTCTGATACTACAAGTACCACAAAAAAGGGTATTATGTGGGGTGTGAAAAAACTACCCGTAGTTTTTCCTGAATCAGATGAATTAAATGAGGTGTGTGATGAAGCGTGGGTTTCCCCCGATAAAAAACTGCTAATTTCTAAAAAATTATTGGCATTATACCCTTTCCCGCCAGAGGTTAGGGCGCGTTGGGAAACACCCCCTAGGGTAGATAAGGCGCTCACACGCTTATCAAAACAAGTGGCGTTACCGTCTCCTGATACGGCCTCCCTCAAGGAACCAGCTGATAGGAAGCTGGAAAATATCCTAAAAAGTATATACACACATACTGGTATTATACTGCGACCAGCAATCGCCTCAGCCTGGATGTGCAGTGCTGGGGTGGCTTGGTCGGATTCCCTGACTGAAAATATTGATACCCTGGACAGGGACAGTATATTATTGACTATAGAGCATTTAAAGGATGCATTTCTATATATGCGAGATGCACAGAGGGATATTTGCACTCTGGCATCAAGAGTAAGTGCGCTGTCCATTTCTGCCAGAAGAGGGTTATGGACGCGACAGTGGTCAGGTGATGCGGATTCCAAACGGCATATAGAAGTATTGCCGTATAAAGGGGAGGAGTTATTTGGGGTCGGTCTATCGGACCTGGTGGCCACGGCAACGGCTGGGAAATCCACCTTTTTACCCCAGGTCACCTCTCACCAGAAAAAGACACCGTCTTTTCAGGCTCAGTCCTTTCGTCCCCATAAGGGCAAGCGGGCAAAAGGCCACTCATATCTGCCCCGGGGCAGAGGAAGGGGAAAAAGACTGCAGCAGGCAGCCTCTTCCCAGGAACAGAAGCCCTCCCCCACTTCTGCCAAGTCCTCAGCATGACGCTGGGGCCTTACAAGCGGACTCAGGCACGGTGGGGGCCCATCTCAAGAATTTCAGCGCGCAGTGGGCTCACTCGCAAGTGGACCCCTGGATCCTGCAGGTAGTATCTCAGGGGTACAAATTGGAATTCGAGACGTCTCCCCCTCGCCGGTTCCTGAAGTCTGCTTTACCAACGTCTCCCTCCGACAGGGAGGCGGTATTGGAAGCCATTCACAAGCTGTATTCCCAGCAGGTGATAATCAAGGTACCCCTCCTACAACAGGGAAAGGGGTATTATTCCACGCTGTTTGTGGTACCGAAGCCGGACGGCTCGGTGAGACCTATTTTAAATCTGAAATCCTTGAACACTTACATACAAAGGTTCAAATTCAAGATGGAGTCACTCAGAGCAGTGATAGCGAACCTGGAAGAAGGGGACTATATGGTGTCTCTGGACATCAAGGATGCTTACCTCCATGTCCCAATTTGCCCTTCTCACCAAGGGTACCTCAGGTTTGTGGTACAGAACTGTCACTATCAGTTTCAGACGCTGCCGTTTGGATTGTCCACGGCACCCCGGGTCTTTACCAAGGTAATGGCCGAAATGATGATTCTTCTTCGAAGAAAAGGCGTCTTAATTATCCCTTACTTGGACGATCTCCTGATAAGGGCAAGGTCCAGGGAACAGTTAGAGGTCGGAGTAGCACTATCTCAAGTAGTACTACGACAGCACGGGTGGATTCTAAATATTCCAAAATCGCAGCTGATTCCGACGACACGTCTGCTGTTCCTAGGGATGATTCTGGACACAGTCCAGAAAAAGGTGTTTCTTCCGGAGGAGAAAGCCAGGGAGTTATCCGACCTAGTCAGGAACCTCCTAAAACCAGGCCAAGTGTCAGTGCATCAATGCACAAGGGTCCTGGGAAAAATGGTGGCTTCTTACGAAGCGATTCCATTCGGCAGATTCCACGCAAGAACTTTTCAGTGGGATCTGCTGGACAAATGGTCCGGATCGCATCTTCAAATGCATCAGCGGATAACCCTGTCTCCAAGGACAAGGGTGTCTCTCCTGTGGTGGTTGCAGAGTGCTCATCTTCTAGAGGGCCGCAGATTCGGCATTCAGGACTGGGTCCTGGTGACCACGGATGCCAGCCTGAGAGGCTGGGGAGCAGTCACACAGGGAAGAAATTTCCAGGGCTTGTGGTCAAGCATGGAAACGTCACTTCACATAAATATCCTGGAACTAAGGGCCATTTACAATGCCCTAAGTCAGGCAAGGCCTCTGCTTCAGGGTCAGCCGGTGTTGATCCAGTCGGACAACATCACGGCAGTCGCCCACGTAAACAGACAGGGCGGCACAAGAAGCAGGAGGGCAATGACGGAAGTTGCAAGGATTCTTCGCTGGGCGGAAAATCATGTGATAGCACTGTCAGCAGTGTTCATTCTGGGAGTGGACAACTGGGAAGCAGACTTCCTCAGCAGACACGATCTACACCCGGGGGAGTGGGGACTTCACCCAGAAGTCTTCCACATGATTGTGAATTGTTGGGAAAAACCAAAGGTGGACATGATGGCGTCCCGCCTCAACAAAAAACTGGACAGATATTGCGCCAGGTCAAGGGACCCTCAGGCAATAGCTGTGGACGCTCTGGTAACACCGTGGGTGTACCAGTCAGTGTATGTGTTCCCTCCTCTGCCTCTCATACCCAAGGTACTGAGAATCATAAGAAGGAGAGGAGTAAGGACTATACTCGTGGCTCCGGATTGGCCAAGAAGGACTTGGTACCCGGAACTTCAAGAGATGCTCACGGAGGACCCGTGGCCTCTACCTCTAAGAAAGGACCTGCTACAGCAGGGACCCTGTCTGTTCCAAGACTTACCGCGGCTGCGTTTGACGGCATGGCGGTTGAACGCCGGATCCTGAAGGAAAAAGGCATTCCGGATGAAGTCATCCCTACCCTGATCAAAGCCAGGAAGGATGTAACTGTGCAACATTATCACCGTATTTGGCGTAAATATGTTGCGTGGTGTGAGGCCAGGAAGGCCCCTACAGAGGAATTTCAACTGGGTCGTTTCCTGCATTTCTTGCAAACAGGACTGTCTATGGGCCTAAAATTAGGGTCCATTAAGGTTCAAATTTCGGCCCTGTCGATATTCTTCCAGAAAGAACTAGCTTCAGTTCCTGAAGTTCAGACGTTTGTCAAGGGGGTACTGCATATACAGCCTCCTTTTGTGCCTCCAGTGGCACCTTGGGATCTCAATGTAGTTTTGGGGTTCCTAAAATCACAGAATTGGCGGCTTTATCCTATAAAAGCCCTTACCTAATTTTTCATACGGACAGGGCAGAATTGAGGACTCGTCCTCAATTTCTCCCTAAGGTGGTTTCAGCGTTTCACTTAAACCAGCCTATTGTGGTACCTGCGGCTACTAGGGACTTGGAGGATTCCAAGTTGCTGGACGTAGTCAGGGCCCTGAAAATATATGTTTCCAGGACGGCTGGAGTCAGAAAATCTGACTCGCTGTTTATCCTGTATGCACCCAACAAGCTGGGTGCTCCTGCTTCTAAGCAGACTATTGCTCGTTGGATTTGTAGTACAATTCAGCTTGCACATTTTGTGGCAGGCCTGCCACAGCCAAAATCTGTAAAAGCCCATTCCACATGGAAAGTGGGCTCATCTTGGGCGGCTGCCCGAGGGGTCTCGGCTTTACAACTTTGCCGAGCAGCTACTTGGTCAGGGGCAAACACGTTTGCTAAATTCTACAAATTTGATACCCTGGCTGAGGAGGACCTGGAGTTCTATCATTCGGTGCTGCAGAGTCATCCGCACTCTCCCGCCCGTTTGGGAGCTTTGGTATAATCCCCATGGTCCTTTCGGAGTTCCCAGCATCCACTAGGACGTCAGAGAAAATAAGAATTTACTTACCGATAATTCTATTTCTCATAGTCCGTAGTGGATGCTGGGCGCCCATCCCAAGTGCGGATTGTCTGCAATACTTGTACATAGTTATTGTTACAAAAATCGGGTTATTATTGTTGTGAGCCATCTTTTCAGAGGCTCCTCTGTTATCATGCTGTTAACTGGGTTCAGATCACAAGTTGTACGGTGTGATTGGTGTGGCTGGTATGAGTCTTACCCGGGATTCAAAATCCTTCCTTATTGTGTACGCTCGTCCGGGCACAGTATCCTAACTGAGGCTTGGAGGAGGGTCATAGGGGGAGGAGCCAGTGCACACCAGGTAGTCCTAAAGCTTTTACTTTTGTGCCCAGTCTCCTGCGGAGCCGCTATTCCCCATGGTCCTTTCGGAGTCCCCAGCATCCACTACGGACTATGAGAAATAGAATTATCGGTAAGTAAATTCTTATTATTATTTTTTTTTATATCAAGGCAAGAGTCAAAAATTATTTCTTTTTCTTCTTCTTTTTACAAAGCTCATTAGGTCTGACCAAGGTAATTCCCCAAACATTGTCTGAACTGATGGTACCACCCAGCAAGGCTGTGTTCAAATCAGAGACAGGTTTCTTACCCTTGGGAGCTGAACTTTCTGGCAAAGTACTATTATTAGAATAAGAAGAAGTCAGAAAAGCACATCCTGCAGTCAAAACAACGGGCTGGGACTCTTGTGCCGAGTTTACAGTATTTGGTGGACTCTCAGCAGACAAGACGGGTGACTTAGAGGAACCTGAACCAATTTCTTTGGAACCATATCTTTTAATAATTGCATCACTGAATGCTGGGGGATCCTGAAGAATGGGATCTTCAGCTTTCATTAGGCTGGTCGCCCACTCAAAAGGCTCTCCTCTAATAGAATAAATCAGATAAAGCACAAGGTTCTCTGAAGTGATGCCCAGAAATGGTCTAGACAACATAATAATGTAATAGTGTTTGTAAAGCGCCAGAAAATGGGCTAAGTCCCCATCAAAGATTATGGATGTTGAGATATCAGAGTCAGGATCTGTTTCCTTCCCATCTGACTGACTGGAGTGCTTTGCTAGGACCTGGTCACTATTGACCTTACTCGAGGCTGAGACTCTCTGAACCCCACCCGGGGCAGTGACTTTCTGAACCCCACCCGGGGCAGTGACTTTCTGAACCCCACCCGGGGCAGTGGCCTCCGGGAACCCCGCTGGGGCAGTGGCCTCCGGGAACCCCGCTGGGGCAGTGGCCTCCGGGAACCCCGCTGGGGTAGTGGCCTCCGGGAACCCCGCTGGGGTAGTGGCCTCCGATTCTTTTACTGGGACCGAGCAGTCGGCCTCCCCCACTGGGACCTCCCTCTCTGAGTCGATAATTATCGAAACTTCTCCCGGTACTATGACTTCCGGAACTTTTGCTGAAGCTATAACCTTCAGCACCTCCACTAATGCTACACCTCTTAAGTTCTTTCCTGGGGAAGCGACCTCTAGACCCTTCTTAGAGGTTGCGTCTCTCGAGACCCCACTTGGGGATATTACTTCAAAGATCCCTTCTGGGGTTTTGCTTCTCGAGTTCCCTTCTAGAACTATGGTTTCAGATACCCTTTCTGGGGTTGCGCTCTTCAAGTCCCTACCTGGAGTAACAGCTTCTGAGACCCCTTCTGGTATGGAAACCTGAGCTAAAATATTTGATGTCCCTCTATAAGCTAGAGCATCGGGTACCGCACCAGCACTCTGGGCATCGGGTACCGCTCCAGCACTCTGGGCATCGGGTACCGCTCCAGGACTCTGGGCAACGGGCACCACTCCAGGAACCTGGGCAACGGGCACCACTCCAGAAACCTGGGCAACGGGCACCACTCCAGAAACCTGGGCAACGGGCACCACTCCAGAAACCTGGGCAACGGGCACCACTCCAGGAACCTGGGCATCGGGCACCACTCCAGGAACCTGGGCATCGGGCACCACTCCAGGAACCTGGGCATCGGGCACCACTCCAGGAACCTGGGCATCGGGCACCACTCCAGGGGCTTGCAACTCTGCTTCAACAGGAACCTCAAGAGAGGAGAGAAACATTCTCTTTTGATTCCTAAATCTATAATGGGGCTCCCTTGCCCAAGGACCCCAATTATAGGACAGAGAGCTTTTTGGTGTGGGTTGTGTGACAAGTACCTCTGCCACAGTAGAGACAGGAGTAGGTCTTGTATCCTGACTCAACTTGGCCAGAGGGCAAAACTCATCACCACACTTTGGCTTGCGCAACTCACAGGTCTGCAGATAGTGGCCTAAAACCCCACAATATAGGCATAAGTTTAAGTTTCTGCGACGCAGACGCTCCTCTTCTGAGAGCCTGGGCCGCAGAAAACTTTTAAACCTTTTCTCTTCAATTAAACCAGAGGATTCTCTTGTCACCATACTGTGAACAAGAGTCTCTTTAGAGATAGATGTACTCTCAACGACTTCTGGCAAGATGAGCAAGATTTTAGTCAGAAGGTTTTGCAGTTGCTTTAGGGATTGCTGCAAAACTTCTAGTCGCTCTGGTCTCAAAGCACTGAAAACAGAGTTCAGGGCTGCGAGAGATGCCTGCAGGGCTTGCATAGTAGACATAGGAGGATTTAAAACTAGACAAGACTAGACAAGGCAGGACTAGACAAGGCAGGACTAGACAAGGCAGGACTAAATTTTTGCTAAACAAAACAAGACTGTTTTTTTTTTTTTTAAACACCGGACTGGATTTTTTTTTTTTTTAAAACACCGGACTGGATTCTAAACACCGGACTGGATTCTAAACACCGGACTGGATTCTAAACACCGGACTGGATTCTAGACTAGACACTGGACTGGGCCAAAAAAGAAAAAAAGTTTTATTTCTTTTTTGTGGTATGGCTGGTGATAATGTTATGATTCCAGCACTCTGGTCTGAGGAGATCTTATTGCAAGGACCGGAGCACTGGAACGTAATGCTGGGAAAGGGGAATGGAAAGGGAATAGCTCCTGGCGCCCTATCTTCGTTGTCTCGCCCGTGCTGTCAGTACACTCTTGCGAGACTATGGTTGCTTGAGCCCATGGCAGCCGCGTTTGAAGGGCGGATTACGTCTGCCCAACTTCGATGCCCCCTCAGGTCTTAATGAGAGACAAAGAGTGTACCGAGACAGGGTGATAACAAGGGGCCCTCTTACTGAAACAACCAAAGCCAGGGGCTACTAACTAGCCTAAAACTAAATGTATGTGCAGCTTGCCGCCAAAGGAAAAGAACAACAAAGGAAATGCTGACCACACGCCCACACAATACTTTTGTGTACCGGCGGTGACAGCATAAGCAGAACCCTCTGCAAAACACCAGTGACAGAAATAATAATGGAATACAGCGGCCTAGGCCGACGGACGCTGCAGAGCCGCTACTCACGGAACCGGTACGAATACTGGCAAACGGACAGGAACTCCCAATGCTGCTGACACAGACTTAGAACTGGAGGACAGGCAGAATCCCAAACGAAAAGACCGGTGGACACCAAGAAGCCAGAAACTTGACCAGGCAAAGGCACTGGACCTCAGGACAGGAACGCCTCATGGCAGGACATGGGATCAGACATAGGAATCGACACAGGGACTGACTCAGGAATCGACACAGGAAGCTCAGGAACTAGCAGGAACCAAGCTCAGAACTCAAGCAGACCGGATACCCAGAAATATCACCAGCATCTGTGAATTGCAGTCAGCCAGCATATAACAGAGGCCTAATTAATAATCTCATGCAGCTGCCCTGTTGCATGACTCCAAACTGACAAGATGCAATTAGCAGCCAGGTGATGCTGAACACATGGGAACAAGCTGCAATTACACAGACTCACCAGCGGCAGCAGACAAGAGTATTCTAAAACAGAGCAACAGGAAATCCTGGCATGCAAGACAACTTTATAAACATAAAATAGGAATGAACCACTACCTGTGGTTCATAACAGTATCCCCTCCTTAAGGGTGAGCTCCGAGCACCCCATGACACCCACGGGGAACATGAACAGAAGTATAACATAAAATACATAACCAAAATGCAAAAATGGAAATGAGCCACAGCCGTGGCTCATAACACTGGGGTTCGTCCGTTGCCAGTGCGGTTGCTCGCGTTGCTGTGCGCCCGTGTGGGGACGCGGCGTGATCAGTGGCACAGGTAACGCAGATTCTGGGAACTGTGAGTGCGGGGACCAAATGGCCTAAGGCACTGCGGTGTGTCTGCTGTATAGGAGGTGGCCATGTTGGAGACCAAATAGGTAATACAGAGCACTTGTGAAAACACCTGTGGGCAGGTGTAAACCAATCCCGTGCTTGTGCTGCCTTTAAGTAGGCTGGGATTATGTTACTCTGGGCCAGTGCTTTGTTGTATCAACGCTGTGCTCTAGCTCTGAGCTCTCTCCGTGCATTCCTGTGTGATTCCCGTGGTCCAGATATCGCCTCCGTTCCCAGAGGTCCGTCTGCAGCCTTCACTGCTAAAGATCCACCGGCTCTCCGCTGTGTTGTCAGTTAATTGCACACCTACTGGAAACAGTTGGATTCCCAGAGTCTTGCATGAGGTTACCTTGTCTGCCTGCCTTCAACCATACAAAGTTTGGAGGATTCCACTACCCTCAGCTGTTCGTTTGTTCTACTCTGCATTTAACCCGTTCATCACCTTGTCAGCTGCTACAGTTTTCACAGTGATCTCCGGAACCCGCAAGTAACCCAATTCAGTACTTTTATTTTCTATGTTACCATAACAAGGATAATTCTTCACAGCCTCTCAGTTAACTCTCAAAACTTCATTGCAAATCCTTACAGTTATTTCTTCATGTCTGCATTACCCAGTTAAACACATTCTGCAGTTCAGCATCAAAGCTTGTTTATATTTGGACAATTCAACATTTATTCATCAGCTTGTTTTATATACAGTTCCATGAACATTTCTTTTATTTGTTTTTGAGATTTATCCTGCATATTATTTCTGCCATTCCTGCAATACTTCAGTATAATATGATGATTAACAACTTGTCATTTAACTCTTTACTGAATTGTTATTTTTAATAAATATATGAAACGGAACTTTCTTCGTCCTCCCTGCTTTCTTCATACCCCAGCACCTACACCTGTGGTTGGTCCCGGGTTAACGGATTCACAAAAACACCCGGACCTGACAATAAGCACTGGCCACATGGATCCGTCAAGTGACCAATTCGCAGGAGGCGGTGCTACGTCAGATATCCTTTCCCGTTTGGAAAACCAGGAGTCTATACAGACACAAATAGTGCAGTTTATGCAAACTATGGCAGACCGTTTAGAGACTCTTCATACGGCTATTAAAATGTCTCAAGTCCAGATTCCAACTCCGGTTGTCCCAGTTACCACTACATCTTCTCCTGTGACGCTGCCTACGTCCCGCTTGCAGTTACCCTCTCCGAGTAAATTTGACGGAACTCCAAAACTTTGCAGAGGATTCCTGAATCAATGTGAGATCCAGTTCGAACTGTTGTCCACCAGTTTCCCATCAGCTCGTTCTAAGGTTGCATATATTATTGCCCTCCTCTCGGGTCAGGCTCTGGAGTGGGCATCACCATTATGGGAAAGAGGTGATCCTATCCTCTCTAATTACAAGGAGTTCGTATCATCCTTCCGGAGAATCTTTGACGAACCAGGCAGGACCACCTCAGCATCTTTGGAGATTCTCCGTCTACGTCAAGGTTTACGTCCTGTCAGTCAATATATTATTCAGTTTCGCACGTTGTCTTCAGAGTTAAACTGGAATGAGGAGGCCCTGATCGCCGCGTTTTGGAATGGACTTTCAGAGAGAATCAAGGATGATTTAACTATCCGGGATGTGCCAACTAAACTGGATGAATTGATTTCTCTCTGTAACAAACTTGACCTACGCTACAGGGAGCGATGTTTAGAGAAATCCAGGGCAGAGTGATCCAGTCCACGTTATCATCCTAGGCCTCGACAAGATTCTTCATCACAGTCTCCGTTAACGACAGAAGAACCTATGCAGATTGGGCGCTCTCGCCTCACAGAGGAGGAACGACTTCGTCGTCGACAGGGTAACCTCTGCATGTACTGTGGGTCCTCCGAACATTTAGTTAAATTCTGCAAACTCCGACCGGGAAACTCTCGCTCCTAGCTTATTCAAGAGAGGTTAAGCTAGGAGTTACTTTAGAATCACGTTCTGGGAAAGAGCCGACCTTGTCTATTCAATTAGAAGTTCCAAGTTCTACAGTGAAAGTTTCAGCTCTCCTAGATTCCGGGGCAGCCGAGAACTTCATCTCCTCAGCCTTTGTCTTACGGTCTAAAGTTCAAACCATGCCTCTGGAAGCAGCAGTTGCTGTTACAGCAGTGGATGGAAGTCGAATTCCAGATGGTATAATTACTCATCGAACCGTATGTCTCAAGATGAAAGTTGGTGTGCTCCATTCCGAATACATCTCCTTCTACGTGATTCCCAAAGCCTCTCAAGATGTGATACTTGGTTTACCTTGGCTGCAGAAACATAATCCTCAACTTAATTGGCAAACCATGGAAGTCCTTTCGTGGGGTAAATCTTGTACAAAGGACTGTTTAGCCTCAATTGTACCTCTCCGGTCAACTAGCCTTGCCGACCTACCTCCGGTGTATCAATCCTTTGCGGATGTTTTCAGTAAACAAGCAGCAGACTCTCTACCTCCTCATCGCGAATGGGACTGCCCAATCGTCCTGGTTCCGGGCAAAACCCCTCCTAGGGGACGAATTTATCCGCTATCCATCCCAGAGACGCAAGCTATGTCTGATTATATACAGGAAAATCTAACCAAAGGATTTATCAGACCATCTTCTTCACCTGCAGGAGCCGGATTCTTTTTCGTTAAGAAGAAGGATGGTGGGTTACGACCATGCATAGATTACCGTGGACTCAATGAGATCACTGTGAAAAACAAGTACCCATTACCCTTAATTCCAGAATTATTTGATCGGGTAAAGGGAGCTACTGTGTTTACAAAATTGGATCTCCGAGGGGCCTACAATTTAATCCGCATCCGGGCAGGGGACGAGTGGAAGACTGCTTTTAATACCCGGGATGGGCATTACGAATACCTTGTAATGCCTTTTGGTCTTTGTAATGCACCTGCAGTTTTTCAAAGCTATGTGAATGAACTTTTTCGTGATCTTCTCTACAAGTGTCTAGTAGTGTACCTGGATGATATCCTAATATTCTCTAAGGATCTAAAGTCTCACCGTCACCAAGTTAAAGAGGTACTGACACGTCTGAGGAAAAATCAACTTTATTGTAAGTTAGAGAAGTGCACCTTTGAAGTATCTTCCATACCGTTCCTTGGTTACATCATTTCTGGATCAGAGCTATGTATGGATCCCGGTAAGGTACAAGCTATCCGAGATTGGACCACTCCTACGACTCTCAAGGGGATTCAGCGATTTCTTGGCTTTGCTAATTTCTATAGGAGATTCATTAAGAATTATTCTACGTTAGCTGCTCCCATTACAGCCCTTACTCGCAAGGGAGCAAATCCTACGAACTGGTCTTCTGAAGCAATCAAAGCCTTCTCTGATTTAAAGCAAGCCTTTGTGTCAGCCCCCATTCTTCGACAGCCTGATTTTAATCGCCCCTTTCTACTAGAGGTGGATGCATCTACAGAAGCAGTAGGAGCTGTGTTGTCACAAGTCTTTGAAGATAAAAAGGTCCATCCCTGCGGATATTTCTCCCGTAAGTTCCTCCCGGCCGAACGTAATTATGCAATTGGGGAGCAAGAATTACTTGCCATCAAGTTGGCATTTGAGGAGTGGAGATACCTTCTAGAGGGAGCACAACATCGCATTACAGTTTATACTGATCATAAGAATCTTCTATATCTGCAGTCAGCTCAGTGCTTGAATCCACGACAAGCTAGATGGGCGCTTTTCTTCACACGATTCAATTTCAAGCTCACCTATCGACCAGGGTCTCAGAACAAAAAGGCAGATGCCCTTTCTCTGTCCTTTGCTTCTTCTGAATTAAATGATGCTACCACGAATCAAGCCATTGTGAATCCTACGTCCTTTTTAATGACTCGAACCTCTCCAGTTCCTCCGCCTGGCAAGACCTTTGTCACCACAAATCTTCGTAAACGGCTGCTTACCTGGGCTCACTCCTCTTCCTTCATGGGTCATCCTGGGGTTCTAAAGACTCTCAAATTTATTCAACAGTCTTATTGGTGGCCACGTCTCAAAGCCGATGTCCAAGAGTTTATAGCAGCATGTCCTAAATGTGCCCAACATAAGAGTCCAAGAAGTTCTCCACCAGGTTTATTACATCCATTATCCATACCCAAACAACCATGGACTCATATCTCAATGGATTTCGTGACCGATCTACCTCCATCAAAAGGGCGAAATACCATTTGGGTGATAGTGGATCGGTTTTCGAAAATGGCACATTTCATTCCATTAACTGGGTTACCATCAGCCCCTTTACTAGCCAGATTGTTCATCTCTGAAATCTTCAAGTTGCATGGCCTTCCTCGAGAGATCATCTCTGATCGGGGAACACAGTTTGTGGCCAAGTTTTGGAGGTCGCTTTGTTCATCTTTAAATGTCAAGTTGAATTTTTCTTCTGCATATCATCCTCAGACAGATGGACAAACTGAGATAGTAAACCAAGACCTTGAAACATTTCTCCGGCTATATATATCGTCCTCACAGGATGACTGGGTTGATTATCTTCCATTGGCAGAATTTGCTCATAATAATCTCTTCCATTCGTCTTCAGAATCTACGCCCTTTTATATTAACTTCGGCTTTCATCCTCGTGTGCCAGAGTTCCATCCATTGCCAGCCCTAGAGGTTCCAGCAGCAGATCAAGAGCTTCAACGTCTATCTAGAATCTGGAGTTGTGTGCGTAAGTCGTTGGTCAAAACTTCCGCTCGTTATAAATCTTTTGCAGATAGAAAATGTAAAGCTGTACCGAATTACAAGGTGGGAGACCAAGTTTGGATTTCTACGCGCAATCTCAGGTTCAAAGTTCCTTATAAGAAATTTGCTCCCAAGTTTATTGGTCCATTTCCCATTGTAAAGGCACTTAACCCTGTGTCATACAAAGTCAAGTTGCCACCGTCTTTGAGAATTCCTAACGCCTTTCATACATCTTTATTGAAACCTTTGATTCTCAATAAATTCCGTACTACCCAGTCCAAATCTCCTAAAGTTCACTCTTTGCAGGATGAGGAATTTGAAGTTAAAGAGATTGTGGACTCACGTTCCCGATATGGACGTTTACAGTTTTTGGTCAACTGGAAGGGTTACGGTCCGGAGGAGAGATCCTGGTTTTTTTCTGAAGATGTTCATGCTCCAAGACTGGTACAGAAATACTTCTCCAAAAATCCTGATAAGGTTCAAAGGTGTTCGGAGACCACCCTTAGAAGAGGGGGTACTGTCACGAACCGGTCTCTCACCTCTGCGGGTTCTGGGGTTCGTCCGTTGCCAGTGCGGTTGCTCGCGGTGCTGTGCGCCCGTGTGGGGACGCGGCGTGATCAGTGGCACAGGTAATGCAGATTCTGGGAACTGTAAGTGCGGGGACCAAATGGCCTAAGGCACTGCGGTGTGTCTGCTGTATAGGAGGTGGCCATGTTGGAGACCAAATAGGTAATACAGAGCACTTGTGAAAACACCTGTGGGCAGGTGTAAGCCAATCCCGTGCTTGTGCTGCCTTTAAGTAGGCTGGGATTATGTTACTCTGGGCCAGTGCTTTGTTGTATCAACGCTGTGCTCTAGCTCTGAGCTCTCTCCGTGCATTCCTATGTGATTCTCGTGGTCCAGATATCGCCTCCGTTCCCAGAGGTCCGTCTGCAGCCTTCACTGCTAAAGATCCACCGGCTCTCCGCTGTGTTGTCAGTTAATTGCACACCTACTGGAAACAGTTGGATTCCCAGAGTCTTGCATGAGGTTACCTTGTCTGCCTGCCTTCAACCATACAAAGTTTGGAGGATTCCACTACCCTCAGCTGTTCGTTTGTTCTACTCTGCATTTAACCCGTTCATCACCTTGTCAGCTGCTACAGTTTTCACAGTGATCTCCGGAACCCGCAAGTAACCCAATTCAGTACTTTTATTTTCTATGTTACCATAACAAGGATAATTCTTCACAGCCTCTCAGTTAACTCTCAAAACTTCATTGCAAATCCTTACAGTTATTTCTTCATGTCTGCATTACCCAGTTAAACACATTCTGCAGTTCAGCATCAAAGTTTGTTTATATTTGGACAATTCAACATTTATTCATCAGCTTGTTTTATATACAGTTCCATGAACATTTCTTTTATTTGTTTTTGAGATTTATCCTGCATATTATTTCTGCCATTCCTGCAATACTTCAGTATAATATGATGATTAACAACTTGTCATTTAACTCTTTACTGAATTGTTATTTTTAATAAATAAATGAAACGGAACTTTCTTCATCCTCCCTGCTTTCTTCATACCCCAGCACCTACACCTGTGGTTGGTCCCGGGTTAACGGATTCACAAAACCACCCGGACCTGACACTTTCTCAGTAAGGAAAAATATGTGGTTATTAAACGTAAAATACAGTATATTGATACCAAAGGGGGAAAAAATGAAACAAATTAGAAAATGTTGTTTTTTGTTGTTTTTTTTTTGTAGGATTTCTAAATAACTACTTGATTCAGATGTGGTTTGAGTAGCTGTCGCTGCTAGTTACATAGAAGCAGCAGTGATAACATTAATATGGTAACGCCGCAGGATGTGTCATGCATCTTGCATGCATTACTGATCCGTTCTGCACCAGAGGACGCAGTATTTGATCATCTCCGACATCATTGGCTGGCTGCGTGACCTGTAGGGTATTCTGTCGGTGATGGAGTCAGACACAGCCGTTTTTTTTGCTGCAGTCTTATTTGCGTGTTTATGCTAATTCCAATACGAAGTTCCTCCCTAGTATACATCTGTGCATTCAAAAATGCAAGGACTGAGACGCACACTGTCTGCATGGGAAGCAGCTAGCTTCCCGACAGACGAGATCCCGAAGTTGGAGGCAATGCTGACGTTGAGATACCGATGCCGGCATCACATTGCTGACCGCTGGCATCCTGATCGTCCAGCCAGCGGGAGGTGCTGGCGGCGGTGTGGGAAGGGGGGGGGGGAGGTTAGGTTTAGGCAGAAGGGGGGTTAGGCACATAGAAGATGAGGTAGGGATAGGCATCAAGCGGGGAGGGTTAGGTTTAGGCAGTGGGGAAGGGAGGGTTAGAGTTAGGCACAATCGGGGAGGGTTAGGGGACTTACTGGGGGGCTGTCGGGATTCTGATGAACAGGATCCCACTGTCAGGATTCTAACCTCTGGCATCCCATCTATTGGCAAATCATTCTGATTCCGCCTGCGTTCAGAAATGCTGAAATATGGCTTGGTGTGTCCAGAGCTGGATTAAGGCTTTGGGGGGCCGGGGGCACTTAATACTGGGGGGCCCTAAAGATTAAAAATTTTAGATCGGGTCTTAGGAGGTCATTTAGATCTGATCACTGCCGTGTGTTTTCGCACAGCAGGTGATCAGATCCGAACTGTGCATGCGTATGTACCACAATGCGCAGTCGCGTCGGACAGCTACAACGGGCATAGGTGGTCAGCGACGGGATGTTGCGAAGGAACCATTTGCACGGGCGTTCGCAAGGTGATTGACAGGAAGAGGCCGTTTGTGGGTTACAACTGACCGTTTTCAGGGAGTGTCCGGAAAAACGCAGATGGGCTTAAGCGTTTTCAGGGACGGTGTCTGATGTCAGCTCCAGCCCCGATCAGCAGGAATCAATCGCACTGGAAGAGTAAGTCCCGGGTTGCGTAGAGACTGCACACACTGCTTTTCAGCAGCTCAGCTGCACATGTGATTGCACACTTGCACAGCCAAAATACAGCTCTGGGTGTGTCTTTTGACCCACCATCGAAACTTACACCAGCCCTATGAGTTAGATTTGGGTGGGTTATTTTTTTTCTGTGCAGGGTAAATACTGGCTGCTTTATTTTTACACTGCAATTTAGATTTCAGTTTAATCACCCCCCACCCAAATCTAACTCTCTCTGCACATGCTACATCTGCTCCACCTGCACTGCACATGGTTTTGCCCGTTAGAGAATTTTTTTGCTGCTGCGATCAGGTCTGCATTAGGCCCATAGTCAGAAGCACACAGATATACAAGTGTCACATTTCAAAATTAATCGGCACAGCCTCCTGGAGATGTATTTTTTAACAATAAAAGTCACCTGACGCTAGTAGAGTTCCACAGGAGCTTGTGGCTCACTCATGCTAGGCACCTCTCATATTGAGGCGAGATTTATGAGGATACATCTTTATGTACAACATCGGGGCGCATGCTCTATAGCACTAAGAGTTGTTAGTGCCAAGCGCCCGAAAGAGAATTTTAATTGTTGCTCTGTTTGGCAACGAACAGCTACTGGCACCTGCATTTCAGCTTGCACCCCCGGAGGTGGCAAGCTAAAATGAGCGGAAAGTGACCTGTTTGGGCACCCAAATGGCACTTTTCACGTTGTGCCCAGCACTTAGGCCGTGTTTAGTACTTTTTCTCAGCTAAACCCTGGCTGCCTGGGCGCATTCAGTTCACTGTTGATTTTGTACATGTATACACTGGAAATAACTTTCTTTAGCAATATTAAATTTACATTTCAAATTGTCTTTTTGGCCCATTCCGGATTCAGAGACGGAAAGATAGTGAGAAAGATATATAGTGAAGCTCCAGGTTTGCCCCAAAAGCGATTGAGGGGGAAGTTCCACAGATAAAGAAACATGTCAGCTCTCTAGAAAAAAAAACTTTTGGGACAAGATTCAATGTCTGAAATTATAATTTTAAATTGATGGTAAAGGGTAGTAAGGTAAGCTTGGTGGTATGTATGAACATAGAGGAAGACAAGATTTTAAGGAGAGTTTCTGTAGATAAGGAGGGGAAGACGAGGTTTTAATGAGAGTTTCTGTAGATAAGGAGGAGAAATAATGCAACCATTTCACTAAGCCCACCATGATTTTATCATAAACAATAATTTGCCTCAAAAATACATAATGTGATGAAATATCCTTATTGCCTGGAAGTAGAGAATCCAAAGAATTATGCCAGGCAATGATCTACAGCTGGAATCTTTGGTGCAATTGAATTAAAATACCATATCAATGTACTAACCTTTACTAGTATAGCAGTTCAGTTTGACAGACTGGCTTCCAATCAGGAAACAGATCACCCAGACATACTTCTTCAAATGCTTATTCCTACAGCTTCATCGTTCCCTACTAGTTCATCATGTTTCGTAACTTCCATGTGACTGTTAAAATCCCAGACCGCATTAGATTTTATTCTGAAACTGCTGCAAATAATTTAAGCAGTCTCTAACCATCAACTCACTCATAGCTCATTTGCTTAATTTATACATCTTTTATCTCTTTGAGATGAAACATTTATTTTAATATACACTCTTCAATACATTCTGTTATATCCATATGGGAGCCGCTACATTGTAACAGACTGGTAATCAGTCTAGGCACTTTAGTTAAAAGAATGATATATGTTAACGATTAATATGTGCGCTAATTGTCAAAACATAAACCAGTACCTGATGCTGATTATTCATGGCTTTAAAGTTTTCCAGCTCTCCTCCACTTTTGTATCAATTTGCCTGTGCTTTATGTAACTTCCATTATATTAAGGCTAAGGATTACCTCTGCTGAAATACTCTATTCATTAGAGTAACCACATCCGTGCTATTCATACGATTTATTAAGGTTTATGTTAACTATCCGTAACCATGTTTATTTTTTGTTTTTTACCGTTTTGCATGCTTTAACTCTTCTTTTGGTCTTCATAATCTTTTAATCTGAACATCAGCATTCGGAGATATGTATTCTGCATTTATGGTTTTGAATGTCTCAGTAGTTTGTATTCATATTTACCTTTTGACCTTAGCTGAGATCCATCATTCGAATCACAGTAAGAATTGGAAAACACACTACAATTGTTTATTTCAAAAAGATCACACCAGGGGTTATATTTACTAAAGCTGCGGAACTCTTGTGGCGCCATATAAATAAAGGATGATAATAATAATAATAATAATAATAATAATAATAATAAAGGTCGATTTTGAATAGATTTTAAATCAATCTTAATCGATGTTGGACTTCCAGGGTTAAAACACATATTTACTAGTAGATGATATTTTATAAACATTTTAAAATGTTAGTAAATGGGGGGGGGGGAGTGGCCTGACACTGGAGGAGAGCAGTCGCAGCTCTCTGCAGCTCCTGCTTCTAAACTACCTTTTCTCCCTACTGCCCAGCTCAAATCCATCTATCTGCCCCATTTTTCCCTCTCACCCCCCTGCTTCTGAACACCCGAAGCCGCGGAGTCGGGGAGCGACGTTGAGGCTCCCGCGGACTACGGCCTACTCTTGACTCTGAAGCCGGGGCCTCGATTTGGCCATCGGCCCGCCGGACTTCCAGCCGCGCCACGGTGAAGGAGTACGGAGCTGTCTCTCCCACCCTGGCGCCCCCGGACCCAGCTATCAGCTGCGGGCGACCTCACCTGACCCCCGACTGCTGCTTCTGCGGGGGGACTTGGCGGGTGGCGCCGCGATCTGCCTCCGGCAGCGGGACCCGGCGGCTCTCTCCCTCCTGCTGCTGCAGATGGCCCGGACGAAGCGGAGATTGAGGGAAAGGACACCAACACTCCATCGCCAGCTGCACCACTGGTAAGGTGTCCTCCCCTATACTGCTCCCTGATATTATCTCCCGCTGGCCTGCCACTCTGGGGTCTACTTGTGAAGGCACACCTTGCTGCACCCCCCTCGCCCCCTGCAGAGATCAAGCTGCAATCTGCGCCCCTGGCGCACCACGTAGATTGTTGGCCGCAGTGTCTCCCCACTTTCAGGCTGCCCTGGGGTTTGGTGACAGTGGGAGACGGGAGCCGCACTGCTGGTATTGAGCTATATTGGTGATGTGGTGAGGAACTCTCCCCCCTCCCCCTTCTTCACGACTGGGACACTGCCTGCCTGCCTCAGCTTGCTACCCTCCTCATTGCAAGCCATTCACCATCCACTCTGCCTCCTTCATGAGGCGAATTGTGATTATTTCATCTTGCCCTCCATATGGGCTGGCCCCCAACCTGGCTGTCTCCTGCATTGAACCTGTGGTGATGTGATGCCGTACCGGCCTGGCGCTTCGCATGTGAGACCTGATACACTCTCGACATATCTTACTCTCTGCGTACCTCCACAGCGGTTGCTATTCTACGACTGCATGGAAAAATTCCTAATTCCTACATCAATGACTTCTGTGGGGGCTTCACTATCATCTTCTGACGGAACTCCTGGTGGCAACTCCTCCGACTCCGACCGCTCAACCTCACGCTCTACATCTCAATGCACACGTAGATCCAGACCGCCCGTTAAGCAGCCGAAAATGAAACACAATTACCTAGTGGCTGTTCTGGGGCCCCTGCTGGACGAAAAACTAGCTGGCATTAAGGAAGCCATCGAATCTATGCTAACCCAACTCAATCAACACTCTACACGCTGGAAGATGACTTGTCCGCAGCCCAGAGAACCATACAAGCCAATCAATCTGAGATTGCCGACCTATAAGAGAAGATCGATGATCTTGAAAATCGCAGCAGGCATAACAATCTGAGGGTCATCGGCATCCCGGAATCAGTCAAGGGTCATGAACTTATGGATCTTCTCTCATCCGGCATCCCGGAACAACTAGCTATGGACCTTAAAGGAGTCCCACTTATAATTGAGAGAGCCCATAGGCTCGGACCGGAGCGGAGGAACCCCACTGGACGTCCCCGTCCCATCATAATGAGAATCTTGAACTATGCTGACAAGATGAAACTTCTTGACCATTATCATAAAACGGCCTCCTTGTCCTATAACGGAGACTGCCTCCTCATTTTTTAAGATTTCTCAGCACTCGTGGTTGCCAAATGCAGAGAGTTTGCTCCCATTTGTAAGCATCTCTTCGATACCAAAGTCAAGTTCTCCCTCCTCTACCCAGCCCGCCTCCGAGTCTTTGAGAATGGTAAACCGCTATTCTTTAACGACCCAGGAGAGGCGAAACTACATTTCTCCTTGCCCGACACTTGACTGTGACTATTACCTGCTGGCTTATTGCTCCTCACTATCCCGAACTTTTACTTTCGGTCTCGTATGTGGAGTGCCATGTTTGTGAGACATGAATACTCCTAGCTCATTCTTATCTTGTTTAAAGTTCTTGCTGTTCACGTTAATATTTTTATGTTTTCTGGTTTGTTTTGTCTGCCTGACCTGGGGACTCATCCCTCTCCTAGGTTGTCCCCCCCCCCCCCCGCTCGCTGGGACGGGACGAGGCCCTATCTTACCTTTCACACACTTATTATGTCATTTCTGACTATAGGTGTGGGCTAATATGGCTTCTGCAGCCTCCCCACACTCTCGGGATACTGGAGTCTCTAGCAACACTCCGCTACGCATAATCTCATGGAATGTGGAGGGACTTAATCATCCCGTTAAAAGAAAGAAAGTAGTCTCACATTTAAAACGTGTGGCCCCTCAAGTCGTATTTCTTCAGGAGACGCACTGGTTAGACGACCCTCGGAACTCCCTGCGAGCCCCTTGGATAGGGGAATGCATCTCGGCCCCATATCACACTAAGTCCTGGGTAGTAGCCATCATTTTCCATGCCAGTTTGCAGCACACAATTAGTAGAAAACATATCGATCCTGAAGGCAGGTTCGTCTTGCTTGATGCACTGATCGATAACACCATGTATACCTTTCTTAATGTATATGCTCCCAATGCCTCCCCTGATTCTTTTTTTGCAGCTCTCCTATCAACGCTCCTACAATGGGGTGGCCAAAACTTGGTTGTAGGTGGAGATTTTAATCTGGTGTTCGACCCATCCATGGACAGATCTCGGGTAAGTACCTCCACCTCTCTCTCCACCTCCTAACTGCTATCTTCTTTCTGTACACAACTCGACTTACTTGACCCTTGGCGCATCTTTCACCCGACTCAGAAATACTTTTTCTTTTACTCTCATCCCCACTCCTCCCACTCTCGCATTGACTATATCTTCACCTCCACATCCCTCTTTCCCAAGGTTACACACACGTCTATTGCAGACATTATCATTTCCGATCACGCACCCATATCGTTAGATCTTCAAATAACTTTGTCTCCTCGTGGCCCCCCATGTTGGTGCTTTCCTGCATCCCTCTGCCACTCCACTGACTTTCTCCTTCACCTCAGACAATCCTGGCTCAATTACACTTTGGACAATAGTGACCAGATGTTAGATTCCCCTGTATTTTGGGGTGCTGCCAAAGCAGTCCTTAGAGGGCATGTCATGTCCTATACTCACTCCAAGAGGAAAAAATTCTCTTTGCAGCTGCATACTCTGAGTGCGTCGCTAACCTCCTCATACCGGAGATACAAGCAACATGACACCCCAGCCCACAAAGAGGCTTATCTTTCCGCAAAACTCATATACAACACTTTCCTCACAGAACGAGCCCAACTCTCTTATGACTATCAAAGGAACAAGTTTCACAGATAGGGCAATAAGCCGGGCAGACTGTTAGCTAATTTGATTAAGGGACCTAAATCCCATACTTGGATTAACGCCATTGATATCTCCGGTAAATTGGTTTCAGACCCTGATTCTATTTGCACTGAATTTATGCACTGCTACCGTTCTTTATACACCAAAGGCCCTGATGACCCTGCTGCTAATTATACTTTTCTCAAATCCGCTGATCTCCCGATCCTCTCTCAGGAAGAAAGGGACCTACTGGAAAATCCAATTACCGCTGAGTAGGTTGTAGACACTATTAAAAGCTTACCTAATAATAAGAGCCCTGGCCCTGATGGCTTTAGCGCAGAATTTTACAAAATGATGCGTGAGGACTTGGCCCCTACTCTCACATCCCTTTATAATCATATTCTTTCTACCAAACAAACCCCGATTAGGTTCAATGAAGCTAAAATAATTGTCATAGCGAAGCCTGGCAAAGACCCCTCCCTTACTAGTTCCTACAGACCAATATCCCTCTTAAATCAGGACTTCAAAATTTTGACCAAACTAATGGCCACTCGCCTACAATCCTGTCTGTCTCGTATTATATCGCCAGCCCAGTTAGGCTTCCTTAGAAATAGACAATCGGTGAAGGGCATTAGGGCGGCTCCCACAATCTAGTTAATAATATTTTGATTAATCTCGACGCGGAAAAGGCCTTTGCAAGATCGCCTGGCCTCACCTTGATCGGGTCTTACGCCACCAACATTTCGGGGAAAGGATTTGTGGTCTTGTCAACTCCCTCTATATTAATCCTACGGCGCAAGTGATGGTCAACAATATCTCTTCCACTCCTTTTACTCTCGAAAGAGGAACCAGACAGGGATGCCCCCTTTCTCCCCTCCTTTTCAATTTAGCCTTGGAACCCTTTATACGCCACATTGTTAGTTTAACTAATTTCAGAGGCATTCTGATTGGCACTCAAGAATTGAAAATCATAGCGTTCGCGGATGATATCCTCCTTCTCACTTCGAATCCCAAACAGTCAATCCCGGCACTACAGGAAGCTATAACCTGCTTTTCTTCCTTTGCAGGCTTCTCGATTAATTATGATAAATTGGAAGCCCTAGCCATATTTCGACAAGCCACTGTAGGTTGGGACCCCTCCTTTCCGTTCCGATGGGCCCCCACCCAACTCACTTATCTGGGGATTCTATTACCCGCAGACCCCTCCCTCCTCTACTCCTATAATATCCAACCTATTCTCACTAAAATCCAAACTGAGCTTGGCCTCTGGCAAAATTTTCCTCTCAACCTCCTGGGACGATGCAACCATGTCAAAAAGGCAAGCTTTCCCAAATTGCTCTACGTACTCCAGATGGTCCCTATATTGCTCACAAAATCTGACTTATCCCTTCTTAACTCACATATATCTAAGTTTATATGGGCCAATAAACGGCCTTGGATAAGTTTTTTCAAGCTGTCCCAATCAGTTCAGAATGGGGGACCAAATTTGCCTGACATAGAGCAGTATAATAGGGCCTGCCTTCTCCATGTAGCCATGGATTGGCTCAGCACCACAAATGTCTTCACCGACTCACTGCTAGACTCCAAACTATGCACCCCTTTGTCCTTTAGTTACATTCTACATGCCAGTAGTACTACTTTGAAGATGCCTCACTTAGACAATACCCTCTTGACCCCTACTATTTTGGCATGGAAAAGGTCTAGGAAATCATTGGATTTACACTGCCTTCATTCTCCGTTTCTCCCTTTTCTGGTGAACTTAGACTTTCACGACGGACATGCTTCCTTCCTTTTTAATAGCTGGCACGCGGCGGGAATCACACATGTTCGCAATCTCCTTAACTCCTTACACGAACCACTCACTTTCACTGAGGCCATAGCCAAATATAACATTAGTCCCAGTCACGGATTCTATTATTTTCAGGCCTCTCATTATATACGCTCAGTCTTGGCACGACTTGATGGAAGGGATTTTCTCAATCCCCTTGACACGCTTATACACTCCGGTACATACTCCATTTCAACTATTTACGCCCGGATTCGCACGGACATTATCCCCTCTTCCGATCTTTTACAACTTGAAAAATGGTCATCTCAGATCCCTTCCATGTCCCCGGAGGCGGTGTTGGACTGCTTTAACATATCTTTGAAGCTTATTCCGGCGAGTGTCTACCAGGAAATGCCGTATAAGATCTTGCATAGGGCTTATATTTCTCCAAAACGAAGTCACTTGATGGGCCTCTCGGAGTCTGCAGCATGCGCCAAATGCTCCGCACCAGTAGCTGACATCATGCACTGCTTCTGGCATTGCCCTCACATACAAACGTTTTGGGGTGGGTTGCAGGCATACAGCTCCTCTACACTAGGTATTGATTTTCAATGTACCGCCTGTTGGGCTCTTTTTGGGTACCTCCTTGATCAGCCGGACATTCCCTCTCCTGACATAAAATTAGTGACTCTCTTATCAGCAATGGGGAGGAAAGCTATTCTCCAACAGTGGATACACGCTACTCCCCCTTCCCTACCTATGGCTACCTCCAGATTACTCTTTATTTTTACCATGGATTGGTTGGAGACCTCTCTTGATAAAGAGACTCTTACCCCTGCACTGTTCCATTGCTGGGGTAAATTTATACATACACTGCCTACATCCACCAAACTAGCCATCCAACAAAGCTTCCACTGCACCACATGGTACTGTCATCAACTTCTAGACCATAGACTCCCTATCTCTCTTCCATAACTCGGTGCTACTGATGTCCTCTCTATACTCTCTGCGCCATCTCTCCCTTTCTTCTTCTCCCCCCCATCTCACTCCATTCCTCTTCCAATTTCTCTTTGACCTCCAGTATTCGTATCCTTCTTTTCTCCTTGCTCTGATGTTCTCTCCATGGATGGGGAGATGGCCCCCTGGCCTTGGCGGACAATGTTTATGTTTTTGTTGTTTTTACTTTTTCTGTATGTCTTGGATTTATGTTAGGCGTCCTCCATGTTGTAGGACGCCTTGATATAACTACAGTATTAGTATTGTCTTAGACCTGTTACGATTTTGTAGAAGTATATCTCTACTTCTCTTTATATTGCTTCATCGTGCTATGTTCTGGTCACCCTTTTAATACATGTGTTATATGTTTGAAAATGGAAAATGTGAGGTACGTTTGGGATTATACAGTTGCCGTTATATATCTCTCCATTTACATGTTCTCAGTCATGTGTATTAGGACCTGTACCTATTATCTGTACTGCTCATTCTGGTTTGTACTTATGCCTCAATAAAATATATTTTGGGGGAAAAAAAATGTTAGTAAATCTTTGTTTTAACCCTGGAAACCCATAATCGATTAAGATCGATTTAAAATTGATCTGAAATCGATCATAATTGACCTTTAGTAAACATACCCCCAAATAGATGGGGGACTATTCAAGGGCTACTTTGAAGACTGGAGATTGAACTAGGACTTCATTCTTCTTGAATGCTATGTCTTACATTGTCAGTATATCTTAAAAAAAAATTATATTAGACGTTTCATATCAGAGACAAGGTGCAGTAAATTCCAATAATCTTTGCAAGTGTTAGCCTGAACAGAAAATGCATTGACATGCCTGAACAAATAAACGTTCTTGAAACAATAATTGTTTTTCTTTGGTATGTTTGTTCTTACGTACATGAATACACAGAGATAGCATTAAGAAATCTGTAATGACCTTAAAAATGACATGCTGACCGACCTGATAAAACATTATCCAGGTTATTCCTTACTACATCTTGAGGTCTACAGAGCGAGCAAATATGTTACTTACACTAAAGTTTTCCCATGTTTTAAGTATCACAGCTATTTAGGAAAAGCTTAATGGAGAAGATAATGCTATTATCTTTTCCATTAATACTCGACTCCAACATCATCGCATTGTAGACAGCAAGCCATTGCTCTCTAGCACCTAACATTTTCTGCTATGCAACAAGCAGAAATTATTTTACTTAAAAATACTTAAATAGCGCCATCTGAATACGGCATTATCTGAAGAAAATCCTTCTCTCTGATGAAAACGGCAGGAACAGATGGAAGTTTTACCATTAGTCCCTGCAGTCAGCTGCAACTCCACTCTCCTCCACACATTCGGCAGAGTGCCCACTGTTAATGATTAGTGTTCATTGTTGCTGTGTGCAGGGCTGTTTCTAGCCAATTTGGCTCCCAGTGCGAGATTTAAAAATGCGCCCCCCCATGACATAAAAAAAACTTGTGCGCGCACCCGGCAAGGGGGCGTGGACTCATTTAAATGGGCATGGCTTCGTCTGAAAAGACTACCTCACAATCCAGTTTTTGACCCTGCTCCAACAGATCACGACCACCACAGGAAAAAAAAAATTCTACCATATTAAGCCCTACACAGTAATGTCCCCTGCACCATATTATGCCACACACCGCAATGCCCTTGCTACATTAAATCCCCACACAACGGCAGGCAAGAGTCCCAATTTCACACATTACGGCAGGTGTCCCCATTTTACACATTGAGAGTGAGAGAATACTTACAGAGGCGATTACCGCTCTTCGGCCCGCCTCGCCAGTCCCTCCTCATGCCGGCCTTTTCCTCTTCCTAACTTGGATTCCCCTCTGTACTCCGCTCGGGGCGGGGGGGGGGGGCGGGCGAGTTTCATGGAGTGACGGGGTTGCGTCATTCCGTGAAACTCCGCCCCCCCGAGCGGGTTACTTGGGGAGAAATAGGAGGGGGAAGCAGGGAGCCACAGTTAGTGCCGCGGCGGGCGCCCAGTGCGGTTGCACTGCTCACCTGCCCCAAGAAACGGACCTGGCTGTGTGGATATAAAATATGTCTCTATATGAATATCTATTTGTCTATCTACAAAATGTAGCCATGCTCATCTAGCCTGCAGCTTGCTGTTTTCGCGGCAAGTGTGGCAGCAACTAGGAAGGACATGCGCGTGCGTCTAAGTACACACGCCCATAGGATTACATGAGCGGTGTACTAATGTTAGGATCTCCTGCTCTGTGCTGCCACGTCGCCATGGCAACCGGGAGGCAAGTGTTAGCGAAGTAACCTGAGCGCAGCTGATACTCCGGTCCGGGTTTTTACTGTGTAGTGGTTACAGGCTCTGTGCACGGCAGGGAATCCGGCGCTGGTTTTGTGCTCACAGTCTGTGAGGTCTGAGTGGGGCGTGGACAGCACCTGCTATATAAACCATCCTCTCAGGCTAGGCAAATGCTGCTGAATCTTTGTTTGTTAGTCAGTTCCAGAGAGTTAGCTAGTACTGTGTGACTTTGTATTTACTTGTTGCTTACTGCGAATAGGCCTTGGGATTCGGTACTTCATTCTGCCAATCCGGACCTAGCAGTAAGACTGGAGTCACTTGTTTGACCTGCTGGGGTTCTTTTGCTATTCTGTGAACCCAGCAGGTTTGCGGCTGTACTCTCAGACCTGCTTGCTTAATCCTCCCTCACTGTGCAGGGCGTCCAGGTGTCAGTTTAGTGGCAGTAAGCTGAACCTGTGCCCTGCAAGTGGGGGTTAGGATTGTGGATACTCTCCTTGTGTCTATATTTCTATCTCTGACCAAGGAGTTTATTCCCACACCCGTTGGTAACCCTTTGGGGTTTTTTCTGTTGCTCTTAGCAACATCATTTCAGGTGCTCCACATGTGAAATCACTACACATCGCTTCATTGTCCGCTCTATTCCATCTGAGCATTCCTGACACTAGGGAGACACCCAATTCCTGAGCCTTTGGGCTTCTCCGTTCACTTTGTGTTTATTAGTTATTCCATCACCTCCTGTGTATGTTATGTTATACTGTCTGTGAGTTCGTTTGCTTCGCTTCCCTCTCTGTTCATACACCGGTATACTCCTGTTAGCACTGGTGTGCGTAACATATTCAGCAGCCCTACTCCTGTTGAAATTTTGTGGGAATATGGAGCATACCCCTCAAAATACTTTGCAACAGGTGGTCGATCAGGTACAAGTCCTGACTCGACAATTTAATGAGCTCCCGCAGCAGCAGCGGCAAGTTCAGGGGTTAAGGAGCCGAAAGTAAATCTCCCGGATCGTTTTTCTGGAGATCGCTCGCAGTTCTTTTGTTTCAAGGAGAGCTGTAAGCTATATTTCAGGCTTAGGCCCCAGTCTTCTGGGTCAGAGATTCAGCGGGTGGGCATGGTGATTTCCTTGCTACAAGGAGACCCACAGGTCTGGGCATATGGGTTACAGCCTGACTGTCCATCGCTTAAAAGTGTTGATGTTTTTTTTACGGCACTGGGCATTTTGTATGATGACCCTGACAAGATGGCTTCAGCCGAGGCTCAGATTACGGTTCTTAAGCAAGGGCGACGGCCAGCTGAGGTTTATAGTACGGAGTTTCGGAGGTTGGCTCATGATACCCAGTGGAATGACCCAGCCCTGAGAAACCAGTACCGAAGGGGCCTTTCTGACCAGATAAAGGACCAACTGGTACAATATCCCTCGCCTGATAGCTTAGATCAGCTCATGCAGTTATCCATCCGGGTGGATAGACGGCTGAGAGAGCGTAGGCTTGAAAGGGAGACCGCAGTTTCCTTTTTTCCCAAGGGAACCTCAGACTCTGAGGAATATTCCGAGGAGCCTATGCAGATTGGGGCTACCCGCCTCTCCTTGCGTGGGAAGACGCGGAGGAGACAGCAGGGTTTGTGTTTGTACTGTGGGAATAAAGGTCATGTTGTAGTATCATGCCCAGAAAAACCGGAAAACTTCAGGGCCTGAGGGTGATGGGAAATATCCTGTCAGGCCAGAAGTCAGAATTTCCCAAAAAGACTTTTCTCATTCCGGTGACTTTGGAGATCCTCGGTCAAACTGTCAAGACTGAGGCCTTTGTTGACAGTGGGGCCGATGGGGTTTTCATGGACCGTCAATTCGCCCTGGAACACTCTGTTCCCTCAGTACCTTTGGCATCAGAGATTGAGATCTGTGGGTTAAACGGGGAACCATTGTCTCAGGGTAAAATTACCTCCTGCACCAGCCAAATTCCTTTGTTTATTGGAGCCACACACTCTGAAAAATTGTCTTTTTATGTGACTGTCTGTTCTTTTGCCCCATTGGTTTTGGGGTTACCCTGGTTAAGGGCCCATAACCCTCAATTTGACTGGGTCTCTGGGGAGATTCTTAGTTGGGGTAGTGATTGTTTCAGGAGTTGCTTGAGCCTTCCAGTCAGGCTCTCGCAGCTAAGTTTGCCAGGATTGCCAGGATGTTATGCAGATTTTGCGGATGTGTTCTCCAAAAAAGTTGCGGAGGTACTACCTCCCATCGCCCCTATGACTGTGCCATTGATTTGTTGCCGGATGCTAAGCTTCCCAAGAGCAGGTTGTACTCCCTGTCACGTCCTGAGACTCAGGCTATGGCAGAGTACATTCAGGAGAACTTGGCTAAGGGATTTATTAGACCCTCACAGTCCCCAGTTGGGTCGGGGTTCTTTTTCGTGGGTAAAAAGGACGGTTCGTTGCGACCCTGCATCGACTTCAGGGAATTGAACCGTATCACGATTAAAAACTCGTACCCACTGCCTCTCATTTCGGTTTTGTTTGACCAGCTTCGTACTGCCACCATTTTTTCTAAGATTGACCTACGCGGTGCTTACAATCTAATCCGAATACGAGAGGGGGATGAATGGAAGACTGCCTTTAATACCCACTCAGGGCATTATGAATATTTGGTGATGCCTTTTGGGCTCTCTAATGCCCCGGCAGTCTTCCAGGAATTCATGAACGATGTGCTCAGGGAATATTTGGATAGATTCTTAGTTGTTTATCTAGATGACATCCTAATCTTCTCTCATTCCCTGGAGGAACATCGGAAGCATGTACGCTTAGTCCTCCAGAAACTCAGAGACCACCAGCTTGGGGCGAAGCTGGAGAAGTGCGAGTTTGAAGTCCAGCAAATCGCATTTCTAGGGTATATTATCTCCTCAGAAGGTTTCCAAATGGAGGGTTCTAAGGTACAGGCAGTCCTGGATTGGGCGCAGCCCACTAGTTTGAAGGCGCTTCAGCGTTTTCTGGGCTTTGCAAATTTTTATAGACGGTTTATCGCTGGATTTTCGTCTATAGTGGACCCGTTGGTGGCACTCACTAAGAAAGGGGCGGATGTTGCTCACTGGTCTTGTGAGGCCAAAGCGGCCTTTGCCCGTCTCAAAAGGGCATTTGTCTCGGCCAAGGTGCTGCGACACCCAGATCCAGAGCGTCCTTTTGTGGTAGAAGTGGATGCCTCTGAGATAGGTATTGGGGCAGTGCTCTCTCAGATGGGGGTGTCTGATAATTGCCTTCATCCCTGTGCTTACTTTTCCCGTAAAGTTTCGTCTGCCGAGACGAATTATGATGTGGGTAACCGGGAATTGTTGGCTATAAAGGATGCACTCGGGGAGTGGAGACACTGGCTTGAGGGGGCTAAGTTTGTGGTCTCAATTCTCACCGACCATAAGAATCTGGCATATTTAGAGTCAGCGAAGCGGCTCAATGCCAGGCAGGCACGATGGGCTTTGTTTTTGCTCGCTTTAATTTTTTGATAACATATCGCCCTGGGTCAAAAAACATCAAGGCTGATGCGCTCTCGCTGAGTTTTGCTCCAGTTCAAGAGACCACCGAGGAGCCATTGCCCATTGTGTCCCCATCATGTATTAAAGTGGGCATTACCCAGGACCTCTTGTCATTAGTCCTTAGAGCACAGGAGCAGGCTCCTCCAGACCTTCCGGTAGGTCTCTTGTTTGTGCCTCCTAGGTTAAGACAGCGAGTGTTCCTGGAATTCCATGCCAAGAGGTCGGCAGGGCATCCGGGTATTGCTAGAACTCGGGAGTTGCTGTCTAGGGCGGTGTGGTGGCCCTCGGTGGCTAGGGATGTGGATCAGTGGGTTCGGGCATGTGACGTTTGTGCCCGAAATAAAACTCCTAGAGGGGTTCCTGTCGGCCCATTACATCCACTCTCTATTCCGTCTAAGCCATGGACCCACATTTCCATGGATTTTGTGGTGGACTTGCCCAAATCCTCGGGGATGACAGCCATTTGGGTTGTCGTTGACAGGTTTTCGAAGATGGCGCATTTCGTTCCACTGGTTGGGTTGCCATCGGCCAGACGCCTGTCTGAGTTATTTATGCAGCATGTTGTGCGCCTCCACGGGTTGCCACTTGATGTGGTCTCTGACCGTGGATCCCAGTTTGTGGCCAAATTCTGGAGGGCATTTTGTTCTGATCTCCAGATTTCTGTGAGCTTGTCGTCAGGCTACCCATCCACAGTCTAATGGGCAGACTGAGAGGGTGAACCAGTCCTTGGAGCAGTTCCTCAGGTGTTATGTCTCCAAGTGTCATACTGACTGGGTTGCTCATCTGTCCATGGCGGAGTTTGCCTATAACAACGCGGCTCACTCTGCTACAGGGATCTCTCCCTTCCTTTGTGTGTATGGGCATCATCCTAAGGCCAATTCTTTTGACCCCCTGGATTCCACGCCTGGTGGTTCCTCTGTTGTTTCGGTCCTTAGGGGTATTTGGAGGAAAGTGAAGAAAGCCCTTGTGTCTGTGTCATTAGTGACCAAAAGGGTTTTTGATAAGCGGAGAAGACCCTGCAGCTTCAAATTAGGAGACTTCGTCTGGTTGTCCACCAAGAATTTGAAGTTGAGACAGCCATCTCATAAGTTAGGCCCCCGGTTCATCGGCCCTTATAAGATCACCAGGGTTATCAATCCGGTGGCATTTCAGTTAGATCTGCCCCGTTCATTGGGTATCAATAAAACATTTCATTGTTCCCTTTTAAAACTGGCGGTTAGTAATCCTTCCAGTGGAAGACTTTCTCCTCTTCTGATACGGGGTCAGAGGGAGTTTGTGGTTGAAAGGGTTCTTGACTCCAAGATGGTTCGGGGTCGGCTGTCATTTATGGTGCACTGGAAGGGGTATGGCCCGGAGGAGCGGTCGTGGGTGCGCAGTTGTGATCTTCATGCCCCCAGACTGATACGCTCTTTCTTCTCGCAGTTCCCCGATAAACCCGGTGGTAGGGGTTCTTTGACCCCTCGTCAGAGGGGGGGGTACTGTTAGGATCTCCTGCTCTGTGCTGCCACGTCGCCATGGCAACCGGGAGGCAAGTGTTAGCGAAGTAACCTGAGCGCAGCTGATACTCCGGTCCGGGTTTTTACTGTGTAGTGGTTACAGGCTCTGTGCACGGCAGGGAATCCGGCGCTGGTTTTGTGCTCACAGTCTGTGAGGTCTGAGTGGGGCGTGGACAGCACCTGCTATATAAACCATCCTCTCAGGCTAGGCAAATGCTGCTGAATCTTTGTTTGTTAGTCAGTTCCAGAGAGTTAGCTAGTACTGTGTGACTTTGTATTTACTTGTTGCTTACTGCGAATAGGCCTTGGGATTCGGTACTTCATTCTGCCAATCCGGACCTAGCAGTAAGACTGGAGTCAGTTGTTTGACCTGCTGGGGTTCTTTTGCTATTCTGTGAACCCAGCAGGTTTGCGGCTGTACTCTCAGACCTGCTTGCTTAATCCTCCCTCACTGTGCAGGGCGTCCAGGTGTCAGTTTAGTGGCAGTAAGCTGAACCTGTGCCCTGCAAGTGGGGGTTAGGATTGTGGATACTCTCCTTGTGTCTATATTTCTATCTCTGACCAAGGAGTTTATTCCCACACCCGTTGGTAACCCTTTGGGGTTTTTTCTGTTGCTCTTAGCAACATCATTTCAGGTGCTCCACATGTGAAATCACTACACATCGCTTCATTGTCCGCTCTATTCCATATGAGCATTCCTGACACTAGGGAGACACCCAATTCCTGAGCCTTTGGGCTTCTCCGTTCACTTTGTGTTTATTAGTTATTCCATCACCTCCTGTGTATGTTATGTTATACTGTCTGTGAGTTCGTTTGCTTCGCTTCCCTCTCTGTTCATACACCGGTATACTCCTGTTAGCACTGGTGTGCGTAACAACTAAGGCACAGCTTGTCATACAAAGGCACACACATGCCTAGTTGTGTTTCTATCTAGCTATCTATCTACACGTACACACACACACACACATATATACACAGTACTGTACACGGGCAAAAAAGACTGCGGCACTCGGAGGCTTGATGCAAAAATTATGGTGTATTGAAAATATCACCTAAACTTCAATACACCATAATTTTTGCATCAAGCCTCCAAGTGCCGCAGTCTTTTTTGCCCGTTTACATTACACGTGTTCTGGAGGCACCGGAGCAACTGAGTCCAGCAGGAGGAGTGCCGGTCCGCATACTGTTCTTTTACACAGTACTGTACATATATACACAGTACTGAGCAAAAGTTTTAGTCAGGAGTGGAAAAAATGCTGCAAAGTAAGAATGCTTTAAAAAATGGACGTGTTAATAGTTTATTTTTCTCAATTGACAAAATGCAATGTGAATTAACAGAAGAGGAATCTAAATCAAATCAATATTTGGAGTGACCACACTTTGCCTTCAAAACATCATCCATTCTTCTAGGTACACTTGTACACAGTTTTTGAAGGAATTCGGCAGGGAGGTTGTTCCAAACATCTTGGATAACTAACCACAGATCTTCTGTGGATGTAGGCTTGCTCAAATTCTTCTGTCTTTTCATGTATTCCCAAATCGACTTGATGATGTTGAGATCAGGGCTCTGTGGGGGCCATATCATCACTTCCAGGACTCCTTGTTCTTTTTTTAAGCTGAAGATAGTTCTAAATGACATTGGGTATATGTTTGGGGTCACACAGATTTGCAGTATATTATTGTTAGCGCCGATAGCAAGTCTTTCTGTTTTGTATACATGTTTATATATACACATGTATGTATGTATGTATATGTACATGTGTGTACTGGCATCAGGATCTGCATGCCAAACCTGAATTTAGAGCATGCGCAAGACTGGAGTCATTATAATTATGTCGCCATGCCCAACTACCGCTAAATAATAGAGACATAATGCAGTGTTATTCATGGTGTCTGGTATATTAGTGAGGTTGGTGCACTAAAGATAAGATGTGTATTTTGACAAAAGGCTTGATCAGAGGGTATAACATGTACATACCCAGTCCATAATGTAGCTGTCATTTGCTGCTAGGTTATAATCTTTGGCATTTGGGATGTTACCATCTCGAAGATGTAAAGGTTGTTATATCTGTAATAACAATGTTCTTGGATATTTACTAGGCCAACTTTAACTTTTGAACATTTTGGTTTAGATTTTGAATATCTTGTTTGGTAATCATAATTGGCAGCATTTAAATATTGTTGTTGTGGAAAACTGATATTTTTTATTTAATGGCACCTACCCCAAAAAGATATGGGAAGATGTTCCTGAATCTGAAATCTGAGATTTTGATTTAATTAATTGCGGTATATTTTCAGCATAAAGTTGTGAAGGATGGTTTTGTATGTTAAACTAAAAATATTTTCAACTTTGCTAAAGGAGTGCAACTGCATATAGGCCCTCATTCCGAGTTGATCGCTCGCTGTCGATTTTCGCAGCGCAGCAATCAGGTAAAAAAATTGCAAAACTGCGCATGCGCATGGTAAGCAGCGCGCATGCACTAAGTACTTTCACACAAAACTTTGTAGTTTTACACAAGCTCGAGCGATGTTTTTTCATCGTTCGAGTGTTCGTAGTGTGATTGACAGAAAGTGGGTGTTTCTGGGCGGAAACTGAGCGCTTTTCGGGTGTGCTAAAAAAACGCAGGCGTGCCAGGTAAAAACGCAGGCGTGGCTGGAGAAACGGGGGAGTGGCTGGCCGAACGCAGGGCATGTTTGGGACGTAAAACCAGGAACTAAACAGACTGCATTCATCGCCAGCTAGGAGTAAGTCTTGAGCCACTCTGAAACTGCATGAAATTATTTCTAAGCAGAACTGCGATCCTTTCGTTTGCACTTCTGCTAAGCTAAGATACACTCCCTGAGGGCGGCGACTTAGCGTTTGCACTGCTGCTAAAAGCAGCTAGCGAGCGATCAACTCGGAATGAGGGCCATTGTATTCCTTTAGCGAAGAATTCCTTGCAAATCAGTGTAAATTCTCTTTTTTTTCATTACAACTTGGAGTGATAAAATTCATAATAGTAGGATTCCATCTTTTTAGTATCGTAAATTAGGGTGTTTCCAGTAGGGGTGGATATTCCAAATCATCTAGTTTGTCCTGGAAGGTGTTATTGCTTGTTTTGCTTGCTCAAAGAGTATTTTGGAAAAAAAAAAAATTTGCCTTCATTCTAGAAATTGAGTTATTTAAATCCTTGAGGTAGATTTACAATCTGTGGTTTGTTAGAACCGCCGATGAGCAATGGCTTTGACAGATTGATTTAAAGCAGCATCAAAAATAAATGATAAACAAGCCTGGTTTAGCATTTACTTCTGTTGCCACATAAAACCATAGTTTGGCACATCTAACCCCTTGAGGCCAGCTCTTTTTTTTTTTTTATCTATTAATGTCAGAGATTTCAGAACTTTCCTGCGCTCTCTAAACAACTTGAGTGCTATATTTCGTGACATCAGTTTTTGTATCTGTGTGGTTTTCTCTGGTGGTGGAATGGTAGAGATCTGGGCTGTTATTGGCAAGACTTTGTAGGCAAGTCCTCCACTGGGGGCTCGTTGTTTAGCTACAAATTTGTCCATATCTATGGTGGAAGTCTTGGAAGAATACTCACCAAGAGTTTACGTGGTGACTGCATATTACAAAGCGGAAAATCGGAAAAGAGCTTGACAGGTACTATAAAAATAAATCTGTATGAGGTATAGCCCTGTATAATATGAAATAGAAAAATTGGAGTGTTGCTACTCTCTGGTGGCTCATTGCAATAATGCAAGCAAATACAATATTTAACTCTTGCTTTGTCTGTGTATTATGAGTACAGTAGATTACAGTTTAAAACTTTGTCCAGTGAGCTTGCCTTGTTTCAAGCCATATACAAGAACAATAGTCCTTGATTATACTTATAGCTGAAGTTAGAGCCTTTTAGTAGAAATGTAGTCTTTAGTATATATTAGGAAGATGGGATGTTCTCTTTTTGCCATCTTCCAGGTGCTAGAGAGCTAGTAGCTTTGAGCTCAATCTATGTTTCCCTCTGTAGAGGGGGCTTAAACAAATAATAAGGTGGGTACACACTACCCAATGTTTAAATGCCGGCGGTGAACGATTATATCATTGAATGATGTAGCATTCAACGATATAGGGGGAGATTCAAATGTTTGAAAAGTCGGTTGGGTGTCTGTGTTGTCCTGTCTATTAGATAGGAAAAAACAGACACCCAACTGACTTTTCAAACATTTGAATCTCCTCCATAGTGTGTTCACACTGAACATTATCGTTCAACGATAACGCTCAGTGACGTCACCGTCGGCATTCCCGAACATGCAGCTCAGCCCGACATTGATGGGTTGAGCTGCATGTCAGCTCAACATTGGTGATCGCTGAACGGCGTGTGGGAGCGCACATCATTCTTCGGTCACCAATATTGCCCCCACACACACTGGACGATATAGGCCTAAAAATAAATGATAATGACATGTATGTCGTTATCGTTTATTTTTTAGGCTAAAATCATCTAGTGTGTACCCCTTTATTTTTTTTTATATATTCTTTATTTTAGTTTTTTCAAAGAAAGTTATTACATTACATAGGCATACATTAAAGATGAAATGGTGTACAAACAAAAGGAAGAAGTATAGTATACCAAAGTGACCAGTGCTTAAAGTGGTCCTGGAGTGGTGGTGGAACTCACCCCTCCCTTCCCACAGCGCCCATGTAATAAAGGTACTGTGCGCGCTGCAAAAAAAGGGCGTAGTCTCAAAAATAAAGGGGCGTGGTCACACAATAGTAATAATGCCTACAGTAGTAGCACCCCGTAATACACATAATGCCCACCGCAGTAGCGCTTCTCATACAATAGCCACAGTAGTAGTGCTCCTTATGCAATGTCCACTGTACTGGTAATGCCCACAGTGGTAGTGTCCCTTATATAGACCCTATAGTAGTGGTGCCCCTTATGCAATGCCCACAATAGTAGTACCCCTTATGTCCCCAGGAGTGATGCCCCTTATGAAGTGCCCCCTTTACAATGCCCTCATTAGTAGGGCCCCCGGTAGTAATGTCCTAAATGGTAATGCCCCTGTGTAGTATTGCCCCCAGTAGTAATGTTACCTGTAGTAATGCCCCCAGTCATTTAGCCCCCTGTAGTTTAGCCCTAGTAGTTATGCCCCCAGTGGTAATGCCCCTGCAGTTATGACCCCAGTAGTTTACACCCCCTTTAGTTTAGCTTCCCAGTGGTAAAGCCGCCAGTAGTTTAGCCCTCATGTAGTTTGACCCATGTAGTTTAGTCCCCAGTAGTAATGCCCCCAGTAGTTTAGCCCCTGTAGTTATGCCCCCAGTAGTTTAGCCCCCCTGTAGTTTGCCCCCAAGTAGTAATGCCCCTGTAGTTATGCCGAGAGTAGTAATGCCCTCCTGTAGTTTGCCCCCAGTAGTTAGCCCTTTTGTAGTTTGCCCCTAGAAGCTTGCCCTCTTGTAGTTTGCCCCCTTGTAGTTTGCCTCCTTGTAGTTGGCCCTGAGTAATAATGTCCCCCAGTAGTTTGCCCCCAGTAGATGACCCCCAGTAGTAATGCCCCCCCAGTAGTAATGCCCTCCAGTAGTTTGCCCCAAGTAGATGTCCCTTAGTAGTAATGCCCCCCAGTAGATGCGATGCTACAAAGGAAAAAAAACAGACAAAACACAGACCATACTCACCAAGCCCCGCTCCGTGTCCGGCCGCTGCTGTCCTCTGGGCGCCCGCTCCTTGGCACTATGGGAGAGATGTAATGACGCCTCGCCCATAGTGCACAGTGACAGAGCCGGAAGCCGGAGCTCAATACTGAGCTCCTGCCTCTGGCTGCCGCTGTAGAGAGGGAGATAACAGGCGCCCGCTGAGATTGTGTTACCAGCGGGCGCCCGTCATCTCCCTGCAGCGACGGGGACACATCGCCGGGTTAGGTAAATCTCCAAGTGGAACTGACGGAACGCAGTTCCGCCCCGTTCCGGCTCACTTTAACCCCTGAAAGTGACAATATCTATACAATCTGGCAGTTTGCATTCGATCGTACAAAGAAAAACATAGTTTGTTATAATGGTCCAGTAGATCTTCATTAAAGCTACTCACTTGTGTAGCCAGTATAAATTCAAATAGAACATACAATTAAAAAAATAAGAAAAACCAACAACCATATGAGTAAGAGAAAAAAAAAAAACTTATGACAAGGCGGGGGTAAGGGAAAAGCTAGGAAAAGAAGGGAGGTTAGGGAAGGAGGTGGACAGTCCAATAGTATAAATTAATAGGCACTTCCGTCGGGCAATTTCTTAATTGAGGAAGGTAACCAGTATTAGGTTCCGTTTAGTGGCATCAGATCCTTATAGGATGAGGTAGTCTTAAATTGTAGATAGGAAAACCATGTAGCAACATAGTCTGACTGCTGCTCCATAGCTGAATAATATATGTCTTCCATGGTCCTATAAAACTCTATTCTTTGAAACCATTCCCAAATTGTAGGTGGATCTTGGGATCACCAATGTACAGGTATCACAGCTCTCACTGCATTATTAAGATGTTTAATGATAAATTGTCGGAATAGTGGTATGGGAGAGCAGCCAGAAATCTAGTTCAGTTGGAGCTTGAAATCCCAGGATGTCAGTAGAGATTTTAATGATTTTATCCCAAAAGGTTGCGATTAATGGGCAGTCCCACCGAATGTGAACTAGGGTACCTTTTTCTCTACCACATCGCCAACATAAAGAGAAAAAGAGGGGAAAAACTTGTGCAGAAGGGAAGGACAGCGATACCACCTTGTGAGAAGTTTGCATTGAGTTTCTATCACTTCTAAGCTCGTAGAACAGCGTGCCATAACCTCACAATGTTTGTCCCAATTGATATAAAGGTCTGCATCCCACGCTTTATAAAAAGATATCATGTCAGAAAAATGACCGTGTATTAAGATCTTATAAATACCGGATATATCATGTTGGCGCTGAAGATTGGGAGCACATACCCTCGAAAAGTGTGATGTCCCTCGTTAGATCCACAATATTTCGATGAGCTGATATGAAGTGGCGAATCTGGAGATAAAACCAAAAGTCTGACGCCGGAATATCTAAAAATTCACAGAGATCCTGGAAAGATTTCATTTTCCCATCCGACACCAAATGGACTAATCTGGTCATGCCTGCCAGTCTCCACCTGGAAGCTACTACTCCCTTGGTTACCGGCAAAAACAGCGGATTATTAAGAAACTGAAGAAGCAGGATTTTTGTGGAGGAAATTCCCATTTGGTGCATAGTAGTGACCAGAGAGCCAAGGTAGGACCAACTGTCAGATGTGATGAGCGGCTTACGGTCTTAAACCAGGGTACGGCTTGTAGACATAGACCCGAGGACTACATCTCCAAGTTCACCCATTGTTTTGAGCTAGAATCCGGTCTTGGCCAGTCCAAGATCCTATGAAGGATCGTTGCCTGGTAATAAGCTGAGATCACAAGGGAACTGTTGGCCTCCCTGGGCTCTCCTATGAAATAATAGGATTTTGGTTACCTACCGGTAAATCCTTTTCTCGTAGTCCGTAGAGGATGCTGGGGTCCACATTAGTACCATGGGGTATAGACGGGTCCACCAGGAGCCATTGGCACTTTAAGAGTTTGAGAGTGTGAGCTGGCTCCTCCCTCTATGCCCCTCCTACCAGACTCAGTCTAGAAACTATGCCCGAGGAGACGGACATCTTCGAGAGAAGGATTTAACACAGATAGTGGCGAGATTCATACCAGCTCACACATACAAGGCACATCAAGCTAACTAGCTTGAAGCACTCAGCAACTGCTGAAACATTACTTACCAAGTAACAATGCAGTACATAACTAAACAAAGATGTACTGAACCAGATAACAATTGCAGGAAAACTAAGTGATGGGCGGGCGCCCAGCATCCTCTACGTACTACGAGAAAAGGATTTACCGGTAGGTAACCAAAATCCTATTTTCTCTTACGTCCTAGAAGATGCCACATTAGTACCATGGGGATGTACCAAAGCTCCCAGAATGGGAGGGAGAGCGCGGAGGCTCCTGCAGAACTGATTGACTGAACTTCAGATCATCAGAGGCCAAAGTATCGAACTTGTAGAACTTAGCAAACGTGTTCGACCCAGACCAAGTTGCAGCTCGGCAAAGTTGCAATGCCGAGACACCCCGGGCAACCGCCCAGGAAGACCCCACGAGCAGAGTGGGCCTTAACAGATTTTGGACACGGCAATCCTGCTGTAGAATAAGCATGCTGGAAAGTGAACCTAATCCAGCGAGAGATCGTCTGCCCAGAAGCAGGACACCCAATTTTCTTGGGATCATACAGGACAGAGAGTCCGAAATTCTGTGACGAGAAGTTCTCTTCACATATATCTTCAGAGCCCTCACAACATCCAAGGACTTTGATGCAACTGAGGAGTCAGTAGCCACTGGCACCACAATAGACTGGTTGATATGAAATGCCGACACAACCTTCGGAAGGAACTGCTGACGTGTCCTGAGCTCAGCTCTATCTTCGTGGAAGATCCAGGAACGGCTTTTACAGGATAAAGCACCCAATTCTTACTCACGTCTAGCAGAAGCCAAGGCCAACAACGTGACAGCCTTCCATGTAAGAAATTTGACCTCAGTCTCCTGTAGAGGTTCAAACCAATCTGACTGGAGGAACTGCAACACCACGTTAAGGTCCCAAGGCGCCGTAGGCTGTAAAAAGGGAGGTTGGATGTGCAGAACTCCCTTCAAAAAAGTCTGAACCTCAGGGAGGGCAGCCAATTGTTTCTGGAAGAAAATGGATAGGGCCGAAATCTGGACCTTCACAGATCCCAACCTCAGGCCCATATCCACACCTGCTTGCAGGAAGAGGAGAAAACATCTGAGTTGAAACTCCACCATAGGAAACTTCTTGGATTCACACCAAGAGACCTATTTCTTCCAAATACAATGGTAATGCTTAGACGTTACCCCTTTCCTAGCCTGTATCAGGGTAAGAATGACCTTCAGATTGCCCTTCCGAGCAATATCAGGCGCTCAACTTCCATGGCGTCAAACGTAGTCGCGGTAAGTCTTGATAGGCGAACGGCCCCTGCTGCAGCAGGTCCTCCCAAAGAGGAAGAGGCCTCGGCTCTTCCTGCAAGAGATTCAGAAGGTCCACGTACCAAGCCCGCCTGGAGCAATGAGGATTGCCTGAACTCTTGTTCTCCTTACGAGCTTTAGAACTCTTGGAATGAGTGGAAGTGGTGGAAACACGTTTACCGACTGGAACACCCACGGAGACACCAGGGCGTCCACTGCCACTGCTTGTGGGTCCCTCGACCTGGAACAATAGCATCAAAGCTTTTTGTTGAGACGATAGGCCATCATGTCTATTTGGGGTAACCCCCAAAGGTCTGTTATTTCCTTGAACAACTCCGGATGGAGACCCCACTCCCCTGGATGGAGATCGTGTCTGCTGAGGAAGTCTGCTTCCCAGTTATCCACTCCCGGAATGAAGATTGCTGACAGCGCCAACGCGTGTCTTTCTGCCCAGAGGATGATTCTTGTCACCTCTGACATTGCAGCTCTGCTCTTCGTTCTGCCTTGTTGGTTTATGTAGGCTACTGTCGTTACATTGTCCGACTGCACTTGAATGGCCCTTTTTTTTAGGAGATGGGCCACCTGAAGAAGACCGTTGTAGATGGCTCTTAGTTCCAGGATGTTGATGGGCAGGCCGGCTTCCAGTCTTGACCACATTCCTTGGAAAGTTACTCCTTGAGTGACTGCTCCCCAGCCCCGAAGGCTCGCATCCGTGGTTACAAGGACCCATTCCTGAATCCCAAACCTGCGGCCCTGCAGAAGGTGAGGCAATTGTAGCCACCAGAGGAGCGAAATCCTGGCTTTCGGCGACAGATGTATTTTCTGGTGCATGTGAAGATGAGATCCTGACCACTTGTTCAGGAGATCCAGTTGGAAGGCCTGAGCGTGGAACCTCCCGTACTGGAGAGCCTCGTAAGAGACCACCATCTTTCCCAACAGGCGAATGCATTGATGAACCGACACCCGGGCTGGCTTCAGGACATCCCAGACCGTTGTTTGTATCAACAACGCCTTCTCCTGCGGAAGAAACACCCTCTGCACTTCTGTGTCTAGGATCATTCCCAGAAAGGACAACCTCTGGGTTGGTTCCAAATGTGAGTTTGGAAGGTTCAGAATCCAACCGTGGATCTTGAGGAGGCGGGTTGTGAGAACAATGGACTGCAGCAGCTTCTCCTTGGACGATGCCTTTATCAGCAGATCGTCCAGATATGGAATGATGTTCACCCCTTGTTTGCGGAGAACCATCATCTCTGCCATCACCTTGGTAAACACCCTTGGTGCTGTGGAGAGGCCGAATGGCAGGGCCTGGAACTGGAAATGACAGTCCAGTAATGCGAAACGGAGATAAGCCTGATGCGGCAGCCAGATCGGAATGTGTAGGTACGCATCCTTGATATCCAGGGATACCAGGAATTCCCCCTCTTCCAGACCTGATATCACCGCCCTGAGAGACTCCATTTTGAACTTGAACTCCTTTAGAAAGGGGTTCAATGATTTTAGGTTCAGAATGGGCCTGACCGAACCATCCGGTTTCGGTACCACGAAAAGCTTTGAATAGTAACCTGTGGTTTACGAATGAGAAGGAACTGGTACAATGACCTGTTCCTCCACCAACTTTTGGACTGCTTCTTGTAGGACAGTGCTGTCTGCCAGCAGAGCTGATAAGCCTGATTTGAAAAAACGATGAGGAGGGAGACTTTGAAATTCCAGCCTGTATCCCGGGGATACAATATCTATCACCCAGGGAGGACGATACCCAGACGTGACTGAATTGTCCGAGTCTCGTTCCCACTGGCCCCACCTCCAGGCCGCGCGGTCCACCGTCATGCGGAGGACTTTGGCGTTCCTGAAGCAGGCTTTTGTTCCTGGGAACCTGTAGCGGCAGATTTCTTGGACTTAACTCGACCTCCCCTAAAGAAGGTATTGGACGGTCTGGCCTTTCTAGGCTTGTTAGGCCGAAAGGACTGTGTTGCTGAAGAACAGAAGGATTTCTTCGGAGCAGGTGGAGCTGAGGGAAGAAACGGAGACTAACCCGCTGTCGCTGTGGATATCCACGCGTCTAAAGCTTCCCCAAATTGAGCCTGACCTGTATAGGGTAGGGACTCCACACTCTTTCTGGATTCCGCGTCGGCCGACCATTGGCGCAGCCACAGTCCCCGACGAGCTGAAACAGACATGGAAGAGATTCCCGCAGCCATGGAACCCAGGTCTTTCATGGATTCTACCATAAAACCTGCTGAATCGTGAATGTTGCGTAAATATAATTCAACATCACCCTCACCATCATATCCAAATCCTCTAGTAAGGTAGCCGACCACTTTACTATAGCCTTTGCAATCCATGCACTAGCAATAGTGGGAAGTAATATGGCCCCTGAAGCAGTGTACATTAATTTAAGTGTGTTATAAATTTTTCGATCAGCCGGCTCCTTTAAGGTGGTAGATCCTGGAACAGGTAAAACCACCTTCTTTGAGAGTCTGGACACAGATGCGTCAACAATCGGCGGGTTTTCCCATTTTTGTGTATCCTCCTCAGGTAAAGGAAACGCCACCTGTACCCGTTTTAGGGATCTGGAATTTTTTCTCAGGGTTTTCCCATGCTTTCTCAAATATAGCATTCAATTCCTTTGATGCAGGGAAGGTTAGCGAGGCTTTTTTATTTTCATTGAAAAAAGCCTCCTCAACCTGCTCAGGTGTGGTATCATTAATATGTAACACATCCCTGATAGCCTCTATCATCAATTGCACACCCTTTGCAAGAGATGCAGACCACCGCAACACATCCCCATCACCATCTGTGGTGTCAGAATCGGTATCCGTGTCATCCTGCGTGGCATGCACAAGAGCACGTTTGTGGGGGTGTATAGCGGAGCGTCCCGAGGTACCAGAAACGGGCCATACTGCCATAGAGTTCTGTAATACCTGTGTTGCAGATTCATTACTTGCAAACCTGTCAGAAATCTGAGAAATCCAAGATTTGATAAAGGAAAACCACTCAGGCTCCCTTGCTGGTATCTGTGCTAAACCAGTGCTATCCTGATTATATGGAATGGGATCATCCTGGGAGGACAAATCCTCTGCAGCATATGACACAGTGTAACTGAACATAGCTAAAGGAGACCACCACACACACACACACACACACACACACACACACACACACACACACACACACACACACTTGTGATGGCAGACAGAGTTTCCCCACCAAGAATGGCAAGAGAGACACAGAGATTGGAGCCAACCCACACACAGAGCTTTTATACCAAAGGGAGACCCCTTTTTAGCGCTGACTGTGTACCTTAATAGGATACACAGTCGTACTGCAGCCCCCCCCCCCCCTCCCTCTACAACCTCCTGGTACCGTTTGTAGATAGCTGGAGTTGCTGTGGAGGGACCTGATTCTCCTTGTCAGCGCTGTGCAGGCAGGAAAATGGCGTTGAACGCTGCTGGGTCCGCTCTGAGGAGAAGCTCCGCCCTCTTAATGGCGCTGTCTTCTCGCTCTTCTTCAGATTATACTGGCCTGAAGATGTAGTGCTGGCTGAGATTCGGGGACCCCGACAGGCTTATGGACCAATGTAGGGTGTCGCGCTGGCTCAGGGCGCCCCTCACAGCGCCGTACCATGTACCGCTGAGCCATCCCCGGAGCGCAGTTAATACTGCGCACCTACCCTGTGCCACCATCTTCACACCGACCCCCCGCTTGCTAGGGGGGGGTCAGCGTCTCACTCGCCACCGATTCTTCAGCTCTGCAAGGGAGTGGCGGCATGCTGCTGGGGCAAGCGGTCCCCTGTGGCGTAGAACGATCAGGCCCCTCTGGAGCTCAGTGTCCAGTCAGCGGAGACAGTGGCTCAGACCCCGCAGGGTGGACACTGCTTCCCCCCTCAGTCCCTCGCTGCAGGGAGGCTGTTGCCAGCAGCCTCCCTGTAAAACAATAAACTCTAAAAAATAACTTTTACCAGGAAAACTTAGGAGAGCTCCCCTAGCTGTGACCAGCTCCTCCGGGCACATTTTTTAAACTGAGTCTGGTAGGAGGGGCATAGAGGGAGGAGCCAGCCCACACTCTCAAAGTCTTAAAGTGCCAATGGCTCCTGGTGGACCCGTCTATACCCCATGGTACTAATGTGGACCCCAGCATTTTCTAGGACGTAAGAGAAAAATTGCAATGCTTAAATCTAGGCTTCCTGCCTCCCCAAACAAAATGACTAATTGCCTTATGTGCTTCGGCCAAAAACTGGGGGGGAGTTTTAATGGAGTGGTCTGAAAATAAGATTTTACTTACCGATAAATCTATTTCTCGTAGTCCGTAGTGGATGCTGGGGACTCCGTCAGGACCATGGGGATTAGCGGCTCCGCAGGAGACAGGGCACAAAAATAAAGCTTTAGGATCAGGTGGTGTGCACTGGCTCCTCCCCCTATGACCCTCCTCCAAGCCTCAGTTAGGATACTGTGCCCGGACGAGCGTACACAATAAGGAAGGATTTTGAATCCCGGGTAAGACTCATACCAGCCACACCAATCACACCGTACAACTTGTGATCTGAACCCAGTTAACAGTATGACAACGTAGGAGCCTCTGAACAGACGGCTCACAACAATAACAACCCGATTTCTTTGTAACAATAACTATGTACAAGTATTGCAGACAATCCGCACTTGGGATGGGCGCCCAGCATCCACTACGGACTACGAGAAATAGATTTATCGGTAAGTAAAATCTTATTTTCTCTAACGTCCTAGTGGATGCTGGGGACTCCGTCAGGACCATGGGGATTATACCAAAGCTCCCAAACGGGCGGGAGAGTGCGGATGACTCTGCAGCACCGAATGAGAGAACTCCAGGTCCTCTTTAGCCAGGGTATCAAATTTGTAGAATTTTACAAACGTGTTCTCCCCCGACCACGTAGCTGCTCGGCAGAGTTGTAATGCCGAGACCCCTCGGGCAGCCGCCCAGGATGAGCCCACCTTCCTTGTGGAATGGGCCTTGACAGATTTAGGCTGTGGCAGGCCTGCCACAGAATGTGCAAGTTGAATTGTGCTACAAATCCAACGAGCAATCGTCTGCTTAGAAGCAGGAGCACCCAGCTTGTTGGGTGCATACAGTATAAACAGCGAGTCAGATTTTCTGACTCCAGCCGTCCTTGAAATATATATTTTCAATGCCCTGACAACGTCCAGCAACTTGGAATCCTCCAAATCGCTAGTAGCCGCAGGCACCACAATAGGCTGGTTCAGGTGAAACGCTGACACCACCTTAGGCAGAAAATGAGGACGCGTCCGCAGTTCTGCCCTGTCCGAATGGAAAATCAGATATGGCTTTTATACGATAAAACCGCCAATTCTGACACTCTCCTGGCTGAAGCCAGGGCCAGTAGCATGGTTACTTTCCATGTAAGATATTTCAAATCCGCCGATTTGAGTGGCTCAAACCAATGGGATTTGAGAAAATCCAAAACTACATTAAGGTCCCACGGAGCCACTGGGGGCACAACCGGGGGCTGTATATGTAGTACTCCTTTTACAAAAGTCTGGACTTCAGGAACTGAAGCCAATTCTTTCTGGAAGAAAATCGACAGGGCCGAAATTTGAACCTTAATGGACCCCAACTTGAGGCCCATAGACAATCCTGTTTGCAGGAAATGTAGGAATCGACCCAATTGAAATTCCTCCGTGGGGGCCTTCCTGGCCTCACACCACGCAACATATTTTCTCCAAATGCGGTGATAATGTTGTGCAGTCACCTCCTTCCTGGCTTTTACCAGTGTAGGAATGACCTCTTCCGGAATGCCTTTTTCCCTTAGAATTCGGCGTTCAACCGCCATGCCGTCAAACGCAGCCGCGGTAAGTCTTGGAATAGACACGGTCCCTGCTGAAGCAGGTCCCGTCTTAGAGGTAGAGGCCACGGATCTTCCGTGAGCATCTCCTGAAGTTCCGGGTACCAAGTTCTTCTTGGCCAATCCGGAGCCACGAGTATCGTTCTTACTCCCCTTTGCCGTATAATTCTCAGTACTTTTGGTATGAGAGGCAGAGGAGGAAACACATACACTGACTGGAACACCCACGGCGTTACCAGAGCGTCCACAGCTATTGCCTGAGGGTCTCTTGACCTGGCGCAATACCTGTCCAGTTTTTTGTTGAGGCGAGACGCCATCATGTCCACCTTTGGTTTTTCCCAACGGTTCACAATCATGTGGAAGACTTCTGGATGAAGTCCCCACTCTCCCGGGTGTAGATCGTGTCTGCTGAGGAAGTCTGCTTCCCAGTTGTCCACTCCCGGAATGAACACTGCTGACAGTGCTATCACATGATCTTCCGCCCAGCGAAGAATCCTTGCAGCTTCTGCCATTGCTCTCCTGCTTCTTGTGCCGCCCTGTCTGTTTACGTGGGCGACTGCCGTGATGTTGTCCGACTGGATCAACACCGGCTGACCCTGAAGCAGGGGTTTTGCCAGGCTTAGAGCATTGTAAATCGCTCTTAGCTCCAGTATATTTATGTGAAGAGACATCTCCAGGTTTGACCATACTCCCTGGAAGTTTCTTCCCTGTGTGACCGCTCCCCAGCCTCTCAGACTGGCATCCGTGGTCACCAGGACCCAGTCCTGTATGCCGAATCTGCGGCCCTCTAACAGATGAGCACTCTGCAACCACCACAGAAGAGACACCCTTGTCCGTGGCGACAAGGTTATCCGCTGATGCATCTGCAGATGCGATCCGGACCATTTGTCCAGCAGATCCCACTGAAAAGTTTGTGCGTGGAATCTGCCGAATGGAATCGCTTCGTAAGAAGCCACCATCTTTCCCAGGACTCTTGTGCATTGATGCACAGACACTTTCCCTGGTTTTAGGAGGTTCCTGACAAGTTCGGATAACTCCTTGGCTTTCTCCTCCGGAAGAAACACCTTTTTCTGAACCGTGTCCAGAATCATTCCCAGGAACAGCAGACGTGTCGTCGGGGTCAATTGAGATTTTGGAAAATTCAGAATCCACCCGTGCTGTTGCAGCACTATTTGGGTTAGTGCTACTACGTCCCCCAGCTGTTCCCTGGACCTTGCCCTTATCAGGAGATCGTCCAAGTAAGGGATAATTAATACGCCTTTTCTTCGTAGAAGAAACATCATTTCGGCCATTACCTTGGTAAAGACCCGAGGTGCCGTGGACAATCCAAACGGCAGCGTCTGAAACTGATAATGACAGTTTTGCACCACGAACCTGAGGTACCCTTGATGTGAAGGGCAAATTGGGACATGCAGGTAAGCATCCTTGATGTCCAGGGACACCATAAAGTCCCCTTCTTCCAGATTCGCTATCACTGCTCTGAGTGATTCCATCTTGAACTTGAATTTTTGTATGTACAGGTTCAAAGATTTCAGATTTAGAATAGGTCTTACAGAGCCGTCCGGCTTCGGTACCACAAATAGTGTGGAATAATACCCCTTTCCCTGTTGTAGGAGGGGTACCTTGACTATCACCTGCTGAGAATACAGCTTGTGAATGGCTTCCAATACCGTCGCCCTGTCTGAGGGAGACGTTGGCAGAGCAGACTTTAGGAACCGGCGAGGGGGAGACTTCTCGAATTCCAACCTGTAACCCTGAGATATTATCTGCAGGATCCAGGGGTCCACCTGTGAGTGAGCCCACTGTGCGCTGAAATTCTTGAGTCGACCCCCCACCGCCCCTGAGTCCGCTTGTAAAGCCCCAACGTCATGCTGAGGGCTTTGCAGAAGCCGGGGGGGGGCTTCTGCTCCTGGGAAGAAGCTGCTTGGTGCACTCTCTTACCCTTTCCTTTGCCTCGGGGCAAATATGACTGTCCTTTCGCCCGCTTGTTCCTACAGGAACGAAAGGACTGCGGCTGAAAAGACGGTGTCTTTTTCTGTTGGGAGGGGACCTGAGGTAAAAAGGTGGATTTCCCGGCTGTTGCCGTGGCCACCAAATCCGATAGACCGACCCCAAATAATTCCTCCCCCTTATACGGCAATACTTCCATATGCCGTTTGGAATCCGCATCACCTGACCATTGTCGCGTCCATAAACTTCTTCTGGCAGATATGGACATCGCACTTACTCTCGATGCCAGAGTGCAAATATCCCTCTGTGCATCTCGCATATATAGAAATGCATCCTTTAAATGCTCTATAGTCAGTAAAATACTGTCCCTATCCAGGGTATCAATATTTTCAGTCAGGGAATCCGACCAAACCACCCCAGCACTGCACATCCATGCAGAGGCGATGGCTGGTCGTAGTATAACACCAGTATGAGTGTATATACTTTTCAGGGTAGTTTCCAGCCTCCTATCTGCTGGATCCTTGAGGGCGGCCGTTTCAGGAGACGGTAACGCCACTTGTTTTGATAAGCGTGTGAGCGCCTTATCCACCCTAGGGGGTGTTTCCCAGCGCGCCCTAACCTCTGGCGGGAAAGGATATAATGCCAATAACTTCTTTGAAATTAGCAGTTTTCTATCGGGGTTAACCCACGCTTCATCACACACTTCATTCAATTCGTCTGATTCAGGAAAAACTACAGGTAGTTTTTTCAGACCCCACATAATACCCCTTTTTGTGGTACATGCAGTATCAGAGATATGTAAAGCCTCCTTCATTGCCGTGATCATATAACGTGTGGCCCTACTGGAAAATACGTTTGTTTCTTCACCGTCGACACTAGATTCGGTGTCCGTGTCTGGGTCTGTGTCGACCGACTGAGGTAAAGGGCGTTTTACAGCCCCTGACGGTGTCTGAGACGCCTGTACAGGTACTAACTGGTTTTCCGGCCGTCTCATGTCGTCAACTGATTTTTGTAATGTGCTGACATTATCACGTAATTCCATAAATAAAGCCATCCATTCCGGTGTCGACTCCCTAGGGGGTGACATCACCATTACCGGCAATTGCTCCGCCTCCACACCAACATCGTCCTCATACATGTCGACACACACGTACCGACACACAGCAGACACACAGGGAATGCTCTTATCGAAGACAGGACCCCACTAGCCCTTTGGGGAGACAGAGGGAGAGTTTGCCAGCACACACCCAAGCGCTATAAATATATAGGAACAACCCTATAGAAGTGTTGTCTCCCTTATAGCAGCTTAATATATATCAAAAAACGCCAAAAAAAGTGCCCCCCCCTCTCTTTTTTACCCTGTTTCTGTAATGCAGTGCAGGGGAGAGTCCTGGGAGGCTTCCTCGCAGCGGAGCTGAGCAGGAAAATGGCGCTGTGTGCTGAGGAGATAGGCCCCGCCCCCTATTTCGGCGGGCTCTTCTCCGGAGTTTGTGAGACCTGGCAGGGGTTAAATACATCCATATAGCCCCAAGGGCTATATGTGATGTATTTTTTAGCCAGAACAAGGTATTCTCATTGCTGCCCAGGGCGCCCCCTGCAGCGCCCTGCACCCTCCGTGACCGCTGGTGTGAAGTGCGTGACAACAATGGCGCACAGCTGCAGTGCTGTGCGCTACCTCATGAAGACTGAAAAGTCTTCTGCCGCCGGTTTCTGGACCTCTTCGCTTTTCGGCATCTGTAAGGGGGTCGGCGGCGCGGCTCCGGGACCGGACTCCATGGCTGGGCCTGTGTTCGATCCTTCTGGAGCTAATGGTGTCCAGTAGCCTAAGAAGCCAATCCATCCTGCACGCAGGTGAGTTCACTTCTTCTCCCCTAAGTCCCTCGTTGCAGTGAGCCTGTTGCCAGCAGGACTCACTGAAAATAAAAAACCTAAAAACTTTTTCTAAGCAGCTCTTTAGGAGAGCCACCTAGATTGCACCCTGCTCGGACGGGCACAAAAACCTAACTGAGGCTTGGAGGAGGGTCATAGGGGGAGGAGCCAGTGCACACCACCTGATCCTAAAGCTTTATTTTTGTGCCCTGTCTCCTGCGGAGCCGCTAATCCCCATGGTCCTGACGGAGTCCCCAGCATCCACTAGGACGTTAGAGAAATAAATATAACAACCTAGGTAATATGTTCATTTTAACAATACTCATTCAGCCTAGCCAGGAGAATTTCTGTGTAAGCCACTGTGTCATTCCTGACGTAACTTCCGTAACAAGGGAATATGGTTAATATTCACAGTCGTAGAAAGAGAAGATGGGATTAGAATGCCTAGGTATTTGATGTGAGCAGGATGCCAAGTAAAAGGAAACACAGTCTTTAAAGATGCGGCTAATTCATTAGAAAGTGAAATGTTTAGAGCCATTGATTTAGCATAGTTGATAATGTTGATAAAGTTAGATAATATCCCGAAACATGAGAATTCCCTCATCAGATTGGGCAATGATATCGCAGGGTTTGTTATAACTGGCAAGAGGTCATCTGCAAAGAAGGCTATGTTCAGTTTCGCGTACTTTGAGTCCAGTAATGTCATGGTTCTTTCTAATAGCTCTAGCTAGGGACTCCATGCAGATGACGAATATCAGTGGTGATAACGGGCAGCCCTTTCGGGTCCCATTTGATATGGTAACTGGGTCAGAGAGCAGTCCATTAATTCTAACCTGTGTCGAAGGGGCCCGATATAATGCAAGGATTTTTTGTAGGGAGGCGTTGCCAAGACCCAGACGTTACAGTACTGCTTCCATAAAGGTCCAATCTACCTAGTCAAAGTCTTTTCCAGTGTCTGTTGAGCATCATGGGAGCCTTCACAGATTGGGCATGAGCTATAAGGTCAGTCACCCTTATAGTATTGTCTCTAGCCTCTCTCCCCTGAACGAAGCCAACTTGGTCAGGATGAATTATCTGCGGGATTAAGGAATTCAGATGGTTAGCCATAAGTTTTGCATATAACTTTATATTGACATTTAACAGGGAGATCGGATGATAACTAGATGGGTTGTGAGACGGGTTTTTGCCATCTTTCGGTATGACTGTGATGTGTGCTCCCAGGGATTGGTTAGGAAAATAAGATTTTAAACCTACCGGTAAATCTTTTTCTCCTAGTCCGTAAAGGATGCTGGGGACTCCGTAAGGACCATGGGGTATAGACGGGCTCCACAGGAGACATGGGCACTCTAAGACTTTAGATGGGTGTGAACTGGCTCCTCCCTCTATGCCCCTCCTCCAGACCTCAGTTATAGAACTGTGCCCAGAGGAGACGGACAGTACGAGGAAAGGATTTTTGTTAACCTAAGGGCGAGATACATACCAGCCCACACCATACACACTGTACAACATGGTATATACTAAACCAGTTAACAGTATGAACATAACAGCATCAGCCAGAGACAGATCTCAACTGTAACATAACCCTTATGTAAGCAACAACGATATACAAGCCTTGCAGAATTTGTCCACACTGGGACGGGCGCCCAGCATCCTCTACGGACTAGGAGGAAAAGATTTACCGGTAGGTTTAAAATCTTATTTTCTCGTACGTCCTAGAGGATGCTGGCGACTCCGTAAGGACCATGGGGTCTATACCAAAGCTCCAGACCGGGCGGGAGAGTGCGGATGACTCTGCAGCACCGATTGAGCAAACATGAGGTCCTCATCAGCCAGGGTATCAAACTTGTAGAATTTTGCAAAAGTGTTTGAACCCAACCAAGTAGCTGCTCGGCAAAGCTGTAATGCCGAGACGCCTCGGGCAGCCGCCCAAGAAGAGCCCACCTTCCTAGTGGAATGGGCCTTTACCGAATTTGGTAACGGCAATCCAGCCGTAGAATGAGCATGCTGAATCGTGTTACAGATCCAGCGAGCAATAGTCTGCTTAGAAGCAGGAGCGCCAACCTTGTTGGCTGCATACAGGACAAACAGTGCCTCTGTTTTCCTAACCCGAGCCGTCCTGGCTACATAAATTTTTAAGGCCCTGACTACATCAAGGGACTTGGAATCCTCCACGTCACCCGTAGCCACAGGCACCACAATAGGTTGGTTCATATGAAACGACGAAACCACTTTAGGCAGAAATTGAGGACGAGTCCTCAACTCTGCTCGATCCACATGGAAAATGAGATAGGGGCTCTTATGAGACAAAGCCGCCAATTCGGACACCCGCCTTGCAGATGCCAAGGCCAACAACATGACCACTTTCCAAGTGAGAAATTTTAATTCAACTGTTTGAAGAGGTTCAAACCAGTGTGATTTAAGGAACTGTAACACCACGTTAAGGTGCCACTGGGGGCACAAAAGGAGGTTGGATGTGCAGCACTCCCTTTACAAAAGTCTGGACTACCGGGAGAGAAGCCAATTCCTTCTGAAAGAATATAGATAAGGCCGAAATCTGCACCTTAATGGAGCCTAACTTTAGGCCCATATCCACTCCTGTCTGTAGAAAATGGAGAAAACGACCCAGCTAAAAATCTTCCGTAGCAGCATTCTTGGCTTCACACCAAGATACATATTTCCTCCAGATACGGTGATAGTGCTTCGCCGTTACCTCCTTCCTAGCTTTTATTAGAGTAGGGATGACTTCCCCTGGAATACCTTTCCTAGCTAGGATTTGGTGTTCAACCGCCATGCCATCAAACGTAACCGCGGTAAGTCTTGGAACACACATGGCCCCTGCTGCAACAGGTCCTCCCTGGGAGGAAGAGGCCACGGATCTTCTGTGATCATTTCCTGAAGATCTGAATACCAGGCCCTTCGAGGCCAATCTGGGACAATGAGTATTGTCTGCACTCTTGTTCGTCTTATGATTCTCAATATTTTTGAGATAAGTGGAAGCGGAGGGGACACATAGACCTACTGAAACACCCACGGTGTCACCAGGGCGTCCACCGCCGCTGCCTGAGGGTCCCTCGACCTGGAACAATATGTCCGAAGCTTTCTGTTGAGGTGTGACGCCATCATGTCTATTTGAGGAAGTCCCCAACGACTTGTTACCTCTGCAAAGACCTCTTGATGAAGTCCCCACTCTCCTGGATGGAGATCATGCCTGCTGAGGAAGTCTGCCTCCCAGTTGTCTACTCCCGGAATGAAGACCGCTGACAGAGCGCTTACATGATTTTCCACCCAGCGAAGAATCCTGGTGGCTTCTGCCATTGCTGCTCTGCTCCTTGTCCCGCCCTGGCAGTTTACATGCGCCACGGCTGTGACGTTGTCTGACTGGATCAGAACGGGTAGGTTGCGAAGAAGATTCTCTGCCTGTTGCAGGCCGTTGTATATGGCCCTTAATTCCAGCACATTGATATGTAGACAAGCCTCCTGGCTTGACCATATTCCCTAAAAATTTTTTCCTTGTGTGACTGCTCCCCATCTTCGGAGGCTCGCGTCCGTGGTCACAAGAACCCAATCTTGAATGCCGAACCTGCGACCCTCTAGAAGGTGAGCACTCTGGAGCCACCACAGGAGAGAGACCCTGGCCCTGGGGGACAGGCTTATCCTCCGATGCATCTGTAGATTGGACCCTGACCACTTGTTCAGAAGGTCCCACTGAAAAGTTCTCGCATGGAACCTGCCGAACGGAATGGCCTCGTAGGCCGCAACCATCTTTCCAAATACTCGAGTGCATTGATGAACTGACACTCTTTTTGGTTTCAGCGGGTCCTTGACCATGTTCTGGAGTTCCTGGGCTTTTTCCATTGGGAGAAAAACCCTCTTTTTTTCCGTGTCTAGAATCATGCCCAAAAATGACAGCCGAGTTGTCGGAACCAACTGCAACTTTGGTAGATTTAGAATCCAGCCGTGTTGTTGTAGTACTCTCAGGGAGAGAGACACGCTTTTTAGTAACTGATCTCTTGATCTTGCCTTTATCAGGAGATCGTCCAAGTATGGGATAATTGTGACCCCCTGCTTGCGCAGGAGCACCATCATTTCTGCCATTGCCTTGGTGAAAATTCTCGGGGCCGTGGAAAGACCAAACGGCAACGTCTTAAAATGGTAATGACAATCCTGTACAGCGAATCTCAGGTACGCCTGATGAGGAGGATATATGGGGACATGAAGGTATGCATCCTTTATGTCTAGTGACACCATAAAATCCCTCCTTCCAGGCTGGAGATCACTGCCCGGAGAGATTACATCTTGAATTTGAACCTCTTCAAATATAGGTTTAGGGATTTTAGATTCAGAATTGGTCTGACCGAGCCATCCGGCTTCGGGACCACAAAAAGGGTTGAATAAAACCCTTTCCCCTGTTGCACTAGGGGAACCATGATAATCACTTGCTGTTGACACAGCTTTTGTATGGCAGCTGAAACTATTTCCCTCTCTGGGGGAGAAGCTGGCATGGCCGAGTTGAAAAATCGGTGTGGAGGCACATCCACCCAGCTTGTAGCCTTGGGATACAATTCCGACCACCCAAGGATCCAAATCCGACTGAACCCAGACTTGGCTGAAGAGTCGAAGACGTGCCCCCACCGGTGCGGACTCCCGCAGCAGAGCCCCAGCGTCATGCGGTGGATTTTGTAGAGGCCGGGGAGGATTTTTGTTCCTGGGAACTAGCCGTAGCTGGTGTTCTTTTCCCTCTACCTCTGGCGAGGAAGGAAGAGCCACGCCCCTTTTGAACTTATGAGACCGAAAGGACTGCATCTGGTATTGAGGTGTTTTCTTCTGCTGTGGGGGAACGTAAGGCAAAAAAGAAGACTTACCCGCGGTAGCTGTGGAAACCAGGTCCACGAGGCCCTCCCCAAATAAAACTTCACCTTTGTAAGGCAAAGCCTCCATATGTCTCTTTGAGTCAGCATCACCTGTCCATTGACGGGTCCACAGGGACCTTCTAGCAGAAACTGCCATGGCATTGGCTCTTGAACCCAAAAGCCCAATATCTCTCGCAGCCTCTCTCATATATAACGCTGCGTCCTTGATGTGACCTAAGGTCAACAAAATACTATCTTTATCTAGGGTGTCAATGTCAGATGACAAGTTATCTGCCCAAGCTGCAATTGCGCTACCCACCCATGCCGACGCTACTGCAGGTCTGAGCAGGGCTCCCGTAGTCGCATAAATTGATTTTAAGGTAGTTTCCTGCCTGCGATCCGCAGGATCCTTTAGGGCCGCCATGTCCGGGGACGGTAGTGCCACCTTTTTGGACAAGCGTGTCAAGGCCTTGTCCACCGTGGGCATTCCCACCATACCCTGTCCTTTGAGGGGAAAGGATACGCCATAATAATTCTCTTGGGAACCTGCAGTCTCTTGTCTGGAGTTTCCCAAGCCTTTTCAAATAAAGCATTCAGCTCATGAGATGGGGGAAACGTTACCTCAGGTTTCTTTTCCTTAAACATGCAGACCCTCGTGTCAGGGACAGAGGGGTCCTCTGTCATATGCAAAATATCTTTTATTGCAATAATCATATATTGAATACTCTTGGCCACTCTTGGGTGCAACCTTGCATCATCATAGTCGACACTGGAGTCGGAATCCATGTCGGTATCAGTGTCTGCTATCTGGGAAAAGGGACGTTTATGGGACCCTGAAGGGTCTTGTGACACAGTAACAGCCATGGATTGACTCCCTGCTTTGTCCTTGGACTCTGCTTTGTCCAATCTCTTATGTAATAAAGCCACATTAGCATTTAAAACATTCCACATGTCCAACCAATCAGGTGTCGGCTGTGCCGACGGAGACACCACCACCATCTGCTCTGCTTCCTCCCTAGACGAGCCTTCCGCTTCAGACATGTCGACACACACGTACTGACACCCCCACAGACACTGGGATATATGAATATGGGGACAGACCCACAATAAGGCCCTTTGGAGAGACAGAGAGAGAGTATGCCAGCACACACCCAGCGCCACTAGATACTGAAACAAAGTCCCAGCCTGTACAGTGCTTTATATATATAGAATTAGCACCAAATAAATGTGCCCCCCCTCTCGTTTTTGCCCCGTTACTTGTTCAGCAGGGGAGAGTCCGGGAGCAGCTTCTCTGCAGCATGCTGTGGAGAAAATGGCGCTGGTTAGTGCTGGAAGGTCAAGCTCCGCCCCCCTCGACGGCGGGCTTCGGTCCCGTTATTTTTATTATATTGGCAGGGGATTTATTATATACTGCCTCCGCAGTACCTATATACGTGTGCCAGTCTTATGTGAGGTAAAAATTGCTGCCCAGGGCGCCCGCCCTGCGCCCTGCACCCTTACTGTGCCTGTGTGTGTTGTGGGAGCAATGGCGCGCAGCGCGACCGCTGCACGGTACCTCATGAAGATCTGAAGTCTTCTGCCGCCTTTGAAGTCTTCTTGCTTCCTATACTTATCCGGCTTCAATCTTTCGGCTCTGTGAGGAGGACGGCGGCGCGGCTCTGGGACGAACAGCAAGGACGACACCTGTGTTCCGACCCTCTGGAGCTAATGGTGTCCAGTAGCCTAAGAATCAGAGCCCATCAGTCCAGGAAAGTGGGTCTGCTTCTCTCCCCTCAGTCCCACGAAGCAGGCAGCCTGTTGCCAACAGTGCTCCCTGAAAATAAAAAACCTAACAAAAGTCTTTTCAGGGAAACTCAGTAGAGCTCCCCTGTAGTGCATCCAGTCTCCTCTGGGCACAGGATCTAACTGAGGTCTGAAGGAGGGGCATAGAGGGAGGAGCCAGTTCACACCCATCTAAAGTCTTAGAGTGCCCATGTCTCCTGCGGAGCCCGTCTATACCCCATGGTCCTTACGGAGTCCCCAGCATCCTCTAGGACGTAAGAGAAAAGGAGATTCCAAAGAAACAGTGTTACATGCGTGGAGTAGCAAAGGAAGAAGCTTATCCTGAAACATTTTATAATACGTTATAGGGAAGCCATCGGGGCCTGGACTTTTACCTGAGGGAGAGGTCTTTAGAGCAAATAAGAGCTCACCCTCTGTAAAGGGCTCCTCCAAAGATAACTAAACATCTTTAGGGAGCGCAGGGAAATCAGTCTATTCCAGAAAGTCTTGGAAAAGATATACAGCGCTATATACTGGATAAAGACAATATAACTTCTTTATTTTACAAAATAAGATATTTTGGTTGCAACCATAAATATAATTTGAAATTTAAAAAAAATAAAAAAAAAAATATATATATATATATATATATATATATATATATATAAAACAGGGCAAACACAGCACAGCACTTCATTTGGTATATTACCACTTGTAGAGGCCACACACAGTCTCCTGTATAGAATCCTTTGGAAAATATTGCCACAGTCCAAGGGGTATAGATATCACTTGTGGAGATGTAAAGTCCATACGGAGTAGATGGAGAACCTGTGAAGCTTGATTGTGGACAGTTAGAGTCCTATTAAAAGCATGGTCTCAAACTCCTCTTGCGGACACCAACAAGTTCCCCGATCGGACTTTACTTTACATCTCCACAAGTGATATCTATACCCCTTGGACTGTGGCAATATTTTCCAAAGGATTCTATACAGGAGACTGTGTGTGGCCTCTACAAGTGGTAATATACCAAATGAAGTGCTGTGCTGTGTTTGCCCTGTTTTATATATATATATATATATATATATTTTTAAATTTCTAATTATATTTATGGTTGCAACCAAATATCTTATTTTGTAAAATAAAGAAGTTATATTGTCTTTATCCAGTATATAGCGCTGTATATCTTTTACAAGTATTTATTCTCAGGGACTAACTATCTCTGTCAACAGCTGCTGGGTTAAACATCACATTTTGAAGCGCCGGGCTCATTACCTTGGTAATTCCTTCCTTGCATATTCCAGAAAGTCTTTTACCTCAGCCTCATGCACTGACCGTTCACTGAAGGAACGCTGGGATGTTAAATTATATAAATTCATATAATAAGAATGGAATATTTTAGCTATCATTTTATCAGTTGCATGAGACATACCAGTAGAATACTTGATCTCTTTTATGTAAGTTAATGATCTATGAGCTCTCAATGCTCATGCAAGTAATTTCCCAGGTTTGTTACCCCATCTGTGGTACTTGTGGCGACAGCAACGAAACGCTCTAAGTGTACCCTCGTTTAGAAAGCTGTTAAGAGATTTACGTGTCTCTTGAAGCTCCGCTAGGGTATCAGAAGTCAGTGTAGACTTATGGGTCATCTGTAATCGTTGATTACAAAATTGATTTTATCCAGTAAAGCAATTTGGCACCCCATATTGCTTTTTAAGGCGGGAGCCTAATTGGATGCATTTGCCTCTGACTACGAATTTGTGTGCCTCCCATTACGTCACCAGAGAAACATCATCAGTCATGTTAAGAGAAATGTAATCATCTATTGTTTTCTCTATCTGAGCTCGGCAATCCATGTCACAAAAAAAATTGTTTGTTAAAGCGCCAATTCCATTGACGTGGGAGTGGATGGCTCAGAGATAAAACAAGAGTGATAGGGGCATGGTCAGAATCAACAATTTGTCCAATCGTGGCATCTACCAAAAGGTCAAGGTACTTGTGGCCAACACAGAAATAATCAATGCGAGTATAGGAATTGTGTGGGTGTGAGTAGAATGTATAATCCCTAGGGTAAAGTAAACGCCAGGTGTCAATAAGTTGGAAGTCATGTAGCAGCGACATGAATCGCTTAATTGCTTTCAAAGAGCCCCTGGGGGATGCATCTAACAGAGGCTCCAGAGCCCAACTAAAGTCGCCACCAACTACTAACACATCTTCTATGTTTTGTTCTATCAATTCTAAGGCTTCCCGCATGAATCATAGTTGACTCTGATTGGGAAGATAAAGATTGATAAACATATAGGTCTGATTCGCAATAGCAGCCTTTACTAGCAACCCTCGACCACCACTAATAGGTAATTCCAATATGTCAGTCAGTCTAAGATGCTTGGCAAAGAGTATAGCTACACCCTTGGATTTGGCTTCGAAAAATTGTTAAAATATCCCTGAGGAAAATGGCGGGAGTGGAGACTCAGAGAGACACCTTTTTTAAAATGCGATTCCTGAAAAAACACCACCTCTGCTCTATCAATATGTAACGTGTGCAATACTCTAGATCTCTTTTCAGGGATGTTGAGCCCTTTTACATTAAAAGACAACCATTTTAAACTACCCATGAGGGTAAGTGATGAAGAGTTTCTGATACATCAGTATCGCACTGCCATCAACATGAAATAAACAGAGCCTAATGGAGCCATTCAGTGCCTAGACAGTCTTTGAGGTCAAGTGATCAGTAAGACATGTCTGAACACTTAAACACTCGGCAGATGTCTATAATCTGTAAGGATTACCAAAACAGATACAGAAACAACAAAGACTACAATTCACGCGTCCTTGCAGGCTGCGTCAGATACTTCAGGACGTTGTCGTCTTCTATTAGTGGAAGAAGTGGCAGAGATGCCATTGGAAGCTTCACCTCGATTACGTCGTCTAGAGTTACGGACTGTGCGCCAAGGTTCCTTATGGGGTTGAGACGCAGTAGATGGTTCTAGAGCAGTGATCCCCAACCCGTAGCTCGTAGTAGTATTTTCGGTAGCTCACAGAGCACACGGGCTTGGGCAGTCACTGGCACTTCTCCTCCCTTCATTTTTAATATGGTGCTGGCCGTCAGCCAATCAGAGCTCGTGGACCGGCAGTGGCGGCACCTAATTGGCTGCCGGACCGCAAGTTTTGATTGGCTCACTTACCGGCACCATATTTTAAATGCCCGCCACCGTTGGAGACTCTGTCAGCCTCACCGCAGCCGCTCCCTGGACTTCACAGGAGAGGCGCGCGCTATGCTCTCTTCCCCTTCCGTCCTTCATACAGGAGGAGCCGCACAGGTGGCAGTAGAAGAAGCCAGCAAGGGTTAGCACTGTGTGGGGCACTGTATCGGACACTGCGGGGGGAGGGGGGATTTTATCTGGCGCTGAGGGGGGGCATTTTAAATGGCACTGCGGGGGGAATTGTATCTGGCACTGGTGGGGGGCATTATTTGTGTATCTGGCACTACTGGGAGGCATTATTTGTATATCTGGCACTGCTGAGGGGCAGTATTTGTGTATCTGGCACTGCTGAGGGGCATTATTTGTGTATCTGGCACTACGCGGGGGGGGGAATACTTGTAGTTGTGAGGCCACACCCACTTTTGTGAGGTCACACCCACTTTCACAGGAACGCATGCGCATTGGGGGGAGGGGGGAGCTCCTTCAGAGGTTTTATTTTCCGAAAGTAGCTCACACCCCAATTAAGGTTGGAGACCACTGTTCTAGAGGGTCTAACCAGTTCGGGAGATCCGGAGGGGGTATCCCCAAAGATGAGCAGAAGTCCTTTACACCCTCATATTCTTGTAAGACCAGCAAAGTCCCTGCATAATTAACTTGAATGCCCAGGGGGAAACTCCATCGAAATCTAATATCGTATTTTTTTTAGTTCTTCCGTAAAGGGGCGTAGTAGTCGTCTCTGTTGTAAAGTGGCCCACGAAAGGTTTTGGAAGATTTGGATCTTATGGCCTTCGAAATCAACTTCCGAAACATGTCTGGACTCCTTGAGAATCTCTTCCTTATCCTGAAAATAATGGAGTCTACAAATAACATCCCGAGGTCGTTCCGTTGGAGCTCCTCGGGGGTGTAGGGCGCGATGTGCCCTGTCAAATACAATCTGGTAGTCGGGATCTGTTCCTAAAAGTTTGTTGAATATTTTGGACAGGGCATTTTCAATACCCTGAGGGGGAACATCTTCAGGTAATCCTTGCACTCTTGGATTGTTTCTATGTCCTCTGTTGTCAATATCAAGTCTGCGTTTCATATCAGTAAGTGACCTAGATTGCCGGGAAAATAAGTCATGTAAATCAGAGAACTTAGAGTCTACTTCATCTCTGTGTTCTTCCAGTGCTACCATTCTATCTGCAATCTTATATTAGACTGTATAGAAGAAACGCGGGCTTGAATGGAATCTTGGATCCTTTTCTCCATGGATTGCAGATATTGTTGTAAATCCTGACGGGTTAGAAGAGACTGCAGCTTTAGGAGTATGGCATTCATGTCTGGTAACTCCACTATAGGACGGGATGGCTGAGTAGGAGCAGGTGAGTCCACAGCCGTGGCCGCATCCTTGATAGCAGAGGCCATATACAGTGATGAAGGGGCGGAATCAGATGCAGGAGTTCCAAATAATGTATGAAAAGCTGCAGCTTGAGAGGATTTAGCCTGAGATTTAGTCGATTTCTTGGAAGAACGGCGTCTCGTCATGAGGGATTATATTAAACGTAGAGATGGAAACTACCTCCAAAGACTTTTCTGTTCGAGCTGAACATCTATGGATAAGTGATACATCGCATATTCCCCTCAACGTGGTATAGTCAGACCATTATAGATCAAAGCATGATCTCCATATTTGTACAGGCTGCCACAGGTTGTAGCACTGAGTCAGAATATAGCAGGTTATGTCAGGAAGGTATTGGGCTGAAATACTGACACTAATGTCCGACCTGAGGTCGACAGTTGTAGAATAACAGGCACAGTGGTTAGGGAGAAGATGAGCAACTGAGACATATAGCATAAATTCTCTGTGTATGAAGATCAAGTAGTAGATTGCATGTGAGTCAGGTCTTCCTGTTACTTAAAAAATCCCACCCTGCAATCAGTATAAGGTCAGATAGGCAGTCTAGGAAAATGGTCTCCACCCTTCCACACCCGACTGGCGTCTTTCTGCAGGTTCAGTGCTGGGTCTCAGTGCGCCTAATGGAAGACACACCACAGAGAGGAGGTCGCCTGACACTCCAAATTCCCGCCACAGCTTAGGAAAAGTCACACTGTACCTCTGTGGCTCATCAGTGCCCACTTTAAGAGTCTTAAACACAGGACCCGGCTCTTGGGAGAGGAGCAGGCTGCAACCCACAGAGTCTGTAATCCCGCCTCCAGGCTCTAACACTACGGATCAGGCCAAGTGGCAGTGACCGATGTGGGCATGTAGAGGGGATCAGTCTTTCCACATAAAGTATAAGGTGCCCTTATCAGAGAGTCAAGCAAGCGTCTGTGTGGTAAAATATAATACAGCGGCTCCCCACTCCGGTGTAAGAACCCATCTTAACAGATGACCTGGATTCTCAGCAGGGGATCCAGGAGCCGGCTCGTCTGCGCTGATTAACGGTGATGGTGAAGGAAGACCTCGTGCAGCCGCAGCCCTGTAGGCTGCTTTATGAAGAAAAAAAAATACTCTCTCCACTTCACTTCACCTCAGTAGACGGCAGCTCAGTTCCTTATGACGCCACTAGATACATGGCTATGTAATCACCGTGTGCTTCCTGTGCTGAACAAACTGTACACTCAGAGTGGGGACCCTTCCAAATGTCCCCACTGTATGCTGCAGCCTCAATCCTAGGGATCCTCAGCGCTGGCCGGCCAGGCGCTGCAGCTCTGTCGCGTGCAGAGAGACCAAGGTGGGAGGCATCCAGCGGCCCTGCCGTCCGCCCGGTGATGAGAGGGAGACGCAGGACTCTCGGAGCGGCGCTATCACTGGATCCGGGGGGACGTGTCTGCGCTCCCCAGCGAGGAGGTTTGTCTCCGGGTGCCACAGGAGGAGGGTGGAGGAAGCCGGCTCACAGCCGGAAATCGAGGTCCCGGCGTTAGTGCCGATGGAGGCCACAACCCGCAGGGATACCAAAAAGCATCTCCCGGCTCCGCAGCACAGCTCCAAAGGCCCAGGTGACACCCCGAGGTCAGCAACAACAGCGGTAGGTTACCCCGGGTCACCGGTAATTGTAGTTTTAGGCGATGACAGGCAGGAGCTCTTGGACAGCACGTCTGCCCTTGCTGCTGGCCAAGCCACGCCCCCCTTCCCTTTATTTTTAGCAATGACTGTTCTCTTCTTTCTGAAAAATATTGGCCCTCATTCCGAGTTGATCGGTCGCAAGGCGAATTTAGCAGAGTTACACACGCTAAGCCGCCGCCTACTGGGAGTGAATCTTAGCTTCTTAAAATTGCGACCGATGTATTCGCAATATTGCGATTACTAACTACTTAGCAGTTTCAGAGTAGCTCCAGACTTACTCTGCCTGTGCGATCAGTTCAGTGCTTGTCGTTCCTGGTTGACGTCACAAACACACCCAGCGTTCGCCCAGGCACTCCCACCGTTTCCCCGGCCACTCCTGCGTTTTTTCCGGAAACGGTAGCGTTTTCAGCCACACGCCCCTGAAACGCCGTGTTTCCGCCCAGTAACACCCATTTCCTGTCAATCACATTACGATCGCCGGAGCGAAGAAAAAGCCGTGAGTAAAAATACTATCTTCATAGTAAAGTTACTTGGCGCAGTCGCAGTGCGAACATTGCGCATGCGTACTAAGCGGATTTTCACTGCGATGCGATGAAAAATACCGAGCGAACAACTCGGAATGAGGGCCATTATGTTGACATACATTTCCCCCTTCTGTTGACAAAGATATAGGGCCAAATGTAATAGAGTGAGAGTTTAAAAAAGTGAGAGATTTGGTAAGGTTTTGCCGTTTTTTTTAAAGTGTCAATCATTTCCACAGCAAGATCAGCCTGGTTTTGCAGTGTAAATGATTGCCACTTTGAAAAAAACTGAAAAACCTTACCAAATCTCTCACTTTCTGAAACTCTCACTCTGTTACATTTGGCCCATTGTGTGTAGAGTTTTAGGCATCTATTTACTAAGCCTTAGATGGTGATAAAGTACCAACCAATCAGCTCCTAACTGTCATTTTTCAAACAAAGCCTGTAACATGGCTGTTAGGAGCGTATTGGCTGGTACTTTACCTCCATCTACTTTATCTCTCTCCAAGGCTTAGTACATAGGGGGTCATTCCGAGTAGATCGTAGCTGTGCTAAATTTAGCACAGCTACGATCATGTTCCCAGACATGCGGGGGGACGCCTCACATGTATATCCGGGCCACCCCGCACAAGTACAAAAGCATCGCACAGCAGCGATGCTTTTGGACTTGTTGAGTAACTCCCAGCCAGTGCAGCTCCTGCGGCTGACTGGGAGTTGCTCGTCGCAGCGGCTGCCCCCCACAAAACGGTGGCCAAACGCCGCCATGCCGCCCCCTCCTGCCAAGCGCATATGTTAAGTATACAATAAGACACCAAATGGATATTACTGCAGGCACTATTCTGTACAAGAATGTTATTCAGGCGGTAATCAGGCACATTTTCATCAGTCAACATATATTTACTTTTCTCTGACGTCCTAGTGGATGCTGGGAACTCCGTAAGGACCATGGGGAACAGACGGGCTCCGCAGGAGACTGGACACTCCTAAAAGAAAGATTAGGTACTATATCTGGTGTGCACTGGCTCCTCCCTCCATGCCCCTCCTCCAGACCCCAGTTAGAATCTGTGCCCGGCCAGAGCTGGATGCACCTAGTGGGCTCTCCTGAGTTCACTAGAAAAGAAAGTATTTGTTAGGTTTTTTATTTTCAGTGAGATCTGCTGGCAAGAGACTCACTGCTACGAGGGACTGAGGGGAGAGAAGCACACCTACCTGCTTGCAGCTAGCTTGTGCTTCTAAGGCTACTGGACACCATTAGCTCCAGAGGGATCGAACACAGGGCCCGACCTCGATCGTCCGTTCCCGGAGCCGCGCCGCCGTCCCCCTTGCAGAGCCAGAAGACGGAAGATAAAGATGAAAAACGGCGGCTGAAGACTCCTGTCTTCATTAAGGTAGCGCACAGCACTGCAGCTGTGCGCCATTGCTCCCATAGCACACCACACACTCCGGTCACTGTTGGGTGCAGGGCGCTTGGGGGGGGCGCCCTGGGCAGCAATTAGTTTACCTTTTGGCACAAATAGCACATAATACAGTGTATAACACTGTATATGTGCAAAAACCCCCGCCATTGACATTATAAAAAGCGGGAGAAGCCCGCCGCTGAAGGGGCGGGGCTATCTTCCTCAGCACAGCCAGCGCCATTTTCTCTTCACAGCTCAGCTGGAAGGATGCTCCCCAGGCTCTCCCCTGCAGTATACAGTACAACAAGGGTAAAAAAGAGAGGGGGGGGCACATAAATGTAGGCGCAAATTGGTCTTAATAAGCAGCTATTGGGAAAAATCACTCAGTATAGTGAAAATCCCTGTGTTATATAGCGCTGTGGTGTGTGCTGGCATACTCTCTCTCTGTCTCCCCAAAGGACTTTGTGGGGTCCTGTCCTCAGTCAGAGCATTCCCTGTGTGTATGCGGTGTGTCGGTACGGCTGTGTCGACATGTTTGATGTGGAGGGCTACGTGGAGGCGGAGCCGATAAGTGTGATGTCGCCCCCTATAGGGCCGACACCGGAGTGGATGGATATGTGGAAGGTATTAACCGACAGTGTCAACTCTTTACATAAAAGGTTTGATGACGTAACAGCCTTGGGACAGCCGGCATCTCAGCCCGCGCCTGCCCAGGCGTCTCAGAGGCCATCAGGGGCTCAAAAACGCCCGCTAGCTCAGATGGCAGACAGAGATGTCTACACGGAGTCTGACTCCAGTGTAGACGAGGATGAGACAAATGTACAGTCCACAAGGGCCATCCGATGCATGATTACGGCAATGAAAAATGTGTTGCACATTTCTGACATTAACCCGGTTACCACTAAAAAGGGTATTCTGTTTGGGGAGAAAAAGCAGCCAGTGACTTTTCCCCCATCTGATGAATTAAATGAATTGTGTGAAGAAGTGTGGTGTTCCACTGATAAGAAACTAGTGATTTCTAAGAGGTTACTGATGGCGTACCCTTTCCCGCCAACGGATAGGTTACGCTGGGAGACATCCCCTAGGGTGGACAAGGCGCTCACACGATTATCTAAAAGGGTGGCACTGCCGTCTCAGGATACGGCCGCCCTAAAGGAACCTGCAGATAGAAAGCAGGAGGCTATCCTGAAGTCTGTATATACACACTCAGGTACTATACTGAGACCTGCTATTGCTTCAGCATGGATGTGTAGTGCTGCAGCAGCATGGTCTGATACGCTGTCAGACAACATTGATACCCTCGACAGGGATGCTATTTTGCTAACCATAGAGCATATAAAGGACGTAGTCTTGTATATGAGGGATGCACAGAGGGACATTTGCCGGCTGGCATCTAGAATTAATGCAATGTCCATTTCTGCCAGGAGAGTATTATGGACTCGGCAGTGGACAGGTGATGCTGATTCTAAAAGGCACATGGAGGTTTTGCCTTATAAGGGTGAGGAATTGTTTGGGGACGGTCTCTCGGACCTCGTATCCACAGCAACAGCTGGGAAGTCGACTTTTTTACCTCAGGTTTCCTCACAGTCTAAGAAAGCACCGTATTATCAAGTACAGTCCTTTCGGCCTCAGAAAGGCAAGCGGGTCAGAGGCGCATCCTTTCTGCCCAGAGGCAGGGGTAGAGGAAAAAAGCTGCACCAGACAGCCAGTTCCCAGGAACAAAAATCCTCCCCTGCTTCCACTAAGTCCACCGCATGACGCTGGGGCTCCACAAGTGGAGCCAGGTGCGGTGGGGGCGCGTCTCCGGAACTTCAGCGACCAGTGGGTTCGCTCACAGGTGGATCTCTGGGTTCTACAAGTGGTATCTCAGGGACACATGCTGGAGTTCGAGGCGACTCCCCCTCGCCGTTACCTCAAAGCAGCCTTGCCAGCGGCTCCCAGGGAAAGGGAGGTAGTGCTGGCGGCTATTCACAAGCTGTACCTTCAGCAGGTGATAATCAAGGTTCCCCTCCTTCAACAGGGACGGGGTTACTATTCCACAATGTTTGTGGTACCGAAACCAGACGGTTCGGTGAGACCCATTCTAAATTTAAAATCCTTGAACACTTATGTAAGGAAGTTCAAAATGGAATCGCTCAGGGCGGTTATTGCAAGCCTGGAAGAGGGGGATTTTATGGTGTCGCTGGACATCAAGGACGTTTATCTGCATGTCCCCATTTACCCACCTCCCCAGGAGTACCTCAGGTTTGTGGTACAGGACTGTCATTACCAATTCCAGACATTGCCGTTTGGTCTGTCCACGGCACCGAGGGTATTTACCAAGGTAATGGCCGAAATGATGATACTCCTTCGGAAGAAGGGAGTTATAATTATCCCGTACTTGGACGATCTCCTTATAAAGGCGAGGTCCAAGGAGCAGTTGTTAGTCAACATAGCACTATCTCGGGAAGTGCTGTAACAGCACAGCTGGATTCTGAATATCCCAAAGTCGCAGCTGATTCCTGCGACGCGTCTGCTGTTCTTGGGCATGATTCTGGACACAGAACAAAAGAAGGTGTTTCTCCCGGTGGAGAAGGCCCAGGAATTGTCAAAGTGGTCCGTATCGCATCTTCAGATACATCGGCTGATCACCCTGTCCCCGAGGGCCAGGGTGTCTCTGCTGTGGTGGCTGCAGAGTGCTCATCTTCTCGAGGGCCGCAGATTCGGCATACAGGACTGGGTCCTGGTGACCACGGATGCAAGCCTACGAGGTTGGGGGGCAGTCACTCAGGGAAGGAACTTCCAAGGACAGTGGTCAAGTCAGGAGACTTCCTTTCACATAAATATTCTGGAACTAAGGGCCATTTACAACGCCCTGAGTCAAGCAGAACCCCTGCTTCAAAACCAACCGGTGCTGATTCAGTCAGACAACATCACGGCGGTCGCCCATGTAAACCGACAGGGCGGCACAAGAAGCAGGATGGCGATGGCAGAAGCCACAAGGATTCTTCGATGGGCGGAGAATCACGTGCTAGCACTGTCAACAGTGTTTATTCCGGGAGTGGACAACTGGGAAGCAGACTTCCTTAGCAGGCACGACCTCCACCCGGGAGAGTGGGGACTTCATCCAGAAGTCTTCACAATGATTGTAAATCGTTGGGAACGGCCACAGGTAGACATGATGGCGTCCCGTCTCAACAAAAAGCTAAAAAAATATTGCGCCAGGTCAAGGGACCCTCAGGCGATAGCTGTGGACGCACTAGTGACACCGTGGGTGTACCAGTCGGTTTATGTGTTCCCTCCTCTTCCTCTCATACCCAAGGTACTGAGGATTGTAAGAAAGAGAGGAGTAAGAACTATACTCATCGTTCCGGATTGGCCAAGAAGAACTTGGTACCCAGAACTACAAGAAATGATCTCAGAGGACCCATGGCCTCTGCCTCTCAGACAGGACCTGTTACAGCAGGGGCCCTGTCTGTTCCAAGACTTACCGCGGCTGCGTTTGACGGCATGGCGGTTGAACGCCGGATCCTAACGGAAAAGGGCATTCCGGATGAAGTGATTCCTACGCTGATAAAGGCTAGGAAAGACGTGACAGCACAACATTATCACCGTATATGGCGAAAATATGTTGCTTGGTGTGAGGCCAGGAAGGCCCCTACAGAGGAATTCCAGCTGGGTCGATTCCTGCACTTCCTACAGTCAGGAGTGACTATGGGCCTAAAATTAGGATCCATAAAGGTCCAGATTTCGGCCCTATCTATTTTCTTTCAAAAAGAACTGGCTTCACTGCCTGAAGTTCAGACGTTTGTTAAGGGAGTGCTGCATATTCAGCCCCCTTTTGTGCCTCCAGTGGCACCTTGGGATCTTAACGTTGTGTTGGATTTCCTGAAATCCCACTGGTTCGAGCCACTTAAGACCGTGGAGCTAAAGTATCTCACGTGGAAAGTGGTCATGCTATTGGCCTTAGCTTCGGCTAGGCGTGTGTCAGAATTGGCGGCTTTGTCGTGTAAAAGCCCTTATCTGATCTTCCATATGGACAGGGCAGAATTGAGGACTCGTCCCCAATTTCTCCCTAAGTTTGTATCAGCGTTTCATTTGAACCAACCTATTGTGGTGCCTGCGGCTACTAGGGACTTGGAGGACTCCAAGTTACTAGATGTAGTCAGGGCTTTGAAAATCTATGTAGCCAGGACGGCTGGAGTCAGGAAAACTGACTCGCTGTTTATCCTGCATGCGCCCAACAAGCTGGGTGCTCCTGTTTCAAAGCAAACTATTGCGCGCTGGATCTGTAGAACGATTCAGCAAGCTCATTCTGCGTCAGGATTGCCGCATCCTAAATCAGTAAAAGCCCATTCCACAAGGAAGGTGGGCTCTTCTTGGGGGGCTGCCTGAGGGGTCTCGGCTTTACAGCTTTGCCGAGCTGCTACTTGGTCGGGTTCAAACACATTTGCTAAATTCTACAAGTTTGATACCCTGGCTGAGGAGGACCTTGAGTTCGCTCATTCGGTGCTGCAGAGTCGTCCGCACTCTCCCGCCCGTTTGGGAGCTTTGGTATAATCCCCATGGTCCTTACGGAGTTCCCAGCATCCACTAGGACGTCAGAGAAAATAAGAATTTACTCACCGGTAATTCTATTTCTCGTAGTCTGTAGTGGATGCTGGGCGCCCGTCCCAAGTGCGGACTCTCTGCAATACATGTATATAGTTATTGCTTAACTAAAGGGTTATTGTTATGAGCCATCTGTTACTGAGGCTCAGTTGTTTGTTCATACTGTTAACTGGGTATGGTTATCACGAGTTGTACAGTGTGATTGGTGTGGCTGGTATGAGTCTTACCCTGGATTCCAAATCCTTTCCTGGTAATGTCAGCTCTTCCGGGCACAGTTTCCCTGACTGGGGTCTGGAGGAGGGGGATGGAGGGAGGAGCCAGTGCACACCAGATATAGTACCTAATCTTTCTTTTAGGAGTGCCCAGTCTCCTGCGGAGCCCGTCTGTTCCCCATGGTCCTTACGGAGTTCCCAGCATCCACTACGGACTACGAGAAATAGAATTACCGGTGAGTAAATTCTTATTATATGCTATAGTAGTTAAAGCATACTTACCTACATTGTAAGTCTCCTCTCCGGGAGAAGCCCGGAAAGAAGACGCTGCAGGTGTCTTCGGGGGGCGGGGCCGGACTGTGACATCACTAAGCCCCACCCCCGCATCGGGAAATGCGGCGATTCGCGGGTCCGCGGGAAGGGGGCGGGGCTAAAATGACGCGATTTGCTTCATTTTAACCCCTTCTCCACCCGACGGACCCGCGAATGCGGGAGGTTACCTCTCCATCCTGCTCGCATCACTAGGGTGCGAGCAGGATGCGGGAGACCTGCCTACTCTTCCGGGGGTGCGGGGGGCTACCCCAAAAAACGGGAGCCTCCCGCAGCTTCCGGGAGAGTAGGGAAGTATGAGTTAAAGGTTTATTGCCAGCTTGTACCAGCAGCTGATTCACCATCTCATACTACTGCTGTTTCACTTGCAGAGCCCACTGAGTGTGATTCATGTAATCAGCATCGCAGGTCTCTCAATACAATCCTGTAGCTCTCAGACAGTTAAATTACTGACAATAAAAGAAGCTATTGATTTTTCTCCTACTCTACGTTTAATTTTTGGCAAGCCCATTTTACTGAAAAGACCTTTTTTATCAGGCGCTAATATCAAATGCTATAAAAAACCCTTTTGGATAAAATAACAATCAGCTGCAAAAAGTTAATGACCTGGGGTTAGCAGGTCAATCAAGTTGCACTGGGCCACCCAAGTGCAATTAACCACAAAACTCCAATTGTTAGAAACTTTTGCGCTATATTATAAATTTATATGATATGGCTGACAAAACTAACAGACTCCTATTGAATTAAAAATATTTAATAATATATGAATAATCACAAATCATAAAACAAGACCGGTCTTAGTAGTTTAAACATCTAAGATGACAAGTATATATACTTTCCAATAAAAGGAGGTGGACTTAAGCATATTCTGTGCACAGAGGTGTAAAAACTAGCTTTATAGCTAAATGACTTGATATACAAAGTCAAAAAAATATAGATCAAGTGTAGCTGCTGGTAGAACCCGTATAATAGATGTTTCCAATAAACAGTCACTTTGTATCAAAGTTCCTTTGAATGTAATAATCCAACATAGGTCAATAAAATGAAATGAGAGCCGTTTTCAACCGGAATCTTACGTGAGGTGTGAGCAGGTAGTATCAGCAGGAGTACATCCCGACGTCCACCACACTGGCTTCTAGCTGCGGGGAAAACGGCACCTGCACTGGCGCCTGCTACAACCTGTCCTGCTCGGTCTGAATGCTCCACAGGTCTCCACACCTACGTGCCGTTTGCGGGCACCGGTGAGCGGCTCCTCTCCACTCAAAAAATATAACCAGCAGATGAATGCTGCGGCCGGTATGTACTGCGGGTCTAACTCCAGCTGGGGTCCAACAGTTCAGCTTCTGACGCGTTTCGCTCCTCCCACAGGGGCTTCCTCAAAGACTTTGCGCAGTTCCGTCCCGATCGCTGCTCTGCAAACAACTGTAGCGAGCGATCAGGTCGGAATGACCCCCATAGTGCGGTGCACGGTCCCGCAGGTCGGATCTGATCTTCTATATTGGATGAACATGCAGCTCAATTTTGGCTAGATAGTATACTATCTAGTGCATATTGTACCGTGTGTATGTAAACGTACAATATTTATCCAATTTGTGTCATCACAATAGTGAGAAGCCATATCTATGCTATATCTTATGCTATATCCTATTGTGCTATATCTTATGCTACAGGTGAAACTCAGAAAATTAGAGTATCGTCAAAAGTTCATTTATTTCAGTAATTCAACTTAAAAGGTGAAACTAATATATTATATATTATAGACTCATTGCATGCAAAGTGAGATATTTCAAGCCTTTATTTGTTATAATTTTGATGATTGTGGCTTACAGTTTAAGATAACCCCAAATCCAAAATCTCAGAAAATTAGAATATTACATAAAATAAATAAAAAAAATAAGAATTTACTCACCGGTAATTCTATTTCTCGTAGTCCGTAGTGGATGCTGGGAACTCCGTAAGGACCATGGGGAATAGCGGGCTCCGAAGGAGGCTGGGCACTCTAGAAAGATTTATGACTACCTGGTGTGCACTGGCTCCTCCCACTATGACCCTCCTCCAAGCCTCAGTTAGGACACTGTGCCCGGACGAGCTGACATAATAAGGAAGGATTTTGAATCCCGGGTAAGACTCATACCAGCCACACCAATCACACCGTACAACTCGTGATACTATATCCAGTTTGACAGTATGAAAACAACTGAGCCTCTCAATAGATGGCTCAACAATAACCCTTTAGTTAGCAATAACTATTTACAAGTATTGCAGACAATCCGCACTTGGGATGGGCGCCCAGCATCCACTACGGACTACGAGAAATAGAATTACCGGTGAGTAAATTCTTATTTTCTCTGACGTCCTAGTGGATGCTGGGAACTCCGTAAGGACCATGGGGATTATACCAAAGCTCCCAAACGGGCGGGAGAGTGCGGATGACTCTGCAGCACCGAATGAGAGAACTCCAGGTCCTCCTCAGCCAGGGTATCAAATTTGTAGAATTTTGCAAACGTGTTTGCCCCTGACCAAGTAGCTGCTCGGCAAAGTTGTAAAGCCGAGACCCCTCGGGCAGCCGCCCAAGATGAGCCCAGCTTCCTTGTGGAATGGGCATTTACAGATTTTGGCTGTGGCAGGCCTGCCATAGAATGTGCAAGCTGAATTGTACTACAAATCCAGCGAGCAATAGTCTGCTTAGAAGCAGGAGCACCCAGCTTGTTGGGTGCATACAGGATAAACAGCGAGTCAGATTTTCTGACTCCAGCCGTCCTGGAAACATATATTTTCAGGGCCCTGACAACGTCTAGCAACTTGGAGTCCTCCAAATCCCTAGTAGCCGCAGGCACCACAATAGGCTGGTTCAGGTGAAACGCTGACACCACCTTAGGGAGAAACTGGGGACGAGTCCTCAATTCTGCCCTATCCATATGGAAAATCAGATAAGGGCTTTTACATGATAAAGCCGCCAATTCTGACACTCGCCTGGCTGAAGCCAAGGCCAATAACATGACCACTTTCCACGTGAGATATTTTAGATCCACGGTTTTTAGTGGCTCAAACCAATGTGATTTTAAGAAACTCAACACCACGTTGAAATCCCAAGGTGCCACAGGAGGCACAAACGGGGGCTGAATATGCAGCACTCCTTTCACAAATGTCTGAACTTCAGGTACTGAAGCCAGTTCTTTTTGAAAGAAAAATCGACAGAGCCGAGATCTGTACTTTAATGGAGCCTAGTTTTAGGCCCATATTCACTCCTGCTTGCAGGAAATGCAGAAATCGACCTAGTTGAAATTCCTCTGTTGGGGCCTTTGTGGCCTCGCACCATGCAACATATTTTCGCCATATGCGGTGATAATGATTTGCCGTAACATCTTTCCTGGCTTTAATAAGCGTAGGAATGACTTCTTCCGGAATACCCTTTTCCTTCAGGATCCGGCGTTCAACCGCCATGCCGTCAAACGCAGTCGCGGTAAGTCTTGGAACAGACAGGGCCCCTGCTGTAGCAGGTCCTGTCTGAGCGGCAGAGGCCACGGGTCCTCTGAGATCATCTCTTGAAGTTCCGGGTACCACGCTCGTCTTGGCCAATCCGGAACCACGAGAATTGTGTTTACTCCTCGCTTTCTTATTATTCTCAATACCTTTGGTATGAGAGGCAGAGTGTCACGATCCGGGTATCTGGACGCCATTTCTTACCTATCAGATGCCTCCTAAGGCTGGCTCAGCGCTCCAGGACCGGATCCCATCTGTTATCCTGATGTGCACATTCCCGCATCCTCTCCTGTCTCTCTGGACGCAGTCACAGTAACGCCTTATACATCTGGCATGGCGTCTCCCGCGGCCTCCGCCGCCGTCCCTGAGCTTCTGCATTCAGAGTGGCGATTACGTCAGCCGCGGCCTCCGCTGTGTCCGCGTGGTCGGATGTGCATCTGTCAGCCTGGCGTCTCCTGTCTCCAGTGGCCGGCGCCGCCATTACTGTTTTCCAGACCACATGGATTACAATCCAAACTTCCCTCCAAGTGTCTGCATGGGCGCAGCCATCTTGGATTCTGTCAGCTGATCATTCCTACCAATCCGTTGTCAGTATTATTAATTTGCATAATTGCCTAGCCAACGCCTTCCTTGCTGCAGGTATAAATAGGTTGTGCCTGAGCAAGGAAGGCGTCAGTGCTTTGGTTGTCAAACCTAGTTCCAGTTTGTCTCTCTTCTGTGAATGTCTTCCAGGTTCCAGCTCCTGTCTCCAGACTTCTGCTATAGAGACCCGCACCAGCATTCCATCTGCGGTGTAGCCTGACTCTCCGATCCATACTGGACTCACCTGTTTCCAGCTACAACATCACCTGCTTCCAGCTCAGCTTCCAGCAGTGTACAGCTTCTCTTAAAGGGCCGGTGTCCTTTCTGCAGTTTACCACTCTCCACCAGTATTATTATTTATCCGCTCTCAAATTCTACATTTCATCTACATTGCATCGCTCTCAAGCTTTATTTATTATTTAACTGGTTCCAGCCAGTATCCACTCCGTGCCAACACCTGTCTGGTTCTAACCAGTACCCACAGCAGCATTTTATCTACAGCAGTCCAGCTTTCCCTGGAACACCAGCTGGTACGACCCTGGGCTTTCCTCATTGCTACAGTTGAGCCTGGTAAGGACTTTCCAACTTGCAGATAATAAGAACTGTCTCATACCACCAGAGCTCTGTGGCCCCTGCCACCCTGTAGTACCCAGGAACTGTATTATTATTTCTCTGCTGATTTTTATGTTACCTTTTACTGCTACTGTGATGCATGGAGTTTGTCATAAATAAATATCATTGACTTTTACTAAAGTTGTCGTGGTCACGCCTTCGGGCGGTTTCTCTTCATGTTACTTACATGTCCAGGGGTCTGATACAACCTCCCAGGTTCCGATACATCTCAGCCCCTACAACTGAGGCTGCCTTCCGTCAGCTCAGGCCCTCAGTTGTGACAGTAAGCACTGACCAAATGAATCCAGCCGGAGACCAGGATCAAGCAGCCAGGCCGATGCATGAACTGGCAGCCCGACTTGAACATCAGGAGGCTGCACAGGGCCACATCATCCGCTGTCTCCAGGATCTCTCTACTCGGCTGGATGGGATTCAGACAACTCTCCGTGGATCAGGCGCATCTGGGGCGTCAACCACAGTGACTCCAACTATAACCCCACCCACCTTACCCGTTTCTGCTCCACGTCTTCATCTTCCAACGCCAGCAAAATTTGACGGATCTCCAAGATTCTGCAGGGGATTTCTCAACCAGTGTGAGATTCAGTTTGAGCTACAACCTGGCAATTTTCCCAGTGACCGAACAAAAATTGCCTACATCATCTCTCTTCTCAGTGGCTCAGCCCTTGACTGGGCATCACCGTTATGGGAGAGGTCCGACACCCTGCTATCTTCTTACACTGCATTCGTGTCAACATTCAGACGCATCTTCGACGAGCCAGGCCGGGTAACTTCAGCTTCGTCTGAGATTCTCCGTTTACGCCAGGGATCACATACTGTAGGACAATATCTTATACAGTTCCAGATCCTGGCATCTGAACTGGCATGGAACGACGAGGCCCTGTATGCTGCATTCTGGCATGGTTTATCCGAGCGTATTAAAGATGAGTTAGCTACCAGAGACTTACCCTCCAAGTTAGATGAGCTAATCTCACTTTGTACAAAAGTTGACTTACGTTTCAGAGAGAGAGCAATTGAGCGTGGAAGATCATCTGCTCCAAAATCTTCTGCTCCTCCTCCTCGCCAACTGTCACCAACTAAAGATGAACCCATGCAAATTGGCCGTTCCCGTTTAACTCCTGCTGAGCGCCGAAGACGTCTGTCTGAGTCTCTCTGTCTGTATTGTGCAGCTCCGTCTCACACTATTAATGCCTGTCCCAAACGTCCGGGAAAACTCCAAATCCTAGCTCGCCAAGGAGAGGGCCGGCTAGGAGTAATGATCTCCTCTCCATCTCCTCAAGATTGTAATCTCCCAGTCTCGCTTCAAGTTGCTCAACGTTATCAGAACGTCATTGCCCTCCTGGATTCCGGAGCAGCTGGGAACTTTATTACCGAAGCCTATGTTAAACGGTGGTCCCTACCCACCGAGAGACTTCCTTCCTCCTTTTCCTTAACTGCCGTGGATGGCAGTAAAATTTTTGATACAGTTATTGCTCTAAGGACTCTACCAGTTCGTCTGAGAGTGGGAGTTCTTCATTCCGAACTTATTTCACTTTTAGTGATTCCAAGAGCCACACATCCTGTGGTCCTGGGCCTTCCATGGCTCCGTCTTCACAATCCTACAATTGATTGGACGACTACGCAAATCCTGGCATGGGGTTCCTCCTGTGCTGAGACATGTTTGTTTAAAGTGTTGCCTGTCTGTTCTTCCTCCCCCAGGTCGTCTGATGTTCCACCTCCTCCATATCAAGATTTCACGGATGTGTTCAGTAAAGCTTCTGCTGATATCCTTCCTCCTCATAGAGAATGGGACTGCCCGATTGATCTCGTTCCAGGGAAGGTTCCACCTCGAGGCCGAACTTATCCGTTGTCTCTGCCCGAGACGCATTCTATGGAGGAATACATTAAAGAGAACCTAGCAAAGGGGTTCATTCGACCTTCTTCTTCTCCAGCCGGCGCAGGCTTCTTTTTTTGTAAAAAAGAAGGATGGTGGTCTGCGGCCGTGCATCGACTACAGAGGTTTGAACGACATTACCATCAAGAACCGCTATCCTTTACCCCTGATTACTGAGCTCTTTGACAGAGTTAGCGGTGCTACCATCTTTACAAAGCTGGACTTGAGAGGTGCATACAATCTCATCCGGATCTGTGAGGGTGACGAGTGGAAGACCGTATTTAACACCCGTGACGGACATTATGAGTACCTCGTCATGCCCTTCGGATTGAGCAATGCTCCAGCTGTCTTCCAGCATTTCGTCAATGAGATCTTCAGAGACATTCTATACCGTCATGTCGTGGTTTATCTAGATGATATCCTCATTTTTGCCAACAATTTAGAGGAACATAGTTTTTGGGTAAAGGAGGTTCTGTCCCGTCTCCGTGTCAATCATCTCTATTGCAAATTAGAGAAATGCGTCTTTGAAGTCAAGTCCATTCCGTTTCTAGGGTACATTGTGTCCGGTTCCGGACTAGAGATGGATCCTGAGAAACTACAAGCAATCCAGAATTGGCCGGTACCCTTAACCCTCAAAGGGGTCCAGAGGTTCTTAGGGTTCGCCAATTATTACCGAAAGTTTATACGAGACTTTTCCACCATTGTGGCGCCTATTACTGCTTTCACCAAGAAGGGTGCTAACCCGTCCAAGTGGTCTGAAGAAGCCATGCAAGCTTTTCATCTTTTAAAACAAAGGTTCATCTCTGCGCCTGTCCTGAAACAGCCTGACATCGACTCTCCTTTCATCTTAGAGGTGGATGCCTCCTCCGTTGGAGTAGGAGCGGTGATATCTCAGAGGGCTAAAGATGGCCATTTACATCCTTGCAGTTTCTTCTCACGGAAGTTCTCCCCAGCGGAGCGCAACTATGCCATTGGTGACCAGGAGTTGCTAGCCATCAAGCTCGCTCTAGAGGAGTGGAGATATCTGTTGGAGGGAGCTTCTCATTCAATCACCATCCTTACAGACCACAAGAACCTTCTATATCTGAAAGGCGCACAATGTCTCAACCCTCGTCAGGCCAGATGGGCACTTTTCTTTTCCAGGTTCGACTTTAAACTCCAGTTCTGTCCAGGCTCTCAGAATCGCAAGGCCGATGCCCTTTCCCGCTCATGGGAGCAAGAAAATGAGTCAGAGTCTTCAGACAAGCATCCTATTATAAATCCGTTGGCATTCTCCACGGTAGGGATGGACTCTACGCCCCCATCAGGGAAAAGTTTTGTGAAGCCGACACTAAGGAAGAAGCTCATGCATTGGGCCCATGCTTCCCGCTTTGCCGGACATACAGGTATCCAAAAAACCCTGGAGTTTATCTCTAGGTCCTATTGGTGGCCAACTCTGAAAAAGGACGTTTTGGAGTTTATTGCATCTTGCCCAAAGTGTGCTCAACATAAAGTATCCCGCCAGTCGCCTGCAGGGCAACTGGTTCCACTATCTGTTCCCCGTCGACCATGGACCCATTTGTCGATGGATTTTATTACAGATTTGCCCATGTGCAACAAGTTTAATACCATCTGGGTGGTAGTTGACCGGTTCACCAAGATGGCACACTTCATTCCTCTCACCGGTCTTCCGTCAGCTTCCAAGTTGGCTCAAGTATTCATACAAGAGATCTTTCGACTCCACGGTCTTCCAGAAGAAATAATCTCAGATCGAGGAGTTCAATTCACAGCCAAATTCTGGCGAAGTTTATGTCAAGTCCTCCAAGTCAAGCTAAAGTTTTCCACGGCTTACCATCCTCAGACCAATGGTCAAACTGAGAGGGTGAATCAGGACTTGGAGTCCTTCCTCCGCATCTATGTGTCCTCCTCTCAAGATGACTGGGTTCAATTACTTCCCTGGGCCGAGTTCTGTCATAACAACCAGTATCATTCTTCATCTTCTTCAACACCATTCTTCACCAACTTTGGATTCCACCCTAAAGTCCCTGAGTTCCAACCGCTTCCAGCAACTTCTGTTCCCGCAGTGGATATCACCTTGCATCAGTTTGCCAATATCTGGAAGAGCGTACGATCAGCTTTGCTCAAGGCATCGTTCAGGTACAAGAAGTTTGCGGATAAGAGCGTCGAGCAGTTCCTGCTCTCAAGGTGGGTGATCGGGTATGGTTATCCACGAAGAATTTGAGGTTAAGAGTTCCCAGTATGAAGTTTGCACCTCGCTACATCGGTCCTTTTAAAATTGATCAAGTCATCAATCCTGTTGCTTACAGACTCCAGTTGCCTCCCTTCTTAAAGATACCCAGGACATTCCATGTTTCCCTGTTGAAACCGTTAATCTTGAATCGGTTTCATTCCTCACTTCCTCCAACTCCGAAAGTCCAAACTCAACGAGGCGTTGAGTATGAAGTAGCCAAGATCCTGGACTCACGTCACCGTTACGGTCAACTTCAGTATCTTATTGACTGGAAGGGTTATGGCCCTGAGGAACGTTCATGGACCAATGCTTCTGATGTCCATGCTCCTGCCTTGGTCCGGAGATTCCATTCCAAGTTTCCTCAAAAGCCAAAGAAGTGTCCTGGGGCCACTCCTAAAGGGGGGGGTGCTGTCACGATCCGGGTATCTGGACGCCATTTCTTACCTATCAGATGCCTCCTAAGGCTGGCTCAGCGCTCCAGGACCGGATCCCATCTGTTATCGTGATGTGCACATTCCCGCATCCTCTCCTGTCTCTCTGGACGCAGTCACAGTAACGCCTTATACATCTGGCATGGCGTCTCCCGCGGCCTCCGCCGCCGTCCCTGAGCTTCTGCATTCAGAGTGGCGATTACGTCAGCCGCGGCCTCCGCTGTGTCCGCGTGGTCGGATGTGCATCTGTCAGCCTGGCGTCTCCTGTCTCCGGTGGCCGGCGCCGCCATTACTGTTTTCCAGACCACATGGATTACAATCCAAACTTCCCTCCAAGTGTCTGCATGGGCGCAGCCATCTTGGATTCTGTCAGCTGATCATTCCTACCAATCCGTTGTCAGTATTATTAATTTGCATAATTGCCTAGCCAACGCCTTCCTTGCTGCAGGTATAAATAGGTTGTGCCTGAGCAAGGAAGGCGTCAGTGCTTTGGTTGTCAAACCTAGTTCCAGTTTGTCTCTCTTCTGTGAATGTCTTCCAGGTTCCAGCTCCTGTCTCCAGACTTCTGCTATAGAGACCCGCACCAGCATTCCATCTGCGGTGTAGCCTGACTCTCCGATCCATACTGGACTCACCTGTTTCCAGCTACAACATCACCTGCTTCCAGCTCAGCTTCCAGCAGTGTACAGCTTCTCTTAAAGGGCCGGTGTCCTTTCTGCAGTTTACCACTCTCCACCGGTATTATTATTTCTCCGCTCTCAAATTCTACATTTCATCTACATTGCATCGCTCTCAAGCTTTATTTATTATTTAACTGGTTCCAGCCAGTATCCACTCCGTGCCAACACCTGTCTGGTTCTAACCAGTACCCACAGCAGCATTTTATCTACAGCAGTCCAGCTTTCCCTGGAACACCAGCTGGTACGACCCTGGGCTTTCCTCATTGCTACAGTTGAGCCTGGTAAGGACTTTCCAACTTGCAGATAATAAGAACTGTCTCATACCACCAGAGCTCTGTGGCCCCTGCCACCCTGTAGTACCCAGGAACTGTATTATTATTTCTCTGCTGATTTTTATGTTACCTTTTACTGCTACTGTGATGCATGGAGTTTGTCATAAATAAATATCATTGACTTTTACTCAAGTTGTCGTGGTCACGCCTTCGGGCGGTTTCTCTTCATGTTACTTACATGTCCAGGGGTCTGATACAACCTCCCAGGTTCCGGTACATCTCAGCCCCTACAACTGAGGCTGCCTTCCGTCAGCTCAGGCCCTCAGTTGTGACACAGAGGAGGGAACACATAAACCGACTGGTACACCCACGGTGTCACTAGAGCGTCCACAGCTATCGCCTGAGGGTCCCTTGACCTGGCGCAATATCTTTTTAACTTTTTGTTGAGGCGGGATGCCATCATGTCCACCTGTGGTTTTTCCCAACGGTTTACCAGCATCTGGAAGACTTCTGGATGAAGTCCCCACTCTCCCGGGTGGAGGTCGTGTCTGCTGAGGAAGTCTGCTTCCCAGTTGTCCACTCCCGGAATGAACACTGCTGACAGTGCTAGTACATGATTCTCCGCCCATCGGAGAATTCTTGTGGCTTCTGCCATTGCCATCCTGCTTCTTGTGCCTCCCTGTCGATTTACATGGGCGACTGCCGTGATGTTGTCTGACTGGATCAGCACCGGCTGGTGTAGGAGCAGGGATTTTGCTTGACTTAGGGCATTGTAAATGGCCCTTAGTTCCAGAATATTTATGTGAAGGGAAGTCTCCTGACTCGACCATAGTCCTTGGAAGTTTCTTCCCCGTGTGACTGCCCCCCAGCCTCGAAGGCTGGCATCCGTGGTCACCAGGACCCAGTCCTGTATGCCGAACCTGCGGCCCTCTAGAAGATGGGCACTCTGCAGCCACCACAGTAGAGACACCCTGGTTCTTGGAGACAGGGTTATTAAGCGATGCATCTGAAGATGCGATCCGGACCATTTGTCCAATAGGTCCCACTGAAAGATTCTGGCATGGAACCTGCCGAAGGGAATTGCTTCGTAAGAAGCTACCATCTTTCCCAGGACCCGCGTGCAGTGATGCACCGATACCTGTTTTGGTTTCAGGAGGTCTCTGACTAGAGATGACAACTCCCTGGCTTTCTCCTCCGGGAGAAACACTTTTTTCTGGACTGTATCCAGAATCATACCCAGGAACAGTAGCCTTGTCGTCGGAACCAGCTGTGACTTTGGGATATTCAGAATCCAGCCGTGCTGGTGCAGCACTTCCTGAGATAGTGCTACTCCCACCAACAACTGTTCCTTGGATCTCGCCTTTATTAGGAGATCTTCCAAGTACGGGATAATTAAAACTCCCTTTTTTCGAAGGAGTATCATCATTTCCGCCATAACCTTGGTAAATACCCTCGGTGCCATGGACAGTCCAAACGGCAGCGTCTGGAATTGGTAATGGCAATCCTGTACCACAAATCTGAGGTACTCCTGGTGAGGATGGTAAATGGGGACATGCAAGTAAGCATCCTTGATGTCCAGGGATACCATGTAATCCCCCTCGTCCAGGCTTGCAATAACCGCCCTGAGCGATTCCATCTTGAACTTGAATTTTTTTATGTATGTGTTCAAGGATTTCAAATTTAAAATGGGTCTCACCGAACCGTCCGGTTTCGGCACCACAAATAGTGTGGAATAGTAACCCCGGCCTTGTTGAAGTAGGGGTACCTTGATTATCACCTGCTGGGAATACAGCTTGTGAATTGCCGCTAGCACCGCCTCCCTGTCTGAGGTAGCAATCGGCAAGGCAGATTTTAGGAACCGGTGGGGTGGAGACGCCTCGAATTCCAGTTTGTACCCCTGAGATACTATTTGAAGGATCCAGGGATCCACCTTTGAGCGAGCCCACTGATCGCTGAAATTCTTGAGGCGGCCCCCCACCGTACCTGGCTCCGCCTGTGGAGCCCCACCGTCATGCGGCGGACTTGGAAGAAGAAGCGGGGGAGGACTTTTGCTCCTGGGAACCTGCTGTTTGTTGCAGCCTTTTTCCCCTACCTCTGCCTCTGGACAGAAAAGACCCGCCTTTTCCACGCTTGTTTTTCTGGGTCCGAAAGGACTGAACCTGATAAAACGGCGCCTTCTTAGGCTGTGAGGGGACATGGGGTAAAAATGCTGACTTCCCAGACGTTGCTGTGGAAACTAGGTCCGAGAGACCATCCCCAAATAATTCCTCACCCTTATAAGGCAAAACTTCCATGTGCCTTTTAGAATCTGCATCTCCTGTCCACTGGCGAGTCCATAAGCCTCTCCTAGCAGAAATGGACAATGCACTTACTTTAGATGCCAGCCGGCAGATTTCCCTCTGTGCATCTCTCATATATAAGACTGAGTCTTTGATATGGTCTATGGTTAGCAGGATCGTGTCTCTGTCTAGTGTGTCAATATTTTCTGACAGTTTATCTGACCACGCGGCGGCAGCACTGCACATCCATGCTGACGCAATAGCTGGCCTAAGTATAATGCCTGAGTGTGTATATACAGACTTCAGGATCGCCTCCTGCTTTCTATCAGCAGGTTCCTTGAGGGCGGCCGTATCCGGAGACGGTAGTGCCACCTTTTTAGACAAACGTGTGAGCGCTTTATCCACCCTAGGAGGTGTTTCCCAACGTGACCTATCCTCTGGCGGGAAAGGGAACGCCATTAGTACCTTCTTAGGAATTACCAATTTTTTATCAGGGAAAGCCCACGCTTCTTCACACACTTCATTTAATTCATCTGATGGGGGAAAAACTACGGGTAGTTTTTTCTCCCCAAACATAATACCCTTTTTAGTGGTACCTGTAGTTATATCAGAAATGTGTAACACCTCTTTCATTGCCTCAATCATGCAGTGAATGGCCTTAGTGGGCATCAGGTTAGACTCATCGTCGTCGACACTGGTGTCAGTATCAGTGTCGACATCTGGGTCTGCGGTCTGAGGTAGCGGGCGTTTCAGAGCCCCTGATGACCTTTGAGACGCCTGGACAGGCACGAGCTGAGAAGTCGGCTGTCCCAAATTTGGCATGTCTTCAAATTTCTTATGTAAGGAGTCTATACGTGCACTCATTTCTTTCCATAAGCTCATCCACTCAGGTGTCTGCCCCGCAGGGGGTGACATCCCTTCTAAAGGCATCTGCTCCGTCTCCACATCATTATCCTCATTAAACATGTCGACACAGCCGTACCGACACACCGCACACACACAGGGAATGCTCCAACAGAGGACAGGAGCCACAAAAGCCCTTTGGGGGGACAGAGTGAGAGTATGCCAGCACACACCAGAGCGCTATATAATGCAGGGACTAACTGAGTTATGTCCCCTATAGCTGCTTTTTCTATATAAATGTATACTGCGCCTAAATTTAGTGCCCCCCCTCTCTTTTTTACCCTTTTCTGTAGTGTAGACTGCAGGGGAGAGCCAGGGAGCTTCCTTCCAGCGGAGCTGTGAGGGAAAAATGGCGCCAGTGTGCTGAAGGAGATAGCTCCGCCCCTTTTCCGCAGACTATTCTCCCGCTTTTTCCTATATTCTGGCAGGGGTATTTTCCACATATATAGCCTCTGGGGCTATATATTGTGGTATTTTTGCCAGCCAAGGTGTTATTATTGCTTCTCAGGGCGCCACCCCCCAGCGCCCTGCACCCTCAGTGACCGGAGTGTGAAGTGTGTGTGAGGAGCAATGGCGCACAGCTGCAGTGCTGTGCGCTACCTTGGTGAAGACTGATGTCTTCTGCCGCCGATTTTCCGGACCTCTTCTTGCTTCTGGCTCTGTAAGGGGGACGGCGGCGCGGCACCGGGACCGAACACCAAGGCTGGGCCTGCGGTCGGTCCCTCTGGAGCTAATGGTGTCCAGTAGCCTAAGAAGCCCAAGCTGGCTGCAAGCAGGCAGGTTCGCTTCTTCTCCCCTTAGTCCCTCGCTGCAGTGAGCCTGTTGCCAGCAGGTCTCACTGAAAATAAAAAACCTAATTTCTATACTTTCTTTCTAAAGGCTCAGGAGAGCCCCTAGTGTGCATCCAACCTCGGCCGGGCACAAAATCTAACTGAGGCTTGGAGGAGGGTCATAGTGGGAGGAGCCAGTGCACACCAGGTAGTCATAAATCTTTCTAGAGTGCCCAGCCTCCTTCGGAGCCCGCTATTCCCCATGGTCCTTACGGAGTTCCCAGCATCCACTAGGAAGTCAGAGAAAGGATTTTAAATACAGAAATGTCGGCTCTCTGAAAAGTATAATCATGCATATGTACTCAGTACTTGGTTTGGGCCCCTTTTGCATGAATTAGTGCCTCGGTGCGGCGTGGCATGGATTCTATCAGCATGTGGCACTGCTGAGGTGTTATGGAAGACCAGGATGCTTCAATAGCGGCCTTCAGCTCTTCTGCGTTGTCCGGTCTCATGTCTCTCATCTTTCTCTTGGCAATGCCCCATAGATTCTCTAAGGGGTTCAGGTCAGGCGAGTTTGCTGGCCAATCCAGCACAGTAATCCCATGGTCATTGAACCAGATTTTGGTACTTTTGGCAGTGTGGGCAGGTGCCAAGTCTTGCTGGAAAATGAAGTCAGCATCTCCTTTGGATGGAGGGGGGCGGTGGTCCCCGGGGCGTCCTTTCCCCCCGCCGGCTCCTGGCTCCCGGCGTGCAGGCAACACTGCGGCGGGCGGCCCCTGGCACCATAGGCACCGCCATGTTAGTCCACATGGGGCGAGGGGGCAGATGACGTCAGCGCCGCCCCTGCGCAATGAGGAGAGGGCGGGAAGTTTAAATGGAGACGCCGGGCAAAGCCCCGGCGCCTGAGTATCGTCGCTGCAAAGCTACCCCCCAGGCTCACGTCTCTCAGCTGCAGCATTCCAGTGCTTCCAGCATTCAGCGTGTCTCTCAGCTACAGAGTCCCAGTTCTTCCAGCATACAGTGTGTCTCTCAGCTACAGAGTTCCAGTGCTTCTAGCATACAGCGTGTCTCTCAGCTAGAGTCCCAGTGCTTCCAGCATAGTGTGTCTCTCAGCTACAGAGTTCCAGTGCTTCTAGCATACAGCGTGTCTCTCAGCTACAGAGTCCCAGTGCTTCCAGCATACAGTGTGTCTCTCAGCTACAGAGTTCTAGTACTTCAAGCATACAGTGTGTCTCTCAGCTACAGAGTTCCAGTGCTTCTAGCGTGTCTCTCAGCTATAGAGTTCCAGTGATTCCAGCATACAGCGTGTCTCTCAGCTACAGAGTTCCAGTGCTTCTAGCATACAGCGTGTCTCTCAGCTACAGAGTCCCAGTGCTTCTAGCATACAGCGTGTCTCTCAGCTACAGAGTCCCAGTGCTTCCAGCATACAGTGTGTCTCTCAGCTACAGAGTTCCAGTGCTTCTAGCATACAGCGTGTCTCTCAGCTACAGAGTCCCAGTGCTTCCAGCATAGTGTGTCTCTCAGCTACAGAGTTCCAGTGCTTCTAGCATACAGCGTGTCTCTCAGCTACAGAGTCCCAGTGCTTCCAGCATACAGTGTGTCTCTCAGCTACAGAGTTCTAGTACTTCAAGCATACAGTGTGTCTCTCAGCTACAGAGTTCCAGTGCTTCTAGCGTGTCTCTCAGCTATAGAGTTCCAGTGATTCCAGCATACAGTGTGTCTCTCAGCTACAGAGTTCCAGTGCTTCTAGCATACAGCGTGTCTCTCAGCTACAGAGTCCCAGTGCTTCCAGCATAGTGAGTCTCTCAGCTACAGAGTTCCAGTGCTTCCAGCATACAGTGTGTCTCTCAGCTAGAGTTCCAGTTCTTCCAGCATACAGTGTGTCTCTCAGCTACAGAGTTCCAGTGCTTCCAGCGTGTCTCTCAGCTACAGAGTTCCAGTGCTTCCAGCATACAGCGTGTCTCTCAGCTACAGAGTTCCAGTGCTTCCAGCATACAGCGTCTCTCAGCTACAGAGTTCCAGTGCTTCCAGCATACAGCGTCTCTCAGCTACAGAGTTCCAGTGCTTCCAGCATACAGCGTGTCTCTCAGCTACAGAGTTCCAGTGCTTCCAGCATACAGCGTCTCTCAGCTACAGAGTTCCAGTGCTTCCAGCATACAGCGTCTCTCAGCTACAGAGTTCCAGTGCTTCCAGCATACAGTGTGTCTCTCAGCTACAGAGTTCCAGTGCTTCCAGCATACAGTGTGTCTCTCAGCTACAGAGTTCCAGTGCTTCCAGCATACAGTGTGTCTCTCAGCTACAGAGTTCCAGTGCTTCCAGCATACAGCGTGTCTCTCAGCTACAGAGTTCCAGTGCTTCCAGCATACAGCGTCTCTCAGCTACAGAGTCCCAGTGCTTCCAGCATACAGCGTGTCTCTCAGCTACAGAGTTCCAGTGCTTCCAGCATACAGCGTGTCTCTCAGCTACAGAGTTTGTGTTCTCCAGCATCATTTACAAGTTATCTCTCATTCAGTGTTCTTCCGCATCGTTTACAAGTCATCTCTCACTGTGTTCTTCAGCATCGTTCATAAGTCATCACTTATTCTGTGTTCCTCAGCATAATTTACAAGTCGTCCCTCATTCAGTGCTCTTCAGCATCGTTCACAAGTCATCTCTCATTCAGTGTTCTTCAGCATCGTTCACAAGTCATCTCTCATTTCTTCTGTGTTCTCCAGCACCGCTCTCAAATTATCGTTTCATTCCTCATTCAGTGCACCCAGCATCGTACACGAGCTTAAGTAATCTATTTATCCTGCATGAGGAAGACCTACATTCAGCCATCTCTATTTCGACCCAACTACGGTTCTACTTCCCGACCATCGGAAGAATCCCCGAGTTCTTAACTCTCTAAGCCCAGGTCCATGACAATAAAGCGTGTCTGCTGAAGGAAGCATGAAGTGCTCTAAAATTTCCTGGTAGATGGCTGCGTTGACTCTGGACTTAATAAAGCACAGTGGACCAATACCAGCAGATGACATGGCTCCCCAAATCAACACAGACTGTGGAAACTTCACACTGGACTTCAAGCATCTTGGATTGTGAGCCTCTCCATTCTTCCTCCATACTCTGGGACCTTGGTTTCCAAATGAGATGCAAAATTTGCTCTCATCAGAAAACTTTGGACCACTAGGCAACAGACCAGTTCTTGTTTTCTTGTCAGGAAAAGGCCATTCAAAAGTGTGGGGGAGCTTCACAAGGAGTGGACTGTGGCTGGAGTTAGTGCATCAAGAACCACCACACACAGACGGATCTTGGACATGGCCTTCAAATGTCATATTCCTCTTAACAAGCCGCTCCTGAACAACAAACAACGTCAGGAGCATCTTACCTGGGCTAAAGAAAAAAGAGAATCTATCTTTTGTATTGATTTTATGTAATATTCTAATTTTCTGACATTTTGAATTTGGAGTTTCTTAAACTGTAAGTCACAATCATCAAAATTATAACAAAGGCTTGAAATATCTCACTTTGTATGTAATATATTAGTTTCACCTTTTAAGTTGACTTACTGAAATACCCGTATATACTCGAGTATAAATCGACCCGAATATAAGCCGAGGCACCTAATTTTACCACAAAAACCTGGGAAAACTTATTGACTCGAGTATAAGCCTAGGGTGGGAAATGCAGCTCTAGCCGTACATAGCCCTCATACTACCAGATATGGCCCCACGGTGCCAGATATGCCCTCATAGTGCCAGATATGCCCTCACAGTGCCAGATATGCCCTCATACTGCCAGATATGCCCCCACAGTGCCAGATATGCCCTCACACTGCCAGATATGCCCCCACAGTGCCAGATATGCCCTCACACTGCCAGATATGCCCCCACAGTGCCAGTTATGCCCTCATACTGCCAGATATTCCCCCACAGTGCCAGATATTACCTCATAGTGCCAGATATGCCCCCACAGTGCAAGATATTCCCCCACAGTGCCAGATATGCCCTCATACTGCCAGATATTCCCCCACAGTGCCAGATATGCCCTCATAGTGCCAGATATGCCCCCACAGTGCAAGATATTCCCCCACGGTGCCAGATATGCCCTCATAGTGGCAGATATGCCCTCATAGTGCCAGATATGCCCCCACAGTGCCAGATATGCCCTCATACTGCCAGATATGCCCCCACAGTGCCAGATATGCCCTCACACTGCCAGATATGCCCCCACAGTGCCAGATATGCCCTCATACTGCCAGATATTCCCCCACAGTGCCAGATATGCCCCCACAGTGCAAGATATTCCCCCAGGGTGCCAGATATGCCCTCATATTGGCAGATATGCCCTCATAGTGCCAGATATGCCCTCACAGTGCCAGATATGCCCTCATACTGCCAGATATGCCCCCACAGTGCCAGATATGCCCTCATACTGCCAGATATTCCCCCACAGTGCCAGATATGCCCTCATCGTGCCAGATATGCCCCCACAGTGCCAGATATTCCCCCACGGTGCCAGATATGCCCTCATAGTGCCAGATATGCCCTCTAACTGCCAGATATGCCCCCTCAGTGCCACATATGCCCCCCCCCAAATGCCAAATATGCTCCCCCAGTGCCAGGTACAACTTACCCTCCCCGCTCCCCCACTGTTTTCTGAAGGAGGGTCACGGAGGGCACAGCACGCGCCTCTCCTGTGTCCCTCCTGCGTCTCCGGCGGGTCTGTTAAATGAAGTGCTGGTTCGTGAGCCAATCAGAGCTCACGAACGGGTACGTCATTTAATAGACCCGCCGGAGACGCAGGAGGGACACAGGAGAGGCGCGCGCTGTGCCCTCTGTGTTCCTCCTTCCCAGGCACTGACTCCAAGTATAAGCAGAGGGGGCTTTTTTAGCATAAAAAAAGTGCTGAAAAAGTCGGCTTATACTCGAGTATATACGGTAAATGAACTTTTGCACGATATTCTAATTTTCTGAGTTTCACCTGTACATCTTACCGTGTGTATGCATTATTTCATTTGTTCAGGAGCTCAGGGAAATAGTGTAGGATATCCTAACGTAGCCAAAGTCTTACCATGTGTACCCAGCTTTACATTTGATTTAGTTGAGATTGTTGGGGTCTATTTGAAAACAATCACAATATTTTCAGCCATTGTTGAGATTATTATTAATTTTATTAAAAATTCCTGCAGGGCAGCGGTTGTGTCAACACATCCAAAAAGACTGTCCTGTTCAATACATACCCTATCTCTGCACAGCAAAACTGCAACTGGCTGTGATCGCATGCAAGCAGCCGCCCAGCACAGGGCAAGGCCACCCAGCTTGCAAATACCCGGACTGCCCTACGATTACATTTGTGTGTGCATGCGCAGGACGAGTATGTGTATGCGTATGTATGCGCTGCACGAGCGCACTGGGCATTAATAGTTCAGTATGCGATCACGGTCACAGATGGGAGCTCTATGAGCATGGGACCATCCCCAGCCTCCATCTGATTTAAATATCATAACGGCTCACAGCATTTTTTTCTGAATGCAAGCTGCGCTATAGTAGGTGGTAACGATGCATTGGAAAATCTTTTATCATTGTCCACCAGTGGTAGCAAATGCAATGAGGATATGTTATTCTGGGGGATTACCTCTAGGCCTGAGTCTTTGATTCCTCCCAAGTTGTACATGTTAGCGGATGGACTAATCAGCCTAATTCAGGACCGTTGACAGACATGCAGTAGTGATTATTACAACACTTAGCAGTCTGTAGCCTTTGGTTTCACTAGTACTGTTCCATGTCTCCTCATGACTCTGAGGTTATCAGGGCAGATGCCACTGAACCTGGTCTGTCTGTCTGGACGTGACAAGCTCTTTAAAAAAAAAAATGGTTGGATAGCGCCCCCCAATCTCCCGACCCGTCATGGGAGATTGGCTGCGCATAATAAAATGAACCGCCCCCCTAGAGTGGGGGCCTGTTGAATTGTGTGGGGCAGCAGCAAGTTTCATAAAGTCAGAACTGCAAAGCTAAAAGCTCGACCCCTAGATGAATTCCAGGAATGGCCACATTGAGGTGCAATGCCTTTATTGTGCATTGCTATGGCGGCCAATTCAGAATCGGTTCAAACAGGAATTTTTCCCCAGATATATTGTGAAAATACGTTTGTGTCCAATTTTGACTAAGGTACTGCTCAGTGGCAGTGTGCATAACACGTTAGAGTAGAAAGGTAACGCAACATACACAGTACCTCAATCATTCCCTAGAGCTAGTTTTCCATTTACTTTATTTTACCCATTTTGTGACACTAACCGAAACATAACCGTATTCCTAAAATAAGTTAACATTTGTTATGTGGGTACTGCACTTACCCTTTGTTATTGTACCTTTTGTTTATGTGCCCTCAAAAAATTAAAATAAATAAAAAAAAGTGTTTAAAAAAAAAAATGTATAGGTATGTATTACTACAGTATGCAGTGTTTCTGCGGTGTTCCCGACCAGGCACAGATAGAAAGGGGGGCGACCGCCCCCCCCTAGCAAACTCCGGCCGACAGGCAGACAAACTGTCAGTGAAGTCCTGCTCCCTCCTCCCTTCCTGGCTCAGCTGGCTGTCAGCTATTGTCAGTGTGGAGCCGAGCGAGCCTAGCTCCCAACAGTGCTGATAAGAGGAGGTCCAGGAAGGGGCTGGGGGCGTGGCTTCAGTTACATGACAGGCCTGTGGGCTAATAGAAACAGTATAGTGTTGGGAGGGTGGAACCTGTTCTGTGTACTCTGTGTGCACAGGAAGAGGAAGCATAAAGGAACTGTGCGTTCCATTTCTTTCTGTCCTGTGTTCCACTTTACTTTGCTGCACAGTGTGAGAGCACACTGCATTCCTGCACCCAGAGACCAGCCAGAGGGACTATCCTGCCAGTCAGCCACAGGGGCCAGCGTGTTGAAGAGGGACTATCCTGCCAGTCAGCCACAGGGACCAGCCTGTTGCAGAGGGGCCATACAACCGGTAAGAGATTCTATTGCTAAATTCCCTAGGCAGGGCATTACAGGTTTAGTCTCCCATATGTACAATACAATAAAGGGTGTCTGTAATACAGTAGGTTTTAAAATATACCTTGTATTTCATAATATTAAAAATGACATATCATGTCCCATACTAAAACTATAGAGACGTGTGTAAAAGTGCAGAAAGTGTGTATAAAAATACTATACAAAAAACCTGTGTGTGCTAATTTGTCCTATTTGGTTAGTTTCTCATAAATAACACCGTACACATTCTGTGAGGTATCAACTTGGAATTATCTTCACCGTATAATTAACCACCTACAAGGTGGCCCCGCTGTAGTCTTACAAATGAGTATTAGTTACAACTGTCTTCAAGTTCCTGTATAGCATTGGTCCTATAATATGCATCAAATAGTTTATATATCACTGGGAGAGATCCAGCGCTACTGCATATGTAGGTTGTTCATAAATAGGCCACTTCGGATACAGCAGATGTCATATCTCACAGCATACTTCTTATTAGGCTCATTCAAATGTACCCAAAATGGATGGGATAAGCAAATATAGGGGGTCATTCCGACCTGATCGTAGCTGTGCTAAATTTAGCACAGCTACGATTATCCACACTGACATGCGGGGGGACGCCAAGCACAGGTTCTAGCCCGCCCCGCATGTCAGCCCCTGCCCCGTCGTAGAAGTACAAAAGCGCTTTTGTACTTCAGGAGTTGCTCCCGGCCAGCGCAGCTTTTGTGTACTACTCGTCGCTGCGGCTGCGTGTGACGTCACGCATCCGCTGTGGACCGACCCCCACACGGTCCAGCCATGCCTGCGTTGGACGGACTGCGCCTATAAACCGGCGGCCAAACGCCGCTGTGCTGTCCCCTCCCGGCCAGCGAACGCCTCTGTCTGTCAATCAGGCAGAGTCGATCGCTAGGCAACGGCAGCCGTCGCCTGTCAGCCATGCGCCGGCGCACTGTGGCGCCAGCGCATGTGCACTTCTGACCTGATCGCTACGCTGCGATGAACAGCAGCGTGCGATCAGGTCAGAATGACCCCCCATAGTGAAGTACTGTTTAATAATTTTAAAATTTCACATGACAAACATATAAACTCCACACAGATCACATGTATTTCCAGTCCCACCCCCCCATAGCAACACGACCCGCCAAATTGCTGGGTTGGGAAAGGCAGCCTCTAGGGTCCAATGCCGGATCCCATTTGAGAAGGACCCGTTTCCAATTCCTGGGTGGGATCCGGCATTGGAGATAATAGGTGGGTGTAGTATATTTTGCCGGCGGTCGGGTTACCGGCACCCAGCATACAGGCGCCGGGATCCCGACCGCAGGCATGCCGACAGCTGGGCGAGCGCAAATGAGCCCCTTGCGGGCATGGTGGTGCGCATCCAGGGGGGTCGCGGACCCCCAAGAGGGAGAATAGTTGTCGGTATGCCGGGTGTCGGGATTCCGGCGCAGGTATACTGAACAGCCGGCACACTGAATACCACCCATAAGGGGTAATAGTATGCCACTTGTTACCATTTGTATCAATAAATGTTGGTAGTATCCCAAAGATCTCTGATTGATACAATTATTCTAAGTAATTATAGTTATCACATTTATACCATTTATCATCTCAATATAAGGTGCTTATATAGAGTCCGTCAATCATCAAGGATTATAATACTGTATTTCATAACAATGTCAACATATCATAAACCTTGATTGACTGACTCTATTTCAGCACCTCATATTAAGATGAGAAATAGATGAGAATAATTACTCCAGACATTTGTTTTCATTTAATATATTATTTTGCTATACCCTAATATTAGGGGATTACAACTTTTTATACTGTAGGTATCACAACTGTACGTTATGTGTCATAAATTATGATGAACATAGCTTTGGATAGATGTAATATTGAGGAACTTTGATTTGATGTGTTGTGGAAGTGATTATTATACCAAACACCCACTAACAAATCCTTTGCCTGCTTGGCTGGCAATATATCCCTACCAGCTATTAGGGTGTCATTTATAATCAAGGGATCTCTCCCACTGATATATAAACTGTTTGATACACATTATAGGACCAATATTATACAGAGACTTGAAGACAGTGGTAACCACTACTTATTTGTGAGACTACAGCAGGGCCACCTTGTACAGTAGGTGGTTAATTGGGAAGCAGTCACTTTCCCGGCAAATGGGATCCCGGCAATCAGGATACAGACGCCGGAATCCCGACAGCCAGCAGACGGAATCCCAAACGGGGACCATAATTCCTACTCGGGGGGGGGGGCAGAATATAATAGTATGGCGAGCAAAGATCGCCACCAGGCCTGGAACGTGGTGAGGGCAGCGAGCGCTCAAGGGGACACGCTGCTGTCGCCACTGGGACTCTGGCGTCGGTCTCCTGATCGTCAGGATCCTATACTGAACCCGGTTAATATATAATTGTGAATACAATTCCAAGTTGATACCTCATAGAATGTGTACGTTGTTATTTATGAGAAACTAACCAAATAGACAACAAATAAACACAGTTTTTTTTGGTATAGTATTTTTATACACACTTTCTTTGTGTACTTTTACACGCATCTGTCTATAATTTTAATATTTCACTGACAAGGACGTGATATGTCATTTTTAATATTGTTAAATAAAAGGTATGTTTTAAAACTTATAAGTGCACCTATTACAGACAGCTTTTGTTCTTTTGTGTTGTACATTACCTAAACCAGTATCTAAGGTAGCACCCCATTTTGATACACCTATGTTGTTAACAATTATGAATATAGGGGTACATATATGGTTATACTGTAAGGACTTATTGAAGTCCACTCTATGCATAAGAATATTCTGCAATTATACCTGTGCGATAGGACTCTCTCACATTTCTGAGTCTCCTATATCCAAAATGCTTGGGACCAGTAGTATTTTGGATATCGGATTTTTATATATTTCGGAATACTTGCATACCATAATGACAGATCTTTGGGATGGGACACAAGTCTAAACACTGAATGCATTTGTTTCATATGAACCTTATACACACGGGGGGAAGGTGGGTATCCAAATAGCCCCAAAAATATTGCGCTGGCAAAAACAGCTGGGATTTAGTAATTTTTTTAAAATCTTTTCACTGATTTTTCTCTAACGTCCTAGTGGATGCTGGGGACTCCGTCAGGACCATGGGGATTAGCGGCTCCGCAGGAGACAGGGCACAAAAAGTAAGCTTTTAGGATCACATGGTGTGTACTGGCTCCTCCCCCTATGACCCTCCTCCAAGCCTCAGTTAGGTTTTTGTGCCCGTCCGAGCAGGGTGCAATCTAGGTGGCTCTCTTAAAGAGTTGCTTAGAAAAAGTTTTTAGGTTCTTTATTTTCAGTGAGTCCTGCTGGCAACAGGCTCACTGCTACGAGGGACTTAGGGGAGAGAAGTGAACTCACCTGCGTGCAGGATGGATTGGCTTCTTAGGCTACTGGACACCATTAGCTCCAGAGGGAGTCGGAACACAGGTCTCGCCCTGGGGTTCGTCCCGGAGCCGCGCCGCCGACCCCCCTTGCAGATGCTGAAGATTGAAGAGGTCCGGAACCAGGCGGCAGAAGACTTTCAGTCTTCATCAGGTAGCGCACAGCACTGCAGCTGTGCGCCATTGTTGTCAGCACACTTCACACAGCGGTCACGGAGGGTGCAGGGCGCGGGGGGGGGCGCCCTGGGCAGCAATGTATAATACCTGTATGGCGAAAAATACATCACATATAGCCCTTGAGGCTATATGGATGTATTTAACCCCTGCCAGATATCACAAACTCCGGAGAAGAAGCCCGCCGAAAAGGGGGCGGGGCCTATTCTCCTCAGCACACAGCGCCATTTTCCCTCACAGAAATGCTGGTGGGAAGGCTCCCATGCTCTCCCCTGCACTGCACTACAGAAACAGGGTTAAAACAGAGAGGGGGGGCACTGATTTGGCGATATGAATATATATTAAATGCTATAAGGGAGGAACACTTATATAAAGGTTGTCCCTGTATAATTATAGCGTTTTGGTGTGTGCTGGCAAACTCTCCCTCTGTCTCCCCAAAGGGCTAGTGGGTCCTGTCCTCTATCAGAGCATTCCCTATGTGTGTGCTGTATGTCGGTACGTGTGTGTCGACATGTATGAGGAAAATGTTGGTGAGGAGGCGGAGCAAATTGCCTGTAATGGTGATGTCACTCTCTAGGGAGTCGACACCGGAATGGATGGCTTATTTATGGAATTACGTGATAATGTCAACACGCTGCAAGCCGGTTGACGACATGAGACGGCCGGCGATCAAATTAGTACCTGTCCAGGCGTCTCAAACACCGTCAGGGGCTGTAAAACGCCCATTTACCTCAGTCGGTCGACACAGACCCAGACACGGACACTGATTTCAGTGTCGACGGTGAAGAAACAAACGTATTTTCCTTTAGGGCCACACGTTAAGGGCAATGAAGGAGGTGTTACATATTTCTGATACTACAAGTACCACAAAAAAGGGTATTATGTGGGATGTGAAAAAACTACCTGTAGTTTTTCCTGAATCAGATAAATTAAATGAAGTGTGTGATGATGCGTGGGTTTCCCCCGATAGAAAATTATTGGCGGTATACCCTTTCCCGCCAGAAGTTAGGGCGCGTTGGGAAACACCCCTTAGGGTGGATAAGGCGCTCACATGCTTATCAGAACAAGTGGCGGTACCATCTACAGATAGGGCCGTACTTAAGGAGCCAGCTGATAGGAGGCTGGAAAATATCCTAAAAAGTATACACACACATGCTGGTGTTATACTGCGACCAGCGATCGCCTCAGCCTGGATGTGCAGAGCTGAGGTGGCTTGGTCGGATTCCCTGACTAAAAATGTTGATACCCTTGACAGGGACAGTATTTTATTGACTATAGAGCATTTAAAGGATGCATTTCTATATATGCGAGATGCGCAGAGGGATATTTGCACTCTGGCATCAAGAGTAAATGCGATGTCCATATCTGCAAGAAGATGTTTATGGACACGACAGTGGTCAGGTGATGCAGATTCCAAACGGCACAAAGATGTATTGCCGTATAAAGGGGAGGAGTTATTTGGGGTCGGTCCATGGGACCTGGTGGCCACGGCAACTGCTGGAAAATCCACCGTTTTTTACCCTAAGTCACATCTCTGCAGAAAAAGACACCGTCTTTTCAGCCTCAGTCCTTTCGTCCCTATAAGAGTCATATCTGCCCAGGGATAGAGGAAAGGGAAGAAGACTGCAGCAGGCAGCCCATTCCCAGGAACAGAAGCCCTCCACCGCTTCTACCAAGTTCTCAGCATGACGCTAGGACCGTACAGGACCCCTGGATCCTACAAGTAGTATCCAAGGGGTACAGATTGGAATGTCGAGACGTTTCCCCCTCGCAGGTTCCTGTAGTCTGCTGTACCAATGTCTCCCTCCGACAGGGAGGCAGTATTGAAAACAATTCACAAGCTGTATTCCCAGCAGGTGATAATAAAATTACCCCTCCTACAACAGGGAAAGGGGTATTATTCCACACTATATTGTGGTACTGAAGCCAGAAGGCTAGGTGAGACCTATTCTAAATCTGAAATATTTGAACACTTACAAAGGTTCAAATCCAGATGGAGTCACTCAGAGCAGTGATAGCGAACCGGGAAGAAGGGGACTATATGGTGTCCCGGGACATCAGGGATGCTTACCTCCATGTCCCAAAATTTGCCTTTCTCACCAAGGGTATCTCAGGTTCGTGGTACAGAACTGTCACTATCAGTTTCAGACGATGCCGTTGGATTGTCCAAGGCACCCCGGGTCCTTACCAAGGTAATGACCGAAATGAGGATTCGTCTTCAAAGAAAATGGACGACCTCCTGATAAGAACAAGGTCCAGAGAACAGTTGGAGGTCGGAGTAGCACTATCTCAAGTAGTTCTACGACAACACGGGTGGATTCTAAATATTCCAAAACCGCAGTTGTTCCGACGACACGTCTGCTGGTCCTAGGGATGATTCTGGACACAGTCCAGAAAAAGGTGTTTCTCCCAGAGGAGAAAGCCAGGGAGTTATCCGAGCTAATCGGGATCCTCCTAAAACCAGGAAAAGTGTCAGTGCATCATTGCACAAGAGTCCTGGTAAAAATGGTGGCTTATTACGAAGCGATTCCATTCGGCAGATTTCACGCAAGAACTCTTCAGTGGGATCTGCTGGACAAATGGTCCGGATCGCATCTTCAGATGCATCAGCGGATAACCCTATATCCAAGGACAAGGGTGTCTCTCCTGTGGTGATTACTGAGTGCTCATCTTCTAGAGGGCCGTAGATTCGGCATTCAGGATTGGATGCTGGTGACCACGGAGGCCAGCCTGAGAGGCTGGGGAGCAGTCACACAGGGAAAAAATTTCCAGGGAGTGTGATCAAGTCTGGAGAATTCTCTCCACATAAATATACTGGAGCTAAGAGCAAATTTATAATGCTCTAAACTTAGCAAGACCTCTGCTTCAAGGTCCGCCGGTATTGATCCAGTGGGATAACATCACGGCAGTCGCCCACGTAAACAGAAAGGGCGGCACAAGAAGCAGGAGGGCAGTGGCAAAACTGCAAGGATTTTTCGCTAGGCGGAAAATCATGTGATAGCACTGTCAGCAGTGTTCATTCCGGGAGTGGACGACTGGGAAGCAGACTTCCTCAGCAGGCACGACCTCCACCCGGGAGAGTGGGAACTTCATAGGGAAGTTTTCCGCATGATTGTGAACCGTTGGGAAAGACCAAAGGTGGACATGATGGCGTCCCGCCCGAACAAAAAACGGGACAGGTATTGCGCCAGGTCACGAGACCTTCAGGCGATAGCTGTGGATGTCCTGGTAACACCGTGGGTGTAACAGTCGGTGTATGTGTTCCCTCCTCTGCTTCTCATAACCAAGGTATTGAGAATTATAAGACGTAGAGGAGTAAGAACTATACTCGTGGCTCCGGATTGGCCAAGAGGGACTTGGTACCCGGAACTTCAAGAGATGCTCACAGAGGACTAATGGCCTCAGGAGCTAAGAAGGGACTTGCTTCAGCAAGTACCATGTCTGTTCCAAGACTTACCGCGGCTGCGTTTGACGGCATGGCGGTTGAACGCCGGATTCTAAGGGAAAAGGCATTCCGGAAGAGGTCATACCTACCCTGGTCAAAGCCAGGAAGGAGGTGACCGCACAACGTTATCACCACATGTGGTGAAAATATGTTGCGTGGGTGAGGCCAGGAAGGCCCCACGAAGAAATTTCAACTAGGTCGATTTCTGCACTTCCTGAAAACCGGAGTGTCTATGAGCCTCAAATTGGGGTCCATTAAGGTTCAAGTTTCGGCCCTGTAGATTTTCTTCCAGAAAGAATTGGCTTCAGTTCCTGAAGTCCAGACATTTGTCAAGGAAGTATTGCATATACAGCCCCTTTTGTGCCTCCAGTGGCACCGTGGGATCTCAAAGTAGTGTTGGGATTCCTCAAATCATATTGGTTTGAACCGCTCAAATCTGTGGATTTGAAATATCTCACATGGAAAGTGACCATGCTGTTGGCCCTGGCCTCGGCCAGGCGATTGTCAGAATTGGCGGCTTTGTCTTACAAAAGCCCATATTTGATTTTCCATTCGGACGGGGCAGAACTGGGACTCGTCCCCAGTTTCTTCCTAAGGTGGTGTCAGCGTTTCACCTGAAACAACCTATTGTGGTGCCTGCGGCTACTAGGGACTTGGAGGACTCCAAGTTGCTAGACGTTGTCAGGGCCCTGAAAATATATATATATATATATATATATATATATATATAATTCCAGGACGGCTGGAGTCAGAAAGTCTGACTTGCTGTTTATATTGTATGCACCCAAAAAGCTGGGTGCTCCTGCTTCTAAGCAGACTATTGCTCGTTGGATTTGTAGTACAATTCAACTTGCACATTCTGTGGCAGGCCTGCCACAGCCAAAATCTGTAAATGCCCATTCCACAAGTAAGGTGGGCTCATCTTGGGCGGCTGCCCGAGGGGTCTCGGCTTTACAACTTTGCCGAGCAGCTACGTGGTCAGGCGGGAACACGTTTGTAAAATTCTACAAATTTGATACCCTGGCTGAGGAGGACCTGGAGTTCTCTCATTCGGTGCTGCAGAGTCATCCGCACTCTCCCGCCCGTTTGGGAGCTTTGGTATAATCCCCATGGTCCTGACGGAGTCCCCAGCATCCACTAGGACATTAGAGAAAATAAGATTTTACTTACCGATAAATCTATTTCTCATAGTCCGTAGTGGATGCTGGGCGCCCATCCCAAGTGCGGATTGTCTGCATTACTTGTACATAATTATTGTTACAAAAATCGGGTTATTATTGTTGTGGGCCATCTTTTCAGAGGCTCCTTCGTTGTTATCATACTGTTAACTGGGTTCAAATCACAGGTTGTACGGTGTGATTGGTGTGGCTGGTATGAGTCTTACCCGGGATTCAAGATCCTTCCTTATTGTGTACGCTCGTCCGGGCACAGTACCTAACTGAGGCTTGGAGGAGGGTCATAGGGGGAGGAGCCAGTACACACCATGTGATCCTAAAAGCTTACTTTTTGTGCCCTGTCTCCTGCGGAGCCGCTAATCCCCATGGTCCTGACGGAGTCCCCAGCATCCACTACGGACTATGAGAAATAGATTTATCGGTAAGTAAAATCTTATTTTTTTTTGCATCTATCCTATTGTAATGTGCAAAAACCTCCCGTTTTTTATGCAAAAATACATAGGGTCCATGTAAAGCCACAGACCTATGTATTTTTGCATCCGCGATCGCTGGAAAAAAGCCCACCTATCAGGGATTTGGCTTTGCCTTCCTGAGGCAGGTGAAACCAAACCCCTGATAAATGCTGGCATCAGGGCTCATTGGATAGCACCTGGTGATATAAATACTGGCAGAAAATTACTACAGGTAATTGGATACCCCCCTATAGACTGAAGGTGATTTTATACAATAGTTTTAAAGGGGGGTACTCTCGGAGAGATACATGCTTAAAATCTAAGCAATCTGACTAGATTGCTTAGATTTTAAGCATGGATCACTCGTGTGTATGCGCATCGCTATCGCTGGTGCTAGATTGGCCTGCCGTTCAGGCCAATCTAGCACGTTGCTCATTTCACCCGCTGGGTGAAATGAGCGCCCCCCCGTCTCCCACCGCACGCTCAGCACACATCGCGCTGTGCTGAGCGGCGGGAGAGATTTGTGCTGAGCGGTTCGCTCAGCACACATCTCTAACGTGTATAGCACCAGCCAATCAGCTCCAATATGTAAATTAATAGTTAACAGCTGATTGGCTGTTCCATTTATCACCTTGTACTTATCACTGGTTTATCACTTCCTTATGCCTTTTCCAGGTTAATACATCTGCCCCAATGGCTGTTAAGTAGTTTAGTGTCTGTTCACTACAGCAAGAGTCTAATGAATTGGTGTTCATACATATTGGTCCATTTCTCTGTCCAGACGTGTGTATTTTCGGACACGTTTGTTCGCCAAGACACGTGTGTATTTTCAGACATGTTTGTTCGCCAAGACACGTGTGTATTTTCAGACACGTTTGTTCGCCAAGACACGTGTGTATTTTCAGACACGTTTGTTCGCCAAGACACGTGTGTATTTTCAGACACGTTTGTTTACGAAGACACGTGTGTATTTTCAGACACGTTTGTTCACCAAGACACGTGTGTATTTTCAGACACGTTTGTTCGCCAAGACACGTCTGTATTTCCAGACACGTTTGTTCGCAAACACACGTCTGTATTTTCAGACAAGTCCGTCCACCTTCCCGTATGTCCATTGTAGTAATCCACTTGTCCATTTTTATTTTTTGTTGTGCCATAAGATTACAAGCCAGGAAATGAAGCGCAGACAGCAAACTATAGATTTATTCATAGCAAAGAAGAAAAGAGTGGAAGATGAAGACTACAGTAAGGTGGAAAAAAACGAATGAATTGAGAAAAGGTGAATATGCTGAAGATTGTGTGAATACGATGCAAGATTGTGGCAGTATGCTAAAAAATTATATTGGAAACTACATTGACTCCATTTTTACTCTCAATGACCATTTGAAATGTGAGCTACTGCAAAGACCATGGAAGCCTTCACTTGGATACAAGCTACCATTTTCAATGCATAATAAGAAAGGGAAGGAGGAAAAAAGGTTTCTAAAGCAATCTCATCTGGACAGTTTTCCGTGGTTGGTGTACTCCGATGCTAAAAAAGGAGTCTTCTGCAAATATTGTGCCCTATTTGTTACGGCAGCAATGGGGGGCTCCCACAATCACGTTCCTCTTTAGAAGCTTGTAAAAAAGCCCCTGAATGTTTTTGCAAAGCTGCTAGGCAAAGATGGATACCTATGCACTCATGAGAAGCAACAATACCACAGGGATTCTGTGCAAGCAGCAAAATGAAGGCCATTTATGCACCAGAGAAGAATATTATGAACAGGATTAGTTCACAGCGACTACAGCAGGTCCAAGAGAACAGACAAAGATTAAAGCCTATAGTTGAAACCATTAAATTCCCTGCGAGGGAATAGGGATGATGGAGAGCTGTTTAAAGAAGCAGACGTAGAGCCGCTGATAAATGAAGGAACTTTTAGAGAGTTGCTGCGGTTTAAAGTTAACAGTGGGGATACTGCTCTGGCAAATCACCTTGAGAACTTACGTGCAAATGCAACGTATATCAGTAAAACTACTCAAAACCAGCTGACTGTTGTGCGGAAGAAATTAGAAGTGTCATTGTGGAGCGTGTGAAGGAGGCAAAATATTACTGTGTGATATTTGACAAAACTACAGAGATTTCCCATAGTTTTCAGTTGAGTCTCTGCTTGAGTTAAGAACCAAAGATACGAAGATTTCATTGCATTTGAAAATGTTCATGAGGCTTGTTTCAAGGACTCCTCACCATCTGTTAAGCCTAAAGTGAGTGGCAAAGTTTTGGGGCAGCTAGTGATCAGGTAAATTGAAAAGTTAAATTTAGATTTACTGAACTGTGTTGGGATTGGTACCGATGGTTGTTCCCTGATGATCTCAGAGCAGTTAGGTGCTGTTGCAGAGATACGAAAGGAGGCTAAATATGCCACTAGATGCCCTTGCTTTAATCACACACTAAACTTGTCAATGTCCAAGACTTCAAAGGTTCAGGGTATACGCAACTGTATCGGCATCATCAAGGAAGTTGTGTGTTTCTTTAACGCTTCAGCTAAGTGGAACCATGTTCTTATGAATGTTGTGGATGCACAATTTAAAGGGTATGTGCGAAACGCGCTGGGTAGAAAGAAATGAATGCTTGATCCAGTTTCTTGCCCGATTAGAAAATATTGTTCAGGCACTTGAATACATATCTCAATGGACAGAACAAGCATCATCTGATAAAGCCCAGACCATGTTAAGTGCCATACAAAATGTTGAGTTTGTAGTGGCATTGCACTGCCAGCTCTCAATATTTACAATGTGTCTACCACTTAGTAGGCTGTTCCAGAAGAAAACTGTAGATTTGACTGGCACTGCTACCCTTGTCACTGATCTTCTGTCAGCTTTGAATAAACAGCGTAGAAATTGCAGTGAAGAATTTTCAAATATATTTTCAAAAGCATCTCAGGTTTTGTCAAACTTAGATGTTTCAATAGAACTACCACGAATAACCAAGAAAAATCAAATGCATAGAGCAAATATTCCATTTTCAACACCAGAAGATTACTATAGGAGGGCAATCTATATTCCTTTGCTGGATTCCGTAATAGGTGCTGTACAAACCAGGTTTTCTGCTGAAACGTTGTCATCTTGTGAGCTGACTTGCTTGCTGCCAAGAAACATCTTGCATTTGAACACTGAGTCACTGACATTAAAAGTAAGGGCATTTTGCAATACTTATGGAGATCTAATAAGTCCTAAACCTGGGCTGGAATGGACACTACTATCAGAGGTTCACCTCTGGAAAGAGAGGTGGGTACGGTCGGCTGACTGCATAACTCTCCCAGAGTCTGTGGAAGAAGCTCTGCAGGCCTGTGATGAAGATATTTTTTCATTAGTGAACTCCCTTCTGAAAATTCTTTTAACCTTGCCCATCAGCGTTGCATCAGCTGAAAGGAGCTTCTCTTCTTTACGATGTTTAAAAACGTGGTTGAGAAACCAAATGGGTCAGGAGAGGTTAACAAGTTTAGCTCTTCTACATACTCATCGGGAAATTGCAGTAGACCTGGATAGAGTGATTGATCGTTTTGCAAACACTGGAAATCGAAGAATGGATTTTGTTTTGTAAAAAGTTACTTGTGATTATTTATTACTTGTTGTTGTTGACTATTCTGTCTATTTCATTGTTGCTTTTATTGTTGTTATTTATAGCTATTAGTGTTTTGCCTAAAATAAAGCAAATAAACTTAAAATATATTTATTTGTGTGATGGAGGAATTGGGACTGGATAGGGGAGGACCCTCTTCCTACTTGTTACATTTAATCCTGTAATTCTGTTTCATAAATGATTGTAACATCATTGGCACCCTTAACTCATAGGATAATATAAATCTGACACTCCCTCTGTCCATGGCATTGGAATATATGTATGACCACCAAATACAAAGATAAATTTCACATAGAACAGAGAGTAATTTCCAGCTCACAGACCCACTCCGTCAATGTCGTCATTCACAAAAAGCCCTGCCCCATATATTCTCCAATCTAAAGTAGAAATTGTACCAGAAGTGGTTTTGTTATAGTCATTTGAACATTTGCAATTGTGCTTATAGGTTTACCTTTACTGTTTGTACTGGTTTGGTTTCATTGGCCCAAGTAAATTTTATGTTAGAAGGATATAGTCCAATGTATTGAGCTAGCAGGGAGATGATCAGAAAACACTAATTTGCTTATTTTCCAAGACCTCTTATTTATTTGTCACAAGGTCTCTTAGAGGATGGTGGGATATGACCCCGGCTCGGAGGGGTGCCGGCTCTCTGTTACTGAAGTAGCTACTGCTGGGTCTCTATCTGGACTGGTCACAAGAGCCTCTATTAGCCCTCTGGATGTCATTAAAATTCGATTTCAGGTATTTATTTTTTTGTAAACTTAGAGACTAATTCCAAATAATTGCTCTACTCTTACATTACTTAACTGCTCCTCTGTGACATCTAGGGAAGGTTTTTTTTTTCTTTTCTCTAACGTCCTAGTGGATGCTGGGGACTCCTTAAGGACCATGGGGAATAGACGGGCTCCGCAGGAGACTGGGCACTCTAAGAAAGAATTAGTCCTACTGGTGTGCACTGGCTCCTCCCTCTATGCCCCTCCTCCAGACCTCAGTTAGAATCTGTGCCCGGAAGGAGCTGGGTGCATTTTAGTGAGCTCTCCTGAGCTTGCTATTAAGAGAGTATTTTAGTTAGGTTTTTTTATTTTCAGAGAGCTTCTGCTGGCAACAGACTCTCTGCTACGTGGGACTGAGGGGAGAGAAGCAAACCTACTAACTGCGGCTAGGTTGCGCTTCTTAGGCTACTGGACACCATTAGCTCCAGAGGGTTCGAACACAGGATCTTAACCTTGGTCGTCCGTTCCCGGAGCCGCGCCGCCGTCCCCCTCGCAGAGCCAGAAGACTGAAGCCGGCGGATGAAGCAAGAAGACATCAAAATCGGCGGCAGAAGACTCCTGTCTTCACATGAGGTAGCGCACAGCACTGCAGCTGTGCGCCATTGCGCCACACTAACCCACACACTCCGGTCACTGTAGGGTGCAAGGCGCAGGGGGGGGCGCCCTGGGCAGCAATTTGAGTACCTCCTGGCAAAAGCAGCCTATATACAGCTGGGCACTGTATATATGCACGAGCCCCCGCCATTTTTTACACCAAATCGCGGGACAGAAGCCCGCCGCTGAGGGGGCGGGGCTTCTTCCTCAGCACTCACCAGCGCCATTTTCTCTCCACAGCTCCGCTGAGAGGAAGCTCCCCAGGCTCTCCCCTGCAGACTCATGGTAGAAAAAGGGTAAAAAGAGAGGGGGGGCACATAAATTTAGCGCAATAATCATATATACAGCAGCTACTGGGTAAACACTAAGTTACAGTGTGATTCCTGGGTCATATAGCGCTGGGGTGTGTGCTGGCATACTCTCTCTCTGTCTCTCCAAAAGGCCTTGTGGGGGTCCTGTCCTCATATAGAGCATCCCCTGTGTGTGTGGTGTATCGGTACGCTTGTGTCGATATGTTTGACGAGGAGGGCTATGTGGAGGCAGAGCAGGTGCAGATGAATGAGGTGTCCCCGCCGACGGCGCCGACACCTGATTGGATGGATATGTGGAAGGTGTTAAATGATAATGTAAACTCCTTGCATAAAAGGTTGGATAAAGCTGATGCCTTGGGACAGTCGGGGTCTCAGCCCATGCCTGATCCTACAGCGCAGAAGCCGTCAGGGTCTCAGAAGCGCCCACTATCCAAAATTGTTGACACAGATATCGACACGGATTCTGACTCCAGTGTCGATGGCGATGATGCAAAATTGCAGCCTAAAATGGCTAAAGCCATCCGCTACATGATTATAGCAATGAAGGATGTATTGCACATATCTGAGGTAAACCCTGTCCCTGACAAGAGGGTTTATATGTTTGGGGAGAAAAAGCAAGAGGTGACTTTTCCCCCTTCACATGAGTTAAATGAGTTATGTGAAAAAGCGTGGGATTCTCCTGATAGGAAAGTGCTAATTTCCAAAAGGTTACTTATGGCGTACCCTTTCCTGCCAACGGACAGGTTACGCTGGGAATCCTCCCCTAGGGTAGACAAAGCTTTGACACGCTTATCTAAGAAGGTGGCCCTGCTGTCACAGGATACGGCCTCCCTAAAGGATCCTGCGGATAGGAAGCAGGAAGGTATCCTGAAGTCTGTTTATACACATTCAGGTACTCTGCTGAGGCCGGCAATTGCATCGGCCTGGATGTGTAGTGCTGTAGCAGCATGGACAGATACTCTGTCTGAGGAACTGGATACCTTGGACAAGGATACTATTTTACTAACCCTGGGGCATATAAAAGACGCTGTCCTATATATGAGGGATGCCCAGAGGGACATTTGCCTACTGGGCTCTAGAGTAAATGCAATGTCAATTTCTGCCAGAAGGGTCCTGTGGACTCGGCAGTGGACAGGTGATGCCGACTCTAAAAAACACATGGAGGTTTTACCTTATAAGGGTGAGGAATTGTTTGGGGGACGGTCTCTCGGACCTAGTTTCCACAGCTACGGCTGGGAAGTCAAATTTTTTGCCATATATTCCCTCACAGCCTAAGAAAGCACCGTATTACCAAATGCAGTCCTTTCGTTCACAAAAAAGCAAGAAAGTCAGAGGTGCATCCTTTCTTGCCAGAGGCAGGGGTAGAGGAAAGAAGCTGCACCTTACAGCTAGTTCCCAGGAACAGAAGTCCTCCCCGGCTTCCACTAAATCCACCGCATGACGCTGGGGCTCCACAGGTGGAGCCGGGAGCGGTGGGGGCGCGTCTCCGAAATTTTAGCCACCAGTGGGTTCGCTCACAGGTGGATCCCTGGGCTATACAGATTGTGTCTCAGGGATACAAGCTGGAATTCGAAGTGATGCCCCCTCACCGTTACCTCAAATCGGCCCTGCCAGCTTCCCCCATGGAAAGGGAGATAGTGTTAGCGGCAATTCACAAGTTATATCTCCAGCAGGTGGTGGTAAAGGTTCCCCCCCTTCAACAGGGAAAGGGTTACTATTCCACAATGTGTTTGGTACCGAAACCGGACGGTTTGGTCAGACCCATATTGAATTTAAAGTCCCTGAACATTTATCTGAAAAGATTCAAGTTCAAAATGGAATCGCTCAGAGCGGTCATTGCAAGCCTGGAAGAGGGGGATTTTATGGTGTCTCTGGACATCAAGGATGCTTACTTGCATGTCCCCATTTATCCACCTCATCAGGAGTACCTCAGATTTGTGGTACAGGACTGTCATTACCAATTCCAGACGTTGCCGTTTGGTCTGTCCACGGCACCGAGAATATTTACCAAGGTAATGGCGGAAATGATGGTGCTCCTTCGAAAGCAAGGAGTTACAATTATCCCATACTTGGACGATCTCCTCATAAAGGCGAGGTCCAGAGAGCAGTTGCTGATCAGCGTAGCACACTCTCAGGAAGTGTTGCAACAGCACGGCTGGATTCTGAATATTTCAAAGTCGCAGCTGATTCCTACGACGCGTTTGCCCTTCCTGGGCATGATTCTGGACACAGACCAGAAGAAGGTGTTTCTTCCGGCGGAGAAGGCTCAGGAGCTCGTGACTCTGGTCAGAGACCTTCTAAAACCAAAACAGGTGTCGGTGCATCACTGCACGCGAGTCCTGGGAAAGATGGTGGCGTCATACGAAGCCATTCCCTTCGGCAGGTTCCATGCGAGGGTCTTTCAGTGGGATCTGTTGGACAAGTGGTCCGGATCGCATCTTCAGATGCATCGGCTGATCACCCTATCACCCAGGGCCAGGGTGTCTCTTCTGTGGTGGCTGCAGAGTGCTCACCTTCTCGAGGGCCGCAGGTTCGGCATACAGGACTGGGTCCTGGTGACCACGGATGCAAGCCTCCGAGGATGGGGGGCAGTCACTCAGGGAAGAAACTTCCAAGGGCTGTGGACAAGTCAGGAGGCTTGTCTGCACATCAATATCCTGGAACTAAGGGCCATATACAACGCCCTGAGTCAAGCGGAGCCTCTGCTTCGCAACCAACCGGTGCTGATTCAGTCAGACAACATCACCGCAGTGGCTCATGTAAACCGCCAGGGCGGTACAAGAAGCAGGGTGGCGATGGCAGAAACCGCCAGTATTCTTCGTTGGGCGGAGAATCACGTGCAAGCACTGTCAGCAGTGTTCATTCCGGGAGTGGACAACTGGGAAGCAGACTTCCTCAGCAGGCACGACCTCCACCCGGGAGAGTGGGGACTTCATCAAGAAGTCTTCACACAGATTACAAATCGATGGGAACTGCCACAGGTGGACATGATGGCGTCCCGCCTCAACAAAAAGCTAAAAAGGTATTGCGCCAGGTCAAGGGACCCTCAGGCGATAGCTGTGGACGCGCTAGTGACACCGTGGGTGTTCCAGTCGGTCTATGTGTTACCTCCTCTTCCTCTCATACCCAAGGTGCTGAGAATTGTAAGAAAAAGAGGAGTGAGAACAATACTCATTGTTCCGGATTGGCCAAGAAGGACTTGGTACCCGGAACTGCAAGAGATGCTCACAGAGGACCCATGGCCTCTGCCTCTCAGGCAGGACCTGTTGCAACAAGGGCCCTGTCTGTTCCAAGACTTACCGCGGCTGCGTTTGACGGCATGGCGGTTGAACGCCGGATCCTAGCGGAAAAAGGCATTTCGGATGAAGTTATTCCTACGCTGATAAAGGCTAGGAAGGATGTGACAGCAAAACATTATCACCGTATATGGCGAAAATATGTTGCTTGGTGTGAGGCCAAGAAGGCCCCTACAGAGGAATTCCAGCTAGGACTGTTCCTACACTTCCTACAGTCAGGAGTGACTATGGGCTTAAAATTAGGATCTATAAAGGTCCAGATTTCGACCCTATCCATTTTCTTTCAAAAGGAACTGGCTTCACTTCCTGAGGTTTAGACGTTTGTAAAGGGAGTGCTGCATATTCAGCCCCCTTTTGTGGCACCTTGGGATCTTAACGTGGTGTTGAGTTTCCTGAAATCTCACTGGTTTGAGCCACTTAAGACCGTGGAGCTAAAGTATCTCACGTGGAAAGTGGTCATGCTATTGGCCTTAGCTTCGGCTAGGCGTGTGTCAGAATTGGCGGCTTTGTCATGTAAAAGCCCCTATCTGGTTTTCCATATGGACAGGGCAGAATTACGGACTCGTCCGCAATTTCTGCCGAAGGTGGTGTCATCTTTTCATTTGAACCAACCTATTGTGGTGCCTGCGGCTACTCGTGACTTGGAGGATTCCAAGTTACTTGATGTAGTCAGGGCTTTGAAGATTTATGTAGCCAGAACGGCTGGAGTCAGGAAAACTGACTCGCTGTTTATCCTATATGCATCCAACAAGCTGGGTGCTCCTGCTTCAAAGCAAACTATTGCTCGCTGGATCTGTAACACGATTCAGCAAGCTCATTCTGCGGCTGGATTGCCACATCCGAAATCAGTAAAAGCCCATTCCTCAAGGAAAGTGGGCTCTTCTTGGGCGGCTGCCCGAGGGGTCTCGGCATTACAGCTTTGCCGAGCAGCTACTTGGTCGGGTACAAACACTTTTGCAAAATTCTTCAAGTTTGATACCCTGGCTGAGGAGGACCTTGTGTTTGCCCATTCGGTGCTGCAGAGTCATCCGCACTCTCCCGCCCGTTTGGGAGCTTTGGTATAATCCCCATGGTCCTTACGGAGTCCCCAGCATCCACTAGGACGTTAGAGAAAATAAGATTTTACTCACCGGTAAATCTATTTCTCGTAGTCCGTAGTGGATGCTGGGCGCCCGTCCCAAGTGCGGATTTTCTGCAATACGTGTATATAGTTATTGCTTACATAAAGGGTTATGTTATGTTGGCATCCGTTGGTTGATGCTCTGTTGTTGTTCATACTGTTAACTGGGTATGTTATCACGAGTTATACGGTGTGATTGGTGTGACTGGTATGAGTCTTACCCTGGATTCCAAAATCCTTTCCTTGTAATGTCAGCTCTTCCGGGCACAGTTTCCTTAACTGAGGTCTGGAGGAGGGGCATAGACAGAGGAGCCAGTGCACACCAGTAGTCCTAATTCTTTCTTAGAGTGCCCAGTCTCCTGCGGAGCCCGTCTATTCCCCATGGTCCTTACGGAGTCCCCAGCATCCACTACGGACTACGAGAAATAGATTTACCGGTGAGTAAAATCTTATTTTTTCATTTTACACTTTTCCATCTCCTTTATGACTTTTTTATTTTCTTGCAAGTAAATCTTATTTGTGGTTTAGGTTATCTTGAGCACACCTTCTTTACATGCGAAACTATGCAGCATAAAACCAAGTTCAGCGTAAGTTGCGCTATCCAGTTTTGATTGACCCCCTCTTTATGTCACTCTTACCCTCCTCTATCGTTTCACCTAGCTGCAGATTGAGGGTATGACAGTACATGGTCTTCAGGGGAAGTACAGAGGTATCCTGCAGGCAGCAAGACTGATCCTGGAAGAGGAAGGCTTGCATGGATTCTGGAAGGGACACATCCCAGCCCAGCTTCTGTCTGTTTCTTATGGGGCGGTACAGGTCAGAGCTGTAGGAGTTTGTTGTCTCTCATGATGGTACTGGTAAATGTTGTGGTGGGATTCAGCTAAAGCGCCTGTCTGTCATCTTGCAGTTTGTGAGCTTCGAGCTATTAACGGAAGTTTTTCACACTTCCACCGCTCTTGACATTCGTGCCCCTGCAGTGCACTTTTTGTGTGGCGGCCTGGCTGCCTGCTCAGCGACTCTAACCGTGCAGCCTCTGGATACGCTAAGGACACGTTTTGCCGCACAGGGCGAGCCTAAGGTATGGGTATGAATATTGGTGTGACTCATTATTTTTCTTTTTTTCTTGTAAAGCAATGAATCATTGCTTAAATGTTTACATGCAAGGGAAACTATAGTCTACAGTCTAAATCCCAGCAAAATCAGTGTTCTGTAGTAATGTTCATAGAGAATGCTGCAGTGCCTCGGATCATTACCACTCACTTATAGTTCTCATACAGTTTTTTAAATTCCCAGGCATTGACATATATATTTTATTAAGCAATGAAATAATTATAAGAGTAGCTCCTTAATAATTGTATAAAATATCTTAATTGTTTGTAATTAACAAAAACGGTTTGCTAAAAAGGCGAATCCCTATCAATTTGAGCTAATTATTAAAAGACTAAATGACTTAGGGGGAGATTTACTCAACAGTGATAAAAGTGGAAAAGTTGCCCATGACACCCAATCGTCTGCTCTGTATTCTTCTATAGTATGCAAATTATAAATGTTAAGTCAATGATGATTGGTTGCCATGGGCAACTTCTCCACTTTTATCACTGCTTAGTACATGTCCCCCATAATTAGCTAAACAATGCTGATTAAGACAAAATAGTGACAGTGATGCATGTGTTGGCTCTATAAAATGAAACCTGTAAATTGCTGTAAGTGTAAAGATAACATAAAAGACAATGGGGGTATTTATAAAAGCTCAAAGAGAGATAAAATACCAGCCAATCCGCTTCTGCTTTTACATTTTACAGGCTGGGTTTGAAAAATGACAGTTAGGAGCTGATTGATTGGTACTTTATCTCTCAGAATTGTATCTCTCTCCAAGCTTTGACAAATACCCCCCAATGTATTCATTCATATGTGAAGGCAATTTTGTTAAGGAAATTTTACAGTTTTATGACATTGTTGACACTGGGTAGCGCTGCGCCATTTCTATATATCTAATTTTATTTTACGTTTACCCATAAAGAATTGGCCTTACCAATAGGAATAATACATGCAAACATGAAAATACAATTGGTTCCTTTTGTCCCATAGAAAAAATAGAACAAGTCAGATAATAACTAATTGGTATTTTTCAATCCTGTTCATCATGGAATACCCAACATGACACAGGATTGAATATATTGTAGATGCAGATTTTACTGAATTAATAAACAGAGATATGACGTCAGAGGTTTTTAACATAACTCTATTTACCTACAGTATATCCTATATCAAAAAAATTACCTTTTAAGGTTGCACAAAGTGAAGGGGAGACAAAGATAAAAGTCCACTTGGCAATGAGTTAAGAAGATAGAGAGAACAAAATGTGTTATTATTAAATAGGCATTAGTGCTTTCAGAAATAGGTTTATATTATAATAAGTATTTTTATCATCAGTAGCAGCCCCCAGCAATTTGCTGTTCACAAGTCACCCACCACGTATCTTATGGTACACTCTCTAATCCCATGTGTATAAACCTTAAGATTGAAGCGTTGTAATTTCAATGTAAGGAGTAAAAACCATGTAAATATCAGTTCAGGCGAGACATTGTATACATCCCTTAATACACAGGGACAGCTCATGATCTTTCTACTAGTTGTGCTGCTAGTATGTGAGACAAATCCAACCATTTATTTATTTTCCAGGTGTATAAGACCTTGCACCATGCCATCAGCACTATGTACAGAACAGAAGGATTCTTCACGTTCTACCGTGGCCTCTGCCCCACCCTTCTTGCGGTATTCCCTTATGCCGGTCTTCAGTTCTCCTCCTACAGCTTGTTAAAGAGAATATGGAACTGGTCATCAGGCCAGGACAAAAGAGGTGCCTAAAACCCGAACTAACTTTTGTAAAACATTGTTTAGTTCTTTTTCCATAAAGCTTAATACTAGGTACTGGTCACAGCTGTCATAGCTGCAGGCAGACTTGTATTTATTTAGATTCAGCAGATTGTGAGACATGAGACCAGGGGCCAAATGTAATTGAGTGAGAGTTTCGGAAAGTGAGAGATTTGGTAAAGTTTTTCAGTTTTTTTTTAAAGTGGCAATTATTTACACTGCAAAACCAGGTCGATCTTGCTGTGTAAATGATTGCCACTTTAAAAAAAAAAACCCTGCAAAACCTTACCAAATCTCTCACTTTCTGAAACTCTCACTCTGTTACATTTGGCCCCAGATATCTGATGCCTCGGGCTGTCACCTTCATTACATTGCTGGCGGCAGGAAAACCATACAGGCATTCAGCTGAAGTGTAAAGTGAGTGAAAATAGGGAAATTATTATTGAAGATAAATACAAAGCCAAATGCCTTCAGGTTTTTTTTAAAGACTTTATTTTTTGGTAGCAGATTACAACCGTAAAGGATATAGGGGGATAGAGAGGCAAAGAAGGAGGGAAAGAGATAACAGGACAGAATTCAGAGAACTCCAAGTACAGGCAGGTTGTGATACAAATACCATGGTGTTCAGAACTTGTGAAAAGAGCGAATTGTGTAGGAGAATAGAGAGATACTGCTTACGTAGCTACAAACAAAACCTTGTTAATAATTGCTGTCAGAGCCAGCTGTGATTTGGCCACATTACAAATATTTTTAATACGTTTTTATTCTTCAGTCCTCTACGGCAGCCATACTATGTTGGTTAGTACGGATTATCTTAGGGTAGAGACAGGGGAAAGATAAGACCGCCCACGTCCCCTACACATGGTAACTACTCCATATTCCTCCTTGTTGTTTTCCTGTCTTTTCTAGGTAGAGATTGTGAGGTTTTTTTTTTAGTTATTTTTCCTCCTTGATATGTTTACCGTGCTATTCAGCCCAGCAACGTGCCTTCTAGGAGCCGCAAGCAGAGGTGGTGTGGGGTGGCTCCCTGGGGAGCGCTAGTCGCACACTCAGTGCAAATGTGGTATGAAGATGAGGCACAACAGCTGTTCTGTGTTGCACCATCCACTGGGAATGTCTCTGCTGTTGCCCTCTCACTTCCCTGTTTATTTCACCATACAAGGAACCCTGAGCCTTCTTTCCAACAGCCAGTCAGTGCCCTAGCAAGGCAAGTCCTTATTTGGGACACTGCATTTTATACTAAATGCAGGTAGTATCAAGTTTTGTAGAGAGATATAGGGGTTAATGCATGATCATCAGTTATATGCTTTAGTGATATCTGCGCATGTAGTGTACTGATTCTGTGTTTTGGAGCCGGTATGTGTCAACTGCCCGCTCCTATCTTTAGGATAGCACACCGATGTGCAGGTAAATGTAGGTCTGTCTATTATTACCCAGTTTTGTTCAATTACTGTTGCCCCAATTATAAATCGCAACGGCATATGCTGCGCTACATAAGAAACTGTTAATAATAATGTACGAATGGTAGGTGGCATGGACCGTTTCGACAGCTGCAGCTGTTGTCGCCGCATGCATAGCATGGTTCCGACAAGCAGGAATTGTGCATTCAAACAACAATTTTTTATTTTTGTAATTTTATATTTTAAATACCGCCACGGGTACCGCTGGGAGAAATTTGATCAATGAATGCAAGCGCCGGTCAGTGACAGCGGCCTCGCTGAAAGAGGGAGAGTGGAAAGTGCCAGAAAGGTGAATTAACACTCTCCCTCTCCGGCAAAATACATAATACAGGTTGAGTATCCCTTATCCAAAATTCAAAATCCCACATTTTTGGGTCCCCTACTGTGATAATGACCAATATATTATATATTATGTGTATATATAGATATATTATATAGATATATAATATAATATATCTACATATGTGTCTTTATCTCAGTAGGGGAACCAAAAATGTGTGTTTTGAACTGTATATGCCGCCGATACAGAACCCTGCTTCACCGCGCTAAATGGGCGAAGCAAGGTTCTTACAGATAAAGTGGAGAGGTTGGCCAAAGCCAACAAATGGCTTCTAATACCCCTTTTCCACTGCCTTGAAAACCACAGATTTTTGCACATGAACACGCATCAACCTGGGTTTTTGTTCAGTGCAAGAGAGTCCCCCCCCAAAAACCCGGGTCCAGTTACCCAGGAATCCAACCCGGGTAGCGAGCAGGATTGGACATGGATAGGACACGGATTAAGGGGCAGTGTAAATAGGGTAACCCAGGTCATCTGACCTGGGACCTGTTTTCAGCATGTGGGGAGCCTATACCTACCTATTTGCACTATCCCACGGGCAGTCGGAAGATTGGGTAACATGGGGCTGCTGTGTGCCCTTGCTATGCCGGGTGAAGGGAGTAGATGCCGCTCGCATGCGTGCAGCGTTCATTCAGTGCACAGAGACAGAGGCTGTGGGCAGCCCAGCAGCTGACGTGGGGTGATATATATGAGGGGGCTGGCCTCACAGCACGGAGGCCACGCCCTGGGTTTTCCGATCTGCCGGATTTCACAGCACGTGGAGTTGATGTAATCTCTAAGCACCAGCCTAAAGAGACTGCACCCGTGTGCAGTGTAAACGCTGCCGACCCAGGAATATCTCGGTCAGCGCTGCAGTGGGTAATGGGTGAAGTCCGGGTCTGACCAGGATTGGAACAGTGTTTCGAAATCCCGGGTCAGACCTGGCATTTGGTGTAAAAGCAGTATAACTGTCAATTCAAAGACTGTGCTAGATAAGTGACAGAAGCTGATGCTTTGAGCAACTTGTCCACATGAGCTCTCTGCAAGGCTTGATACGTCTCCACCTCAATACCTTGATTAGTTAGTATAGTCACTTATACAGATGTGTCCTCATACAGCTAGTATCATGAGATAAACAGAAAAAAATATGTACAGATGGCGCTTCAGTTCAAAGGTGCTGCAATCCCCCAGCCGGGAAGGTCATCAATTTCCCAAAAAGTTCAGTCCTAGTTCTATAGTTTTGCTGAGGTGCGCTCCCTGGGTCACTACGGGTAGTGTCTCTTTGTTCAGAAAGGGGAAATTCTCATCTACAGATGGCTTATTAGCAGTACTTCCTTGTTCCAATATTACACGATGTCCTCAAAAAGAGAATTTGTATATAGTGAAGTACCGTAGGGATCAAATGGGTTTGCAGAAATTTCAATCACATATAAGATGTAATATAAAGCAGAAAAACTTCAATCCACCTTAATGTGGCGGACCTACGTACCAGACTTAGTGGGGTGTCAGTAGTGCCCACCCAATCACGCTTGTAATATCCCTTCCTTTGTTCCTGCAGACTCCGATATCAGTTCGTTTCTAATACTCCTTCACCTCTGCCATCTGTCCTGGATCCTGTGTTTTTTGCTCACTGGGATAAACAGCTTGTCAGTACCATGAGCTTCCTGAGTGCAGAGTTAACGAGCTCCACATGTGGTGGTTAACCTGTGTGAATCTGAATTCAGCAATCTGAAGTTTAGGCCTAAACTTCAGATTGCTGAATTCAGATTCACACAGGTTAATCACCACATGTGGAGCTCGTTAACTCTGCACTCAGGAAGCTCATGGTACTGACAAGCTGTTTATCCCAGTGAGCAAAAAACACAGGATCCAGGACAGATGGGAGAGGTGAAGGAGTATTAGAAACGAACTGATATCGGAGTCTGCAGGAACAAAGGAAGGGATATTACAAGCGTGATTGGGTGCGCACTACTGACACCCCACTAAGTCTGGTACGTAGGTCCGCCACATTAAGGTGGATTGAAGTTTTTCTGCTTTATATTACATCTTATTTTGCACCTTACAACAAGCAGTACTTCACTATATATTGCTATTTCCTCCTATTTACGGACATATTATATCTGGACGGAGAGGTGAAGGAGTGTTAGAAAAGAACTGATATCGGAGTCTGCAGGAACAAAGGAAGGGATATTACAAGCGTGATTGGGTGGGCACTACTGACACCCCACTAAGTCTGGTACGTAGGTCCGCCACATTAAGGTGGATTGAAGTTTTTCTGCTTTATATTACGTCTTATATGTGATTGAAATTTCTGCAAACCCATTTGATCCCTACGGTACTTCACTATATACAAATTCTCTTTTTGAGGACATCGTGTAATATTGGAACAAGGAAGTACTGCTGATAAGCCATCTGTAGATGAGAATTTCCCCTTTCTGAACAAAGAGACACTACCCGTAGTGACCCAGGGAGCGCACCTCAGCAAAACTATAGAACTATGTATCATGAGATGCCTAGCATGAGCGAGCCACCAGATCCATGCAATTCTGCTAACGTTGGACACCCTTTTTTGCCAAAAATGCATCTTAGTCACAAAGCAATGTGACTAAAACGTACGAGGAGACTGTGCTGATTAATTTGATATGACACTTGTATTATTGTGTGTAACTGAGTCTGTAAACGGAGCAGAGCTGAACTTGTATTGGAAAAAAGCTGCGGCTGCTACATTGTAGCACTTTGTGTACAGATTCAGAGACTCAGATGTACACAGATATGTGTCATATCAAATTAACCACTGGCCTGGCATGGTTGCATAAGATGCGGCCACACCAGGCTGGGCTTTCCCTGACATGGTCGCATCTGATGCGACCAGTCAGAAAGCTCACTGTGCAGCAGTTGACGTGGGGTGATATGAGGGTATCTGGCCTAACAGGCCCGAGGCCACACGCTTCCTGCAATTGCTGCTCCTGGTTCCCTACCAGCCGTGCTGACTATAACTGCTCGGCAGTACCCCCCCACCCTGCGTCTGCAAACATTAGCAGCCGCTGGGGAAATGTAAAATAAAAAAACAGCCCCTTACCTTCCTGAAGGGCTCTGGGGCTGCTGAGAGGACCTCGTGCCTAAAATGAGAAGTCACAATGTTCTGATCATCGATGGTTGTGATGTTTTGATCATCGATGTTTGTACCAGTATTTAAAAAAGAAAAAGAAAATTTGTTTTGGACAATCTTTATTTAAATATTCTTAATCTAATTCAATCATTAAAAAACCCCAACCATTTCTGAGCGGCTTTTGTAAAAAATATTAGTCAGTTAAGTGGTTAATCAGCACAGTCTCCTTGTGCGTCCCAGTCGTATTGTGTTGCGACTAAAGGGCCGTACTGACGGGGAGATTTCCCCAGAGATGTGTGCTGAGCAGTCTAGCACAGACCGCTCAGCACACATCTCTCCCCCCCCGCTCAGCACAGCGTGGGGAGAAACCGCTCATTTCTAGCACTGGCGATAGCGACCGTGCATCGCAGGAGCGATGTTCAGCTAATTTCTAAGAAATCTAGTCAGATACTTGTCGCTGACTGGTTGGTACGTTATCTCTGTCAACTCTACAGTATCTCCCTCCAAGCTTTGATAAATCTCCCCAGTGTCTTTTGTGGCACCATGGGACATGAACCTGATATTAAATGCTTTGGTGGCTCCTCCATTTGAGCTTCTGCAAGAAGTTACCCTACGGTTCTTGACCATTAAAATGTTTTTGTTTTATTCCCCCCAAAGTAATCCATAGCTGTGTATAGATTATACCCCATCTGTGTTCTTCTTTTAAGATGTACAGTACATTGTACATCTTAATAACCTAATGTTCTCACGCTCACGCAGTGCCGTAACTAGACATTTTAGAGATGTGTGCAAGAAACGGCATTGGTGCCCCACCCCACCTTATGTAAAATAGGGGCAGTGCGCACCATAGGCGCGCGTCAAAAATATAGGGCGTGGCTTCATGGGGAAGGGGTGTGGCCACAAAATAATACCAATTCATATTACCGTGCACAGTAGTCTCCATTATTCAAATTACGCCACACAGTAGCGCCACTACACCATGTAGAGACCCCTTTTTACACATTACGGCGGACAGCGTCCCCTTTTTACACATTACGACAGACAGCGTCCCCTTTTTTACACATTACAACAGAATAGAGAGAGAGAGAGAATAGATGATACTTACCATCTCTCCGCTGGCTGAGGCAGTCAAGCTCCTCGGTGCTGGCAGCTCCGGAGGTAGGGGAGGAGGAGGGAGGGGGGGGACTCAGGAGCAGCAGCAGCGCACTGTAATTGGTGGCGGCTCGGCTGCAGCTGTCCCTCTCCTTCCGCATTGGCTGGCCGCCGCCGCTGTGAATGTTGGGATGAGGGAAGCGCATCCCAGCATTCACAGCAGAGGCGGTCAGCCTATGTGGAAGGAGAGGGACAGCTGCAGCAGCGCCGCCACCGATAACAGTGCACTGCTGCGGTTCCCGAGTCCCCCTCCCTGCTCCCGGAGCTACTGCTCCTCACCTCTCACACAAATGCGGCTTGTAATGAGTCAGTTTGACTCATTACAGTGCGGCCAGTTGCGCTCTCAGGGCGACTGCACTGTGTGCCAGGCACACCTGGCACACACGTATTTGCGGCCCTGCGCTCACGTATACTGTTGGGCCTAAATCAGAAGAGACACTTAAAGATAAGGAGGAACAACAGATCCCTATGTAGGAGAAGTGGGCGGTATATTGCATGAAGTTTATAGCATGGCCCCAGTGGCCACGTGGTCTCCAACACAAGGCAGAGGACTGGTGATATATTGCATGATGGGACCATATACCACCATTCATCTCTGTCCAGCGAGTTCTCCGCCTTGCTCTCCCAAGCCAGTTTAAAAGGTACAGCAGGGTTCTGCAATAACAATACAGTACAGAAGTGAAATAGCACACTGTCGTCCAGGAATACTGTATATAAGTACACAGTTTCTCAACAGGCATCTTGAGCATTAGGACGGATGACTTTATTTGTGGTTGAATAAATCCCCTCATCTGAATTTAGTAAAAATGAAGAGATTATTAAAAGGAGAAATGTATCATGAAAATTTCCCCATGATATGCAACTTTTACACATTTGTGAATATTATTAGCGGCTCTTTTACACTAGTCAACTTGTATTGTAATTGCAGTGGTCTAGGTAGGGTAGGACTGGAGGTTGCAGAGTGTTTATGAATTATTTATAAAAGAGAGTGTGGCCGGACAGCCCCTGGTGGCCACATAGACAATGGTGGCCGTGGCACTGAAGGGGTTATCCCCTAGTGCTTGGCGCCACTTTTAAACTGTGCACTGGCACTAGGCGCCATCTTTAAATGTATTGTAGGCGCTAGGCGCCGGGTATTTAAATATATAAAATGCTTTAAAATATGTTTTATGATGTGTTTTAATATGTGATGCTCTAGGCACAGTGGTAGGATTGCACATTTACAATGCATGCAAATGCAAGCACTTAGAAAGAATGTGTAAGTTATTTTGGGGCAGATGTATTAACCTCGATAAGGCATAAGGAAGTGATAAACCAGTGATAAATGCAAGGTGATACACGCACCAGCCAATCAGCTCCGATATGTAAATTAACAGTTAGGAGCTGATTGGCTAGTGCGTGTATCACCTTGCATTTATCACTGGTTTATCACTTCCTTATGCCATCTCCAGGTTAATACATCTGCCCCTTTGTTTCTAAAAGGCTTTGACAATTGTTCTTCAGCAACTTGTACATAGCAAGTCATATGTTAATTGTCCTAGCTAAAGCAGGGTGTCGATTAGCAGGCCTTTTGGTGGGCAAACATTTTCTTTCAGGTACAAACGAAGGTTTTGAAAGAAGACTGTGCTTTCAGCATCTCCTGTGATGTGATAAGTCAAAACTGGTTTTGCATGGAGACACAAGTGGCTCCTAAATCAGATTGTGTTTTATGAATGCAAACTAGTGGGTTTCGTTTAACAACAGTTTGATCTAACATGTCCTAGGCTGCATTATGTGTGATGCAGATTATGTTTAACTTATAAGAACATTGTCTATGTGTGAGAGGATGAATGCAATTGAAATTCAAGTTATATTTACATTTGTGAAAGAGACAGGAATATGATAATCAGATTGTGTTTGGGAATGCACACTGGTTTGGTTTATATATGCAAAGGAGCAGAACATTGCTTTATCTAATTCTTAACTTTTGAAATGTAACTTGTATTTATTTATATTTTGTGTGATAACCTGATTGGTTGAAGAAGACGGGGAGGGCTTACCCCACTTGTGGTACTGTGTGTAGAATTGAGATAAAGAGGAGCCCCGTGAGCCTCCAGAGTGTATTATACCAGTTTCATTCTGCTGTAACATCTTGCTGTATTGCTGAGCCTTTTTGAAGGCTGTATTTGGCAAATAAAGATCTTCTGCCTAAAGACGACTGCTTCATCTTGTGACCTGCAGGGCTAGGCGAAACCTAGCTCTGTACACCGGCTGTCCAGGGTGTAACCAGCGTCTCCAAGCTCCGCCTTTCGGCCTGCCACCGTGCTGTGCTTGGGCAAGCAACGTTTGGGGATTTGTCAACACCACACAGGGGTTGTAAGGCGGCGTGTCGACGCATACAGAGCAGAACCGTGGTTCCAAATGCCACGGCGGGTTAGGAGTCTGGTGGTGGCAGCGTAAACCCACCCACTGCGCAGTGGGTGGTCAGTAACAGGCGGTGACTGACGGTAAGCGGGAATCCCCATGTGGCCAGGTCCCATGTGACCTAAACATCCATTCTGTGTACTGGGGATGGGACGTGAAAGCGGTGAGGGCTTTCGTACGGGACCGTCCGGTCACACAGAGCAAGAATATTGGTTGGCTCTTTGATTAATCACTGGTAAGAGGAAACTAGTCCTGTATGCTGAGCAAGGAATCGCAAAGGAGGAGGGCTACAAATAGATACATGGGAAACTATAAATAACCAGAAATGCTATATAGATAGAATCTGTTATGATGGTGAATTAGTTAATGTTCTTTGGATAGTGACACTTGAATTGTTTCTTTCCTCTATGGTGGAGATCTGTTTCGGCACTTATGTACTATATCCGTGTATCTTCCTACTAACTATGTTATGTCCATACATCCAGTAGTGATATATTAATTCTACCAAATGTGTGAAATTTTCATTTTTATAAGTCCAGCATCAAGATAAAGGAGCACCTTCATTCTAGTAAATTTTAAGGTTTATGATATAGTAATTATTTAGATTAGTGCCACATGTTCTTTTTCTTTCTTGCTCAACATTTAACTTTCACCATATTTTTGATTAACTTTTTTTTTTCTTTTTCTTTTTTACAAGATAACATCAAGAACTTTGTCTGTGGCAGTGGGGCTGGAGTAATCAGTAAAACCATCACCTATCCACTTGACCTTTTCAAAAAAAGACTTCAAGTTGGGGGCTTTGAGCAGGCGAGAGCTGCCTTTGGACAGGTATCTAAAAACCTAATGTTCACGCTGTTAACATTACACATGTCCATAAGCTAAAAATGTTAATGAGCACATACGAAGAAAACCATCCAAAATGGCACATGCAATTTCTTTTTTTTTTTTTTTTTTTTATGTTCCTTTCTAGCCATAACCCTCTCTGTAATTTAAGATTCTCAAATACAGTTGACCTCTGAAATGACTGATAAAACAGTAGCTTGCACTCAGCATGTGAAATTCATAAATAGGTTAGAACTGAGTAGCGTGCAGGCGTGTGATACGAGTGACCGGCATTCGGGATGTTGGCAGTCATAAGACGGACAACGTCATCCCGATGGAGAGAATCCCGACAGGTATTTCGGTAAGTATACTTGCCAACCTAACCGTAACCCTCCCTCCCCGCAGCCTATACCTAACAGTTCCCGCCATACTTACGTTCGGGTAACCGGATGTCGGGATTCCACAACCGTTCTTCTGACCGTGTGTCGGGATGCCGGCAGTCAAAATCCTTATGCCGGAATCCCGACACACGGTCAGAAGAACGCCAGCATCCTGGACTTATCCCGCGTGCAGAGCAATGAAGCTAAATTAGTCAAGGATAAGTAAGATTTTGCTTATGACAAAGGCTGTATAGAATGTGGATGGCTACTGATGTTAACATTACAATAACTATATGTGCAAATTGGTAGGGTTGCCACCTGCCTAGGATTCCTCCGGACAGTCCTTAAGTCAGAAGCTGTCTGGGGGCATGCCAATCCCGGACGGGTGGTGTCCGGAAATCACACGGTGGGGCATGGTGTTGGTAATGTTGCTGTCAGTGCGCCACCTGGCATCTCTCTCTGCTACTCCAGCCCGTCCTGCTGCCCACCTACTGTGAGTATTCCATCTGCGGAAGAGCAAATTTAATTGAGGCCTAGCTCTCATACTGATATCAATAGAAAGAGTTCACCTTTTGCGTACTGTATTTGCTTGTACAGCTCCATTCTGCACATTGTGAAGCAATTAGAAACACGAGTGTGGTGAGGGGGACGGATATTTTATGTGAGAGTGCATTGTAAATTGAAAGCTTGGTAATGGAAAGCATAATTAATAGTTCTTCAGTGCTTGACAAAAGGTTCTCTTGAAAACTTATCCTCTTTGCTTCCATAACAGACTGCTGTTTAGTTTATAGGTGTAAATTAATATTGCTTTGTAAGAGAGATTTCAGCTATGTAAAAAAAACCATGAGGGGGCTCTGGGCGGCCTAATATACAGGGGGCTCTGAGCCATGTACTGGGGCATTGTGGGGGCTCTGAGCCATGTACTGGGGCATTGTGGGGGCTCTGAGCCATGTACTGGGGCATTGTAGGGGCTCTGAACCATGTACTGGAGCATTGTGGGGGCTCCGAGCCATGTACTGGGGCATTGTGGGTACTGACAACTTGAGTACTGATATTAACCAATATGACCAAACCTGCAACATCTCTCATTGTACCTCACTTCCCCATAGAGGTTAAAATTAGATATGTTGGATTACTGTAAGAATCTGCATTGTGTGCAGTACATGCCATTTAATTGAATTGCCCCCACATATTCCCAGTTATAGCCTATTAACAACAAGTTTCTATTCTAATAAACTGCTATAACTATTGCACATAAAATATGGTTATTCATCTATTGGACCTCTTGATTGAGACAGTTCCCCACTATTACTTCATGCATCGTAATTGTGTGTTGCAGCCATACAGTTTGTTTAAATCTGCTCCAACAGGTCAGGACATACCATGGTCTCGTGGACTGCGCATGCTGCATACAGAGAGAAGAAGGGTTTCGTGGGTTTTTTAAAGGACTTTCTCCGAGCCTGCTGAAAGCTGCTGTTTCAACTGGACTTACCTTCTTCTGTTATGAGATGTTCTGCAATATGTTGTTGAGCTTAAAAAAAGCCAATAAAACTGAATAGGAAAATGAATGAAGGGGGAATGAAAGACTGTTACAGTATCCAGGGCAGATGGTGATAAGAGGCTGTAGAAAGGCAGCAACAGCCTTATCAACCCTGTGTAAGCGGTGTCTACTTTTACTACTACTACACAGCCTATCTTTTCTATACCTCATCATACACTGTACTGGTTCAAGAAGAGACAAGTTACACATTTTTCAAATTAGGTTATTTAATAAAATTTATATTTTTTATATATGTACAACGCCAATCACTGCAGATTTGGATTTATTTATTTTTGTTTTCTTGTTACATTTTAGCTTTTTATTATCTGCTTCAGATTGGTGTAACATTAGTTAGCCACTTGCTGATTCTGTCTGTTGGGACATACTATGCACTTTTTAAAAAATTTTTTATTAACCCCTTCAGTGGTATGCCCGGAAATCTGCCGGGATAGCCAGTGATATCAGCGCTAGCTACCCTGGAAGATTTCCGGGCATGCTACTGACTAAGTCCTCAGGGACAGCTGTGTAGAGTGACATCGCCCGGGAATCAGCATAAGGTATTACGGAGTTAAGCGCCCCCCGGACACCTATTGGCCCGGGGAGCGTGCTTATCAGTGTAATGGCTTATGCTGATTCCCGGGTGCTGCTATGCGGCCGAGAATCAGCGCAGACGCGGGCGATCCCTGTCTGCTCGCGCCAACTGCTCACCACCCCACTTGCACTTGCTAACCCCTCTCCCCCCTTGCACTTAACCCCTGCATCCCAGGAATAAAATACACACCATGCTAGGTGTGTAATTTTTTTTTTTTTTTTACTAAAAACCCACTGTTTTAGTTTTTTTTTTTTTTTGTATCAGCACTGATGCTGGAGATGCCCGCAGGTGTTTCCCTGCGGGCAATCGCCACCCTGCACCCCTCCACCCCGTACTTCAGCCCCTGTACTCCCACAATGTAAAAAACTCACCATGGGAGGTGTGTCCTTTCTTGTAAAACCTGCCACTGAAGGTGTTAAATGTAAACCATATACCATTGCTAAAAACAAATGTAACCATTGGTAGACAAACCAAAATATAAAGTAATAGCTGTTTTTATAAGTATATTTCCTATGCCATTGCTGCAGAAATTATGAAATATAAAAAAAATTATATAAAAAAAATTATAAAAATTATATTAAATATAAAAAAAGCCAGCATCTGGCATTTTATAGAGATACAAGGACACATGGACTGGTGTGCAGTTTTATCACTTACTGATTTTCTGCTTTTAATCATCTTTCACATTGGATTGTGCAGTTTATTTTTTCAAGCAGATAACCAGTTTCATTATATGTTACTGAATGGAAAACCACACACGTGTCAATGTACAGTGCAGTTGTAACGTACTTTATCATTAACTAAGCACAATCAGCTTATGGTCATGAGCCCTAAAATGGCTTTGTAAGGTTACTTCATGAATTAATAAAGTACTTCTAGTCTGAATCTAAGACCCTGCACTTAGGGGGTAATTCCAAGTTGATTGCAGCAGGAATTCTGTTAGCAACTGGGCAAAACCATGTGCACTGCAGGGGAGGCAGATATAACATGTGCAGAGAGAGTTAGATTTGGGTGTGGTGTGTTCAATCTGCAATCTAATTTGCAGTGTAAAAATAAAGCAGACAGTATTTACCCTGCACAGAAATAAAATAACCCACCCAAATCTAACTCTCTCTGCGCATGTTATATCTGCCTCACCTGCAGTGCACATGGTTTTTCCCAACTGCTAAAAAATTTCCTGGTGCGATCAACTTGGAATTACCCTTTTAGTTCTAGGACTACAGGGAAAAGGTCCAAGCATCTAAGAACAAGATGTTCAGGCCAATCTAGAGAGCACACATTCCAAATAGGTGAAAAGACCGCAACAGCTGTTATCCTCAAGGTGACTTAATATTACTTTTGTACCATTATTAGGTTGTTCATCCAAATGCATAAGCAACTGGTTGTGTTTTTTCTTAATATTCTTTTTTAAGTACAGGTGTCATCCAACTGTCATGGTTGAGTAAATGAAAACGTGGTCTTTCATTTGGCTGAATAGTATCGGATTTTTTTCATATCAGGCGGTGCTGTCTTTAGCTGGTTATAAGTGTTTCTGGACACAGTTGTTGACATTTGCTGGCTTCAGATTGCCCTTAAGAGTTATTGTGATGTAACAACAAGGATTACCGCTAACGATCTCCTTGCATATGACATTCATTTATGAAGAGCAGATGCTCTAGCTTGAACTGTGACAGCAGGAGAATAATAATTTGGCTGTAACGTTAGACCTCTGCAACACTACAAATCTTGAATTTTTTTTTTTTGAATAATACTATAAAAGTACTTTCCTTTGGGGCTACGTGCAGCCAGTCATAAGAGGACAAATAACATAGCTGCTATTAAACACAGCCTTGTGTAATGTGTATTTGTAAACTTAGTACTGTATGTGCCAATTTTTTCTGAAGCGCTATTTTTAAAATGGGTCTCGTATTCATAGATAGAAGTTATCTATCTTGTGTCTGTTTAAAAATTTTATTAATTTTCAATAAACTTCTGAATTTTTACTTAATGTATGTGGCCTGTTTTTATCAAACTAGAAAATTGTTATTTTTCTCTTTAGATGTCTAGATTCTAGGGCAGGCTTTCCCAACCACGGTCCTCAAGGCACACCAACAGTGCAGGTTTTAGTGATATCCAGGCTGCAGCACAGATGGTTAAATCAAAATAACTGAGCTACTAATTAATTACCTGTGCTGAATCCTGGATATCACTAAAACATGCACTGTTAGTGTGCCTTGAGGACCGTGGTTGGGAAAGCCTGTTCTAGGGTGTAATCGCTTATTGCGTTTAGTGATACATTGATCACCAAATTTGAAGTGATACATTGATCACCAAATTTGCAGGGACCTTGTGAATTTGATGCTTTGAGCATATAAGTGTTTTAGCTCTTGCTCAATACATCATAACCATGTGAGAAGAGAATGCAGTCATACTGTCGGGAGGAAGGGGTGTATTAGGGCTAGGGGGAGAATGCCACTTAGATGTCTCCACTGGAAGTGCTCCTCATGTTGGCTGCTGGAACCCAGAAGGTGCCGCCAGGACCAGGTAAGGATACCAGAGACGGGTTGTTGACATTATGGGTGGAATTCAAATGATATATTACGCCCAATCTCCTCTCTAAAATGATGCCCGTTATCGTGCATATTGTGCCCATAGTAATCAGGTTTAGCCGTGTAAAGGGTTGGATGCCTCACTACTCCAGGGGCAGCAAGTTGAAAGAATGATACCATGCCCCCGAGGGCAGAAGCAGAATGGGTGTAGAAAAGGGTGAAAATAATTGAATCCCGCCCTATGCATGTCAACCTAGTATACCATACTCTGTGAGAAGTGCACACAACTGAAGGATTCAGCAAGATTGTGTTAAACTGAATACAGTTCCATTGAACGTGTCAAAGGTGAATAGGCATTTTTTTTATATGCTTTTGATGCACTTATTAATTTCTTCAAGATAAGTTCTGGAAACTTCTCTTATTGTACATGTCTTATTGTACATGCAACCTCTCTATAAGTCTTATTTTTATATTTAAAACCAAAAATGTTTAATTATATGTAATTCTCTAGACTGGTTTTCAGACTTGTTTGGAAGCTAAATTAAAAAAAATGGAAACACTTCCTTTTACCGCATTCAGACCGCAAATGCCGGATCCTACCCGGTAAGGCAAACGTGTACTTACCGGGTGGGATCCGGCATTTGCGCTCCGCTGCTGGCTTTCCCGGCAATATACTGGGTCGGTTGCCATAGCAGCGGAGGGAGCAGCAGGGGCGGGGGTGGAGGCGGCGCCGGGAGATGAGCTCATCTCCTGCATTCTCAGCAGCGGCCAGCCAATACGGAAGGAGAGGAGAGTGCTGCAGCGGCGCCGCTACCAATGACATAGCGCTGCTGCGGCTCAAGTCCCCCTCCCTCCTCCCCCTTCTCCACTGCGGCTGCCCGGGATCTCTGCCCACACGAGGAGCCTGAGAGATGGTAAGTATATAGCTCTCTCTCTCTTTCTGTCTCTCTCTCTTTCTCTCTCTCTCTCTCTCTCCCCCCTTCTGTATCTCTTTCTCTCTCGCTTTCTCTCTGTTGTCCTGCTATTGAAAGAAACCTTTACATGTTATAAACCTCACTCACTTTATGTAAGTGAGGTACGCTCATTGCTGTGGAAATATTATTGAATTTATTATCAGAAGTGTGCCATTTATATCTGAAATTTTTAAGAGATTTTGACTCAAAACTTCATTATTTTTTATTTTTTATATCATCCCGCATTTGCGATTCCATTCTTCTTGGAGAAAAAAATATCTTCATCTCGACGACCAGAAGATTCAGCAAACAAACTATTTAGGATAAGTATTTCCTCTTTTTTTTTTTTTTTTTCCTTCACTTCTCATCACATCAATTCATGTAGATCAATAACCATTGGCTGAATCATCAGCCACCAAGGTCTTTTTTTCATTCCAGCGCCAACTCTCTGCACCCACCCACTCCTTTTAGCTTTGTTCAGTCTCGGGTTTTTTTGGGATTAATCCAGGGGTGTTAGAAAGAGGCAGCAGGAGGTCCACATTTCAAGGAGCGCCCTATATGTTCTACCTAACTTTCTTCTGTTCACACTAAGTTGCTGCTAGTATAGATAAGCAAATACTTTATTTGGAATGGGTGGTGTGGTGGGCCCGACCTAGTGCTGCTGGTGATGGAGTAGTGTAGTGCCCGGCAGCTCGCACAATACTAGAGGGGGAGTGCGCACAAGCACCACTGGTGACGCGAGTCCCCAACTACTTACTGCGCACCATACAGGCTGCTGCGTCCCGGAAAAATAGACGAGAAGAGAGGGTCACTCACACACAGCAGGAGCTTGGACTGACGGGCGTGATGAGTGGCCTGCACCGGAAATGGCATTCACTGTTCATAGCTGATGTGTGGCGCTGGACTGGTGTTCATGTGAGCGGAGCTGCTGCTAAACATGCGCAGCATTTCCCTCGGCCAGCGCTGTACAGGAGAGAGCTCTGCTGATCTGAGCAGCTCTCTGGCTGCTGCAGTTCGGATTGCACTTGAAGATGTCCCGCTTATTGTGTAGAGATGGAGACAAGACTGTCTCCGTCTCTGAAAATAAATTTGGTCTCTCAGGGGCAGTTTCTGGGTGCTCAGAACCCCCCTTCCCTGCGTGCGCCACTGGCGGTGGTGGTCGTGTGTGTGTGTATATATGCCTGTAACAATAAAAAAATAAAAAATGAGCAAAATGTTTTGGGAAGACAAAGCTACAGTATCTGTTTAAAACAGTGGCGCCACTCCTTAATATTTGCCTGCTGGTTGTTTATAGTTCAGAAACATTGCAGTAGATTAATCTCAGTGTGTATGGCAGTGGTTCTCAAACTTTTTTGAATCACGGCACCCTAGTAGCAGAATTTTTTTTCATGGCACCCCTAAGTTAATTGTATAAAAAATGTCACCCTTTGGTTCAGTTGTGTGGTGAGGGACAGTGTTCACTTTTGTTTATCCACATATTTTATGACAGACAGCCACCAACCCTGGTTTTGCCTATTATACGACCATAAATAATTTGAATTGGTTCTGGACCAGCAATCCAAGCCGCGCCGCCCCGGGGTTCATACAAAATAAAATAGGTGTAAAACTCTTAAACAGACGTTTTTAGGAACATAATAAGATTCGCCACTAGATGTCACTACATTAGTCTCCCTGTCATTACAGGTGTACCCCGATAGGTGTCGCTATACCTGATAACAGCTGCGGCCTGCTCCAAGACCGACCGCGGCCTATCCTGGGAATATGTCCCTATAAAGAGACGGCCTGCTACATAAGCAATATGACGCACGGTTAAGAGGTGAGAAAGCATGACTGCGGGTGTTTGAACGTAAATGAGCGTCTATGAATACGGGTTGTTGTATCACCCGCGGGTGCTGTCACGGTGTCCCCATCCGGTAATTCATCACTGGATTAGGTTCCTATATGGCCTGCCCTGTGACCGTAACTCGTTGCGGAGGGCTCTGTATAACGCATGTATTATGGAAGAAGCGCTGTCTGTACCATTTGTATTGATTTGTAATAGCCCAAGTCGCCGCCCCCTCCTGGTTGGATTATAATAACCCCGGTCCCCTAGACCAGTGGCTGCTGTTCATTCATGCACGAATGGGATATATTCCCCACAGCGTTCTTTAACCATAAGAAGCCTTCGCTATTGTAAACCAGAATACAGGGATGTTTGCCAAGAACATATGACTGCCCCTATTGCCTTGCTCCTCTGCACAGTACCATACCTCCCAACATGACCCTCTCCAGGAGGGACACAATGCTCTGCTTCTGGACTTTTTTCTTAAGTTATGATTGCTGTCACCTGTGCTGAACAGGTTAATGGAAAAGAAAGGTGTTTCAGCCAGGTGCCTGCAATCATAAATTAAGAGGGAAGTCCAGGAGCAGAGCATTCTGTCCCTCCTGGAGGGGGTCATGTTGGGAGGTATGCAGTAGTCCATTGACTGTTACTTATGCATTACTAAACTCACATATGTGAGTGTCATGTGCAACCTGACCATTATATCCTGCTCTGTGGATCCCATGTCAGACCAGTTGCTCACCTGTTGTACCAGATCGCTCACTGAAACCTGCACTGCTGACCACTGTTTCTCTTTGCTGCTGCTGTCCCTTAGCATTCTATAATCGCATCACCTTAGTGAGTGCTGCTTGTGAAACATTAACAAGTTCAGCTGTCTTGGTAACTGAAGCTCCCGTAAAAGTGGGCTCAACTTCAACGTCCAGAGGTCTCCTTTTGTAGCCACGGTAGTTGTAAGTAAAAGCAACTAGGACAGTCCACCCTTCTTATATACGAGTGAGACCAGTGCCGTAACTACCTATGTGCCAGGTGTGCCTGGCACACAGCGCAGTTACACTGCGGTCGCACGGCGAGCGGCATGTAATGAGTCAAATGAGACCCGCGCCGTAACTACCTATGTGCCAGGTGTGCCTGGCACACAGCACAGTTACACTGAGGGCGCACGGCGAGCGGCATGTAATGAGTCAAATTGACTCATTACATGCCGCCTCTGCTGGGTGCCGTGCGCCACGCTGGAGGGAGAGCAGCGCCGGAGGCAGAGAAGGAGGAGGAGGGAGGGGGACTTGAGCCGCAGCAGCGCTATTTCATTGATAGCGGCGCCGCTGCAGCACTCCCCTCTCCTTCTGTACTGGCTGCCCGGCGCTGCTGTGAATGCTGGGATGCGGTTCCCTCATCCCAGCATTCTCAGCAGCGGCCAGCCAATACGGAAGGAGAGGAGAGTGCTGCAGCGGCGCCGCTACCAATGACATAGCGCTGCTGTGGCTCAAGTCCCCCTCCCTCCTCCTCCTTCTCCACTGCGGCTGCCCGGGATCTCTGCCCACACGAGGAGCCTGAGAGATGGTAAGTATATAGCTCTCTCTCTCTTTCTCCCCCCTTCTGTATCTCTTTCTCTCTCGCTTTCTCTCTGTTGTCTGTCTGCCGCAATGTGTAAAAAGGGGGACTGGCTGCCGCAATGTGTAAAAAGGGGGACTGGCTGCCTTAATGTGTAAAAAGAGGGACGCTGTCTGCCATAATGTGTACAAAAAGAGGACGCTGTCTGCCGTAATGTGTAATAAAGGGGATGCCGTCTGCCGTAATGTGTAATAAGGGGTACTCTGTCTGCCGTAATGTGTAATAAGGGGGACGTTGTCTGCTGTAATGTGTAAAAAGGGGGACTGGCTGCCGTAATGTGTAAAAAGGGGAACGCTGTCTGCCATAATGTGTACAAAAAGAGGATGCTGTCTGCCGTAATGTGTAAGGGGGACGCTGTCTGTCGTAATGTGTAATAAGGGGGACGCTGTCTGCCGTAATGTGTAATATGGGGGACGTTGTCTGCCGTAATGTTTAAAAAAGGGGATGCCGTCTGCCGTAATGTGTAATAAGGGGGACGTTGTCTGCCGTAATGTGTAAAAAGGGGGACGCTGTCTGCCGTAATGTGTAAATAGGGGGACGCTGTCTGCCGTAATGTGTAAAAAGGGGGACGCTGTCTGCCGTAATGTGTAAAAAGGGGGACGCTGTCTGCCGTAATGTGTAATAAGTGGGACGCTGTCTGCCGTAAAGTGTAATAAGGGGGACGATGTCTGCCGTAATGTGTAAAAAAGGGGATGCCGTCTGCCGTAATGTGTAATAAGGGGGACTATCTGCCGTAATGTGTAAAAAGGGGGACGCTGTCTGCCGTAATGTGTAATAAGGGGGACTGGCTGCCGTAATGTGTAAAAAGGGGGGCGCTGTCTGCCGTAATGTGTAAAAAGGGGGACGCTGTCTGCCGTTATGTGTAAAAAGGCACGCCTTCTGCCGTAATTTGTAAAAAAGGCTCTACCCGGTGTAGTGGCTCTACTGTGCAGCGTAATTTGAATAATGGAGACTAATATGCACCGTAGTATGAATTGGCATTATTTTGTGGCCACGCCCCTTCCCCATGAAGCCACGCCCCTATATATTTTTTGCGTGCCTGCGGCGTGCACTGCTCCTGTCTTGCGTAGGGGGGGCGCCAATGCCATTTCTTGCACACAGCGCCAAAATACCTAGTTACGGCACTGAGTGAGACTATTCTGAGATATTTGTTCCTTAAATAACATGAGCCATACCCGTGTGGAGCTGTTGCTTTTAATATGCAAAGAGGTCAATTCAATTAGATGTGAGGGGTAATGGTGTGCAAAGGCTGCCAATGGCACTGTAACTTACCTCCCTCGCGGCCTGATCACGCTCCGGTCCCGTGGATTTCTCCTTCGTCATAGAGGATGCTGGGGACTCCAAAAGGACCATGGGGTATAGACGGGATCCGCAGGAGACATGGGCACTTTAAGACTTTAAATGGGTGTGAACTGGCTCCTCCCTCTATGCCCCTCCTCCAGACCTCAGTTAGATTCTGTGCCCAGAGAGACTGGACACACACTAGGGGAGCTCTACAGAGTTTCTCTAGAAAAGACTTTCTGTTAGGTTTCTTGTTTTCAGGGAGCACTGCTGGCAACAGGCTCCCTGCTTCGTGGGACTGAGGGGAGAGAAGCAGACCTACTTCTGTGAGTTAAAGGCCCTGCTTCTTAGGCTACTGGACACCATTAGCTCCAGAGGGTCTGATCACTTCGCATAGCCTAGCTGCTCGTTCCTGGAGCCGCGCCGTCGTCCCCCTCACAGAGCCAGAAGAGAGAAGCCGGGTGAGTAACCGAAGCAAAGAAGACTTCAATGAAGGCGGCAGAAGACATCAGTCTTGGAGGTACCACGCAGCGCGCCATTGCTCCCGCTCACAAACGGCACTACACGGGTGCAGGGCGCAGGAGGGGGCGCCCTGGGCAGCAATAAAACCTCTTTTTGGGATCTGGCAAAGTGGTATACAGTGCCCAGGCACTGTATACAGACCCAGCCAGTTTAAAAGTAAGCGGGACTCAAGCGCGCCATTTAGGGGGCGGAGCTTCGTCCTTCCAGCTCTTGTCAGCGCCATCTTCTCTCTCTCTTCAGAGACGCTGGTCCTGGCCCTTCACTTCTGTCACAAGTAACGGTGCAAAAACAGGGGGGGGGGGCACAGCATATTTGGTGTTGAATATATATATATATATAAAAGCGCTGCAAGGTCTGGGGCATTGTATATTCCTTCAGACCGGGTGAGGCGCTGGGTGTGAGCTGGCAAACTCCCTCTCTGTCTTTCTGAAGGGCCTTACTGTGGGTCTGTTCCCTATAGCCCAGTGTGATAGTGTGTGTCGACATGTCTGAGGCTGAATGCTCTTCCCAGGAGGAGGCTGGTGTGGGGGCAGAACAGAATGTGGGAGTGACTCTGTCGGCGCCGCCGACTGCTGATTGGGTAGATATGTGGAGTGTCTTAAATGCAAGTGTGGCTTCGTTGCATAAGAGATTAGACAAATCTGAGTCTCAGAACCAAGCATGGAGACAATCCATGGAAGATGTTTTGTCACATACTCAGACCCCCTCAGGGTCACAAAAACGTTTGTTTACCCAGATAGCAGACACAGATACCGACACGGATTCGGACTCCAATGTCGACTATGGTGATGCCAGGTTGAATCCTAAACTGGCTAAGAGCATTCAGTACATGATTGTGGCAATAAAAGAAGTGTTACATATCACGGAAGACCCGGCTGTTCCTGAGACAAGGGTCTGTATGTTTAAAGGAAAGAAACCTCCGGTAACATTTCCTCCCTCTCATGAACTGAATACTCTTTTTGAAAAGGCTTGGGAAATTCCTGACAAAAAGTTGCTGATTCCCAAGAGAATTATTATGGCATATCCGTTTCCCTCTGAGGATAGGAAAAAGTGGGAGTCGACCCCCAATGTGGACAAGGCTCTAGCTCGGCTGTCCAAAAAGGTGGCGTTTCCGTCCCCTGACACGGCGGCCCTAAAAGATCGTGCGGATCGTAAGCAGGAAACTACCTTGAAATCTATTTATGTCACTACGGGTACACTGCTCAGACCTGCCGTGGCATCAGCATGGGTGAGTAGTGCAATTGAAAAGTGGGCAGATAACTTATTATCCGACTTGGACACCCTGGATAGGGATAGCGTTCTTTTGACGCTGGGTCATATCAGGGACGCTGCAGTCTATCTAAGGGAGGCTGCGAGAGATATTGGCCTCTTGGGATCAAGGGCCAATGCCATGGCAATCTCGGCTAGGAGATCACTATGGACTCATCAATGGAATGGTGATGCTGACTCTAAGAGGGCTGTGGAGGCACTGCCGTATAAGGGTGGTGTTTTGTTTGGTGAGGGGCTCGCGGACCTGGTATCTACAGCTACCGCGGGTAAGTCATCTTTTCTACCTTTTCTCTCTCCACAGCAAAAGAAAACGCCTCAGTATCAGATGCAGTCCTTTCGGTCTAGTAAATTAAAAAAAGGACGAGGGTCCTCCTTCCTTGCTGCTAGAGGTAAGGGAAGGGGAAAAAGATCACCGGCTGTGGCAAGCTCCCAGGAGCAGAAGTCCTCCCCGGCTTCTGCCAAGTCCACCGCATGACGCTGGGGCTCCGCTGCGGGAGTCCGCACCGGTGGGGGCACATCTTCAGCTCTTCAGTCGGGTCTGGGCTCACTCAGGCCTGGATCCTTGGGTGCTGGAAATTGTGGCCCAAGGATACAAACTGGAGTTTCAAGACGTGCCCCCCCACCGATTTTTCAAATCGGCCTTGCCAGCTTCTCTTCCGCAAAGAGAAGTGGTGTGCGCTGCAATACAAAAGCTGTGTCGACAGCAATTCATTGTCACGGTACCCCCGTCACATCGGGGAGAAGGGTTTATTCAAGCCTGTTCGTGGTCCCGAAGCCGGATGGCTCGGTCAGACCGATTCTGAACTTAAAATCCCTCAATCTATATTTGAAAAGATTCAAATTCAAAATGGAATCTCTCCGAGCAGTGATTTCCAGTCTGGAAGGGTGGGATTTTATGGTGTCAGTCGACATAAAGAATGCTTACCTACATGTCCCCATATATCCTCCTCATCAGGCTTACCTGAGGTTTGCTATTCAGGATTGTCATTACCAATTTCAGACGTTGCCGTTTGGTCTTTCCACGGCCCCGAGGATTTTCACCAACGTAATGGCGGAAATTATGGTGCTCCTGCGCAAGCAGGGTGTCACAATTATCCCGTACTTGGACGATCTCCTGATAAAGGCGAGGTCAAAGGAGTAGTTACTAAAAAACGTTGCGCTCTCCCTGACAGTTCTGCAGCAACATGGTTGGCTCCTAAATTTTGCCAAAGTCACAGTTGATTCCGACAACGCGGCTGTCGTTTTTGGGCATGATTCTGGACACGGAACTACAGAGAATTTTTCTCCAGATGGAAAAAGCTCTGGAAATACAGAACATGGTCAAGGGGATTCTGAAACCGGCAAGGGTGTTGATTCATCAATGCACTCGGGTGCTGGGGAAGATGGTGGCGGCCTACGAGGCCATCCCGTTTGGCAGGTTCCATGTCAGGGTTTTTCAGTGGTACCTGTTGGACAAGTGGTCCGGGTCTCGCCTACACATGCACCGGAAGATAAGCCTCTCTCCCAGGGCCAGGATTTCTCTCCTGTGGTGGCTCCAAAGTTCTCACCTTCTAGAGCAGGCATTCCCAACCACGGTCCTCAAGGCACACCAACAGTGCAGGTTTTAGTGATATCCAGGCTGCAGCACAGATGGTTAAATCAAAATAACTGAGCTACTAATTAAGTCACCTTGCTGAAACCTGGATATCACTAAAACCTGCACTGTTAGTGTGCCTTGAGGACCGTGGTTGGGAATGCAGGTTCGGGATCCAGGATTGGATCCTGGTGACCACGGATGCAAGTCTCCGAGGTTGGGGAGCAGTCACACAGGGACAAAATTTCCAGGGAAAATGGTCAAGCCAGGAGGCTTGTCTGCACATAAACATTCTGGAATTAAGGGCCATCTACAACGGCCTTCTACAAGCGGAACATCATCTTCTTCGCGGCCTGCCCGTCCTGATTCAGTCGGACAACATAACAGCAGTGGCGCACATAAACTGCCAGGGCGTAACAAGGAGCAGAGCGGCGATGGCGGAGGCCACAAAAGTTCTTCGCTGGGCGGAAAAACAGGCAAGCGCTCTGTCGGCGGTCTTCATTCCAGGCGTGGACAACTGGGAAGCAGACTTCCTCAGCAGACACGATCTCCATCCAGGAGAGTGGGGTCTTCATCAAGAGGTCTTGCAGAAGTGACAAGTCGTTGGGGAATTCCTCAAATAGACATGATGGCGTCTCGCCTCAACAAGAAACTTCAGACATACTGTTCCAGGTCGAGGGACCCTCAAGCAGTAGCAGTGGACGCCCTAGTGACACCGTGGGTGTATCAGTCGGTCTATGTATTCCCTCCACTTCCACTCATCTCAAAGGTGATACGGATCATAAGAAGAACAAGCGTTCAGGTGATACTCGTTGTTCCAGATTGGCCACGGAGGGCCTGGTATCCGGATTTTCAGGAATTACTCATAGAAGATCCCTGGCCTCTTCCTCTACGAGAGGATCTGTTACAGCAAGGGCCGTGAGTGTTCCAAGACTTACCGCGGTTGTGTTGACGGCGTGGCGGTTGAACGCAAAATCCTAGCGCGAAAGGGTATTCCAGGTGAGGTCATCCCCACTCTACTGAAAGCTAGGAAGGAGGTAACGGCGAAGCATTACCACCGTATTTGGAGAAAATATGTGTCTTGGTGTGAATCCAAGAAGGCTCCTACGGAAGAATTTCAGCTGGGTCGGTTTCTCCATTTTTTACAAGCAGGTGTGGATGCGGGCCTAAAGTTAGGCTCTATTAAAGTGCAGATTTCGGCCTTATCAATTTTCTTTCAAAGGGAATTGGCCTCGCTTCCAGAAGTACAGACTTTTGTGAAAGGCGTGCTGCACATCCAACCTCCATTTGTGGCACCATGGGACCTTAACGTGGTGTTACAGTTCCTTATGTCACATTGGTTTGAACCTTTACAAACGGTTGAGTTGAAATTTCTCACTTGGAAAGTGGTCATGCTGTTGGCCTTGGCGTCCGCAAAGCGGGTGTCGGAATTGGCGGCTTTGTCTCACAAAAGCCCCTATTTGATTTTCCACGAGGATTTTTACCCAAGGTGGTTTCTTCGTTTCACATGAACCAACCTATTGTGGTACCTGTGGCTTCTGAAGCCTTGGCTGATTCAAAGTCTTTCGATGTGATCAGAGCTTTGAAAATTTATGTTGCCAGAACGTCTCGAATTAGGAAAACGGAGGCTCTGTTTGTCCTGTACGCTTCCAACAAGATTGGGGCTCCTGCTTCTAAGCAGACTATTGCACGCTGGATCTGTAATGCGATTCAGCATGCTCATTTTATGGCTGGATTGCCGTTACCGAAATCAGTGAAGGCCCATTCTACCAGGAAGGTGGGCTCATCTTGGGCGGCTGCCCACGGAGTCTTTTGCAAAATTCTACAAGTTTGATACCCTGGCTGATGAGGACCTCATGTTTGCTCAATCGGTGCTGCAGAGTCATCCGCACTCTCCCGCCCGGTCTGGAGCTTTGGTATAAACCCCATGGTCCTTTTGGAGTCCCCAGCATCCTCTAGGACGAAGGAGAAAATAGGATTTTAATACCTACCGGTAAATCCTTTTCTCTTAGTCCGTAGAGGATGCTGGGCGCCCGTCCCAGTGCGGACTCTATCTGCAGTACTTGTTCATAGTTATTGCTTTTGTTACACAAAGGTTGTGTTTTTGGTTTCGATCAGCCTGTTGCTGATTTTTTGGTTCATGCTGTTAACTGGTTTTAGTTAAATGCCATGTTGTACGGTGTGTTGTGGTGTGAGCTGGTATGTATCTCACTGTTGGTTAACAAAAATCCTTTTCCTCAAAATGTCCGTCTCCCTGGGCACAGTTCCTATAACTGAGGTCTGGAGGAGGGGCATAGAGGGAGTAGCCAGTTCACATCCTCTACGGACTAAGAGAAAAGGATTTACCGGTAGGTATTAAAATCCTATTTCTCTAACGTCCTAGTGGATGCTGGGGACTCCGTAAGGACCATGGGGAATAGCGGCTCCGCAGGAGACTGGGCACAGCTAAGAAAGAATTAGGACTACCTGGTCTGCACTGGCTCCTCCCACTATGACCCTCCTCCAGACTTCAGTTAGAATCCTGTGCCCGGCCGAGCTGGATGCACACTAGGGGCTCTCCTGAGCTCCTAGAAAGAAAGTATATGTTAGGTTTTTTTATTTTACAGTGAGATCTGCTGGCAACAGACTCACTGCAGCGAGGGACTAAGGGGAGAAGAAGCGAACCTACCTAACTGGTGGTAGCTTGGGCTTCTTAGGCTACTGGACACCATTAGCTCCAGAGGGATCGACCGCATGGAACCGGCCATTGGTGTTCGGTCCCGGAGCCGCGCCGCCGGCCCCCTTACAGAGCCAGAAGCAAGAAGAAATCCGGAAAATCGTCGGCAGAAGACATCAGTCTTCACCAAGGTAGCGCACAGCACTGCAGCTGTGCGCCATTGCTCCTCATACACACTTCACACTCCGGTCACTGAGGGTGCAGGGCGCTGGGGGGGGGCGCCCTGAGAAGCAATAAATACACCTTGGCTGGCAAATATATCACAATATATAGCCCCAGAGGCTATATATGTGATAAATACCCCTGCCAGAATCCATAAAAAAGCGGGAGAAAAGTCCGCGAAAAAGGGGCGGAGCTATCTCCCTCAGCACACTGGCACCATTTTCTCTTCACAGTGCACCTGGAAGACAGCTCCCCAGGCTCTCCCCTGTAGTTTTCAGGCTCAAAGGGTTAAAAAGAGAGGGGGGGCACAAAATTTAGGTGCAATATTGTTATACAAGCAGCTATTGGGGGAAAAATCACTCAGTTATAGTGTTAATCCCTGCATTATATAGCGCTCTGGTGTGTGCTGGCATACATTCTCTCTGTCTCCCCAAAGGACTTTGTGGGGTCCTGTCCTCAGTCAGAGCATTCCCTGTGTGTGTGCTGTGTGTCGGTACGGCTGTGTCGACATGTGGGATGAGGAAGGTTACGTGGAGGTGGAGCAGAGGCCGATAAATGGGATGTCGTCCCCTGTGGGGCCGACACCGGAGTGGATGGATAGGTGGAAGGTATTAAACGACAATGTCAACTCCTTACAAGGCTGGATGACGTAAAACAGCTGTGGGACAGCCGGCTTCTCAGCCCGCGCCTGCCCAGGCGTCTCAAAGGCCATCAGGGGCTCAAAAAAGCGCCCGTTACCTCAGATGGCAGACACAGATGTCGACACGGAGTCTGACTCCAGTGTCGACGAGATTGAGACATATACACAATCCACTAGGAACATCCGTTACATGATCTCGGCAATAAAAAATGTGTTACGCATTTCTGACATGAACCCAAGTACCACATAAAAGGGGTTTTATTTTTGGGGAGAAAAAGCAGCCAGTGTTTTGTTCCCCCATCAGATGAATGAATGAAGTGTGTAAAGTAGCGTGGGTTCCCCCAATAAGAAACTGGTAATTTCTAAAAAGTTACTGATGGCGTACCCTTTCCCGCCAGAGGATAGGTCACGTTGGGAGATATCCCTTAGGGTGGATAAGGCGCTCACACGTTTGTCAAAAAAGGTGGCACTGCCGTATTAGGATATGGCCACCTTGAAGGAGCCTGCTGATAAAAAGCAGGAGACTATCCTGAAGTCTGTATATACACACTCAGGTTATATACTGAGACCTGCAATCGCCTCAGCATAAATAGTGCTGCTGCAGCGTGGTCCGATACCCTGTCAGATAATATTAATACTCTAGGACAGGGAAAATAGTTTGCTAACATAGAGCATATTAAAGACGTTGTCTTATATATAAAGGATGCACAGAGGGATATTTGCCGGCTGGCATCCAGAATTAATGCAATGTCCATTCTGCCAGGAGGGTATTAGAAACCCGGCAGTGGACAGGTGATGCTGCCTATAAAAGGGTAAGGAATTGTTGGGAATGGTCTCTGGGACCTCGTATCCACAGCAACAGCTGGGAAGAAATTTTTTTTTACCTCAGGTTTCCTCACAGTCTAAGAAAGCACCGTATTTTCAGGTACAGTCCTTTTCGGCTTCAGAAAAGCAAGCGGGTCAAAGGCGCTTCCTTTCTGCACAGAGACAAGGGAAGAAGGAAAAAGCTGCACCAGCAGCCAGTTCCCAGGATCAAAAATCTTCCCCCGCTTCCTCTGAGTCCACCGCTTGACGTTGGGGCTCCACAGGTGGAGACAGGTGCAGTAGGGGCGCATCTCGGGAACTTCAGGGACCAGTGGGTTTGCCCACAGGTGGATCCCTAGGTTCTGCAAATAGTATCACAGGGATACAGGCTGGAGTTCGAGGCGACTCCCTCTCGCCGTTACCTCACCTCAGCCTTGCCTGCTGCCCTCGGAGAAAGGTAGTACTGGCGGCAATTCACAAGCTGCACTTCCAGCAGGTGAAATCTAGGTACCCCTCCTTCAACAAGGCCGGGGTTACTTTTCCAAAATGTTGTGGTACCGAAACCAGACGGTTCGGTGAGACCCATTCTAAAATTGAAAGCCTTGAACACTTATATACGAAGGTTCAAGTTCGAAATGGAATCGCTCAGGGCGATTATTGCAAGCCTGGATGGTATCACTGGACATCACGGATGCTTACCTGCATGTCCCTATTTACCCTTTTTACCAGGAATACCTCAAAATTGTGGTACAGGATTGTCATTACCAATTCCAGACGTTGCCGTTGGTCTGTCCCCGACACCGAGGTATTTACCAAGGTAATGGCCGAAATAATTATCCCGTACTTGGACGATCTCCTTATAAAGGCGAGGTCCAGGGAGCAGTTGTTCGGCGGAGTAGCACTATCTCGGGAAGTGCTACAACAGCACGGCTGAATTCTGAATATTCCAAAGTCGCAGCTGGTTCCTACGACGCGTCTACTGTTCCTGAGTATGGTTCTGGACACAGAACAGGATAAAAAGGTTTTCTTCCGGAGGAGAAGTCCAAGGAGTTGTCGTCTCTAGACAGAGACCTCCTAATACGTATACAGGTGTCAGTGCATCAATGCACGCGAGTCCTTGGAAGGATGGTAGCTTCTTACGAAGAAATTCCATTCGCCAGGTCCCATTCAAGGATTTTCCAGTGGGATCTGTTGGACATGTGGTCCGGGTCGCATCTTCAGATGCATCGGCGGATAACCCTGTCTCCAAGGGCCAGGGTGTCGTTGTTGTGGTGGCTGCAGAGTGCTCATCTTCTAGGGGGCCGCAGATTCGGCATACAGGACTGGGTCCTGGTGACCACGGATGCCAGCCTTCGAGGCTGGGGGGCAGTCACACAGGGAAAAAACTTCCAAGGCTATGGAACGACCTCCACCCGGGAGAGTGGGGACTTCATCCAAAAGTCTTCCAAATGATTGTACACCGTTGGGAAAGGCCACAGGTGGACATGATGGCGTCCCGCCTCAACTAAAAGTTACAAAGATATTGCGCCAGGTCAAGGACCCTCAGGCGATAGCTGTGGACGCTCTGGTAACACCGTGGGTGTACCAGTCGGTGTATGTGTTCCCTTCTCTGCCTCTCTTACCCAGGGTAATGAGAATAATAAGAAGGAGAGGAGTAAGAACTATACTCATTGTTCCGGGTGGGCCAAGAAGAGCTTGGTAACCAGAACTCCAAGAAATGATCTCAGAGGACCTATGGCCTCTGCCGCTCAGACAGGACCTGCTGCAGCAGGGGGCCTGTCTGTTTCAAGACGTACCGCGGCTGCGTTGACGGCATGGCGTTTGAACGCCGGATCCTGAAAGAAAAGGGAATTCCGGAGGAAGTTATCTCTACGCTATTTAAAGCTAGGAAAGAAGTGAACGCTAACCATTATCACCGCATAGGGCGGAAATATGTTGCGTACTGTGAGGCCAGGAAGGCCCCAAAGGAGAAATTTCAGCTAGGTCGATTTCTGCACTTCCTACAGTCAGAGGTGCCTATGGGCCTACAATTGGGTTCCATTAAGGTCCAGATTTCGGCTCTATCGATTTTCTTCCAAAATGGAACTGGCTTCACTGCCTGAAGTTCAGACATTTGTCAAGGGAGTGCTGCATATTCAGCCTCCTTTTGTGCCTCCAGTCCTTTTGTGCCTCCAGTGGCACCGTGGGTTTCCTAAAGTCACATTGGTTTTAGCCACTCAAAACCGTGGATTTAAAATATCTCACGTGGAAAGTGGTCATGCTTTTGGCCTTGGCTTCGGCAAGGCGGGTGGCAGAATTGGTGTCTTTGTCATGCAAAAGCCCCTATTTGATTTTCCATATGGATAGGGCAGAATTGAGTACTAGTCCCCAGTTTCTTCCTAAGGTGGTATCAGCTTTTCACTTGAACCAACCTATCGTGGTGCCTGCGGCTACTAGGGACTTGGAGGACTCCAAGTTACTGGACGTAGTCAGGGCCTTGAAAATGTATGTTTCCAGGACGGCTGGAGTCAGGAAGACTGACTCGCTATTTATCCTGTATGCACCAAACAAGATGGGTGCTCCTGCTTCAAAGCAGACTATTGCTCGCTGGATTTGTAGCACAATTCAGCTTGCGCATTCTGTGGCTGGCCTGCCGCAGCCTAAATCTGTAAAAGCCCATTCCACGAGGAAAGTGGGCTCTTCTTGGGCGGCTGCCCGAGGGGTCTCAGCTTTACAACTTTGCCGAGCTGCTACTTGGTCAGGGGCAAACACGTTTGCAAAATTCTACAAATTTGATACCCTGGCTGAGGAGGACCTTGAGTTCTCTCATTCGGTGCTGCAGAGTCATCCGCACTCTCCCGCCCGTTTGGGAGCTTTGGTATAATCCCCATGGTCCTTACGGAGTCCCCAGCATCCACTAGGACGTTAGAGAAAATAAGATTTTACTCACCGGTAAATCTATTTCTCGTAGACCGTAGTGGATGCTGGGCGCCCGTCCCAAGTGCGGACTGTCTGCAATACTTGTATATAGTTATTGTTAACTAAAAGGGTTATTGTTGAGCCATCTGTTGAGAGGCTCTGTTATGTTCATACTGTTAACTGGGTATAATATCACGAGTTATACGGTGTGATTGGTGTGGCTGGTATGAGTCTTACCCGGGATTCAAAATCCTTTCCTTATTGTGTCAGCTCTTCCAGGCACAGTATCCTTACTGAAGTCTGGAGGAGGGTCATAGTGGGAGGAGCCAGTGCACACCAGGTAGTCCTAATTCTTTCTTAGCTGTGCCCAGTCTCCTGCGGAGCCGCTATTCCCCATGGTCCTTACGGAGTCCCCAGCATCCACTACGGACTACGAGAAATAGATTTACCGGTGAGTAAAATCTTATTTTTTTGTACGTAGCCCTTTGCTGCTGCGGACAACAATCAGTGAGTCTGGAGGTACTATAAGCAAGGCGGGTCTACTACGGTATGGGCATATAGCCGCCTTTGCTAGCAAGCTGCAAGTAAATCACATCTAACTGAATTGATCATTAATGACTCTTTTATGCAGATGTTTTTCTGTTTTTTTATTTGTCCACAAGCTGTAAATGTGTGTAAACCACTTTTCCCTCTTCTTTTTTTTTTTGTTTGTTTCTTTTAGGATTTTTTCTTTTTAATTTTTTTAATACTTTCGTCTTTGCCTTCAACTATGGGTGAAGAGTACAAAATCCAGGCATTTGATGCTGAAACTCAGAATCTACTCAAGACTGCTCTGAAAGGTCAGGACTTTTGTTGGTTTCAATGATCCAGTGACCTTGTGTTGCCATATGCCCCATGTCCTCAATAATACCAGTAATGTACCTGTTCCCTCTAGTAATGGATACCTATTTATTCTTAGAGCCAGCCAATGTGGATCTAGAAAAAGTGGCCAATGTGATCGTAGAGCAGTCATTGAGAGATGCTACATTTAGCAAAGAGTCTGGGAAAATGTGTTACACTATCATTCAGGTGAGAAGACTTGCAATCTTCTGGCAAAGTATTTTAAAAAAACCAAAACATTTCAGTATATACAGAGTAGTACATATTGGGCAGTTTGGTTGTTTTCAATAAAATTGGCCTCAAAGTATAGAATTATCTGGACAAAACAGCTATTGATTAGCTGCTAAGATATGTAATTTAAAGATCTGTAATTGTTAGGTGTGTGTGCTGTCATTTGTGGTGTACGCAGATTGAGTTCATTGCGATGCTGACAAGTATGTGGCAAAAATAAGCACACGGGCAGATTTATTAAGCCTGGTGAAGTGATAAATTGCACGGTGATAAAGTACCAGCCAGTCACCTGCTCACTATCATGTCACAGACTGGGTTTGAAAAATTACAGGAGCTCAACTTTATCTCCATGCACTTTATGACTTCAGGCCTAATAAACCTGCCCCACAGCCTAGTAAGCCTAGTTTCAAGTACCAGGGTATTTTCTTTGTGGGCTAGTCCAGGGCTCGACCGATCCCAGGGGCCAGGATGCCATGGCCCCTAGATTTTGCTGCCTGGCTACCAGATTATGCAGGGAGGAAGGAAGCAGATCCTTGTCAGCCGCAGCGAAGATTTGAGAGCGTGCCTGAATTGCGGCAGCCATTTCATGTGTAAGAGTGCATGTGATGAATGTCTGTCTCAGCCTGCTCTGACTGCAGTGCCTGTCCGTTGCTGCCTGTGCTGACTACGCCTGTACGTACCGTCTTCTTTCTTTAAACTCCGGCTGCATAGAATTCTCTGGTAAGAGCATCTATGCGTGGCTGGGGTTTCAGGCTTCAGAGGGGGTAGTGATGTGGCCACTGGGGGATTGTCTGCCCAGGGAGTGACTGCAGAGGGGTAGTTTGTCTGTGGGTACTCCCTAGGTTGTGTGGCCGTGGAGGTTGGTGGCCTGGGAGTTTAACGGCTTAGCAATGTGGCTGCAGTGGGTTGGCTTTCCTGGAGGGTACCCCCTTAGTTGTGTGGCCATGGGCAGGGCTGCCCATCTGGCACTTCTGGTATAAGCCAGAATGGCCAGTGAGCCAGTCCGGCTCTTCGTTTTGCTTTCCTTCCCCGCCAGAATTGTCTGTGTTTCAGAAATATGGGGGCGTGCCACGAGTCCATGCCCCCTGATTCACGGCACACCCCGTGAACAGTGTCCGCATGCTCCCTTTTTGAGCGCATGCCCACTTTTGCGTGCACACACACAAATGCCAGGGCCGAAAAGTGTCCCCAGTCCGTCCCTGGCCATGGAGGTGGGGCAGTGATCTGGCTCCTACACTTTCATCCTGGCTCCAAGATTTTAGAAAAATTTGTCAAGCCCTGGGCTAGTCTTTCATCAGATAACATTGTAGATATACCACAGTAACCACAGTAATGAAAGGCTATACTGTATGTAGACTGTTAATTGTTCGTTGTGTGGAAAGCCTATTTCTTTTTTGCTCACTCACACACTATTGTTTTGTTCCTTTTGCCTTTCAGGCAGAAAGCAAGCAGACAGGTCGGAGTGTCTTCCGCAGCGGACTCTTGAACAGACTGCAGAGCGAATATCGCAACCGGGAGGAGATGAGAGCCCGCTCTGTCCAGGAATGGGTGTGCTACGTCAGTTTCATCTGCAATGTTTTTGACTACCTAAGAGTAAGTAAAAAGTTTGATGGCTGCAAAAACTATTCTTCCCTAGGACCTTTTTTTTATTTTTTTCAGATCATGGTTTTCGAATTACATTATTGTGGAATTTACTTTTCTTACCCACCACAAAGTAACTTAAAATAAGATTTTACTTACCGATAAATCTATTTCTCGTAGTCCGTAGTGGATGCTGGGGACTCCGTCAGGACCATGGGGAATAGCGGCTCCGCAGGAGACAGGGCACAAAAGTAAAAGCTTTAGGATCAGGTGGTGTGCACTGGCTCCTCCCCCTATGACCCTCCTCCAAGCCTCAGTTAGGATACTGTGCCCGGACGAGCGTACACCATAAGGAAGGATTTTGAATCCCGGGTAAGACTCCTACCAGCCACACCAATCACACTGTACAACCTCTGATCTGAACCCAGTTAACAGCATGATAACAGCGGAGCCTCTGAAAAGATGGCTCACAACAATAATAACCCGATTTTTGTAACAATAACTATGTACAAGTATTGCAGACAATCCGCACTTGGGATGGGCGCCCAGCATCCACTACGGACTACGAGAAATAGATTTATCGGTAAGTAAAATCTTATTTTCTCTGACGTCCTAGTGGATGCTGGGGACTCCGTCAGGACCATGGGGATTATACCAAAGCTCCCAAACGGGCGGGAGAGTGCGGATGACTCTGCAGCACCGAATGAGAGAACTCCAGGTCCTCTTTAGCCAGGGTATCAAATTTGTAGAATTTTACAAACGTGTTCTCCCCCGACCACGTAGCTGCTCGGCAGAGTTGTAATGCCGAGACCCCTCGGGCAGCCGCCCAGGATGAGCCCACCTTCCTTGTGGAATGGGCCTTGACAGATTTAGGCTGTGGCAGGCCTGCCACAGAATGTGCAAGTTGAAATGTGCTACAAATCCAACGAGCAATCGTCTGCTTAGAAGCAAGAGCACCCAGTTTGTTGGATGCAAACAGGATAACAGCGAGTCAGTTTTCCTGACTCCAGCCGTCCTGGAAACCTATATTTTCAGGGCCCTGACAACATCTAGCAACTTGGAGTCCTCCAAGTCCCTAGTAGCCGCAGGTACCACAATAAGCTGGTTCAGGTGAAACGCTGACACCACCTTAGGAAGAAACTGGGGACGAGTCCGCAGTTCTGCCCTGTCCGAATGGACAATCAGATATGGCTTTTGTGAGACAAAGCCGCCAATTCTGACACTCGCCTGGCCGAGGCCAGGGCCAACAGCATGGTCACTTTCCATGTGAGATATTTCAAATCCACAGATTTGAGCGGTTTAAAATGTGATTTGAGGAATCCCAGAACTACGTTGAGATCCCACAGTGCCACTGGAGGCACAAAAAGGGGGTTGTATATGCAATACTCCCTTGACAAACTTCTGGACTTCAGGAACTGAAGCCAATTCTTTCTGGAAGAAAATTTACAGGGCCGAAATTTGAACCTTAATGGACCCCAATTTGAGGCCCATAGACACTCCTGTTTGCAGGAAATGCAGGAATCGACCGAGTTGAAATTTCTTCGTGGGGCCTTCCTGGCCTCACACCACGCAACATATTTTCGCCACATGTGGTGATAATGTTTTGCGATCACCTCCTTCCTGGCTTTGACCAGGGTAGGAATGACCTCTTCCGGAATGCCTTTTTCCCTTAGGATCTGGCGTTCCACCGCCATGCCGTCAAACGCAGCCGCGGTAAGTCTTGGAACAGACCTGGTACTTGCTGAAGCAAGTCCCTTCTTAGCGGCAGAGGCCATGAGTCCTCTGTGAGCATTTCTTGAAGTTCCGGGTGCCACGTCCTTCTTGGCCAATCCGGAGCCACGAGTATAGTTCTTACTCCTCTACGTCTTATAATTCTCAGTACCTTGGTTATGAGAAGCAGAGGAGGGAACACATACACCGACTGGTACACCCACAGTGTTACCAGAACGTCCACAGATATTGCTTGAGGGTCTCTTGACCTGGCGCAATACCTGTCCAGTTTTTTGTTCAGGCGGGACGCCATCATGTCCACCTTTGGTCTTTCCCAACGGTTCACAATCATGTGGAATACTTCCCGATGAAGTCCCCACTCTCCCGGGTGGAGGTCGTGCCTGCTGAGGAAGTCTGCTTCCCAGTTGTCCACTCCCGGAATGAACACTGCTGACAGTGCTATCACATGATTTTTCGCCCAGCGAAGAATCCTTGCAGTTTCTGCCATTGCCCTCCTGCTTCTTGTGCCGCCCTGTCTGTTTACGTGGGCGACTGCCGTGATGTTGTCCCACTGGATCAATAACGGCTGACCTTGAAGCAGAGGTCTTGCTAAGCTTAGAACATTGTAAATTGCCCTTAGCTCCAGTATATTTATGTGGAGAGAAGTCTCCAGACTTGATCACACTCCCTGGAAATTTTTTCCATGTGTGACTGCTCCCCAGCCTCTCAGGCTGGCATCCGTGGTCACCAGGACCCAGTCCTGAATGCCGAGTCTGCGGCCCTTTAGTAGATGAGCACTCTGCAGCCACCGCAGAAGAAACACCCTTGTCCTTGGAGACAGGGTTATCCGCTGATGCATCTGAAGATGCGATCCGGACCATTTTTCCAGCAGATCCCACTGAAAAGTTCTTGCGTGAAATCTACCGAATGGAATCGCTTCGTAAGAAGCCACCATTTTTCCCAGGACCCTTGTGCAATGATGCACTGACACTTTTCCTGGTTTTAGGAGGTTCCTGACTAGCTCGGATAACTCCCTGGCTTTCTTCTCCGGGAGAAACACCTTTTTCTGGACTGTGTCCAGAATCATCCCTAGGAACAGCAGACGTGTCGTCGGAAACAGCTGCGGTTTTGGAATATTTAGAATCCACCCGTGCTGTCGTAGAACTACTTGAGATAGTGCTACTCCGACCTCCAACTGTTCTCTGGACCTTGCCCCTATCAGGAGATCGTCCATTTTCTTTGAAGAAGAATCATCATTTCGGCCATTACCTTGGTAAGGACCCGGGGTGCCGTGGACAATCCAACCGGCAGCGTCTGAAACTGATAGTGACAGTTCTGTACCACGAACCTGAGGTACCCTTGGTGAGAAGGGCAAATTGGGACATGGAGGTAAGCATCCCTGATGTCCCGGGACACCATATAGTCCCCTTCTTCCTGGTTCGCTATCACTGCTCTGAGTGACTCCATCTTGATTTGAACCTTTGTATGTAAGTGTTCAACTATTTCAGATTTAGAATAGGTCTCACCGAGCCGTCTGGCTTCAGTACCACAATATAGTGTGGAATAATACCCCTTTCCTTGTTGTAGGAGGGGTACTTTGATTATCACCTGCTGGGAATACAGCTTGTGAATTGTTTCCACTACTGCCTCCCTGTCGGAGGGAGACGTTGGTAAAGCAGACTTCAGGAACCTGCGAGGGGGAGACGTCTCGAATTTCCAATCTGTACCCCTGGGATACTACTTGTAGGATCCAGGGGTCCACTTGCGAGTGAGCCCACTGCGTGCTGAAACTCTTGAGACGACCCCCCCCACCGCACCTGAGTCCGCTTGTACGGCCCCAGCGTCATGCTGAGGACTTGGCAGAAGCGGTGGAGGGCTTCTGTTTCTGGGAATGGGCTGCCTGCTGCAGTCTTCTTCCCTTTCCTCTATCCCATGGCAGATATGACTGGCCTTTTGCCCGCTTGCCCTTATGGGGACGAAAGGACTGAGGCTGAAAAGACGTTGTCTTTTTCTCCTTTATACGGCAATACTTCCATGTGCCGTTTGGAATCTGCATCACCTGACCACTGTCGTGTCCATAAACAACTTCTGGCAGATATGGACATCGCACTTACTCTTGATGCCAGAGTGCAAATATCCCTCTGTGCATCTCGCATATATAGAAATGCGTCCTTTTAAATGCTCTATAGTCAATAAAATACTGTCCCTGTCAAGGGTATCAATATTTTCAGTCAGGGAATCCGACCAAGCCACCCCAGCGCTGCACATCCAGGCTGAGGCGATCGCTGGTCGCAGTATAACACCAGTATGTGTGTATATACTTTTTAGGATATTTTCCAGCCTCCTATCAGCTGGCTCCTTGAGGGCGGCCCTATCTGGAGACGGTACCGCCACTTGTTTTGATAAGCGTGTGAGCGCCTTATCCACCCTAAGGGGTGTTTCCCAACGCGCCCTAACTTCTGGCGGGAAAGGGTATACCGCCAATAATTTTCTATCGGGGGAAACCCACGCATCATCACACACTTCATTTAATTTATCTGATTCAGGAAAAACTACAGGTAGTTTTTTCACACTCCACATAATACCCTTTTTTGTGGTACTTGTAGTATCAGAAATATGTAACACCTCCTTCATTGCCCTTAACAAGTAACGTGTGGCCCTAAAGGAAAATACGTTTGTTTCTTCACCGCCGACACTGGAGTCAGTGTCCGTGTCTGTGTCTGTGTCGACCGACTGAGGTAAAAGGACGTTTTAACGCCCCTGACGGTGTTTGAGACGCCTGGACAGGTACTAATTGGTTTGCCGGCCGTCTCATGTCGTCAACCGACCTTGCAGCGTGTTGACATTATCACGTAATTCCTTAAATAAGCCATCCATTCCGGTGTCGACTCCCTAGAGAGTGACATCACCATTACAGGCAATTGCTCCGCCTCCTCACCAACATCGTCCTCATACATGTCGACACACACGTACCGACACACAGCACACACACAGGGAATGCTCTGATAGAGGACAGGACCCCACTAGCCCTTTGGGGAGACAGAGGGAGAGTTTGCCAGCACACACCAAAAACGCTATAATTATACAGGGACAACCTTTATATAAGTGTTTTTCCCTTATAGCATTTTAATATATATAGTCATATCGCCAAATAAGTGCCCCCCCTCTCTGTTTTAACCCTGTTTCTGTAGTGCAGTGCAGGGGAGAGCCTGGGAGCCTTCCCACCAGCATTTCTGTGAGGGAAAATGGCGCTGTGTGCTGAGGAGAATAGGCCCCGCCCCCTTTTCGGCGGGCTTCTTCTCCCGTTTTTCTGAGACCTGGCAGGGGTTAAATACATCCATATAGCCCCCAGGGGCTATATGTGATGTATTTTTAGCCAGAATAAGGTACTATCATTGCTGCCCAGGGCGCCCCCCCCCCAGCGCCCTGCACCCTCAGTGACTGCTGCTATGAAGTGTGCTGACAACAATGGCGCACAGCTGCAGTGCTGTGCGCTACCTTATGAAGACTGAAAAGTCTTCTGCCGCCGGTTTCTGGACCTCTTCACTTTTCGGCATCTGCAAGGGGGTCGGCGGCGCGGCTCCGGGACGAACCCCAGGGTGAGACCTGTGTTCCGACTCCCTCTGGAGCTAATGGTGTCCAGTAGCCTAAGAAGCCAATCCATCCTGCACGCAGGTGAGTTCACTTCTCTCCCCTAAGTCCCTCGATGCAGTGAGCCTGTTGCCAGCAGGACTCACTGAAAATAAAAAACCTAACAAAACTTTTACTCTAAGCAGCTCTTTAGGAGAGCCACCTAGATTGCACCCTTCTCGGCCGGGCACAAAAATCTAACTGAGGCTTGGAGGAGGGTCATAGGGGGAGGAGCCAGTGCACACCACCTGATCCTAAAGCTTTTACTTTTGTGCCCTGTCTCCTGCGGAGCCGCTATTCCCCATGGTCCTGACGGAGTCCCCAGCATCCACTAGGACGTCAGAGAAAATAACATAAAAAGTGCGAAGTTTGTGGGTACAAAATCCTGACAGCGGCATCCGTCGGTCTGAATCCCCACTGACCACTGTATTTTAACCGTAGCCCCATGGTGATAATTACCTTCGAGATTCATTAGGATTCTGACTGTCTGCATCCCAACTGCTGGGATCCTGACCGCATCTCGTGTTTGTATGTAATAAATATATACTAGAAAATCTTTCTAAATAAAACAAACAAACCATACTTGATTACATAAGAATTCACACCTTTTGCTGTGTCATAATTATGGTCTTCTGAGGTCACGTAATTGCAGCAAAGTGTTTCAGTTGATTTAAAAATAAATACATCTACCTGTGAAAGGCCCCATGGATGGTTACTGAATTTCAATACAAAAGTTTAATTATAAAGAACAGTCAAAGCAAATCTGGTGGTTATTGATCGGGGTGTAGTATATTTTGTTGGCATTTTGAACGCCGACAATAGGATTTCCCATTCATTTTTAGTCTGAGCCTAACCCTAATTACAGCCTAACGCTAAAATTGTGTGTTGACATTGTCAATGTTAACATTCAGAACATGTGGACTTTCTAAATGTCGGCAAACTGACTACATACCATTGATCGCATATTAGCATCAATCAAGGGAAGGATTTAAGAAACTTTTAAAGACTTAACACAAGACAGTCCAGGATTAGGGAATCATAAAATTTATTTATTTATAGAATTCTTCAAATCTTATTAGGGAAGTCAAGGTGAGAGATGGGAGGAACTGTTAAAGGTACAGCAATCACTGGGCATTTCAGTAATCTGTGCTTTATGTGAGGGTGGAAGAAAACTTGTGTGTAAGAGGCCCACATATCAAGTGGAGGAAGAGCTTTATTAACTGATTAGACTAATAGTGAATGTTGCATGTACATCTATGGAACAGGCCTGACATTGCACTTCACAAAAATCAGCGAGTCTAGGGTAAGATTGGACCCTGGAGAGGGGGAGGGGGGGGGGGGTTCGGCTGCCGATGTTTCTATACCGTTGCAGTTGCAACTTGCCCCCCTTGCATGATGGGGCGAGTTAATAGAATCTACCCCTTTTGGTAATGCATTTTCAATCCAGACTGCTTTTTATTGTTCTGTTTTCTTCACTTCTAATTTTAGTGAGTAGTTTGTCTGTTTCCCTTCAGGTCAATAATATGCCAATGTTGGCCTTGGTTAATCCTGTGTATGACTGTCTCTTCCAGCTGGCACAGCCTGAGAGTCTGCAGAGAGAGGAGGAGGTACCATGTACATCATTTTAACTACTCTTTACAGTGCATTAGACTTTCTTCCACTTATCAATGTGTTGTGTGCCTCTGCTTCCTTTTAGTCTGGTGAAGCACGGACATTAGGCTTAGACTTTTCCATATTATACACTGATCAGCCATAACACTAAAACCACTTGCAGGTGAAGTGATTAACGATCATCTCGTTGCAATGGCACGGGGTGGGATATATTAGGCAGCAAGTAAACAGTCAGGTCTTGACGTTGATGTGCTGAAAAAATGGGCGAAAATTTTGATGGCTAGACGACTGTGTCAGAGCATGTCCAAAATGGCAGATTTTGTGTTATGTTTCTGGTATGCAGTGTTTAGTACCTAACAAAAGTGGTCCAAGGAAGAACAATGTTAGCTATGATAAAAAAAAAAAAAGGTGTCAAAACACATAGTGCATCGCTGCTTGCTGTGTAGCTGCAAAACGTTCAGAGTACCTGTGCTGACTCCTGTCCACTGCCAAAAGCGCCTACAATGGGCCCAGATGGGGCCTGGTCTGATCAATCACATTTTATTTTACATTATGTAGAGTACTGGGTACATGTGTGCTGTTTACTTGGGGAAGAGATGGCACTAGGCTGCACTATGGGAAGAAGGAAAGCCGGAGGAGGCAGTGCGATGCTCTGGGCGTTGTTTTGCTGGGACACCTTGGGTCCTGGTGGATATTACTTTGACATGTACTACCTACCTAAACAAAATACACCCCTTCAAGGCAACTGTATTTCCTGATGGCAGTGGCCTCTTTAAGTAGAAAAAAAGAGCCTTGACTCACTGTAAAACTTGTTCAGGAATGGTTTGAGGAACATGACAAAGAGTTCAAAGTGCTGACTTTCAAATTCCCCAGATCTCAGTGCGATTGAGCATCTGTGGGATGTGCTGGAAAAAACAGTCTGAGCCATGGAGGCCCTGCCTTGCAAATTAAAGGACTTAAAGGATCTGCTGCTAATGTCTTGGTGCTAGATACCTCAGGACACCTTCAGATGTTATGTGAAACCATACCTGGATGGGTTAGAGCTGTTATGGAGGCATGAGGGGCACCTACACAATTAGGCAGGTGGTTTTAATATTATGAACAGAAAAAAGAAAGACTGTGTTGGGGCACTCTTATAAACTTTAGTAGACAATAAAACGTACCTTTTAATCCTTTCATTAAAATATTGTGACTTACAAAAAATTTGTTATACCTTTAGTGTTCATACACGGTTATAAATTATTGACCTCATTAGTAATACAAAAGAAAATATAATCAATAATGATAGAACGCCTTGGTGAAAAATATTTAGGTTCAGTAATCCGGTTTCCTGGGTAAACCTGTCTGTCTATGATATAGTGAGACAGGTTTGTTGTTCCCAAGGGGGTGACTTCTTAATTGGTCCACTCCATTGCAATTAATGTATAATATAAGTAATATGATATGGAAAAAATTAATAAAAATGTTGCCTATATGGGTTATCAAACACCATCAGCTCTAAATTCAGGCTGAGGTGTCACCAGAAGGCATTTAATTCAGCAGATTTATGCCTTTTAATCCTGTGAAAAATCTATGACTGTTAATGCAGGGCTCCCCTCACTCAAAATACATTAGGGAGAGAGGTCACAGTATTTTCCAGCCCCTATAATAGGGGGGTCTATTTAATTGAGATCACAGTAGAACAATGAATATATTTACATCCCCACAGAAAAAAAGGATTGCGGTTTATCAGAAATTAGAAAAGAAACATTGGTGAGTATGTAGAAGAATAGTAGGTAGATATCTTCCTTCTGCTGTTCAGCTTATTTGTTTACTGCACCTGGTATTCATTGCTGGTCTCCCAGCCAATTACTAACCAGGCCTACCATAGATTGGCTTCCAAGATCAGATGAGATTGGGCATATCCTGTGGAGTATGGCAGTAATCTGCTGAATGAGAGAGTACTACTACCTTATGAAGGAAACGTGCTTCTGCTGTCCAAATGGATGAGAGAGCACGTGATAGAGTGAGAAAGGTGTTGGGTAAAGTACTATCACGTGCTCTCTCATCCATTTGGACAGCAGAAGCACGTTTCCTTCATAAGGTAGTAGTACTCTCTCATTCAGCAGATTACTGCCATACTCCACAGGATATGCCCAATCTCATCTGATCTTGGAAGCCAATCTATGGTAGGCCTGGTTAGTAATTGGTTGGGAGACCAGCAATGAATACCAGGTGCAGTAAACAAATAAGCTGAGCAGCAGAAGGAAGATATCTACCTACTATTCTTCTACATACTCACCAATGTTTCTTTTCTAATTTGTGATACACAGCAATCCTTTTTTTCTGTGGGGATGTAAATATATTCATTGTTCTACTGTGATCTCAATTAAATAGACCCCCCTATTATAGGGGCTGCAAAATACTGTGACCTCTCTCCCTAATGTATTTTGAGTGAGGGGAGCCCTGCATTAACAGTCATAGATTTTTAAGGATTAAAAGGCATAAATCTGCTGAATGAAATGCCTTCTGGTGACACCTCTGCCTGAACTTAGAGCTGATGGTGTTTGATAACCCATACAGGCAACATTTTTATTAATTTTTTCCATATCATATTACTTGTACATTAATTGCAATGAAGTGGACCAATTAAGAAGTCACCCCCTTGGGAACAACAAACCTGTCTCACTATATCATAGATAGACAGGTTTACCCAGGAAACAAGATTACTGAACCTAAATATTTTTCACCAAGGCGTTCTGTCATTATTGATTATATTTTCTTTTCTCTAACGTCCTAGAGGATGCTGGGGGCTCCGTAAGGACCATGGGGATAGACTGGCTCCGCAGGAGACATGGGCACTTTAAGTAAGAATTTAGTTCCTGGTGTGCACTGGCTCCTCCCTCTATGCCCCTCCTCCAGACCTCAGTTTGATACTGTGCCCAGAGGAGCTGGGTGCTTTTCAGTGAGCTCTCCTGAGTTTACTGATAGAAAGTATTTTGTTAGGTTTCTTATTTTCAGGGAGCTCTGCTGGCAACAGACTCCCTGCATCGAGGGACTGAGGGGAGAGAAGCAGCCCTACTCTCTGAAGCTAGGTCCTGCTTCTTAGGCTACTGGACACCATTAGCTCCAGAGGGTTTGGTACGCAGGATTTCACCCTCGCCGTCCGTCCCAGAGCCGCGCCGCCGTCCCCCTCGCAGAGCCGGAAGACAGAAGCCGGGTGAGTATGAGAAGAAAAGGAGACATCACAGGCGGCAGAAGACTTCATGATCTTCACTAGAGGTAACGCACAGCACTGCAGCTGTGCGCCATTGCTCCACACACCTCACATACTCCGGTCACTGTAAGGGTTCAGGGCGCCCTGGGCAGCATTTGGGACCTCATATTGACAAAAAGAACACATATATACAGCTGGGCACTGTTATATATGTATGAGCCCCCGCCAAAATTACTGTTTAAGCAGGACAGAAGCCCGCCGCCGAGGGGGCGGGGCTTCTCCCTCAGCACTCACCAGCGCCATTTTTTCTCCACAGCACTGCTGAGAGGAAGCTCCCCGGGCTCTCCCCTGCTGATGCATGGTAGAAGAGGGTTGAAAAGAGGGGGGGGGGCACATAATTAGGCGCAAAAACTATAACATACAGCAGCTACCTGGTTAACATTAAGTTACTGTGTTATTCCTGGGATATAATAGCGCTGGGGTGTGTGCTGGCATACTCTCTCTCTGTCTCTCCAAAGGGCCTGGTGGGGGAACTGCCTTCAGAAAGGACATTCCCTGTGTGTGTGGTGTGTCGGTACGCTTGTGTCAACATGTCTGATGAAGGTTATGTGGGAGAGGAGCGGGAGCAAATGAATGTGGTGTCTCCGCCGACGGCGCCGACACCTGATTGGATGGATATGTGGAAGGTTTTAAATGATAATGTTAATTCCTTGCATAAAAGATTTGACAAGGCTGATGCATTGGGGCAGTCAGGGTCTCAACCCATGCCTGACCCTATGTCGCAGGGACCGTCAGGGTCTCATAAGCGCCCACCATCCCAAATTGTTGACACAGATACCGACATGTATTCTGACTCCAGTGTCGATTACGATGATGCAAAGTTACAGCCAAAATTGGCTAAATCCCTTCGATATATGATTATAGCAATAAAGGATGTTTTGCACATCACAGAGGAAACCCCTGTCCCTGACACGAGGGTGTATATGTATAAGGGAAAGAAGCCTGAGGTAACTTTTCCCCCCTCACACGAACTGAATGAGTTATGTGAAAAAGCTTGGGAATCTCCAGATAAAAAACTGCAGATTTCCAAACGGATTCTTATGGCGTATCCTTTCCCGCCAACGGATAGGTTACGATGGGAATCCTCCCCTAGGGTGGACAAAGCTTTACCACGCTTATCCAAGAAGGTAGCCCTGCCGTCTCAGGATACGGCTACCCTCAAAGATGCTGCTGATCGCAAACAGGAGGTTACCCTGAAGTCCATTTATACACATTCGGGTACCTTACTAAGACTGGCAATTGCGTCGGCCTGGGTGTGTAGTGCTGTAGCAGCATGGACGGATACCTTATCTGAGGAATTGGATACCCTAGATAAGGATACTGTTAGGCGCCGGGGTCCGCTCGTCGGTGCGGCCCGGCGCCTAGCAACCAGGGACGCCGTACGCGGACAGCCGCCGGCTCCCTGGCAACGCTGGACGCCGGGCGCACTGAGCCGCACGGACCCTAGCAACGGGGACGCCACTGACGGACCTCGTTCCCCGTTGCTGGGTCCAGGGTTTAATGAACCTACACCTGTTTCCTGGCCGTGCAGCAAGGCAGCTGCACGGCATGTAGGTAATTAGCCCTGTCAGCACCCGATTGGAGGACTCCTGTTCATATGCACTCTCAGGGCTTCTCACAGACGCCGGTAATAGCTTCCTGCATGCTGTCTCTGTTTGCTGAGAGTCTGTTCCAGTCTTGCTGTATCCGGTCATTCCAGTATTCGGAAGTCCTGAACTCGGAAGTTGTCATCTTATTCCTGGAGTCCTGACTAATCACTGTATAACATCCAGTGGTGTTCGTGAGTCGCGGCCTTGCCGTGTGTTGCGGCTTGTCCGCTTTATTATTTATTATTTGTGTTTTGGAGCATTTCGCGGAGGGTTCCGCTTCCACAGGTCCACTCTGGTATCCAGCGGTGCTGGGTAGGAGTATTGGACACGTGGATTTTGGTTGTCCTTTTCCCTGGCGGGTTTCCGCACATACTTCAGGTTTTGTTAGTTAGCTTGTTGCCCCTGGCCTGTTGTCAGTCAGAGGTCCTCTTGTTATCATCCTGCCTCGGATTTCCCTTTGTCTCTCACTAAGACCGGGGGGCACCGGAGTTGGGCAGACATAATCCGCCCTTCAAACGTGGCTGCCAGGGGCTCAAGAAACCATAGTCTCGCAGGGGATTTCCGATAGCACGGGTGAGACAATAGAGTTAGGGCGCCAGGGGCAACTAGTCTTTCCTGCTCCCGTTACCTGCATTCCATTCCAGCGCTCTGGTCCTTGTCATAAAATCTCCTCTGGTCAGGAGTGCTGGAATCATAACATTATTACCGGCCACAGTCCAACGGGCAAACCGAGCGAGTTAACCAGTCATTGAAACAGTATTTGCGTTTGTACTCAGCCAAACTCCTGAATGATTGGTCCGAGTTTCTTCCATTGGCGGAGTTTGCTTACAATAATTCTTGTCATTCCTCCACCAACGTGTCTCCATTCTTTTCAGTTTTTGGTTTTCACCCCAGAGCTAATTCTTTTTTTCAACATTCCTCAGTTTCCTCGCTAACCTTAACCTCCCATCTCAGAGCCATTTGGAAAAAAGTGCACCTTGCTCTCAGAAAAGCGGCCTTTCGAGAGAAACATTTTTCTGACCGGCTCCGACGTCCTTGCAATTTTAAGGTGGGAGATAGGGTATGGTTGTCGACTCGTAACATTAGACTTCGACAATCTTCAGCTAGGTTGGGACCCAAATTTATTGGACCATTTCATATCATTAAAAAAGTTAACCCAGTTGCTTTCCGGTTACGTTTACCAAAATCTCTTCGGATTGGTAATACGTTTCATTGCTCCCTGTTGAAGCCATACATTTCTTCCAGTAAATTTCCTCGGAAGATCTCTCAGGGAAGATCTCCAGTGGATGTACAGGGACAACAGGAGTTCCTGGTGGAGAAGGTTCTCGATTCCAAGTTGTCCAGGGGCCGGCTTTATTTTCTGGTTCACTGGAGAGGTTATGGTCCAGAGGAAAGGTCCTGGGTCCTGGATAAGGATCTTCATGCCCCAAGGCTCAAGAGGGCATTTTTTCGGGAATTTCCTTGGAAGCCTGGCTTTAGGGGTTCTTTGACCTCTCCTCAAGGGGGGGGGGGGGGGTACTGTTAGGCCATCTAAATCTCCTTTAAGTGCAGGCTTCTTCTTTGTGGAGAAAAAGGATGGCTCGCTCAGACCTTGCATTGACTATAGAGCCCTAAATAAAATCTCAGTTAAAAATACTTATCCTCTGCCGCTGATTTCTGTCCTCTTTGATCAGCTGCGTTCGGCTGTGATTTTTTCCAAAATTGACCTAAGAGGAGCGTATAACCTCATCCGAATCAGGTCCGGAGATGAGTGGAAGACAGCCTTCAGTACTCAGTCGGGTCACTACGAGTACCTAGTGATGCCGTTCGGCTTGTCTAACGCTCCAGCAGTTTTCCAGGACCTCATTAACGATGTGCTCCGTGACTTCCTAGGGAAATTCGTGGTCGTTTACTTAGACGACATCCTGATTTATTCTGACTCTATTGAACAACATGTTACCCGGGTGCGTCAGGTTCTTCAAAAGTTACGTGAGAATCATCTATATGCCAAACTGGAAAAATGCGAGTTTCATGTCACGGAGGTATCTTTTTTAGGGTACATTATTTCTCCTCGGGGATTTTTCATGGAACCAAATAAGCTCCAGGCCATCCTTAGTTGGGCGCAACCCACCAATTTAAAAGCAATTCAGCGCTTTTTAGGGTTTGCGAATTATTACAGGAGGTTCATTCATTCTTTTTCCGACCTGGTTGCTCCCATTGTGGCCCTGACAAAGAAAGGAGCGGATCCTACCAACTGGTCGCGTGAAGCGGAGTTGTCCTTTCGGGCCTTGAAACAAGCTTTTGTCTCGGCTCCAGTCCTCAGACATCCCAATCCAGGATTGCCCTTCGTTGTGGAGGTTGATGCCTCGGAGGTTGGAGCAGGGGCTATACTATCTCAAAAGGATCCAGAGTCTCTGGAACTACATCCTTGTGCCTTTATGTCCAGGAAATTCTCCTCCGCTGAATCCAACTATGACGTTGGTAACCGGGAATTACTGGCAATAAAATGGGCTTTCGAGGAGTGGAGGCATTGGCTGGAGGGAGCAACACATACCATTTCAGTATTGACTGACCATAAGAATCTGCAATACATCGAATCAGCTAAGCGGCTGAATGCCCGGCAGGCTCGTTGGGCTTTGTTCTTTACTCGTTTCAAATTTATTATAACTTTCAGGCCAGGTTCCAAGAATACCAAGGCAGATGCTCTGTCACGCAGTTTTCTTCCGGTTCATGATAACAGTCCTGTTACTCCCATACTTCCATCTTCAGTCATTTGGGCAGGCCTCACACAAGATTTATTTACCCAGTTAAAACAGCTTCAACATCAAACTCCTGGAAATACTCCTGCTGGTCGTCTTTACGTCCCTGAGTTCTTGAGAGCTACTGTTTTGACTGAGTTCCATGATAACAAAGTTTCCGGGCATCCAGGGATCTCTAAGACATTGGAGTTAGTCTCCCGCTCAGTATGGTGGCCTGGTCTTTCTAAAGACGTTAAGGAGTTTGTTTCTTCATGTCAGGTTTGTGCACAGCATAAGGTTCCCCGTTCCTTGCCTATCGGGCAACTTATGCCCTTGAATGTCCCTCTCAGGCCATGGTCTCATATTTCCATGGATTTTGTGGTGGACCTTCCCCTTTCAGCTGGATGCAGAGTCATTTGGGTGGTAGTAGACCGTTTTAGCAAGATGGCTCATTTCATTGCCCTTCCCCGACTGCCATCTGCCCAAGGATTGGCAGTGTTGTTTCTCCGCCATGTTTTCAGACTTCATGGGTTGCCCACTGATATTGTTTCTGATCGGGGTCCACAATTCATTGCACAATTCTGGAAGTGTTTTTGTGCTTCATTAAAGATGAGATTGTCATTAACATCTGGTTACCACCCACAGTCCAACGGGCAAACCGAGCGAGTTAACCAATCATTGAAACAGTATTTGCGTTTGTACTCAGCCAAACTCCAGAATGATTGGTCCGAGTTTCTTCCATTGGCGGAGTTTGCTTACAATTAATTCTTGTCATTCCTCCACCAACGTGTCTCCATTCTTTTCAGTTTTTGGTTTTCACCCCAGAGCTAATTCTTTTTTTCAACATTCCTCAGTTTCCTCGCTAACCTTAACCTCCCATCTCAGAGCCATTTGGAAAAAAGTGCACCTTGCTCTCAGAAAAGCGGCCTTTCGAGAGAAAATTTTTTCTGACCGGCTCCGACGTCCTTGCAATTTTAAGGTGGGAGATAGGGTATGGTTGTCGACTCGTAACATTAGACTTCGACAATCTTCAGCTAGGTTGGGACCCAAATTTATTGGACCATTTCATATCATTAAAAAAGTTAACCCAGTTGCTTTCCAGTTACGTTTACCAAAATCTCTTCGGATTGGTAATACGTTTCATTGCTCCCTGTTGAAGCCATACATTTCTTCCAGTAAATTTCCTCGGAAGATCTCTCAGGGAAGATCTCCAGTGGATGTACAGGGACAACAGGAGTTCCTGGTGGAGAAGGTTCTCGATTCCAAGTTGTCCAGGGGCCGGCTTTATTTTCTGGTTCACTGGAGAGGTTATGGTCCAGAGGAAAGGTCCTGGGTCCTGGATAAGGATCTTCATGCCCCAAGGCTCAAGAGGGCATTTTTTCGGGAATTTCCTTGGAAGCCTGGCTTTAGGGGTTCCTTGACCCCTCCTCAAGGGGGGGGTACTGTTAGGCGCCGGGGTCCGCTCGTCGGTGCGGCCCGGCGCCTAGCAACCAGGGACGCCGTACGCGGACAGCCGCCGGCTCCCTGGCAACGCTGGACGCCGGGCGCACTGAGCCGCACGGACCCTAGCAACGGGGACGCCACTGACGGACCGCGTTCCCCGTTGCTGGGTCCAGGGTTTAATGAACCTACACCTGTTTCCTGGCCGTGCAGCAAGGCAGCTGCACGGCATGTAGGTAATTAGCCCTGTCAGCACCCGATTGGAGGACTCCTGTTCATATGCACTCTCAGGGCTTCTCACAGACGCCGGTAATAGCTTCCTGCATGCTGTCTCTGTTTGCTGAGAGTCTGTTCCAGTCTTGCTGTATCCGGTCATTCCAGTATTCGGAAGTCCTGAACTCGGAAGTTGTCATCTTATTCCTGGAGTCCTGACTAATCACCGTATAACATCCAGTGGTGTTCGTGAGTCGCGGCCTTGCCGTGTGTTGCGGCTTGTCCGCTTTATTATTTATTATTTGTGTTTTGGAGCATTTCGCGGAGGGTTCCGCTTCCACAGGTCCACTCTGGTATCCAGCGGTGCTGGGTAGGAGTATTGGACAAGTGGATTTTGGTTGTCCTTTTCCCTGGCGGGTTTCCGCACATACTTCAGGTTTTGTTAGTTAGCTTGTTGCCCCTGGCCTGTTGTCAGTCAGAGGTCCTCTTGTTATCATCCTGCCTCGGATTTCCCTTTGTCTCTCACTAAGACCGGGGGGCACCGGAGTTGGGCAGACATAATCCGCCCTTCAAACGTGGCTGCCAGGGGCTCAAGAAACCATAGTCTCGCAGGGGATTTCCGATAGCACGGGTGAGACAATAGAGTTAGGGCGCCAGGGGCAACTAGCCTTTCCTGCTCCCGTTACCTGCATTCCATTCCAGCGCTCTGGTCCTTGTCATAAAATCTCCTCTGGTCAGGAGTGCTGGAATCATAACAGATACTGTATTATTGACCCTGGGGCATATAAAAGACGCTGTCCTATATATGAGAGATGCTCAAAGAGACATTAGTCTACTGGGTTCTAGAATAAACACTATGTCGATTTCTGCCAGAAGGGTCCTGTGGACTCGGCAATGGACAGGTGATGCCGACTCAAAAAGGCATATGGAGGTTTTACCTTACAGGGGTGAGGAATTGTTCGGGGAAGGTCTCTCGGACCTGGTCTCCACAGCTACAGCTGGAAAGTCAAAATGTTTTGCCTTATGTTCCCTCACAGCCTAAGAGAGCACCACATTATCAAATGCAGTCCTTTCGTTCACAAAGAAACAAGAAAGTCCGAAGTGCGTCCTTTCTTGCCCGGGGCAGAGGAAAGAAGCTGCACAACGCAGCTAGTTCCCAGGAACAGAAGTCCTCACCGGCCTCTACAAAATCCACCGCATGACGCTGGGGCTCCAGTGGCGGAGCCGGGCCCTGTGGGGGCACGTCTTCGGAATTTCAGCCACATGTGGGTTCACTCCCAGGTGGATCCTTGGGCAATAGAAATTGTGTCTCAGGGTTACAAGCTGGAATTCGAAGAGGTGCCTCCTCGCCGGTATTTCAAATCGGCCCTACCATCTTCCCCCCAAGAGAGGGAAATAGTGTTAAACGCAATACAAAAATTGTATCTTCAGCAGGTGGTGGTCAAGGTTCCCCTCCTTCAACAGGGAAGGGGTTATTATTCGACCATGTTTGTAGTCCCGAAACCGGACGGTTCGGTCAGACCCATATTGAATTTAAAATCTCTGAACCTATACTTGAAAAGGTTCAAGTTCAAGATGGAATCGCTAAGAGCGGTCATCGCAAGCCTGGAAGGGGGGGATTTTATGGTGTCACTGGACATAAAGGATGCGTACCTTCATGTCCCCATTTATCCACCTCATCAGGCGTACCTAAGATTTGCGGTACAGGATTGTCATTACCAATTTCAGACGTTGCCGTTTGGTCTCTCAACGGCCCCGAGGATTTTCACCAAGGTAATGGCGGAAGCAAGGTGTCACAATTATCCCGTACTTGGACGAACTCCTCATAAAAGCGAGATCAAGAGAGCAGTTGCTGAACAGCGTATCTCTTTCACTGAAAGTGTTACAGCAACATGGCTGGATTCTCAATATTCCAAAGTCGCAGTTGGTTCCTACAACTCGTCTGCCCTTCTTGGGCATGATTCTGGACACGGACCAGAAGAGGGTTTATCTCCCGATAGAGAAGGCCCAGGAACTCATGACTCTGGTCAAGAACCTATTGAAACCAAAACAGGTGTCAGTGCATCATTGCACTCGAGTCCTGGGAAAGATGGTGGCGTCATACGAGGCCATTCCCTTCGGCAGGTTCCATGCGAGGACTTTCCAATGGGACCTACTGGACAAGTGGTCCGGGTCACATCTTCAGATGCATTGGTTGATCACCCTGTCCCCCAGGTCCAGGGTGTCACTACTGTGGTGGCTGCAGAGTGCTCACTTTCTCGAGGGCCGCAGATTCGGCATTCAGGACTGGATCCTGGTGACCACGGACGCAAGCCTCCGAGGTTGGGGAGCAGTCACACAGGGAAGAAATTTCCAGGGTCTTTGGTCAAGTCTAGAGACTTGTCTTCACATCAACATCCTGGAGCTAAGGGCCATATACAACGCCCTACGTCAAGCGGAGACCTTACTTCGCGACCGACCAGTTCTGATCCATTCAGACAACATCACCGCAGTGGCTCGTGTAAACCGCCAAGGCGGCACAAGGAGCAGAGTGGCAATGGCGGAGGCCACCAGAATTCTTCGCTGGGCGGAGAATCATGTAAGCACACTGTCAGCAGTGTTCATTCCGGGAGTGGACAACTGGGAAGCAGACTTCCTCAGCAGACACGACCTACACCCGGGAGAGTGGGGACTTCATCCAGAAGTCTTCGCACAGATTGTGTGTCGGTGGGAACTGCCACAGATAGACATGATGGCGTCCCGCCTCAACAAAAAGCTACAGAGGTATTGCGCCAGGTCAAGAGACCCTCAGGCAGTAGCGGTAGACGCCCTAGTGACACCGTGGGTGTTCCGGTCAATCTATGTATTTCCTCCTCTTCCTCTCATACCAAAGGTGTTGAGGATAGTAAGAAGAAAAGGAGTGAGAACAATCCTCATTGTTCCAGATTGGCCAAGACAGACCTGGTATCCAGATCTGCTCACAGAAGATCCGTGGCCTCTTTCTCTAAGACAGGACCTGTTGCAACAGGGACCCTGTCTGTTCCAAGACTTACCGCGGCTGCGTTTGACGGCATGGCGGTTGAACGCCGGATCCTAGCAGAAAAGGGCATTCCGGTTGAGGTTATTCCTACGCTGATAAAGGCTAGGAAGGAAGTAACAGCAAAACATTATCACCGTATATGGCGAAAATATGTTTCTTGGTGTGAGACCGAGAATGCTCCTATGGAAGAATTCCATCTGGGTCGTTTCCTTTACTTTCTACAAACTGGAGTGAATTTGGGCCTTAAATTAGGTTCCATTAAGGTCCAGATTTCGGCCCTATCCATTTTCTTTCAAAAAGAATTGGCTTCTCTCCCAGAAGTTCAGACTTTTGTAAAGGGAGTGCTGCATATTCAGCCTCCTTTTGTGCCTCCGGTGGCACCTTGGGATCTTAACGTGGTGTTAAGTTTCCTAAAGTCACACTGGTTTGAACCACTTAAAATGGTGGAGTAGAAATATCTCACGTGGAAGGTGGTCATGTTATTAGCCTTAGCTTCGGCTAGGCGAGTGTCTGAATTAGCGGCTTTGTCACATAAAAGCCCATATTTGGTTTGCCATATGGATAGAGCAGAATTGCGGACCCGTTCGCAATTTCTACCAAAAGTGGTTTAATCTTTTCATATGAACCAACCTATTGTGGTGCCTGTGGCTACACGTGACTTGGAGGATTCCGAGTTACTTGATGTGGTCAGGGCTTTGAAAATTTACGTAGCCAGAACGGCTAGAGTCAGGAAAACTGAAGCGCTGTTTGTCCTGTATGCATCCAACAAGATTGGTGCCCCTGCTTCAAAGCAAACTATGGCTCGCTGGATTTGTAACACGATTCAGCAAGCGCATTCTACGGCTGGTTTGCCGTTACCATAATCGGTCAAGGCCCATTCCACTAGGAAGGTGGGCTCTTCTTGGGCGGCTGCCCGGGGGGTCTCGGCACTACAGCTGTGTCGAGCTGCTACTTGGTCGGGTTCAAACACCTTTGCAAAATTCTACAAGTTTGATACCCTGGCTGAGGAGGACCTCATGTTTGCTCAATCGGTGCTGCAGAGTCATCCGCACTCTCCCGCCCGTTTGGGAGATTTGGTATAATCCCCATGGTCCTTATGGAGTCCCCAGCATCCTCTAGGACGTTAGAGAATATAAGATTTTACTTACCGGTAAATCTATTTCTCGTAGTCCGTAGAGGATGCTGGGCGCCCGTCCCAAGTGCGGACTTCTTCTGCAATACTTGTATATAGTTATTGCTTCAATAAGGGTTATGTTATAGTTGCATCGGTCTTGAACTGATGATATGTTGTTTTCATACTGTTAACTGGGTAGTTATCACAAGTTATACGGTGTGATTGGTGTGGCTGGTATGAATCTTGCCCTTGGATTTACAAAATCCTTTCCTCGTACTGTCCATCTCCTCTTGGCACAGTTTCTCTAACTGAGGTCTGGAGGAGGGGCATAGAGGGAGGAGCCAGTGCACACCAGGAACTAAATTCTTTCTTAAAGTGCCCATGTCTCCTGCGGAGCCCGTCTATCCCCATGGTCCTTACGGAGTCCCCAGTATCCTCTACGGACTACTAGAAATAGATTTACCGGTAAGTTAAATCTTATTTTGTGTTACTAACGAGATCAATAATTTTTCTCTTATGTCCTAGTGGATGCTGGGGACTCCGTAAGGACCATGGGGTATAGACGGGCTCCGCAGGAGACATGGGCACTATAAAGAACTATAGATGGTTGTGCACTGGCTACTCCCTCTATGCCCCTCCTCCAGACCTCAGTTAGATCCTGTGCCCAGAGGAGACTGGGTGCATTACAGGGGAGCTCTCCTGAGTTTCTCTGAAAAATAATTTTGTTAGGTTTTTTATTTTCAGGGAGCACTGCTGGCAACAGGCTCCCTGCATCGTGGGACTGAGGAGAGAGAAGCAGACCTACTTAAGTGATAGGCTCTGCTTCTTAGGCTACTGGACACCATTAGCTCCAGAGGGTCGGAACGCAGGTCTCACCCTCGCCGTTTGTCCCGGAGCCGTGCCGCCGTCCTCCTCACAGCCGGAAGATAGAAGCCGGGTGAGTATAAGAAGAAAGAAGACTTCAAAGGCGGCAGAAGACTTCAGATCTTCTCTGAGGTAATGCGCAGCGGTAACGCTGCGTGCCATTGCTCCCACACACAGCACACACTACAGGCACGGATGGGTGCAGGGCGCAGGGGGGGCGCCCTGGGCAGCAATAATAAACCTCTAGGACTGGCTAACAGACATATATAGGCTAAGGAGGCAATATATATTAAATCCCCCGCCAGTATTAAAAAATTGAGCGGGACCGAAGCGCGTCGCTGAGGGGGCGGAGCTTGATCCCACAGCACTAACCAGCGCCATTTTCTCCACAGCACACTGCAGAGAAGCTGGCTCCCCGGACTCTCCCCTGCTGAACACGGTGACACAGGGCAAAAAAAGGGGGGGGGGGGGGCACTTGTAAGGCGCAGTGAGTGTATAGATATATACATATAATTAAATAAAAGCGCTGTTTATCTGGGAATTTCCAGTCTCAGTTGGCGCTGGGTGTGTGCTGGCATACTCTCTCTCTGTCTCTCCAAAGGGCCTTATTGGGGAACTGTCTCCATATAAATATATCCCTGTGTATATGGGGGTGTAGGTACGCGTGTGTCGGCATGTCTGAAACGGAAGGCTCCTCTAAGGAGGAGGTGGAGCAGATGATTGTGGTGTCTCCGTCGGCAACGCCGACACCTGATTGGTTGGACATGTGGAATGTTTTAAATGCAAATGTGACCTTGTTACATAAGAGATTAGACAAAGCAGAGTCCAGGGATAATACAGGGAGTCAATCAATGGCTTTGACGGTGTCTCAGGGCCCTTCAGGGTCTCAAACGTCCCCTATCCCAAATAGCAGACACTGATACCGACACGGATTCTGACTCCAGTGTCGATTACGATGATACGAGGTTACACCCAAGGGTGGCCTAAAGCATTCATTATATGATTATTGCAATAAAAGATGTTTTGCATATCACAGATGACCCCTCTGTCCCTGACACAAGGGTACACATGTTTAAGGAAAAGAAACCTGAGGTAACCTTTCCCCCATCTCATGAGCTGAATGCGTTATTTGAAAAGGCTTGGGAATCTCCAGACAAGAAACTGCAGATTCCCAAAAGAATTCTTATGGCGTATCCTTTCCCTGCACAGGACATGGTACGGTGGGAATCCTCGCCCAGGGTGGACAAGGCTTTAACGCGCTTATCCAAGAAGGTGGCGCTACCGTCTCCAGACACGGCAGCCCTCAAGGATCCTGCTGATCGTAAACAGGAAACGACTTTAAAATCAATATATACACATACGGGTGCTTTACTCAGACCGGCAATAGCATAGGCTTGGGTTTGTAGCGCTGTAGCAGCTTGGACAGATACCTTGTCAGCTGATATTGATACCCTAGATAGGGATACCATTCTATTGACCTTAGGTCACATTAAAGACGCAGTCTTATATATGAGAGACGCTCAGAGAGACGTTGGGCTGCTAGGTTCGAGAGCCAACGCCATGGCGATTTCTGCTAGGCGAGCACTGTGGACCCGCCAATGGACGGGTGATGCCGACTCAAAAAGGCATATGGAAGTTTTGCCTTACAAGGGTGAGGTTTTATTTGGGGAAGGTCTCACGGACCTGGTTTCCACAGCTACCGCGGGTAAATCTACCTTTTTGCCTTATGTTCCCCCACAGCAAAAGAAAACGCCACAGTATCAAATGCAGTCCTTTCGGTCGCATAAGTCCAGAAGAGGTCAGGGCTCTTCCTTCCTCGCCAGAGGTAAGGGTAGAGGGAAAAGAATGCCTGCTACGGCTAGTTCCCAGGAGCAGAAGTCCTCCCCGGCCTCTACTAAATCCACCGCATGACGCTGGGGCTCCACTGAGGGAGTCCGCGCCGGTGGGGGGCACGTCTTCAACTTTTCAGCCACGTCTGGGTTCAGTCGGACGTGGATCCTTGGACGATGGAAATTGTATCCCAAGGCTACAAGCTGGAATTCGAAGACATGCCTCCTCGCCGATTCTTCAAATCGGCTGTACCAGCTTCTCCCCCAAAGAGGGAGAAAGTTTTAGCGGCAATTCAAAAGCTGTGTCAACAGCAAGTGATTATTATGGTTCCCCTGATTCAACAGGGAAAGGGGTACTATTCAACCCTGTATGTGGTCCCGAAACCGGATGGCTCGGTCAGACCCATTCTAAATTTAAAATCCCTAAACCTGTACTTAAAAAGGTTCAAGTTCAAGATGGTATCGCTCAGGGCGGTTATCTCCAGCCTGGAAGGGGGGGATTTTATGGTGTCACTAGACATAAAGGATGCATACCTTCACGTCCCCATATATCCTCCTCATCAGGCATACATGAGATTCGCTGTACAGGACTGTCATTACCAGTTTCAGACGTTGCCGTTTGGGCTTTCCACGGCCCCGAGGGTTTTCACCAAGATAATGGCGGAAATGATGGTGCTCCTGCGCAGGCAAGGAGTCACAATTATCCCGTACTTGGACGATCTCCTGATAAAAGCGAGATCAAGGAACAGTTGCAGAAAAGCGTGTCGCTCTCCCTGAGAGTGCTGGAACAGCATGGCTGGATTCTAAATCTACCAAAGTCACAGTTGGTTCCTACGAATCGGCTGTCGTTCTTAGGAATGATTCTGGACACAGAACAAAAGAGGGTTTTTCTCCCGATGGAAAAAGCCCAGGAACTCCAGAACATGGTCAGAGACCTGTTAAAACTGAAGAGAGTGTCAGTACATCAATGCACTCGAGTACTGGGGAAGATGGTGGCGACCTACGAGGCCATCCCCTTCGGCAGGTTTCATGCAAGGATTTTTCAGTGGGACCTTCTGGACAAGTGGTCCGGGTCCCATCTTCAAATACATCAAAAAATAACCCTGTCCCCCAGGCCCAGGGTGTGTCTCCTGTGGTGGCTGCAGAGTGCTCACCTTCTAGAGGGTCGCAGGTTCGGCATTCAAGACTGGGTTCTGGTGACACGGACGCAAGCCTCCGAGGATGGGGAGCAGTCACACAGGGAAGGAATTTTCAGGGACTATGGTCAAGCCAAGAGGCTTGTCTACACATCAACATACTGGAATTAAGGGCCATATACAACGGCCTTCGACAAGCGGAGAATCTTCTTCGCGACCTACCGGTTGTGATTCAGTCAGACAACGTCACAGCCGTGGCTCATGTAAACCGCCAAGGCGGGACAAGGAGCAGAGTGGCAATGGCGGAAGCCACCAGGATTCTGCGCTGGGCAGAAAATCACGTAAGCGCTCTGTCAGCGGTATTCATTCCGGGAGTGGACAACTGGGAAGCAGACTTCCTCAGCAGACACGATCTCCATCCAGGACAGTGGAGACTTCATCAAGAAGTTTTTGCAGAGATAACAAATCTTTGGGGACTTCCTCAAATAGACATGATGGCGTCACGGCTGAACAAGAAGCTTCTGAGGTATTGTGCCAGGTCAAGGGACCCTCAGGCAGTAGCGGTGGACGCCCTGGTGACACCATGGGTGTTTCAGTCGGTCTATGTGTTCCCTCCTCTTCCTCTCATCTCAAAAATATTGAGAATCATAAGACGAAAAAGAGTGCAGACAATACTTATTGTTCCAGATTGGCCTCGAAGGGCCTGGTATTCAGATCTTCAGGAGATGCTCACAGACGATCCATGGCCTCTTCCTCTCAGGGAGGACCTGTTGCAGCAGGGGCCCTGCGTGTTCCAAGACTTACCGCGGTTACGTTTGACGGCATGGCGGTTGAACACCAAATCCTAGCTGGGAAAGGTATTCCGGAGGAAGTCATCCCTTCTCTGATAAAGGCTAGGAAGGAGGTGACGGCGAAACATTATCACCATATTTGGAGGAAATATGTATCTTGGTGTGAAGCCAAGAATGCTCCTACGGAGGATTTCCACTTGGGCCGTTTTCTCCACTTTCTACAGACAGGAGTGGATATGGGTCTAAAGTTAGGCTCCATTAAGGTACAGATTTCGGCCCCATCTATATTCTTCCAGAAGGAATTGGCTTTTCTCCCAGAAGTCCAGACTTTTGTAAAGGGAGTGCTACACATCCAGCCTCCTTTTGTGCCCCCAGTGGCACCATGGGACCTTAACGTGGTGTTACAGTTCCTAAAATCTCACTGGTTTGAGCCTCTTCAAACAGTTGAATTAAAATTTCTCATTTGGAAGGTGGTCATGTTGTTGGCCTTGGCATCTGCAAGGCGGGTGTCCGAATTGGCGCCCTTGTCTCATAAGAGCCCCTATCTCATTTTCCATGTGGATGGAGCTGAGTTGAGGACTCGTCCTCAATTTTTGCCTAAGGTGGTGTCATCATTTCATATGAACCAACCTATTGTGGTGCCTGTGGCTAGGGTGGACTTGGAGGATTCCAAGTCCCTTGATGTAGTTAGGGCCTTGAAAATTTACGTAGCCAGGATGGCTCGGATAAGGAAAACAGAGGCACTGTTTGTCCTGTATGCAGCCAACAAGGTTGTCGCCCCTGCTTCTAAGCAGACTATTGCTCGCTGGATCTGTAACACGATCCAGCAGGCTCATTCTACGGCTGGATTGCCGTTACCAAATTCGGACACAAAAGAAATAGGAAAGATTGTCTCTTGGTTGGCGCACAAAAGGAGAAAAAGATGATTTAATCTAAAATATAACTTTTAATAGTAATCAATTAAAATTGATGTGAAATATATATGGAAAGATATTTTATTAATAAAAGATGTTACATCTATTAAAAATATTCACTGTGTGTCACTTGTTTTATTTCCATTTATGGTAATATTATTATTCTAAGAATCCGGACCACTCGTAGCAGTCTGAAGGTTTCCAATGTAAACATATGTCCAACAAATTGTTATGATTTATTAAGTAGTATGTCACTAAGCAGGGGACCTAAAGGAAGGCTTGTGTGGAATGGAGGGTTCCCTGTATCCCTATCTAACCTTAATTTAGGTATAGTACATTCAGGTCTCCTTTCCACCCTATTGATTTATTACAGAAAAGGTATCCCGTAATATAATGCACTTTTAATGCAGTGCCATTTATCTAATACCCCCGTCCTGTGATTTCTCATACAAAATTATTGCTTGCCTGTTCATATTACCAGGCTGAATTGTTGAGGAAAAAACACTGTAACAAGTTGGACCATACAATGTTACGATCCCCTTTTACATTGACACAGCACTGTAACTATTTACTTCTCTTCTATAGTAAGGAGATTTCTAGATATAGTGGGATAAATTAATATATAATATGCTTATATTCAGCATCACAAGCGTGTCATTGACAGTTTTATCCCACTATGTTATAAACAAGGGGCCGTTGAGAATAAGGAGTTACCACAATATTTTGTATCATGTGACTATAGTTTTACACGTATGTCGTGTTATTATCATGTGCCATGTATGTAGTACAGTATTGGTGGTATAATAAATTTCTCTTATGTATCTCAAAAGATATCACAACATGTAGAAGCGAAGGATCACTGAGACCTATATAATAAATGATGTCTCTATTTGTTCATTCGTACGGCTACTTCTATTGTATACAAAATTGAATCACGGCTAACGTGTCTCTACAGCAGTTATTTGATGCGAGTGTAGCCTATGTTGTACTGATTCACTATGAGTGTCAGTGCATGTTTTCATACAATCACTTCTATTGTGTTTGTGTTTGAATCACCATTATCTCATGCCGGAGGTGACTAATTAATGGTATGTAACTGTCAATTAATACATATACTGTCTCATTTGACATGCAATGTTGATATTATAATTAATCTCTCATATGTTTCTCACAGAATAGAGGCACAAGGCCACTGAGACATATGTGATGTATTATTTCTACATACGTTCATACAGCCGTATATAGTTTAATCACCATCAGCGTATCACTGCAACAGCTGTTTTAATTGTAAGTGTGATCTATACTGATTCCCCCGAATTCAATACTAAGAGAATCAGTACTTTTTCTATTGCAAGTGTTGTAGTTTAACCACCATCAGCGTATCACTGCAACAGCTGTTTTAATTGTAAGTGTGATCTATACTGATTCCCCCAAATTCAATACTAAGAGGATCAGTACTTTTTCTATTGCGAGTGTTGTAGTTTAACCACCATCAGCGTATCACTGCAACAGCTGTTTTAATTGTAAGTGTGATCTATACTGATTCCCCCGAATTCAATACAAAAAGTATCTATTCTATTGCGAGTGTTGTAGTTTAATCACCATCAGCGTATCACTGCAACAGCTGTTTTAATTGTAAGTGTGATCTATACTGATTCCCCCGAATTCAATACTAAGAGTATCAGTACTTTTTCTATTGCAAGTGTGTTTTAAATCGCCGTTATCACCTCCCTATAACGGCTGTTAATACGTATGTGGCGCCTATATGTTAGTTAACAGAGGCTCATTACTAACGGTGTCCATACACATTCATCCTGCTACACAACCATGTGGCTCTCTTAATTAGTCAGCACCTCACTATAGCGGCTGCTGATACGTATGTGACGCCTATCGTGTTGGTTCACAAAAGTTCATTGCTAGCGTTGTCCATACACATTTTCCTGCTACATACTCATGTGGCTCTCTTAATGGCTCCCTCAACTCCCTCCTTATCTAGCTAAAATAATAGTCCATCAATACGAGTGATCCTATTCCTATTTCATATTTCTCTAACGTCCTAGTGGATGCTGGGAACTCCGTAAGGACCATGGGGAATAGCGGCTCCGCAGGAGACTGGGCACAACTAAAAGAAAGCTTTTAGACTACCTGGTGTGCACTGGCTCCTCCCACTATGACCCTCCTCCAAGCCTCAGTTAGATTTCTGTGCCCGGCCGAGCTGGATGCACACTAGGGGCTCTCCTGAGCTCCTAGAAAGAAAGTTTATTTTAGGTTTTTTATTTTACAGTGAGACCTGCTGGCAACAGGCTCACTGCATCGAGGGACTAAGGGGAGAAGAAGCGAACCTACCTGCTTGCAGCTAGCTTGGGCTTCTTAGGCTACTGGACACCATTAGCTCCAGAGGGATCGACCGCATGGAACTGGCCTTGGTGTTCGTTCCCGGAGCCGCGCCGCCGTCCCCCTTACAGAGCCAGAAGCAAGAAGAGGTCCGGAAAATCGGCGGCAGAAGACATCAGTCTTCACCAAGGTAGCGCACAGCACTGCAGCTGTGCGCCATTGCTCCTCATACACACTTCACACTCCGGTCACTGAGGGTGCAGGGCGCTGGGGGGGGGCGCCCTGAGCAGCAATAAAAACACCTTGGCTGGCAAATATATCACAATATATAGCCCCAGAGGCTATATATGTGATAAATACCCCTGCCAGAATCCATAAAAAAAGCGGGAGAAAAGTCCGCGAAAAAGGGGCGGAGCTATCTCAGCACACTGGCGCCATTTTCTCTTCACAGTGCAGCTGGAAGACAGCTCCCCAGGCTCTCCCCTGTAGTTTGCAGGCTCAAAGGGTTAAAAAGAGAGGGGGGGGCACTAAATTTAGGCGCAATATTGTATATACAAGCAGCTATTGGGAAAAATTCACTCAATATAGTGTTAATCCCTAAATTATATAGCGCTCTGGTGTGTGCTGGCATACTCTCTCTCTGTCTCCCCAAAGGGCTGTGTGGGGTCCTGTCCTCAGTCAGAGCATTCCCTGTGTGTGTGCGGTGTGTCGATACGGCTGTGTCGACACGTTTGATGAGGAGGCTTATGTGATGGCAGAGCAGATGCCGATAAATGTGATGTCGCCCCCTGTGGGGCCGACACCAGAGTGGATGGATAGGTGGAAGGTATAAACCGACAGTGTCAACTCCTTACATAAAAGGCTGGATGACGTAACAGCTGTGGGACAGCCGGCTTCTCAGCCCGCGCCTGCCCAGGGGTCTCAAAGGCCATCAGGGGCTCAAAAACGCCCGCTCCCTCAGATGGCAGACACAGATGTCGACACGGAGTCTGACTCCAGTGTCGACGAGGTTGAGACATATACACAATCCACTAGGAACATCCGTTACATGATCCTGGCAATAAAAAATGTGTTACACATTTCTGACATTAACCCAAGTACCACTAAAAAAGGGTTTTATGTTTGGGGAGAAAAAGCAGGCAGTGTTTGGTTCCCCCATTAAATGTGTGAAAAAGCGTGGGTTCCCCCGACAAGAAACTGGTAATTTCTAAAAAGTTACTGATGGCGTACCCTTTCCCGCCAGAGGATAAGTTACGCTGGGAGATATCCCCTAGGGTGGATAAGGCGCTCACACGTTTGTAAAAAAAGGTGGCACTGCCGTGTTAGGATACGGCCACTTTGAAGGTACCTGCTGATAAAAAGCAGGAGGCTATCCTGAAGTCTGTATTTACACACTCAGGTACTAGACTGAGACCTGCAGATAGTGCTGCTGCAGCGTGGTCTGTAACCCTGTCAAACAGGGATACTATTTTGCGAACATAAGACGTCGTCTTATATGTGAGGGATGCACAGAGGGATATTTTGCCGGCTGGCATCCAAAATTAATGCAATGTCCATTCTGTCAGGAGGGTATTAGAGACCCGACACTGGACAGGTGATGCTGACTTTAAAAGGCACATAGAGCCTTATAAGGGTGAGGAATTGTTTGGGGATGGTCTCTGGGACCTCGTATCCACTGCAACAGCTGGGAAGAAAAATATTACCTCAGGTTTCCTCACAGCCTAAGAAAGCACTGTATTATCAGGTACAGTCCTTTCGGCTTCAGAAAAGCAAGCGGGTCAAAGGCGCTTCCTTTCTGCACAGAGACGAGGGAAGAGGGAAAAAGCTGCACCAGTCAGCCAGTTCCCAGAATCAAAATTCTTCCCCCGCTTCCTCTGAGTCCACCGCATGACGCGGGGGCCCACAGGCGTAGCCAGGTACGGTGGGGGGCCGCCTCAAAAATTTCAGCGATCAGTGGGCTCGCACACAGGTGGATCCCTGGATCCTTCAAGTAGTATCTCAGGGGTACAAGCTGGAATTCGAGGCGTCTCCCCCCCCCGCCGTTTCCTCAAATCTGCCTTGCCGACAACTCCCTCAGGCAGGGAGGTTGTGCTAGAGGCAATTCACAAGCTGTATTCCCAGCAGGTGATAGTCAAGGTGCCCCTACTTCAACAAGGACGGGGTTACTATTCCACACTGTTTGTGGTACCGAAACCGGACGGTTCGGTGAGACCCATTTTAAATTTGAAATCCTTGAACACATACATAAAAAAATTCAAGTTCAAGATGGAATCGCTCAGGGCGGTTATTGCAAGCCTGGAGGAGGGGGATTACATGGTATCCCTGGACATTAAGGATGCTTACCTACATGTCCCCATTTACCATCCTCACCAGGAGTACCTCAGATTTGTGGTACAGGATTGCCATTACCAATTCCAAACACTGCCGTTTGGACTGTCCACGGCACCGAGGGTCTTTACCAAGGTAATGGCAGAAATGATGATACTCCTTCAAAAAAAGGGAGTTTTTATTATCCCGTACTTGGACAATCTCCTTATAAAGGCGAGGTCCAAGGAGCAGTTGTTGGTCGGAGTAGCACTATCTCGGGAAGTGCTACAACAGCACGGATGGATTCTATACATTCCAAAGTCACAGCTGGTTCCTACCACACGCCTACTGTTCCTGGGGATGGTTCTGGACATAGAACAGAAAAAAGTGTTTCTCCCGCAGGAGAAAGCCAAGGAGCTGTCCTCTCTAGTCAGAGACCTCCTGAAACCAAAACAGGTATCGGTGCATCACTGCACATGAGTCCTGGGAAAAATGGTAGCTTCTTACGAAGCAAAATTCCATTCGGCAGGTTCCATGCAAGAACCTTTCAGTGGGACCTCTTGGACAAGTGGTCGGGATCGCATCTTCAGATGCATCGGCTGATAACCCTGTCTCCAAGGACCAGGGTATCTCTACTGTGGTGGCTGCAGAGTGCTCATCTTCAAGTGGGCCGCAGATTCGGCATACAGGACTGGGTCCTGGTAACCACGGATGCCAGCCTTCGAGGCTGGGGGGCAGTCACACAGGGAAGAAATTTCCAAGGACTTTGGTCAAGTCAGGAGTCGTCCCTACACATAAATATTCTGGAACTGAGGGCCATTTACAATGCCCTAAGTCTGGCAAGGCCTCTGCTTCAAAACCAGCCGGTACTGATCCAGTCAGACAACATCACGGCAGTCGCCCATGTAAACCGACAGGGCGGCACAAGAAGCAGGATGGCGATGGCAGAAGCCACAAGGATTCTCCGATGGGCGGAAAATCACGTCTTAGCACTGTCAGCAGTGTTCATTCTGGGAGTGGACAACTGGGAAGCAGACTTCCTCAGCAGACACGACCTACACCCGGGAGAGTGGGGACTTCATCCAGAAGTCTTCCAACTGTTGGTAAACCATTGGGAAAGGCCACAGGTGGACATGATGGCGTCCCGCCTAAACAAAACACTAGATATTGTGCCAGGTCAAGGGACCCTCAGGCAATAGCTGTGGACGCTCAAGTGACACCGTGGTTGTACCAGTCGGTTTACGTATTCCCTCCTCTGCCTCTCATACCAAAGGTACTGAGAATAATAAGAAAACGAGGAGTAAGAACGATACTCGTGGTTCCGGATGGGCCAAGAAGAGCTTGGTACCCAGAACTTCAAGAAATGATATCAGAGGACCCATGGCCTCTACCCCTCAGACAGGATCTGCTACAGCAGGGGCCCTGTCTGTTCCAAGACTTACCGCGGCTGCGTTTGACGGCATGGCGGTTGAATTCCAGATCCTAAAGGAAAAGGGCATTCCGGAGGAAGTCATTCCTACGCTGATAAAAGCCAGGAAAGAAGTAACCGCAAACCATTATCACCGTATTTGGCGAAAATATGTTGCGTGGTGTGAGGCCAGGAAGGCCCCAACAGAGGAATTTCAGCTGGGTCGTTTTCTGCACTTCCTACAGTCAGGAGTGACTATGGGCCTAAACTTGGGTTCCATTAAGGTCCAGATTTCGGCTCTGTCGATTTTCTTCCAGAAAGAACTGGCTTCACTGCCTGGAGTTCAGACATTTGTAAAGGGAGTGCTACATATTCAGCCCCCTTTTGTGCCTCCTGTGGCACCTTGGGATCTCAACGTGGTGTTGAGTTTCTTAAAATCACATTGGTTTGAGCCACTTAAAACTGTGGATTTGAAATATCTCACGTGGAAAGTGGTCATGTTATTGGCCTTGGCTTCGGCCAGGCGTGTGTCAGAATTGGCGGCCTTGTCATGTAAAAGCCCTTATCTGATTTTCCATATGGATAGGGCAGAATTGAGGACTCGTCCCCAGTTTCTCCCTAAGGTGGTATCAGCTTTTCACTTGAACCAACCTATTGTAGTGCCTGCGGCTACTAGGGACTTGGAAGATTCCAAGTTACTGGACGTAGTCAGGGCCTTAAAAATGTATATTTCCAGGACGGCTGGAGTCAGGAAAACTGACTCGCTTTTTATCCTGTAGGCACCCAACAAAATAGGTGCTCCTGCTTCTAAGCAGACTATTGCTCGCTGAATTTGTAGCACAATTCAGCTGGAGCATTCTGCGGCTGGATTGCCGCATCCTAAATCAATAAAAGCCCATTCCACGAGGAAAGTGGGCTCATTTTGGGCGGCTGCCCGAGGGGTCTCGGCTTTACAACTTTGCCGAGCTGCAACTTGGTCAGGGGCAAACACGTTTGCTAAATTCTACAAATTTGATACCCTGGCTGAGGAGGACCTTGAGTTCTCTCATTCGGTGCTGCAGAGTCATCCGCACTCTCCCGCCCGTTTGGGAGCTTTGATATAATCCCCATGGTCCTTACGGAGTTCCCAGCATCCACTAGGACGTTAGAGAAAATAAGATTTTACTCACCGGTAAATCTATTTCTCGTAGTCCGTAGTGGATGCTGGGCGCCCATCCCAAGTGCGGATTGTCTGCAATACTTGTACATAGTTATTGTTAACTAAAGGGTTATTGTTATGAGCCATCTGTTGAGAGGCTCAGTTATGTTTCATACTGTTAACTGGATATGGTATCACAAGTTATACGGTGTGATTGGTGTGGCTGGTATGAGTCTTACCCGGGATTCAAAATCCTTCCTTATTGTGTCAGCTCTTCCGGGCACAGTATCCTAACTGAGGCTTGGAGGAGGGTCATAGTGGGAGTAGCCAGTGCACACCAGGTAGTCTAAAAGCTTTCTTTTAGTTGTGCCCAGTCTCCTGCGGAGCCGCTATTCCCCATGGTCCTTACGGAGTTCCCAGCATCCACTACGGACTACGAGAAATAGATTTACCGGTAAATAAAATCTTATTATCCATTAGCTATTTTCCATTTAAACAAGTGATTTCAACATTTTGCAGTGAATATAGCAGACAAATTCATGCCGCTCTGAAACGCCACCCAACGTGCACGTTTCACATCAGCTTCCTCAGGGCAAACACGATTGTCCTAACGAGGATGGCTATAGAGGGAAGATCAACCAATCATTTCAAAGTGACGTGTCACATGATCACATGACACGTCATCTCTACCCGTACTCATACTTACACCGTGATTCAGGATACATAACTACTTACACTAAACATATGAGTACCTAATAAAGTGCTTATTGCTTCAGAAAAACCCGGATGGAAATAATAATAATCCCCTGCCATGAGTTAAAAAATATACTGCTTAGGTACTCAGCCGAACTTCTTGAGAGAATTGCTAGTAATAATGGAAACGTTTTATTGCTTGCTTTGAGAAATGTCAAACATTGTATACTGTGATATGTAAGTTCCCATAATTAATCTGATATACCAAAAAGAAAAAAGAGAAAAGGAATAGAAAAGGACACCTATGGATGTAATTTTCAATTGTTACATATTAAAGACTAATGCTCAGTCCGTATTAACGTCACCTGAATGTACTGGTATAATGTGAATGAAATGTGTATAATTAAATATAATAGATACTTGGCGGGGTTGGTACCTCATAAATATGCTTGTGTGATGTGTGTGAAGAATATTTATGATGAATAAAGTGACTCTTCTGTGATATATTAAAAATGTAATATAGACATAATAATATATGACAAAATATGTGGAGTGATGGGAAGGTGAAAAAAAAAAAATTAATGTGATAAGTGAAATGGTGAACCGTGAAAAATGAGAAAATAGATAAAGTGAAAGATAAAGAAGAATATGGGGTGTGCATCTTGCCCACACCATATAGGTGTGAAAAATGTGTGAATAATGTGAAATTGGATGGAAAAATATATTATGGATGGATTATATTATGTATAATTATGTATTGAGTAATGACCAAAAGATCCTTCAAATTGCGTGATCTTCTCCAACTAATTTGGACCTTTTTCGGTATTCACGCAATTTGAAGGATCTTTTGGTGAGAAGCCATCTACCATCGTTAAAGAAACCCCTACATCAAAAGAAAGGATCCTTTTGCTGCAGACAATGCAGAGCTTGCCAATATATGATCCCCAAAACAGATTATAGGGACAAGTATGGCAGAAAATGGGAGATCAATAGCTACATTGACTGTACCACAACAGGGGTGGTATACGAATTGATATGCCCCTGCAATTTAATCTACACCGGAAAAACAATCAGGCCTTTAAAGGTAAGATTGTTGGAGCATATTGGCAGTATTAGGAATGCCATACAGGACAAATTGAAATTTAAGACTCTAACTCCAGTAGCTAGTCATTTTCTACAATTTCATAATGGGATCCCAAAGGGCCTCCAGGCCTTTGGCATGAGGCACTTCGAATCAAACATTCGAGGGGGGGATATAGATGGAGATCTTCTCAGATTTGAGAGCAAAATGATATTTCTGATGGGCTGTCAATATCCAAAAGGACTAAACGAAAATAACAGTTACCTACCCTTCTTGTAAAAGTAGGAACCACGTTGAGCATATTGCCATATCACACCATCTGTATTATACTTACCCGTGGAGCTTACCTGTATGCATATTCAAGATTATCCGGAACCCTCCATACGAGAGCGGTATTTATTTATTCCTACTATCTATCTGTAGGTATATTTAATCCTGACCCCATGTGTGCATATAAGAAGTCACACTAGATAGTACTTTAGAGGTCAAATTATCATGAGATGGGATACATATACAATTTCTAAAGATGATAAAATGGTTCTCTATCTTGAAGCATTCACCCACTCACCCATAGATGTACCAGAAAGACAATTGGATACATCACAGAAATCTGAAGGATTTTGACAAGTTACGTATTTGAGGAGGAAGGATGAGAGGATTGCTTAAGGAAATAAAAAGTGTATCTTACATCTTTACTGTATATTATTAATCTGGTATAACACACTAACATTTATTCTTTTTATTTAAAAGACAATAAGGGAACTGCAAGCATTTATAATCCATTATATAATAGGAGCAGAGACCCTGTTCATAGTAACCCTAAGGATATCAAAATCATTACTCAATACATAATTATACACAATATAATCCATCCATAATATATTTTTCCATCCAATTTCACATTATTCACACGTTTTTCACACCTATATGGTGTGGGCAAGATGCACACCCCATATTCTTCTTTATCTTTCACTTTATCTATTTTCTCATTTTTCACGGTTCACCATTTCACTTATCACATTTAATATTTTTTTTTCATCTTCCCATCACTCCACATATTTTGTCATATATTATTATGTCTATATTACATTTTTAATATATCACAGAAGATTCACTTTATTCATCATAAATATTCTTCACACACATCACACAAGCACATTTATGAGGTACCAACCCCGCCAAGTATCTATTATATTTAATTATACATATTTCATTCACATTATACCAGTACATTCAGGTGACGTTAATACGGACTGAGCATTAGTCTTTAATATGTAACAATTGAAAATTACATCCATAGGTGTCCTTTTCTATTCCTTTTCTCTTTTTTCTTTTTGGTATATCAGATTAATTATGGGAACTTACATATCACAGTATACAATGTTTGACATTTCTCAAAGCAAGCAATAAATCGTTTCCATTATTATTAGCAATTCTCTCAAGAAGTTCGGCTGAGTACCTAAGCAGTATATTTTTTAACTCATGGCAGGGGATTATTATTATTTCCATCCGGGTTTTTCTGAAGCAATAAGCACTTTATTAGGTACTCATATGTTTAGTGTAAGTAGTTATGTATCCTGAATCACGGTGTCAGTATGAGTACGGGTAGAGATGACGTTGTCATGTGATCATGTGACACGTCACTTTGAAATGATTGGTTGATCTTCCCTCTATAGCCATCCTCGTTAGGACAATCGTGTTTGCCCTGAGGAAGCTGATGTGAAACGTGCACGTTGGGTGGCGTTTCAGAGCGGCATGAATTTGTCTGCTATATTCACTGCAAAATGTTGAAATCACTTGTTTAAATGGAAAATAGCTAATGGATATATGAAATAGGAATAGGATCACTCGTATTGATGGACTATTATTTTAGCTAGATAAGGAGGGAGTTGAGGGAGCCATTAAGAGAGCCACATGAGTATGTAGCAGGAAAATGTGTATGGACAACGCTAGCAATGAACTTTTGTGAACCAACACGATAGGCGTCACATACGTATCAGCAGCCGCTATAGTGAGGTGCTGACTAATTAAGAGAGCCATATGGTTGTATAGCAGGATGAATGTGTATGGACACCGTTAGTAATGAGTCTCTGTTAACTAACATATAGGCGCCACATACGTATTAACAGCCGTTATAGGGAGGTGATAACGGCGATTTAAAACACACTTGCAATAGAAAAAGTACTGATACTCTTAGTATTGAATTCGGGGGAATCAGTATAGATCACACTTACAATTAAAACAGCTGTTGCAGTGATACGCTGATGGTGATTAAACTACAACACTCGCAATAGAATAGATACTTTTTGTATTGAATTCGGGGGAATCAGTATAGATCACACTTACAATTAAAACAGCTGTTGCAGTGATACGCTGATGGTGGTTAAACTACAACACTTGCAATAGAAAAAGTACTGATTCTCTTAGTATTGAATTCGGGGGAATCAGTATAGATCACACTTACAATTAAAACAGCTGTTGCAGTGATACGCTGATGGTGGTTAAACTACAACACTTGCAATAGAAAAAGTACTGATTCTCTTAGTATTGAATTCGGGGGAATCAGTATAGATCACACTTACAATTAAAACAGCTGTTGCAGTGATACGCTGATGGTGATTAAACTATATACGGCTGTATGAACGTATGTAGAAATAATACATCGCATATGTCTCAGTGGCCTTGTGCCTCTATTCTGTGAGAAACATATGAGAGATTAATTATAATATCAACATTGCATGTCAAATGAGACAGTATATGTATTAATTGACAGTTACATACCATTAATTAGTCACCTCCGGCATGAGATAATGGTGATTCAAACACAAACACAATAGAAGCGATAGTATGAAAACATGCACTGACACTCATAGTGAATCAGTACAACATAGGCTACACTCGCATCAAATAACTGCTGTAGAGACACGTTAGCCGTGATTCAATTTTGTATACAATAGAAGTAGCCGTACGAATGAACAAATAGAGACATCATTTATTATATAGGTCTCAGTGATCCTTCGCTTCTACATGTTGTGATATCTTTTGAGATACATAAGAGAAATTTATTATACCACCAATACTGTACTACATACATGGCACATGATAATAACACGACATACGTGTAAAACTATAGTCACATGATACAAAATATTGTGGTAACTCCTTATTCTCAACGGCCCCTTGTTTATAACATAGTGGGATAAAACTGTCAATGACACGCTTGTGATGCTGAATATAAGCATATTATATATTAATTTATCCCACTATATCTAGAAATCTCCTTACTATAGAAGAGAAGTAAATAGTTACAGTGCTGTGTCAATGTAAAAGGGGATCGTAACATTGTATGGTCCAACTTGTTACAGTGTTTTTTCCTCAACAATTCAGCCTGGTAATATGAACAGGCAAGCAATAATTTTGTATGAGACATCACAGGACGGGGGTATTAGATAAATGGCACTGCATTAAAAGTGCATTATATTACGGGATACCTTTTCTGTAATAAATCAATAGGGTGGAAAGGAGACCTGAATGTACTATACCTAAATTAAGGTTAGATAGGGATACAGGGAACCCTCCATTCCACACAAGCCTTCCTTTAGGTCCCCTGCTTAGTGACATACTACTTAATAAATCATAACAATTTGTTGGACATATGTTTACATTGGAAACCTTCAGACTGCTACGAGTGGTCCGGATCCTTAGAATAATAATATTACCATAAATGGAAATAAAACAAGTGACACACAGTGAATATTTTTAATAGATGTAACATCTTTTATTAATAAAATATCTTTCCATATATATTTCACATCAATTTTAATTGATTACTATTAAAAGTTATATTTTAGATTAAATCATCTTTTTCTCCTTTTGTGCGCCAACCAAGAGACAATCTTTCCTATTTCTTTTGTGTCTTCAATCTTATTGTCTATGGCGGCACCCCCAACATATGATAGTGAATTAACACCACAATACATGTATTAATGGGGTTCATACTATATTAGAAAGAACACATGTTGACCTTTTGACTGGTGCAGAAGTTTTCCCTTTCCCTTTGCCCGTTTTTTGTCGTTACCAAATTCGGTAAAGGCCCATTCCACTAGGAAGGTGGGCTCTTCTTGGGCGGCTGCCCAAGGCGTCTCGGCTTTACAGCTTTGCCGAGCGGCTACTTGGTCGGGTTCAAACACTTTTGCAAAATTCTACAAGTTTGATAACCCTGGCTGATGAGGACCTCATGTTTGCTCAATCGGTGCTGCAGAGTCATCCGCACTCTCCCGCCCGGTTTGGAGCTTTGGTATAATCCCCATGGTCCTTACGGAGTCCCCAGCATCCTCTAGGACGTAAGAGAAAATAAGATTTTAAACCTACTGGTAAATCTTTTTCTCCTAGTCCGTAGAGCAGGCATTCCCAACCACGGTCCTCAAGGCACACCAACAGTGCAGGTTTTAGTGATATCCAGGCTGCAGCACAGGTGGTTAAATCAAAATAACTGAGCTACTAATTAAGTCAGCTGTGCTGAAGCCTGGATATCACTAAAACATGCACTGTTGGTGTGCCTTGAGGACCGTGGTTGGGAATGCCTGCCGTAGAGGATGCTGGGCGCCCGTCCCAGTGCGGACATATTTCTGCATGACTTGTATATAGTTGTTGCTTACATAAGGGTTATGTTACAGTTAGGATCAGTCGTTGGCTGATACTGTTTTGTTCATACTGTTAAGTGGCTGTGTATATTCCAGGTTATACAGTGTGGATGGTGTGGGCTGGTATGAATCTTGCCCTTAGATTAACAAAAATCCTTCTCTCGTACTGTCCGTCTCCTCTGGGCACAGTTTCTCTAACTGAGGTCTGGAGGAGGGGCATAGAGGGAGGAGCCAGTGCACACCCATCTAAAGTTCTTTATAGTGCCCATGTCTCCTGCGAAGCCCGTCTATACCCCATTGTCCTTACGGAGTCCCCAGCATCCTCTACGGACTAGGAGAAAAAGATTTACCGGTAGGTTTAAAATCTTTTCTCTAACGTCCTAAGTGGATGCTGGGGACTCCGTAAGGACCATGGGGAATAGCGGCTCCGCAGGAGACTGGGCACAAAAGTAAAAGCTTTAGGACTACCTGGTGTGCACTGGCTCCTCCCCCTATGACCCTCCTCCAAGCCTCAGTTAGATTTTTGTGCCCGAACGAGAAGGGTGCACACTAGGTGGCTCTCCTGAGCTGCTTAGTGAAAAGTTTAGTTTTAGGTTTTTTATTTTCAGTGAGACCTGCTGGCAACAGGCTCACTGCATCGAGGGACTAAGGGGAGAAGAAGCGAACTCACCTGCGTGCAGAGTGGATTGGGCTTCTTAGGCTACTGGACATTAGCTCCAGAGGGACGATCACAGGCCCAGCCATGGATGGGTCCCAGAGCCGCGCCGCCGGCCCCCTTACAGAGCCAAAAGACAGAAGAGGTCCGGAAAATCGTCGGCAGAAGACGTCCTGTCTTCAACAAGGTAGCGCACAGCACTGCAGCTGTGCGCCATTGCTCTCAGCACACTTCACACTCCGGTCACTGAGGGTGCAGGGCGCTGGGGGGGGGCGCCCTGAGACGCAATAAAACACCTTGGATGGCAAAAAATGCATCACATATAGCTCCTGGGCTATATGGATGAATTTAACCCCTGCCAAAATACATAGAAAAACGGGAGATAAGGCCGCCGATAAGGGGGCGGAGCCTATCTCCTCAGCACACTGGCGCCATTTTCCCTCACAGCTCCGTTGGAGGGAAGCTCCCTGGCTCTCCCCTGCAGTCACTACACTACAGAAAGGGTTAAAAAAGAGAGGGGGGGCACTAATTACGCGCAGTATTAAAGATACAGCAGCTATAAGGGGAAAAACACTTATATAAGGTTATCCCTGTATATATATATAGCGCTCTGGTGTGTGCTGGCAAACTCTCCCTCTGTCTCCCCAAAGGGCTAGTGGGGTCCTGTCCTCTATCAGAGCATTCCCTGTGTGTGTGCTGTATGTCGGTACGTTTGTGTCGACATGTATGAGGAGAAAAATGATGTGGAGACGGAGCAGATTGCCTGTAATAGTGATGTCACCCCCTAGGGGGTCGACACCTGAGTGGATGAACTGTTGGAAGGAATTACGTGACAGTGTCAGCTCTGTATAAAAGACAGTGGTTGACATGAGACAGCCGGCTACTCAGCTTGTGCCTGTCCAGACGTCTCATAGGCCGTCAGGGGCTCTAAAGCGGCCGTTACCTCAGATGGCAGATATAGACGCCGACACGGATACTGACTCCAGTGTCGACGGTGAAGAGACAAATGTGACTTCCAGTAGGGCCACACGTTACATGATTGAGGCAATGAAAAATGTTTTACACATTTCTGATAATACGAGTACCACCAAAAAGGGGTATTATGTTCGGTGAGGAAAAACTACCTGTAGTTTTCCTGAATCTGAGAAATTAAATGAGGTGTGTGATGATGCGTGGTTTTCCCCCGATAACAACTGATAATTTCTAAAATGTTATTGGCATTATATCCTTTCCCGCCAGAGGTTAGGGTGCGTTGGGAAACACCCCCTAGGGTGGATAAAGCGCTCACACGCTTGTAAGAACAAGGGCTCTACCCTCTCCTGAGATGGCCGCCCTTAAGGATCCTGCTGATAGAAAGCAGGAGGGCATCCTAAAAGGTATTTACACACATACTGGTGTTATACTGCGACCAGCAATCGCCTCAGCCGGGATGTGCAGTGCTGGGTTGGCGTGGTCGGATTCCCTGACTGAAAATATTGATACCCTAGATAGGGACAGTATATTATTGCCTATAGAGCATTTAAAAGATGCATTTCTATATATGCGTGATGCACAGCGGAATATTTGCCGACTGGCATCAAGTCTAAGTGCGTTGTCCATTTCTACCAGTAGAGGGTTATGGACACGACAGTGGTCAGGTGATGCGGATTCCAAACGGCATTTGGAAGTATTGCCTTATTAAGGGGAGGAGTTATTTGGGGTCGGTCTTTCAGACCTGGTGGCCACGGCAACAGCTGGGAAATCCACGTTTGTACCCAAGGTCGCCTCTCAACATGAGAAGACGCCGTATTATCAGGCGCAGTCTTTTCGTGGGCAAGCGGGCAAAAGGTTCCTCATTTCTGCCCCGTGACAGAGGGAGAGGAAAAAGGCTGCAGAAATCAGCCAGTTCCCAGGAACAGAAACCCTCTCCCGCCTCTGTCAAGCCCTCAGTATTACGCTGGGGCCTTACAAGCAGAATCAGGCACGGTGGGGGCCCGTCTCAATGAATTTCAGCGCGCAGTGGGCTCACTCGCAAGTAGACCCCTGGATCCTTCAGGTGATATCTCAGGGGTACAAATTGGAATTCGAGACGTCTCTCCCTCGCCGTTTCCTAAAGTCGGCTTTACCGATGTCTCCTTCTGACAGGGAGACAGTTTTGGAAGCCATTCACAAGCTGTATTCCCAGCAGGTGATAATCAAGGTACCCCTCCTGCAACAGGGAACGGGGTATTATTCCACACTGTTGTGGTACCGAAGCCGGATGGCTCGGTGAGACCGATTCTAAATCTAAAATCTTTGAACACTTACATACAGAGGTTCAAATTCAAGATTGAGTCACTCAGAGCAGTGATTGCGAACCTGGAAGAAGAGGACTACATGATGTCTCGGGACATCAAGGATGCTTACCTTCATGTCCAAATTTACCCTTCTCACCAAGGGTACCTCAGGTTTATGGTACAGAACTGTCACTATCAGTTTCAGACGCTGCCGTATGGATGGTCCACGGCACCCCGGGTCTTTACCAAGGTAATGGCCGAAATGATGATACTCCTTCGAAGGAAGGGAATTTTAGTTATCCCTTACTTGGACGATTCCCTGATAAGGGTAAGATCCAGGGAACAGTTGGAGGTCGGTGTAGCACTATCTCAGGTAGTGTTGCGGCAGCACGATTGAATTCTCAATATTCCAAAATCGCAGCTGATTCCGACGACTCGTCTTCTGTTCTTAGGGATGATCCTGGACACAGTTCAGAAAAAGGTGTTTCTCCCGGAGGAGAAAGTCAGGGAGTTATCCGAGCTAGTCGGGAACCTCCTATAACCGAGCCAAGTCTCAGTACATCAATGAGATGGTTCTGGGAAAAATGGTGGCTTCCTACGAAGCAATCCCATGCGGCAGATTCCACGCAAGAACTTTCCAGTGGGACCTGCTGGACAAATGGTCCGGGTCGCATCTTCAGATGCTTCAGCGGATAACCCTGTCACCAAGCACAAGGGTGTCTCTCCTGTGGTGGTTGCAGAGTGCTCATCTTCTAGAGGGCCGCACATTCAGGACTGGGTCCTGGTGACCACGGATGCCAGCCTGCGAGGCTGGGGAGCAGTCACACAGGGAAGGAATTTCCAGAGCTTATGGTCAAGCCTGGAGACATCACTTCACATAAATATCCTGAAGCTAAGGGCCATTTACAATGCTCTAAGCTCAGCAAGACCTCTGCTTCAAGGTCACCCGGAGTTGATCCATTCGGACAACATCACGGCAGTCACCCACGTAAACAGACAGGGTGACACAAGAAGCAGAAGGGCAATGGCAGAAGCTGCAAGTATTCTTCGCTGGGCGGAAAATCATGTGATAGCACTGTCAGCAGTATTCATTCCGGGAGTGGACGACCTCCACCCGGGAGAGTGGGGACTTCACCCAGAAGTCTTCCACATGTTTATAAAACTCGACAAGTATTGCGCCAGGTCAAGGGACCCTCAGGCAATAGCTGTGGACGCTCTGGTAACACAGTGGGTGTACCAGTCAGTGTATGTGTTCCCTCCTCTGCCTCTCATAACCAAGGTACTGAGAATTATAAGATGGAGAGGAGTAAGCACTATATTCGTGGCTCCGGATTGGCCAAGAAGGACTTGGTAACCGGAACTTCAAGAGATGCTCACGGAGGATCCGTGGCCTCTACCTCTAAGAAGGGACCTGCTCCAGCAAGGACCCTGTCTGTTCCAAGACTTACCGCGGCTGCGTTTAACGGCAGGGCGGTTGAACGCCGGATCCTGAAGGAAAAAGGCATTCCGGATGAAGTCATCCCTATCCTGATCAAAGCCAGGAAAGATATAACCGCAAAACATTATCACCGCATTTGGCGAAAATATGTTGCGTGGTGCGAGGCCAGTAAGGCCCCGACGGAGGAATTTTCAACTAGGTCGATTCCTACATTTCCTGCAAACAGGAGTGTCTATGGGCCTGAAATGGAGGTCCATTAAGGTTCAAATTTCGGCCCTGTCCATTTTCTTCCAAAAAGAACTAGCTTCAGTCCCTGAAGTTCAGACGTTTGTGAAAGGGGTACTGTATATACAGCCTCCTTTTGTGCCTCCAGTGGCACCTTGGGATCTAAATGTAGTTTTTGGGTTCCAAAAGTCACATTGGTTTGAACCACTTAAATATGTGGAGTTAAAATATCTCACATGGAAAGTGGTCATGCTGTTGGCCCTGGCCTGGGCCAGGTGCGTGTCAGAATTGGCGGCTTTATCCTGTAAAAGCCCTCATCTGATTTTCCATTCGGACAGGGCGGAATTGAGGACTTGTCCTCAGTTTCTCCCTAAGGTGGTTTTCAGCGTTTCACCTGAATCAACCTATTGTGGTGCCTGCGGCTACTAGGGACTTGGAGGACTCCAAGTTGCTGGATGTTGTCAGAGCCCTGGAAATATAGGTTTCCAGGACGGCTGGAGTCAGAAAATCTGACTCGTTGTTTATTCTGTATGCACCCAACAAGCTGGGTGCTCCTGCTTCTAAGCAGACTATTGCTCGTTGGATTTGTAGTACAATTCAGCTTGCACATTCTGTGGCAGGCCTGCCACAGCCAAAATCTGTAAAAGCCCATTCCACAAGGAAGGTGGGCTCATCTTGGGCGGCTGCCCGAGGGGTCTCGGCTTTACAACTTTGCCGAGCAGCTACTTGGTCAGGAGCAAATACGTTTGTAAAATTCTACAAATTTGATACCCTGGCTGAGGAGGACCTGGAGTTCTCTCATTTGGTGCTGCAGAGTCATCCGCACTCTCCCGCCCGTTTGGGAGCTTTGGTATAATCCCCATGGTCCTTACGGAGTCCCCAGCATCCACTTAGGACGTTAGAGAAAATAAGAATTTACTTACCGATAATTCTATTTCTCGTAGTCCGTAGTGGATGCTGGGCGCCCATCCCAAGTGCGGATTGTCTGCAATACTGGTACATAGTTATTGTTACCAAAAAATCGGGTTATTATTATTGTGAGCCATCTTTTCAGAGGCTCCTCTGTTATCATGCTGTTAACTGGGTTCAGATCACAGGTTGTACGGTATGATTGGTGTGGCTGGTATGAGTCTTACCCGGGATTCAAAATCCTTCCTTATTGTGTACGCTCGTCCGGGCACAGTATCCTAACTGAGGCTTGGAGGAGGGTCATAGGGGGAGGAGCCAGTGCACACCAGGTAGTCCTAAAGCTTTTACTTTTGTGCCCAGTCTCCTGCGGAGCCGCTATTCCCCATGGTCCTTACGGAGTCCCCAGCATCCACTACGGACTACGAGAAATAGAATTATCGGTAAGTAAATTCTTATTATTATAACCATGTATGTACACTAAAGGTATAACAAATTTTTTGTAAGTCACAATATTTTAATGAAAGGATTAAAAGTTACGTTTTATTGTCTAGTAACGTTTATAAGAGTGCCCCAACACAGGGTCTTTCTTTTTTCTGTTCATGTATTTTCACTGACTCTTGGAGCACCACCGACACTTGATTATCACACTAAGTGGAAATGATAATGTATGGTCGGTAACAGACTACTATCCATTAGAGGTTTTTGTTTGATACTATAACCTATTGCAGAACTACTCATCTCGGTTTTAATATTATGGCAGATGGATTTAAGTCCTTTATTTACTTCCAGACAATGTGGATCATTCACCAACATTGCATTTAGTTGCACATTTATACTTAAACATAGTAACTAAATTGAAATCTGCTTTTATCTGTGTACTGCAAGATGGCCAATGAAAGAAATATTCTCATTGGTTGCATCATAAATGCTTTGACAATAACTGACCTATTTTTCTTTGGCCTAGGTCTTTTCTAGGACACAACAGTAACACTCCTCTCTTATACATACAAATGTGTCCACATACACCATTTCTATTTTGCTCAATTTCGCACGCCATGCATAGCACGGCTAAGCTTTTTTCTCCTACGTCCTAGAGGATGCTGGGGACTCCAAAAGGACCATGGGGTATAGACGGGATCCGCAGGAGACATGGGCACTTTAAGACTTTAATGGGCGTGAACTGGCTCCTCCCTCTATGCCCCTCCTCCAGACCTCAGTTAGATTCTGTGCCCAGAGGAGACTGGTCACACACTAGGGGAGCTCTACTGAGTTTCTCTAAAAAATACTTTTATTTAGGTTTATTATTTTCAGGGAGCACTGCTGGCAACAGGCTCCCTGCTTTTTGGGACTGAGGGGAAAGAAGCAGACCTACTTCTGTGAGTTCAAAGGCTCTGCTTCTTAGGCTACTGGACACCATTAGCTCCAGAGGGTCTGATCACTTGGTATAGCCTAGCTGTTCGTTCCCGGAGCCGCGCCGCCGTCCTCCTCACAGAGCCTGAAGTAAGATGCCGCGTGAGTAGCAGAAGCAAGAAGACTTCAGAGGCGGCAGAAGACTTCAGTTTTTCCTTGAGGTACCGCGCAGCGCGCCATTGCTCCCACACACACAAGGCACTACATGGGTACAGGGCGCAGGGGGGGCGCCCTGGGCAGCAATAAAACCTCTAACTGAGACTGGCAAGTTGGTATACAGTGCATAGGCACTGTATACAGACCCCCGCCAGTATAAAGAAAAGCGGGACACAAGCGCGCCATTGAGGGGGCGGGGCTTCATCCTCCAGCTCTAACCAGCGCCATTTTATCTCCACAGCTTGCTGTAGAGACGCTGCTCCTGGCCCTTCACTGCTGTCACAAGTACCAGGGTGCAAAAAACAAGGGGGGGGGGGGCACAGCAATTTGGTGTTGGTTACTATTATATTAAAGCGCTTATAGGTCTGGAGCATTATTTAATTCTTTAAGACCGGTGAGGCGCTGGGTGTGAGCTGGCAAACTCCCTCTCTGTCTCTCTGAAGGGCCTTACTGTGGATCTGTCCCCTATAACCCAGTGTATTTGTGGGTGTCGGTACGCGTGTGTCGACATGTCTGAGGCTGAATGCTCTTCCCAGGAGGAGGCTGTGGTGGGGGCTGAACAGAATGAGGGAGTGACTCCGTCGGCACCGCCGACTGCTGATTGGGTAGAGATGTGGAGTGTTTTAAATACAAGTGTGGCTTTGTTGCACAAGAGGTTGGACAAATCTGAGGCTCAGAACCAAGCATGGAGACAATCCATGGGAGATGTTTTGTGACAATCTCAGACCCCCTCAGGGTCCCAGAAACGTAAATTTACCCAGATAGCAGACACAGATACCGACAGGGATTCCGACTCCAGTGTCGACTATAATAATGCCAAGTTACATCCTAAGGTGGCTAAGAGAATTCAGTACATGATTGTGGCAATAAAAGAAGTGATACATATCACAGAAGACCCTGCTGTTCCTGAGACAAGGGTCTGTATGTTTAAGGGAAAGAAACCTGAGGTAACGTTTCCTCCCTCTCATGAACTGAACGCTCTTTTTGAAAAAGCTTTGGAATCTCCTGACAAGAGACTACTGATTCCCAGGAGGATTTCTATGGCGTATCCATTTCCCTCGGGGGATAGGTTACGGTGGGAATCCTCCCCTACGGTGGACAAAGCCCTGGTGCGTTTGTCCAAGAAGGTGGCGCTGCCGTCCCCGGACACGGCAGCACTTAAAGATCCTGCCGATCGTAAGCAGGAAACTACCTGGAAATCTATTTGTCACTACGGGTACGCTGCTCAGGCCGGCCGTGGAATCGGCATGGGTGAGTAGCGCTATTGAAAAGTGGGCAGATCACTTGTCATCTGAAACAGACACCCTGGATTGGGAAAGCGTGCTTTTTTTTTTTTTTAAATACATTGTTTTTATTCAACAAAGTAATTAATGGTACAGACATTTCAGTGTACGCTGGGAAACATAGTTGACATTATACAATATACTTTGCATTGTTCCCCCACAGAATACATATTTACCGAAGTCCGTATACAAATCATGATACACATACTTAACATTTTACATTTTCTCCCCGAACCATTATGGTAACTACCCCAACTAGCAGGCCAAATATAGCCCACAACCCCTTAACCCAAAACAAACCCCCCAAAAAATCAAACACAAACCCGTCAACCTATAACTACCCGAGTGTGTGAGGTGAGATACAATAGCAAAATAAATAACATAAACTAAAGTAAAGGAGAGAGAGAGGTCCAGCTCGGCTCCTCTGGGCCCAGAGAACGCGTCGCAGTTACGGTCAGATCCCCCTAAATCCGAAGGGCAAGGGATGAGTATGCTGAATTGATCCAAGGAGACCATATTTTCTCGTATTTGGTGAGTGCATTATTTTTCATATATACATAGCGGTCTTTCAATAGAGTATTATTCACCAAAACTTTATATGCAGATATCGTGGGAGAATGCGGAGCCATCCAAGCCCGCGCAATACACACCTTAGCAAGGGCGCACATACTACGGGCATACATGCCCTCCCACCGAGACCCAGAGTCAGGACCACCCACCCCCAAAATACAAAATCTCGGAGTCAGCAAACCTCTCGATATCCCCGTGTGTTCCAGAATCGACCCGACCCCAGCCCAGAACGCCTGCAGTGACGGACATTCCCATGCAAGGTGCCAGAAGGTTCCTCCAGCAGACCCACACTTGGGACAAACATCAACACTACCGACCCCAAATCTGGCCAGTCTACTTGGCGTCATATATGATCTGTGCAAAATAAAGAGTTGTATCTGTTGGAACCGTAATGATTTGGTGACCTGGCTCGAGTTACCCAGCGCAACCTCCCAATCTTCCACATCTATGGGGCCCAAGTCACACTCCCAGCGCTCCCAAAGATTCGAGAGCGGGTCTGCGTGAATTGTTTTAAGAAGGTACGAGTAGGTGAAGGAGGTCACCTTGACTCGACCCAGTGAATGTACAAAGGTTTTTATGGGGAAGGGGAGGAGCGCCGGGGGAGAGTCTCCAAACTGTGCTTGCCTGAGCTGTAAAAATCTGTAAAAGTAAGAGTTCGGGAGTCCAAACTCCTCTTTTAATTGCTGAAACGATTTCAATGAACCATCACTATACAGCTGGGACATTGAAGTTATCGAATACGGAGCCCACACCTCCCCACCCTCCAGAGACCCCAATTCATGGAGTGCCAAAGGGGAGTGTCTGGGTCCACACCATCATACCCGAGCAGACTCTTCAAATCTAGCCAGATCTTCATGGCCTGAAAGACAGTAGGAGGCGAGAATCTAGAAGGACTCCCCCCCCCCCCCCCCACCAGGACCTGCGCCGGGGAGAGATCCGGGTAGTAACACCTAAGGAACGCCCAGTTTAAGCCAGCCTCGTCTCCACCCCTGAGCCAAATACCGATATGGGACAACTGAGCCGCGTAGTAAAACAGTTGGAAGTGAGGCAAGGCCAAGCCTCCATCAGCTTTTTGTCTGGTAAGGGTAGTTAATTTTATTCTAGGCCTTTTATTGGCCCAGATCAGGGACGCTATGATACTATTTAATTTCCTAAAGAAGGCTGGAAAGATGTACACAGGGGATTGCAAGAGAACGTACAATAGTTTGGGCAACACTACCATTTTAATGAGGCTAACTCTACCCGTCATTATCAGCGGGAGTTTACACCAAGCTCTCGACTTGCGTACAATCAGTTGTACAAGCTGGTCAAGATTCAAGGGTATAAAGTCCGAGGGGTCATTAGTAACTTGGATCCCAAGGTACTTAAACTGGCCTGTCCAGCATAGCGGCAGAGAGAGCCTTGGGACCTGGGGGGGGGAGAGCCCATAATGGGCATTATAAATTATTTGGACCAGTTTATGCGGAGACCAGAAAAACCACCAAATGTCTCTATGACCTGCAACACAGTAGGCATATCCACCACGTAATCATGGAGGAATAACAACAAGTCATCCGCATAAAGGGCTATTTTGTCAGTGCATGTACCCGTATCAACTCCCCCAATGTCCGGATGCGACCTAACCAAGCAAGCCAGGGGCTCGATGGCTATGGCAAACAAGGCAGGAGAAAGGGGGCATCCCTGTCTGGTGCCCCGTGTCAGAGGAAAGGAGGAGGAAATGTAGCCGTTGACCAAGACCCTGGCGCGTGGATTTTGATATAGCAATTTGATCCATTGTATAAAATTAGGGCCAAAGCCCATGCTTCTCATGACTCCCCACAGGTAAGGCCACTCGATGCTGTCAAATGCCTTAGCCGCATCCAATGAGACCACAACCGCGTCTGAGGGGAAGTCATGAGGGGCCTGCAAAATAGTGTACAGCCTGCGCAAGTTAATGGACGTGGATTTCCCGGGCATGAAGCCGGATTGATCCGGATGTATTATAGATTCAATCACTAAGTTGAGCCGGAGCGCCACAATTTTTGCCAGGATCTTGGCATCGGTAGAGATGAGAGAGATCGGCCTGTAGGACTCCAAAAGTTTGGGGTCCTTTCTGGGTTTTGGGAGCACTATAATGACGGCCTCTGGCATTGAGGGAGGAAGGTGATTAGTGGTAAATATATCAGTATACATTTCATGCAACTTAGGGCCAAAGAATTGTATGTACTGTTTATACAGCTCCGTGGGGATACCGTCACTACCCGGGGACTTGCCACTGGGAGACATCTCCACCGCCGCCGTCACCTCCTCCAGAGTCAAAGGCGCATCCAAAGCGTCCCTAGCCTCGGGGGAAAGTTTAGAAAGGGGAATTTTCGTCAGGTACAGGTCAAAGTCCTCCATGGAGCATCCAGCCGAGTATCATAAACCTCCCTAAAGTATAAGAGGAACATCTGTGCAATGTCAGGGGTGTTATCTACCGTGGAACCGTCCGGGCCAGACATCTGCGCTATCGTAGTCCCAGGTCGGTCATAATGCACCAAATGGGCCAGTAAACTACCTGGTCTGTCCGCCTGCATATATATATTAGTAGCCCTAAACAAGAGGGAGCGTGCATTTTTGTCCGAAAGGTGAGCCAGCCAGGCCTCCTGAGCCAACAGCCAGCGAGCCTTCAGCGCAGAGGTCCTCTCGGTCAGATAGCGGGTCTCCAGATCCCTGCATTCAGACTCAAGCTGTCTCTCCGTCGCCCTACATGCCACTTTGCAGGCAGCAATTTTGCCAATCAATGTACCACGTAAATAAGCTTTAAATGTATCCCAAACTACCGGGGCCGTGCCCACATTATCCGCAAAAAAACCCTCCCACATGGGCGCTAAATCCGGGCAGTCACCCAGCTGGGTCAACCAAGACGGATGCAACCTCCAATAAGACTGTCCCCTTTGGCACTCCCCATCCAGAGACAGCATCAGGGGCGAGTGATCAGACACCCCCCGTGCCTCGTAGTGGACATCTTTTATACTAGGTAAGAGCTCAGGTGAGACCAGGGCCAGGTCAATTCTGGAGAAGGAGCCGTGCGTACTGGAGAAGCAGGAGTATTGCCGAAGCGTAGGATACCGAGTCCTCCAAGCATCCACCCACTGCATACTATCTAGAAAATCCGCAAACTTAGATTTGGATGAATTCGGGTCGCCCCCCGCCCCTGAATCCCGAGGTGTCCTCCATCTGTCCAGAGAGACATCCAACACATTGTTAAAGTCCCCCAGACAGATGACAGGAGTGTGAGGGGAAGAAGCGATAAATGAGGCGGCCTTCTGCAGGATATCATATGAGAATGGGGGAGGGACATATACAGACAATAGGAAAAAATTACGAGAATACAATTCATATTCTAGAAATACGTATCTACCATACGGATCCATATTTACCGTGATCAGTTCAAACTGTACAGTCCTCTATATCATGACCGACCCCCCTCAGGAAGAGGAGGAGTGTGAGGTATGATACGCCCAGCCCACCCAGGGCCTGCGGAGCGACAACAGTCTATTACCCTCTAAATGAGTTTCGCTCAGGCAAATAATGTCCGGGCCATATTTCTTAATCATTTTAAATACTAGGGATCGCTTTATTTTCTTATTAATGCCCCGGACATTCCATGCAAAGATTTTTAAGGGAGACATGTCGGCCAATGTACCAACTGGGACCCATCACTCCCAGATACCAGAAGGCTAAGAGGAAGTACCGTCATCAATGCTATCCGGGCATCTACCCTCCCGTACTGTGCTCCACCCTCATATCCAGATCGTCCGCAGGCCCCGGTTCCCAAGCCAAACCCCATAAAATAGCACAGCATCACCTCACTGTCTGAAAAACAATTATATAGAAAACAAAAAAAAAGAACAAAAAAAACTGCTGAGAAACCTACAGCAACCCCACAACCACCCCCCACCCCGTATACCTTCCCGAACTGTGGCATACACATATCCCTTACTGAACTCTACTCCTGGAGATCCGAAAGTCTACGGCAATGCTATTCTAGGCGTACAGATCTAAAACAACCCCAACACAGAACCCCTATACGTATATAACTCTTCTCAGCAAAGTCCAGAACCATTAAACAAGAGGAAGCTCCCCGGACTTATACTTGCAGATTGTAGGCCCATGTAGGAGGAAGTCCTGGTGTCAGTCTGGAGCCAGTTGGCGGACACCTGGAGCATATCTGTCCAACCAGGCAGCCGCCTCCTTCGGAGAACTGAAGAACTTGGTTTCCCCATCCGCCACCACACGCAACCTGGAGGGGAACAGCATCGAGTAGGGGAGATTCAGGTCACGAAGACGTCGCTTAATGGGAAGAAACTGGGCCCGGTCTTTTTGAACGTCCGCTGCAAAGTCCGGAAATGCCGACACCCGGACTCCGTTCCGAAGCAGAGGGCCCTTCGTGCGCCCCAGGCGCAAGACAGAGTCCCGGTCTTTATAGTGCAAGAATTTTGCAATAAATGTTCGTGGAGGGGCGCCTGGGGGCAAGGGCCGGAAAGGTACTCGGTGAGCCCGCTCCACCGCAAACTGGGAAGTAAAGGATTCATCGCCATATGCTTCTTTCAGCCAGGACTCTAGGAAATCTTCGGGATGTGCCCCCTCCTCCTTTTCAGGTAGGCCCACGAACCTCACATTATTTCTGCGAAGTCGGCCCTCCATATCCAGGAGTTTGGTTTGCAGTGTCGAGACTTGTTGTGTCACTGCAGACACAGAACGCTGCAGTGGGCCGCTGAGGTCCTCCAGATTAGAGACCCGCGTCTCAGTTTCGCCCACCCTCTCCCGGACCCGCTGTACGTCCTGGCACAGCAATGACAAATAGCACTGCACCTTCTCCATTTTGTCCGACAGGCGTTGTTCGCTGGCCGCTATGGCCTCCAGGACCTGTTGAATGGAAGGAGCAGATGGCTGTACGTTCGCTCCGGAGTCGGCCCCGGCCGGGGGATCCATTCTGGTAGAAGGGGAGGGCTTAGGAGATGGCTGGGTAGCAGGCTGTCGAGCAAACCTTTCCAATTTAGCCGAGGCCGCGGTCTGGCCGCCTCTCACCATCGTATCAAGGCCCAGCAGTGCTCAAAGTCCTAATATTCAGTGTCAGGGAATACAGCAGTGTATGGTGAATGTAATATCAGCAGCACACCAGGGTCCAGGACATCCAGCAATAATAAAGAAGGGGGATGGGGGGACCAGTGGGATCCACTGGTATATATATATATATATATATATATATATATATAGTGTAGGATAGTCCAGAAGCAGAAAGCAGGGCAGCCGGGGGACCAGCTCAAATCATCCAGCCCAATATGATCTTCACACACACACAGCTCCATGCAGTGAGGAGGGACACTGGAAACTACAGTCAAGATGGCCGCCCAGCACAGACACTCTCCCCTCCTTTATCCAGCCCTCTCAATATCTGGCACCAGGGGAGATGGATTGGGCCAGTATAGTGCCCTGGGGGTGCAGGAGTGGGGTGCCGCTCACCTCAGATGCAGCGGAAGCCGTGGTCGCCGCGGGTGCGCATTCGCGTGTGGGCGCGCTCGCCCGGCGGAGCTCCGGAAATTGAGGCCGGGGACTTGCTGGCGGCCTAGGCCCGAGATCCGGGCGGCTGCTGGCGCGAGCCGGGAGCTCTCACAAGGGGCCTCCAGCGATGCCCGCCGCCTCCCCAATGCCGCTAGCCGGGAAAGGAGCCGAGGGGAAGCCTCAAAAAGAGCCCCAGGATATTGTCAGGATTAATATCCAGGGAGTTCCTCGATCCTGCTGCCTAGTCTCTTGCCGCCGTGGCCACGCCCCCGGGAAAGCGTGCTTTTGACGTTGGGTCACATCAGGGACGCTGCAGTCTATCTAAAGGACGCTGCGAGAGATATTGGCCTCTTGGCTTCAAGGGCCAATGCCATGGCAATCTCGGCTAGGAGGGCGTTGTGGCGCATCAATGGAATGGTGATGCTGATTCTAAAAAGGCTATGGAGGCTCTGCCCTTCAAAGGTGAAGTTTTGTTTGGTGAAGGCCTCGCGGACCTGGGCCCTCATTCCGAGTTGTTCGCTCGCAAGGCGATTATAGCAGAGTTACACACGCTAAGCCGCCGCCTACTGGGAGTGAATCTAAACATCTTAAATGTGCGACCGATGTATTCGCAATATTGCGATCAAAACCGAGTTAGCAGTTTCTGAGTAACTCCAGACTTACTCTGCCTGTGCGATCAATTCAGTGCTTTTCGGTCCCGGCTGACGTCATAAACACACCCAGCGTTCGCCCAAGCACTCCCACCGTTTCTCCAGACACGCCTGCGTTTTTTCCGGAAACGGTAGCGTTTCCAGCCACACGCCCCTAAAACGCCGTACATCCGCCCAGTAACACCCATTTCCTGTCAATCACAATGCGTTCTCCGGAGCGACTAAAAAGCCGTGAGTAAAATTACTTTCTTCTTAGTAAAGTTACTTGACGCATGCGCAGTGCGAACATTACGCATGCGCACTAAGAGAATTCTCACTGCGATGCGATGAAAAATACCGAGCGAACAACTCGGAATGAGGGCCCTGGTTTCTACAGCTACCGCAGGTAAGTCGTCCTTTTTGCCTTTTGTCCCTCCACAGCAAAAGAAAACCCCTCAATACCAGATACAGTCCTTTCGGTCTCATAAATTCAGGAAAGGACGAGGGTCCTCTTTCCTTGCTGCTAGAGGTAAGGGAAAAGGAAAAAGATCGCCTGCTGTGGCAAGCTCCCAGGAGCAGAAGTCCTCCCCGGCTTCTGCCAAATCCACCGCATGACGCTGGGGCTTCACTGTGGGAGTCCGCACCGGTGGGGGCGCGTCTTCAGCTCTTCAGTCAGGTCTGGGTGCACTCGGGCCTGGATCCTTGGGTGCTGGAAATTGTGACCCAAGGATACAAACTGGAGTTTCAAGACGTGCCTCCGAACCGATTTTTCAAATCGGCCTTGCCAGCTTCTCTTCCAGAAAGAGAGGTAGTGTGTGCGGCAATACAAAAGCTGTGTCGGCAGCAAGTCATTGTCGCGGTACCCCCGTTACAGCGGTGGTCCCGAAACCGGATGGCTCGGTCAGACCGATTTTGAACTTAAAATCCCTCAATCTGTATTTAAAAAGATTAAAATTCAAGATGGAATCTCTCCGAGCAGTGATCTCCAGTCTGGAGGGGGGGGGGGGGATTTTATGGTGTCAGTCGACATAAAGGATGCTTACC